>NC_139026.1:82122389-83322389 GCF_964662115.1 Mustela nivalis
GATCTCTCTCTTTCTGTGTCAAATAAATACATAAAATATTTTAAAAAATGAATATATAAAATCTAAAAAATAAAATATTTTTTATATTGAAATTCAATTAATTAACATATTATGTATTATTGGTTCCAGAGGTAGAGGTCAGTGATTCATCAGTCTTATATAACACCCAGTGCTCATTACATCATATGCCCTCCTTAATAACCATCACCCAGAGGCTCCATTCCTCCACCTTCATCCCTCCAGCAATCTTCAGTTTCTTTTCTAGAGTTAAGAGTCTCTTATAGTCTGTCTCCCTCTTGGTTTCCTCTTGTTTTATTTTTTCCTCTCTTCCTCTATGATCCACTGTTTTGTTTCTTAAATTCCACATATCAGTGAGATTATATGATGACTGTCTTTCTCTGATTGACTTATTTCATTTGGCATAATACCTTCTAGTTCTATCCATGTCATTGCAAATCGCAAGATTTCATTTTTGATGGCTGAGTAGTATTCCATTCATTCCATTTATCCATTCATCTGTTAATGGACATCTCGGCTCTTCCATAATGTGGCTATTGCAGACATTGCTGCTTTTCTCATCCTTTTTGAGGAACCTCCATATTTTCCAGAGAGGCTGCACCAGCTTGCATTCCCACCAATAGAGTAGATGGATTCTCTCTGGGGTTTTTCATTTGATGAGACTGCATTGTAAGTTTGGGGGAGGAGAGGTACTATTTTGATATTGAAGTTATGCCCATTTTTACCTCTTCACTGCCTTGGCCTGGGAAATGTATAATGTATTACATTTATATTTTGGAAAGATCACTATGGCAGAGAAAATAGAGAGTGGGGACACTAAACCAAGCAGCACAACCAACTTAAAGATGCCTGCAATGATTCAGATAAGATACAATAAAGATCTGAGCTAAAGTAACTGTGGTCTGAAGACTGGATGGGAAAGATATAAGGTATGTTAAGAACTTAGAAATGACAAAACTCTAAAGCCAATTGTATGTGGATGGGAGGAATCTGCAAAATTGACTAGGAAGAAATGGTTCAATATGTGGAAGAAGAACCAGAAAGAGCAGAATACCTAAGGCAAAGGGGGGGAACATCTCAGGAATGTTGAAGTCTAATAAAGAGGGCCAACATGATCTTTGGACTTGGAAATTAACAGGGCTCTTAGGGGCAGCAGCATGATTAGAACGTCTAGAAAGTGAATTGGATGAAAGGAAATAAAAAATAGTGAATGTCAACATTACTAATTCTAAATATAAAGAAAAGAATCATCAGGGTAGAAGTCAAGAGATACTGAGAACTAGGATGTTTAACAATATAAAAGACATGAGCATATTTTTGCAGAAAATGATGTGGAAGAAACCAGTAAAAAAAGAGGGGGATTGAAAATATGGTAAAATGAAAAATTGGTCTGAGAGCAGATGAAAAGATGAGATCACGAATGATCAGAAGCTGCACACAGCAAGTATTTACCTCTCTGTTCTGGGCACTGGGGTTAGGCCTTGATGCATTATTTGCATTAACCCTAACAACACTCTTAGGTGTTTGAGTGTTGCGATTATCCTCATTTTATGGATGAAGAAACTAAAGCATTCAGCAGTGTGAGTCAAGATTTGAACCCAGGAAGATCACCCCCACTTGCTTAATCACCGCTCTATCTTGCTTCTCCAAAGCGTGGGTGGTAGCCTGAAACAGCAGAAGAGGTATCTGTAATATGGAGGGAAAGCTACAAGCGTGGGTGGCTCAGGGTGATTGCATAACAAATATTTGCAGGATGAATGGAAGAATAACAGCGTGCAGCTATAGATATGTAGCTATAGGGGCAGGAAGGTGAGGGAGGGCGCACTTCACAGTACTGCTTACATCACCATCTATGAATGTGTAACACTTCGTACATGAGTGGTAGAACACTTGTCTCATTCCATCACAATTCTGCATTTCACCTCCGTCTCCTCACTTACCTAAAATCTCACTTCTCAGCAAGGAGAGAGGCTGGGGCTGACCTGCCCCTTGAATTCCTTAGACCAGAACTGGGAAAGGCTTCAGAAGGTGTCTGGGGCAAAGAAGGAGCCAAGTTCAATGAAAAGTTGAAATCCAAAAAGCTGAGAATCAAAGTTCCCCCAAAGAGATGGAAGTCGCAGAAACAGGTTTGGAATTCAGAGAGTAGAGGCAAGGATTTGAAATCCTGGAAGTTGATGGGGCGCCTGGGTGGCTCAGTGGGTTAAGCCCCTGCCTTCGGCTCAGGTCATGATCTCAGGGTCCTGGGACCGAGCCCCGCATCGGGTTCTCTGCTCAGCAGGGAGTCTGCTTCCCTCTCTCTCTGCCTGCCTCTCTGCCTACTTGTGATCTCTGTCTGTCAAATAAATAAATAAAATCTTTAAAAAAAAAGAAAAAAGAAAAAAAAAAAAGAAATCCTGGAAGCTGAGAACCAGAGAGAGGCCTCGGAAAATGAGCTCAACAGGTGTCAAGTCTGAGTCTGACTTTCAGCTGCCAGTCACAGTGATGGATGGCCAAGCTGGCAAGTGTAAAGGGTTGTGAGGAGTCAATACCTCCAGACACTGAACATCCTAGGGGCAGGGGATTTGTCTTTTTTTACCTACAATTACGTTCTTAGCGTCTGACACAGTGTCATAGAGAACATGTTAAAAATACTGAATAGGCCAGAACCCTTATCTATGGTTTGAACTAAAATCTTCAGAGTGATTAGTGACTCTTTAAATTATAACATCTGAATTTGAACTTGAGAATTATGCTATAATGTCATTTGAATTTGCAGTATGTCCCTACTTTATCATCGGACATGACTCACACATATAATACATAGTCTTATTTAAGATGATAAATGATTACCCTTCAAAGGGAACAATAATAGAAACACAATTCATAAATTGATTCATCATTCTTTCTAATTACAGTCATGGCATCCTCAAACATTTTTATTGGAGACATGTGCAACCCAGCTGCCTCTCTTTGGTGTTCCAGTTTCCCCAAGTTTACCAGTTAAATTTGATCAGGGAAGTAGAAACACTATGAATAACTGTAGTAAGTAAACTATTATAGGTATTGGGCCTTATGATATTTTGGGAGTTAATGAAAAAGAACAGAAGATCATTGGTTCTGCCTCTGGTGGTGGGCTCAAAGTCACTATAGGTCAAGGCTCTGGTGATCTGCACATGAAGAGGGGATGTCTGAGGACAAACTGGTACCTGAAAGCCATGAATACTCTCGATCCCGCATCGGTCTCTCACGATCTCCAAATGTGAGATGCAGATGACCTGAAGAAAAGAGTCATCTTTTCTCCATAGGGCAGCATACCTGCCTTGTTCAGGACCCTAAAGAAGCTGCAGGAAGACATGGGGGAGCTGGAGACCCCAACAAACTGGGCCAACAGATTGGCTACAATGTACCAAGCTTCAAAGGTGCCTGAAACTCTTCAATCTTTGGATCATGGTTGCTGCTGCTTTACTTATGTCTCCCAAATCTCCCATAAATCTGTCCTTTGTCTACTGTAAACTAGAACTGTATAGAAAGGGGAAATCTGGGAGATGTAGCTTTTGATTAGCTGAGTTGATACAATATAAACAACCATATTAAGTAAGGCTTACATGCTCTGCAAATTTGTGTTTGCCCTTCACTCAGGATCTCCCCTGCTGCAAAGCTGTGCAGAATGCTTCCAGGTTGGGGGCAAAGTACTCACATCATCCTGTTTCCACTTGGAGGGTAGGAGCTAAGTCTCCGCTAAAACTGTGGACACCTGGGAGCGGTGGAAGTAGGACATAGCACTAGAAGTGACCAGGCCAACACACCTCCTTTTACTTCCACCCACCAACAGGAAACACTAGATCTCAATGTCACCTTCAGTTCCTAGAACAGCCACCCATAGGTCTAGAGAAAGGAGGAAGATTTCAGATTCTTACCTCCACATAGCTCCACATCCAGCTTCTATATCTGCCTATGTCTGCTCCTCCCTCCAAGCCATCAAGGGAACATGACAGTGGGAACACACATTCCTTCAGGGAGAAAACATCCCTTTGCACCTGTCAAGTGTGGTTTGGGCCCCATGGTCCAGACAACATAATAAATAACAGTGGTCAACCTAACACATTTCCAAAACCAGCTGAATGAGTCTTAAATAACACCCCTTGTGAGATGCCAAGATGAAATCAAGTTAGTCTTGTGCAATGTGTAGCCCGGTTATTTTGTTAGCTTTTCCTATGGTAAGATGAAGCAATCAGGTCTGACTTTGTTTCTGCTACTCTCTACTCTCATGACTGTCTAACACCGATGTTTAGACAAAAAGAAAATTCTCTCTCTCTTCTCTCTTTCCTCTCTCTCTCACACATACACCTCCCAAGAATAATCAATGCTTTTAGATATTTGGCAGCCTGACATCAGACTTGGTTTGGGGAAAAGAGAGTTTGTGTCTTCAGTGTTGGATGATCTAGCTAAAAATTACCAAATATATATCACTAAATAGAACCTCTAAAATCTCATCTGAAGCATTTGCTTTCAAATTCATGGCTGTGTCATGGTTTTCTTCCAAAAACAATAGGTCGGTATTTATCCTACACTGACAAAACTTAAGCTCCACTTCTGTGATTCCCACAGCCTCCATCACCAACCAAAGTCTCTTCCACCAGTGAACTGACAGTCCCACCTCTGGATAGAGAAAAGTTTGACTTTTAAAGAATCCTTCTCTAATTGAAAAAGTTAAAAAGTTCAACCAGACATTTCATTGCCTACACAATGCACCTCCCCACAGTTTCATTAGCCTCTCAGAGCCTCAGTTTGTGAAACTGGGGTAATACCTTTCTTAAAAGGTTATTTCAAAAAATGAATGACATTTAATACAATGTTCCTGTGACACATACTTAGCATATATTAAGTACCCCGTAAATAGAAGCTATTATATATTATTCATAAAACTCGATTCACACATAAGTGTACATGTATGTGTACAAACATACATGTGTGTATGAATACATGACCTTATATATTATCTGTTACTTATATCAGGAGAAAATAATTACTCTTTCCATATTGAGCACATATGCAAAAGAAAAAGGCTTATCTATATAGAAATGGGAAATGGAGTGAAAGAGGCAGAGAGATATTGGGTGAAGAAAAGTTCATGAAGTAAAACAGACACTCTCATTAAATTAACTTGCAAAATCTCATCCATAATCCAATTTCGAATCTACCAACAGATATTTTAGAAAGTCTATATGACGTCAAGTAAACTGAAATCAACTGCCCTTGACCTTTATTTCTACTATAGAAACAATTCTAAAGCTTTTGAGGACAGTGAGTTCTAACAAATTTCCAGAGGTTCTTGGAAGAACATATGGTTTTGTATTGTCTAATTTTTCACCTTATTTTAATCTGTTAAATCATAACATGTGTTTATTATGCTTAAACACACAAAGTTGAAAGGATGTTAATTTTTCCTGGCATTTCATATGCTCCAAATGTTTTTTTATTGTTTTCCTAAAGAGAGCTATTTCAGTAGGGGGTGAATCTCTGTACTTACCATGTTTTTCTAATTTAGCAAATTAATACAAATAATAAATCATTTGACCCATATTGCTAATGAATTCCCTAATGTGCCCGTTACTCACCAAATAATTGCTGAGATCCTACTGTGTGCCAAGTATTGTTCTAGACCCTGGCTAAAGAGAAACAGTCTCTAGGAGGCCCTGGGTGGTCAGTCAGTTCAGCATCCACCTTTGGCTCAGGTCATGATTCAGGGTCCTTGGATGGAGTCCTGCATTGGGCGCCCTGCTCAGCTGGGAATCTGCTTCTCTCTCCCTCTGCCCCTTCCCACTGCTTGTTCTCTCTCTCTCTCTCTCAAATAAATAAGTAAAATCTTAAAAGAAAAAAAAAAAGAGGAAAAACGTGTCTTAGTTTCTGATTCTAACAGATTTATTAAATCTACTGCGGGGGAAGGCATACATTTTTTTCAATCACCATACAATGTGATCAGAATTAAACACAAAACACTGTATGGTAAGAAAGGAAGTAATAAATATTCTGTATGCAAGGGAAAGAAAGAAATTAGAAAATAACAATATTGTGGAATGATATTTTCATTGAGTATTAAAAGAGTGGCTCAGACACAAATAGTCAAAGAGGATTTTAAGCAGAGAAAACACGATAAGCAGTATCAGGGAGAGCTGAAAGACCATGAAACTTGCTGCTTTAAGACAAGTGATGCCCTGGGGTGGAAGCATTAGCAACAGAAGCAAACAAACACACCAGGTAAACTTGGAAAGGCATTTGGAAGAATTTGGAGTTGGTCCTATCAGAACAGAACCCTTTAAAGGATTTATTTTCAAAATATTGGCTTGGGTCAAAAATTCAGAAAGTGAAAATCAAATGAAATGGTATAGAATGGATGTTTTCCTGTGTATATCTCTTCTTGAATGTTAGCCTGGGCACCACAATATTATACTAGGTTTCCAAACAATTTGGAGCCTATTAAAAAGATCTGCTAATGAACTACATTAACAAAGGTACAAAGCCAAGAAATTTTAGCCGATAGAAGTCTGGGAGTAAGCTCAGAATGGAATACACCTTCTGGATGAAGATTCTCTTTCTCTGCCATTACACTGTGGAGAGATTTACACCTAAAAGATTCAGGAATCTTCCAGCTTATCCCTCATCAGTAATTATAAGCTATCTATAAAACAATGTTTTTAATGATTCAGTCCTATAAAAATATAAATAAATATTTTTAAATATATAAGAACAATATATTTCTTTGGCATGAGGGGTAACATCTGCACAGAAAAGACGGAAGAAACAAGGACTTATGATTTCAGAGAGGCCAGGGACTGATTCATTAGAACATGGCAGAAGAAAATTTGTATGTGGAGGTTTATGTTGTGATGCAACATATATGAATATGTAACGAATAATCCCCAATAATATTTAAAACATCCCCAGAAACTAACACTCTCAAAAAAGAAGCAAGAGGATTGAAGGAAGGAATACAAGTCTCAAGTATATTGATTTTCAGGACGTTACCAAGTAGGGAGGAAAAGGAGCAGAAGAGATCATGAATTTTTCAAATTCCAATGTCAGGATTTCTGAGAGTTAAAATCAGAATAAGCTTTCATTAATTTCAGTTTTATAGAAAAAATCAAATCTATTTCAACTTAAAACTGTTTACATCCATTGGATTCTACTAATTGTCATAAATTCATTGCATGCAGTTGTTATTAGTCTGTACATTCGAACTTGTATTTTTATTCACTACTTCTCCATGTCCTTATATTCATGCACAGTCATTGCCAATGACTCTGATGTATTCTCATTAGGATCTCTAGTCAGACCAGGGAGGTGAGAAGGAATTTCTACCATCTTCAAATCAAAAATCACTAATGGAATTACATCTGAAAGTACACCAGACCAGGAATTAGGAGACTGTATTTTAGTCCCAGTTGTACTGTTAATAACCCAAGTAGCTTGTTGTGAACTATTTTACCTCCTTCAGACTTTACTTCCCCAAGTATAAAATGAAATGGTTGTAAGGAAGATCTAGACATCTAGATAATGTTCACTCTTGGACTCATTTCTTTCCTTGTTATGTATCCATTCAACTGAACTTTGCTATTATTTATACTTATTTTTATGATATTTCTATTGATTTATTCTGTCTGTATCCGGTGCTAGAGATACAGCCTCTTGGGATATAATTGTAGTCCTTACTCTCCTGGAATTTGTATAGTCATGATAGGAGACAAAGAATAAACCAAAAAGTAGGTGAGATAATTTCATATAGTTATAAAGCTGGTAATATGATTAAGAATATCTGATGAGAAACGGGGATTTAGTTTTCGTACATGTGTACAGATGGAAGTAAAATGCAGAATGTCCTTGGACCCATTGTTCATCATATTTGAAGGATGTTTCTCACAATTAAATTACCCACCAGTACAAACAGCAAAAATAAGACACTTACAGACATTTCACATATTGTTCTTTATAGATTTATGCTGCCCAATTTAGGCAAAATATCTTTTTTAATATAATTATAATCTGGAACATATAAACAGAATATTAACATAGAAGTAAAAAGATACTAAAGGGAAAAGGAAATGAGAACGGGGTCATTTAGCTGTCCCCTCTTGGGACACTACCACAGATCAGAAGGTGGATAATATTTGCCATGCCCAGAATGACAACACAGAGGTAGAATCAAGAAGACTGTGAATCCCAGTTTTCTGTATATGATTTCCCCTGGATTATGGACATCTGTTTCAGTTGTTTTCTTTCGTTAAATGACAAAAGCTTGGATACACATATCAAAGCTGAAGAAGGCTGCACCTCACACCTGGTCCTGTACAGATGCTGGAAACCTCTAAAACAAATTGACGAGGAAGAGAAGAAATAGCCAAATAGACTATAGATAATAAACTGCTTCTTCCCAAGACCATGAATAAAGACTTCATACTTTAACTAAACAGGAAACCCTTTTTCTTTCATTTCTTTTATTCTGAAATTGGCCTGGAAAAATAACACCCTTATCTACATGTCTAGGACCATTGCTGAGGTGGGGTTGGAAGGAGCCTCTGGAAATTACCTTTAATTTCTGTCTAAGAGAAAAATCTAACTGTGCCTCTAACTTTTCACAAGCAAACTAAGAGATCTCATTGGTTGACTCCCTTGAATTTACTCTGTTGAGTTAGGAAAAAACTTCCCCTCCCTCCCCCCAAAACCCCCAAAAAACCTACCAAGGAGGCTTTCAGGCTTCGGGATGAAGGACTTTCAGCAGGTTCCTGCCACCCTGGTAAGGGATAAATATAAGTGAGGCTAAGATCAGAAACTCCTTAATTCCTGAAATTTGCAGAACCCACTGGTAAAGCAGTAACTGCCCCATAAAACATTTTAGACTCTGGCCAAGTTTCTTGATAATAGAACAACCTTTGATTATCTTTTAGCAGAAAAGCGGGAAGTCTGTTGTGGCTAACACCATCTGCTGTATCTGGATTAACACTTCTGGAGAAGCTGAAACTCAGTTACATAAAATCATTAAGCAAGCCGTTTGGCTTGAAAGGGTGACTCCTTCAATGGAGCCTTTCTTTGATTGGTTTGGGCCTTAGGGACCATGGCTCTAAAGTGCATTAAAACTTTGGGAATTATCCTGCTTATAGTTATCATAATAATATCCCTGGTGTGTTATTGATAGGGTCCGTGATCAAAGGAGTGAGACTGATACAAAGCAAAGGTCAAGCAAAGCTTTATTTCTCGCCAAGCATCGAGAATCAAACCCACGGGTCGGGGCTGCCTCTTACAGAGAGAGCAACCCCTCCCAGCCTCACAGACTAACTTTTATAGAGCAAAGGCCATGTGGTTTGAGCCTGGCCAAACATAGGTGGCCAATGAGATTGTAACACACAGAGAAAGTTGCATAGTCGCTAGGTCACACAAGGGTGGCCAATTGAATTGTACAATTCACTCTATAGTAGCCTATCACCTTGGTCAGAATTGGTACCCAAAAAGGCAGGGCCCACATTCTTTGGTAGTTAGGGAGATAGTATGTGCGCTTTACTGATTGAATATCTCTACCTGGCCTGACTAGTCCTTGTATTCTGGGCTCTGTTATCAGGGCCTGGTTGACCATATTGTGCTGGTTTCCCAGACTTGCTTTTAAGTAAGTTCCGGGGGGAGGGAGGGGAGCAGGGTCAGTTTAAGTTTTACTGTATAAACAACAAAATCACTGTTTAATGGAGATGGAATCGCTCTGGCTAATAGGCTCTTACATTGTATCCTCTCAAAAGCTTCAAAATACAGATTTGAAGCCACTAACTACCAAGCTGATGGTCTCCCTGAGACTGGAACAGAGGAGAAATAACAGGAAAGACTGACAGGATTGTGGCCTCAAGTTATGGCTGATGTGTATCAACAGGGATTAACAAAAAACCATCTTGGCCCGTGGCTACCCAGTAAAAGCTATGAGAACCACAGGGTAGCTGAGAGTGACAGTAATGCCTTAGATTTGTATTACACCTCTCAGTTAAATTGAGAGTCTGATCAAAAGCGGGGGAATTGTTAAGAAGAAAACTAAAGGTTTAAAATGGCATTGCTTAGCCCAAGCCACCAAACTCAACACTTAACTCAGTTGCAGTTTTAGCCTCCCCCAGAGATTAAGTCTTAACTGGTCAGCCAGAAATGTTCTGATCAGCACCAATCAGGTAATCTGTCATATGGGCCCCCTCCATCCCTCAAAGGAATACGAGGTAATCCAGCTGATAAAACCCTCTGCCCTTCCGCCTAAGGGAAGGTGACCTTGCCTGGAACAATCCTATCTTTTCTTTTGCTAATAAAATTCTTACTCTACCCTGTTCCCTATAAAAACATTCCATTCTATACAACTCTGCTGAGCTCCCTTCTACTTGCTAGGTGGGATGTTGCCCTATTCAGGTATCACTTAAAAACTCAATTATATTATTAAAGAAAAAAAAAGAAAGAAAGAAAAAGAAAAAGAAAGGGGGAAGAGGGGAGGAGGAGAATATGATGACTAGGAATCCCAGTTTTCCTTATAGGATTTCTCCTGGATTATGGACATCTATATTTCCTTTTTTTTTTTTTTTCATTAAATGTAAAACCATTCTGCCTTTGTATTTCATACAAAGGACACAAAGACAAATTAATAATTTCTTCAAATCACATCACACTATGTACTGTGATGTGCATACAGAGTTTACAGGTGTGTTTAAAACTAAAACAATCTGTATATTCAAGAACAACCAAGCAGAGCTTTGTTCGAATTAATTCTGAAAGCACGCATGTCACCATAGAGTGCCAATTTTTAAAGCAAATAACCAGACTCTGTTTTAAATCATAAAGTCAAGATATCCCTAAAGTCATTTTTATTTCAGCTGATTTGCTAAACAAGTCCTATATTTTCCAAACACATCAATAAGGTAGTTCTAAAAATACTATGCCAAATGGAGTAGAATTTAAAATAATAGACAAGTAGCTCAAATTATGGATGATGGAGGATGCCTTCTTCATTTGTTCACACAGAAGATTTGGAAAATAATGATCAATGTGCCGCATGCATACTCCCAGAATGTCAGAGAGGAGTGAATGAGGATCTTCCCTTTACAGAGATATCGTATTGAATAAAAAGCTTTTTTTTTTTTTTTTTAAATAGACCACATTGTATCTCCTTTAAAACATGAATGGCTTGGCCCCAGAATGCTACTCAATGCCAGTTTAGGGCAGAACAGATGCTTCCTCATCAAGGAGCTCTGGGCAGCGCAGTAAAATGGATGGAATCACTTGGCCTTAGCCAGACTGTAACAATGTAACTGCAGAAAAAATCTGCCCAACCTAAAAAGTAACAAAATTATCTAGTTCAAGTTCAGAACTAAAGATACTATCAGTATTTATTTAGATCTACAATTTCTCTTTCACAGTTGAATATTAAAGTATACATACCGAAACCGTTTTAGATAAGACTGGTTTATTCGTGCGGAAAATATTTTATTTCCAGAGAATACCCATTTTGCAATCTTTCAAAGTGGTAAACATTTTTCAGTGTTTCAAAGTAGTCAACAATGACCCACTTGACCCTGAAGAAACAAGGTAATTTTTAAAACAATTATTTGACAATTATAAATCCTCTCTGAAAAGAAAATAAAATTTCTTTGAAGATAAAAGGTTCTGGCCATACTAGGCATCCTGAGACATAAAAGGAAAATTTATCCCAACTTAAAACAAAACAAAAAACTGAGACAGAAGTGTCACCCTGGTGATGTCATAAGGAATATAGAGCATTGTTCTGTGTGCCATTATCCATATGGGCCCATGGCAAGTTTGGTACAACTGTGTCCTAACCCTCAAGCTTTAAAACATGACATTTGTGAGGAAGTCGGTTCTCTTTTCTTTCAGTCTTTTGCTCTTTGCTTGAGGTACACGGGCTGCAGCTGTTATGCCATGAACAAGAGGAAGTGGCCTGGATTACTTACAAACTGGCCGTGCTGTTACCAAAGATTGTGAAGAGCTGTCCAGCCACAGAAATTTTATGAAATCGACTATGATTTGCTTACCCAGTGGATCCAGAATTAACTAGTACTCAGTTTTTAGATTAAATATGGGGCATGGGTTTATTTAGCAGACACTATTCACTTTTGCTTCCAATTTGAAAGAATGTCTTTTGCTTTAGTTGTCCTAAGATCTGCCACATTGATGTGAATGGTTATAATTTTATGTATGGCAATGATCCTTAGTCTGTGAAAGTAAGAGGCTACTGCGTATTCTTCCCAATTTGGAAGTAAAATAGGTAACAAGATGTCTTTCTATTTTTTTTTTAAGATTTTATTTATTTATTTTTACAGACAGAGATCACAAGTAGGCAGAGAGGCAGGCAGAGAGAGAGAGGAGGAAGCAGGCTCCCCGCCAAGCAGAGAGCCCGATGCTCGATCCCAGGACTCTGGGATCATGACCTGAGCCGAAGGCAGAGGCTTTAACCTACTGAGCCACCCAGGCGCCCCACAAGATGTCTTTCTAATCCTAAAATCACAACCTGTTTGTGGGCTTGCTTTCAGAACAATAGCAGAGACCTGCCCTCTACCACTGCATTAAATTTACAGAGCAAACACACACTGAAAGTATTTCTAAAACATGAGAAAAATAAAATTTATTTTAACTCTCAGAGTATAATCACATATTTATTGATGGCTGCTGACACAGTGCATCTTTTCTTACTCCTAGCTCTTTTAAACTACTTTCCCTATCATTCCCCCATTTCTCCACTATCTTCTGAATTATTCTAAACAAACTGCTGATAAGGATTTAATACTAGCTCAGTTTATCTCCATGATTAACGTTCCCTGAAACAGCATTGTTGCTTTTAACTCATAGGCATCTTCATTACTTTTAACATCAATTGTTGCTGTTGGTCAATAAATATGAACTGGTAACTTCTTACAAATGTTTTATGTCCTTAAAATATTTTTGTTAAGTTTTTGAAAACACAGAAGCACCAATGGAGAATGAAAGAAGAATGAGTAAGCCCCAAGTGCTTGAGTAAAAAATGTCAACTTGCCTGATTGCTGCTTTGACACCTGCTACATAAATGTTGTGAAGGCTAATGGGATAGCCGCCCACACGTCACTAGTCTGGGATGGGAGACAAACCAGGTTCACCCTGTCTAGCCCTTCCAACTTTGATGCTGTTGTTTGTGAAGCTCCTGCTGTCTATACTTACAGAACAGGAGTCACGTGGTGTTCATTTAAGAGCACAATGGTTTTAAAAGAATCAAAGTATGCGTGAGCAAGGGGTATATGTACCATATACAATCACAATATTTTGTTCTTCAACATGTGAAACATGTAAAATAAATCGCTATAGAAATAAAACGCGCATTTTTCTCCAGCTAGCCCATTAATGTTGGTATTCTGGATTTCCGCCTTCAGTCCTCATTAATTCTCAACCTTATACTCTCCATGGGGAGTAGCTTCTTTTTTCATGACTCCAGATGTATCAATAGATGAATGATCTCCAAATCTATATTTTCAACCCAGTCTCCTCACTTGAGCTCCAGACCCATATATGTGCTAAATCTCCCACAACTGTCCTACTTAACATCTCCAAATCTGAATGAATCCTTCTCCCCATATGCTTTTCCTTTAGTGTACTCTGTCTAGTGAATGTCATCACCATCCACCCAGTTATCAGGAGCAAAACCGGAGAACCTGGTTTCCTCCTCTTCTTCACCTCTCCTGACATCACCAATTCTGGTCATCTGGTTCTTTTCCTATTGATCTCATGACTATCTCATTAGTACAAGCTCCGGGGAGCCCTAGATCACAGGAAGTACTAGGTAGAGGCTCAGTACACTTTCAAAAACATGTCTTCACTGCTTGATCACCCAATTCATTAACGTACTTAATAGCTCTAGCATGGGTTTTTAACATTTCATATGTCATTTCTTTAGCAAACTTTCACACCCACCAGTCCATAGTTTTGATAAGAGACTTGCTGCATCACAGAATGACAGTGATCTAATCTACACTAAGCACTTTTGCTCTATTTACTGTAAGTCAGAGATGTATTTTAGCAGATGGATCCTTTGGCTGAGGATTTCAGCTTCTTCTGGTTTCTCTGGCTGAGCAAAAATTTACTACAGAGTGCAAGAAGTAATGGGTGATGGACATAAGAGAGTGTTTGGGCATGTGTACTCTATTTTTTCCAGCATCATAAAGTCAGATTTATCTACTACATTCAATGGAGTTTTAGATCTGCCAGATTGTACACAATCTAGAGAAAACAGAAAAAAGAAGTTAATACCAACAAACTTAGTCCTTTTTTAAAATTACTTTTTAATATTTTATCTATGTATTTGACAGAGAGAGAGAGAGAGACAGAGACAGAGAGTACAAGCAGGAGAAGCAACAGAGGGAGAAGGAGAAGGAGACTCCCCACTAAGCAGAGAGCCTGATGTGGGGCTTGACCTCAGGACCCTGGGATCATGACCTAAACTGAAGGCAATCTTTTTTTTTTTTTTTTTTTGGCAGACAGAGATCACAAGTAGGCAGAGACAGAGAGATGGGGAAGCAGGCATCCCGATGTGTAGAGAGCCCGATGCAGGGCTCAATCCCAGGACCCAGGGATCATGACCTGAGCCAAAGGCAGAGGCTTTAACCCACTGAGCCACCCAGGTGCCCCTGAAGGCAGCCTCTTAACTGACTGAGCCATGCAGGTTCCCCCAACAAACTTCATTGTATATCTACAAAATTTTACCTTGTTAGAGTAGACTCTGCATGTGTTATCTACTTCTTCAACACTCAAAATGTAGGTAGTGTGCACCTCATGTTAGCATTGATGTAATTCTGGATTTTTTAATCCTGTATATTTTTTAAAGATTTTTTTTTTAATTTGACAGAGAGAGATCACAAATAGGCAGAGAGGCAGGCAGAAAGAGAGAGAGGAGGAATCAGGCTCCCTGCCAAGCAGAGATAATTTTGTATTTTTTATCAAACTTCCATTGTTCACAATAGATATGTGCAAATCTAGTCCCAGATCTTGAGCCTATCTCCAGTCATAGCCAATAACTTTTTTTCTGGACTGTTTTTGACCTTTAACTTTGGTGGTGTTGGGGGAGCATCAGGGGAGAATTAAGTGGGTGGGATTAGATCAACCTCACATTCTTTTTATTTAGTCCCAAATGAAAGTGATATTTACACATACTTCAAATAGATAAACTGGCTCCTAGCCTACCAGAGATAGGTAACCTGATTAAATGTATTACATTTATTGTTACTCCAAGAGTGGTCTCTGGACCAGCTCTACTGACATAATTGGAAGCTTGTTAGAAATGCTGAATCTAGGGCTCCCACACAGACATAATGCATTGCAATTTATTTTTTAACAAGATCCCTCAATGATTCTATCACATTTTTAAGACAGAGAAGCACTACATTGAATTACATTAAGCAAAAGAATTGTATGAAACTGAAGGAAGATTGATCAATCATGGCAGTTTGAAGAGGAAAGTCTCAGGGAAAATGAGCAGAGTCTATCTCTGTACAGTTTAGGGGGAAGAAAGCCAGTCTTAAAGACATCCTTCCATAGGACTTCATCTATGCAAATACTGCCCTAAAAGGAATCTATGCCTGTCACTCAACCTGTCCTAAAGAGGTGGAATAATGAGGAATCATAAAACCATCTATGACCAAAAGACACCTATGGACCAAATAAACATACCCTCTAGCAATGATCAAGGCTCATAAATTCTCTATTAACTCTGTACGATTATTCTTATTTTAGAAAAACTCCTATTTCAGTCCTTTTATCCTTATGGATTCTGGAGAGTCACATTTGATAATCTAATGAATCTTCATTCTAGTTCTGAGCTCTAGTATTAGTTCAGATAAATCTTATACAGCTCTATCTGCCCATAGAACTTGTCATCTTGGCTATATAGTAGGTTAGGAAAAACTCAAGCCTTGAACAAGTTATAATATTCAGACTTGGTTTCTTATTCTCTTGTTCTTCCTTCTTCTGCAGTGTGCTTTCTTCCTTTTTCATCTTCCCCCTTCCTTCCTCCCTCCCTACCTCCCTTCCTTCCTTTCTTCCTTCCCTCTAATTATTTCTAAGCCATAAATAATAGTATCCCATAAATAACTCTTTGTTGGAACCATTGTGTAATCTACATACTCAGGAAGTATAATATAAGAAATTCCCTTGTGCATTCTTCAAAATTGGCAACTAGTATCCTCAGAAAGCGTGACTGCAATTTTCCTTCTATCTGATGAGATGAGTTGGGATTAAGGAATGCCGAAGGGTTAGTATCGAGTGGTGGAATATCCATGGGCCAAAATCAGTGTAGGAGTTTTAAATAGGGCAAATCTTTGCTTTGGACTCAATGTCCATTCATAAGTAACAGTAGACCTTCTCTTTTGATGACCTAATGGTGGAAATTCCCTGCATCCTGGCCAGCAGTGTAGAAATGTTGCTTCAAGCAAGATTACTGATGACTTTCAGTTAGTTATATCACATAAGATTGCCTATGTAAAGAACTAGCTCAAATAAAAAAAAAAGAAAAAAAAAAAGGAGGAGGTCACGTGTCTTGAGAGCAAGTAGTATATGAAAGAAAGAGCATTAAACTACAAGTTGGAGACTGAAAGCTAGTCCTGATTTCCGAGAGGGTGTAGCAATAATAGATGAGTTCCCTCGTGTCTTGGGCCCTCATTTCTTCAACTATGAAATGAGAATATTGGATTAGATGATCTTTAATACCTCTTCCAACTCGAACATTCTTTGTTCTGTAATTCATCATGAAAATGACTTCAAAGAAAAAAATGAAAGTGGGGTTTAAATGAAGTAAATGAACAGAAACAGGAGGAACCTAAAGGAGAAGGAGGGGAGGGGCGGGATGAAACAGTTTCGAACTGTTTGATTTGCATAAATAGAGCTACTTCTTTATGAACAAATGAGATCGATTTAAGGGACAAATTTCTGCCAGGTTTGTAGTCTTCCAAGTATTCTCAATGAGGTGGTATTTTCCCATTGGCAGATAAGAATGTCTTCTAGTAAGTAAGCTGAATTTCTGCTGTGAGCTTGGGACTCCATAGAATATAAAGTGTGTATTTTCAGGAGATGATGCGGACACCTAGGAAACCTTGATAGAGATGCAAGAGTTCTCTGTTCTGGTTCACAGGAGCTGCTTGGCAGCAAATCCACAAGCCTACTACTTGTCTTTTCTCATCCTTTCTATGTGAATGAGAGGAGCCAAGAGAATAGAACATATCAGCAAGAGCTCTGTTATTAACTCCAACCCAGGTGCTTAGACTTTGATAGAAAAATTAAGTTTTTAATTGTATAATCCCATTCTTGGAGTCTCAAAAGAATTAGAATTGAATGGGAAGGATGCCCCTCCTCCCTTTTTTCACTTTCAGTGTAATTAATTATTTTAGAAAAATTATTTCACAACGCTGATTTTAAAACTTTCCCTTTTAACTGCTATTTCATTTCTGCAGAGCCTGAGCGACTCCCAAAGTTCAAAGATCACAGTTCTTTACAAGGCAGCTCAGTATAACATGATTGTGTTCACACAGAGCAATGAACTACAGTATTTCATGCTCTTTCAGAGTGGTAACGGTTGGCAGGGAAAATTCTTGGTAATCCTTTCCACAGCTGCAAAAAAAAAAATAAAGGCTCTGTGTATCATATCACTAGACCTCATGGCAATCCAAATGCACAATACCTTAACAAATCTACAAATCTACTCAAAAATTCAAGATGACTAAAGCTTCACACGCTAACATGAAATGATCTTATTTACAGAAAGTGTGTATTAAAGTTGTTTGCAACCTTGCATGAAATATGCACTAAGTTTAACCAGTTTCATCGGACAGTAGTTTATTTGGCGAGGATACACAGTACTGTGTATTGCCAGGAAGACGGCTATTTAATAAGCGGGAAAAAATGGAGCTCATAAATGTTTGTGGAGGACTGGAATGTTCTACACTACGACTAAATTTCAGTAATGTATTATTTAAAAATTATAACAACACTTTGGAATGTGAAGTGTCTGATGTATTGTGTACCATAAAAACTAAACACAAATACCCTCTGTTTTGAGACAAACCCAGTAGCTTCCGTCGGTCCATTGCCACGCAGAGGAGTTAGAAAACAACCAACAGGGAAAATTTCTCCAGAGTCAGCGTTAAAAGGAAATTATTCTGCCATAGCGTTTCTTCAGGATTAGATGTATTTCCAAATGCAAACCATCAGCCAAAAAATAACAACAAAAAATCTAGGGGAATATTTCAAGTGACACAGAGAGCCTCAACTGGAATTCAAATTCAGTAAATGCGCTGAGGGTAGGGGGGATGGTTTCAGGGAGCAGCATAACCAGGTTTTCTTGGGTTAGGGCAGGAAATAGAGCATCTCGAAGCATGTCCCATTACTTAAATGCAGGAAAGTACTGACTGGAACAGCTGAGTTTTTTCAAAGCTTTTACCCTTCAGTTAGTCTGGATAAAGTAACTTGTTCTAAAGCTAATTGTAGGCTTCTTTTAAATACAGTGTGAGGGGTCGCCAATTTATGATTCTCTTTTTCGTTTATTGCAAAGATAAAAGTGGGGTATGTGTGTCTATGTGTGTCTGTGTGAGTGTGTCTGTGTGTTTCAGTTGAAAGGCTTTTATAAGTTCATGTTCTATACTCCTGGTCTTCTTAGCAGAGATATATCTTTGTTTTATTGGTGTTTCTGGGTATTCCTCATTAAATGCTTAAAGCTACATTATCTTAGTATGTGTTTTAAGTATGTTCACTCTTTGAAGCAACCTTCAACAGAGCTTAAACAGAAAAGACGGGTAATCTGCCGAACGATTTTATAGTCTAATAAAAAATGTTTTTATAAAAAGGCATTAAGAGCCTATTACTGCCACTGTAAGGCCAATGGAAGGTAGACACGCAAAGATTAAGGTTCTTTTTTGTTTATTGCAAAGATAAAAGTGGTGTGTGTGGTGTCTGACCCTGGGATCATGACCTGAGCCAAAGGCAGACACTTAACTGACTGAGCCACCTAGGCACCCCACCTTTTCTAAAAGATTTTATTTATTTATTTGAGAGAGTGAGCAAGCTAGAAAGAGAGAGAGAGTGACCCATTCTTTTGATGAACATTTAGGCTGTTTCCAGTTTGGGGCATTTACAGATAAAGTTGCTATGAACAGTTATGGAAAGGTTTTTATATGGACATATGCTACCTTTTTTATTGAGTGTAGTCTTAGGAATTAGAAGACCAGGTCAGTAAAGGGTGCCAAAGCAGGGAGACCTCTTCTCCCTCTCCCACTCCCCCTGCTGGTGTTTCCTTTCACGCTGTGTCTCTGTCTGTCAAATAAATAAATAAAATATTTTAAAACAAACATACAAACAAACAAACAAATACATAACCAGGTCATATGGCATGTTTATGTTCATTTAAGGAAAGTGCCAAACAGTTTAAGTGTTCGTACCATTTTACACCTTCCGCTGCAGTAGACGAGAACTTCAGTTCTTACCAACACTTAATGTAGTCCATTTTTAAATATTAGACATTCTAATATGTGGGCTGTGGTATCTCATTGTGGTTTTAATTTGCATTTCTGTAATTAATAATAACTTGGAGCATTCTTCCATCTTCAATTATGTTGTTTCTCTCCTTATTTACTTGTGAAATTTCTTTGTATATGCTGATTACAATTCTTATCTGATACATGGGACAATAATTCCTAGCATTTCTAATTTAGTTTATAGCTTGTTTTTTGATTTTCTTAATTGTGTGTTTTGAAGAGAAAGTTTTGAATTGTGATTAAACCCAATGTATCAGTTTTTTTTCCTTTATGACTCATGTTCTTGTGTTCTTTTTGTTGTTGTTGTTAAAGATTTTATTTACTTATTTGACAGAGAGAGATCACAAGTAGGCAGGCGGAGGGGGTGGGAGCAGGCTCCCTGCTGAGCAAAGAGCCCAATGTGGGGCTCAATTCCAGAACCCTGAGATCATAACCTGAGACGAAGGCAGAGGCTCAACCCACTGAGTCACCCAGACGCCCCATGTTCTTGTGTTTTAATAAAGAAAGATTTGTCTTGGGGTGTGTGGGTGGCTCAGTGGGTTAAGCATCTTCCTTTGGCTCAGGTCATGATCCCATGGTCCTGGGACTGAACCCCCCTCCCTGCTCAGCTTTCCCTTTGCTGCTCCCCCTGCTTGTGTTGCTCTCTCTCTCTCAGTCTGTCAATAAATAAATAAAATCATTTTTAAAAAATTTGCATCGTCCACATTTTCTCCTATGTCTTCTAGAAATTTTATCATTTTAGATTTTGTATTTAGATTGTTTTTGAACTAATATTTATGTATGATGTATATAGTAAGGTTGATTATTTTTTTCCCATTCAGACAATCCAGCACCATTAGTTGAAAAGACTTTCCCATTGAATTGCCTTGGTACCTTTGTCATAAATCTACTGATTGTGTATATATATCTGTGTTTCTAGACATCTTGTTTAGTTCCATAGATCTTTCACTTCCATAGAAAGCTCTCTACCATGCCGAGTTTGAGAGACTATCATGAATGTATGTTGAATATTGTCAAAGACCTCTTCTGCATGTATTAAAGGATATTTTTTCCTTTTTCCCATTAATATAGTGAATTTTACTGATTTATTTTTTAATATTAGTCAATCTTGCATTCCTGGGAAAAGTTCTTTTTGATCATGATGTCTTATACTTTTTATGTGTAATAGTAAGTCTAAAATTTAGTAGAATAAATCTTTCAACTTTATTGTTTAATTTATTATTGTTGCTTTGTTTATACTAGATCTTCTGCATGTGCATGGAAGCTTTAAGAAAAGTATGTCAATTTCTATTAAGCAGCATACTGCAATTTTTATGGGGATTGCATTGATTATACTGATCAATTTGGGGATCTTAAGGATATTAGTCATGTTAAGAATGTTGAGTCTGCATTATATCTCTTCATTTGTGCAGCATTTCTTTAATTTCCCTCAGAGATGTTTGTAGTAGTCTTGGATATTTTCTTTTATGTTTATTCCCAAATATTTTATGGGATTTATTTTGGAGGGGGTTGATACTCAGAACAGATCTGTAGATTTTTTAAATTTTGGTTTTCAATTTTTGCTGCAAGTGTATAAGAATACAATGAACTTTTGTATATGAACCTCATATTCTGTGACACTGCTAAAAATTTGTTACTTCTAGTAATTTTCTACATAAATAAAGCATCTGTAAATAGGGAGAGTTTTACCTTTTTTCTTCTTTTTATGCATTTCATTTTTTATTTTCTTTTTTCAATGGCTAGCTCCTTAGTTCAACATTGAACAGAATGATAAAGGCAAGAAATATTCGTTTGCCTCCAGTGCCAAGAAAAATAATTCAATTTTTCACCATTAAATACGTTAGATGTAGGCTTTTTTGTTGATACCCTTTATTCATTTGAGAAAGCTCTCTACCATGCCAAGTTTGAGAGACTATCATGAATGTATGTTGAATATTGTCAAAGACCTCTTCTGCATGTATTAAAGGATATTTTTTCCTTTTTCCCATTAATATAGTGAATTTTACTGATTTATTTTTTAATATTAGTCAATCTTGCATTCCTGGGAAAAGTTCTTTTTGATCATGATGTCTTATCCTTTTTATGTGTTGTTGGACTTACTTTACTAACATTATTTAAGGATTTTTGTCTGTCTATTCAAAAACACATTAATTGCTTCCAAGTTTTGGCAATTATGAGTAAAGCTGTTATAAACATCCATAGGCATATTTTGTGTGCATAAATTTCTACTCCTTTAGGTAAATACCAAAAATTGCAAGTGCTGGATTTTATGGTAAGAAAGTTGAGTATTACAAGAAAGTGTCAAAACTGTCTTCCAAACTAGGGTGATTTTGCATTCCCACCAGAAGCAAATGAGTGTTTCTCCTGTTGCTCCACATTCTTGTCAGCATTTGGTGGTGTCAGTGTGCTGGATGTTGACCATTCTAGCAGATGTATAGAGGTATCTCATTCTTCTTTTAATTTGCAATTCCCAAATGACATATAATATTGAAAATCCTTTCATATACCTACTTGTCATCTATATATCTACTTTGGTAGTATCTATTCAGGTCTCTTGCCCATTTATAAATTGGGTTATTTTCTTATTGTTAAGTTGTAAGAGTTCTTTGTGTATTATGGATAACAGTCCTTTCTATTTCAAATGTGTCTTTAGCAAATATATTCTCTTAGTCTGTGGCCTATCTTACAATTCTCTTGATACTGCCTTTTGAAGAGCTGAAGTTTTAATTTTAATGAAGTCCAACTTATCGTTATTTCTTTCATGAATCATGTCTTTGGTGTTTATCTAAAAAGGCACCATCATACCTAAGGTCATCTAGATTTTCTTCTATGTTATGTTTTACAAGATTTATAGTTTTCTATTTTACATTTAGATTTATGATCTATTTGAGACAGTTTTTGTGAAGGATGTAAGGTCTGTGTCTAGATTCACTTTTCCATGTGGATATCCAGTTATTCCAGCACAATTTGTTGAAAAGACCAACTGCTCCATTCCACTGCCTTTTCTTCTTGGCCAAATATCAGTTGACTGTATTAGTGTAGATCTATGTGCTCACTATTCTGTTCCATTTATCGATTTGTTTATCTTTTCACCATCACTATGCTATCTTGATTATTACAGCTTTACAGTAAGTGATGAAGTTGGAAACTATCAGTCCTCAAGCTGGATATTCTGATTTTTTTGCCTTTCCATATAAATTTTAGAATCAATCAGTATATATCCACAAAATAATTTGCAGGTGTTTTGATTGGATATATAGTGAATGTCAAGATCAAATTGGCAAGAACTGACATCTTGACAATGTTTGGTCTTCGTATCCATGAACATGGAATATCTCTCTATTTCTTTAGTTGTCTGATATGTTTCATCAGAGTTTTGTAGTTTTTATAATATAGATCTTGTACATATTTTGTTAGATTTATACTTAAATATTTCACTTGGGGGATGTTAATGTAAATGTAATGTATTTTTTTTATCTCAAATTCCACTTGTTAATCTCTGGTATATAGGAAAGTGATTGACTTTTGTACATCAGCCTTGTATCCTACAATTCTGTTATAATTACTTATTAGTTCCAGAAGTTTTTTGTTTATCTGTTTGTTTATTGATTCTTTTGGACTTTCTATATCGATGATCATGTCATCTGCAAACAAAGAGCTGTATTAATCCCACCCCAATCTGAATAGATTTATTTCTTTTTTGTATCTTATTGTATTAGTTAGGACTTCCAGTATATACAGAAACATGATATAGTGTTAGAGGAAATTCTTGCTTTGTTCCTGACCCTAGAAGGAATGATTTGAGTTTCTTTTTTTATTTCTTTCTTTCTTCTTAAGAGATTTTACTTATTTATTTGACAGAGAGAGAGAGATCACAAGTAGGTGGAGAGGCAGGCAGAGAGAGAGGAGGAAGCAAGCTCCCTGCTGAGCAGAGAGCCTGACGTGGGCCTCAATCCCAGGACCCTGAGACCATGACCTGAGCTGAAGGCAGAGGTTTAACCCCCTGAGCCACCAAGGCGCCCATATTAATATTAAGTACTTAATATTAAGCACAGTGTTAGCTATAGGTTTTGTTTTGGGCTTGGGTTTTTGCTTTTTTTATTTTTATTTTTTTTAGAGAGAGTGTGAATGGGTGCAGGGGAGGAGAGTAGGAGCAGAGGGAGAGGGAAAGAGACAAAATCTTAAGCAGATTCTGAGCCGAGTGTGGAGCCTGACATAGGGCTTGATCTCACAACCCTGAGATCACAACCCAAGCCTAAATCAAGAGTTGGATGCTTCACTTACTGAGCCACACAGGCACCAGAACTATAGAACTTTTTTTATGTAGATTTTTTTTTCAAGTTAAGGAAGTTCCCCTCTATTTCTATTTTGCTAACAATGTTTATATGATCCATTGTTTGATTTTACTAAATTCTTTTTTTACATCTATTTATATAATCATGTGATTTTACCTTTTCAATCTGTTAATATGACAGATTCAATTAATGTATCTTCAAACGTTGAACCAGACTTTCATACCTGGGATAAATCACAACTTGCTTGTAGTATGTAATCTCTTTTACATATTATTGGATTCAATTTGCTATTATGTTGTTGAGGAGTTTTGCACCTACATTTGTGAGATATATTGTTCTGTAGTTTTCTTCTCTTGTAATGTCCTTGTCTCCTTGGTATTAGGGTAAGCTTGGCCTCGTAGAATGAGTTAGGAAGTACTCCTTCTGCTTCCATCCTCTGAAAGAGATTATAGAGACCTAGGACAATTTCTTCCCTAAATGTCTGATAGAATTCACCAGTGAACCTATCTGGGCCTGGTGCTTTCTCTTTTGGAAAGTTATTAATTAATGATTTGACTTATTTAATAGATACAGGTCCTATTCAGATTGTCTATTTTTTCTTGTGTGAATTTTGGCAAGTTGCATCTTTCAAAAAATTGGTGTGTTTCAAGTAGGTTATTGAATCAGTGGGCATAGAGCTATTTTTATTATTTTAATGTCTATGAGCACTGTAGTGATGTCCCTTCTTTGACTTCTGATATTAGTTATTATGTTCCTTCTTTTTTTTTTTTCTTAGTCTAATAAGAGTTTTGCTAATCTTACCATTTTTTTAAAAGTACCAGCTTTTGGTTTCATTGATCTTTTTTCTACCAGTTTCCTGTTTTTAGTTTCATTGATTGCTTCTCTAATTTTTATTATTTCTTCTCTTCTGCTTATGCTGGATTTACTTTGCCCTTCTTTTTCTAGTTTTCTAAGGTGGAAACTTAGATTATTGATTTTAGATCTTTCTTTTTCTCTAACATATACATTTGATGCTATTAATTTCCCTCTGAGCACTGCTTTCATTTACCCCACAAATTTGACAGGTTGTATTTTCATTTTCATTTAGTTCAAAATATATATTTTTTTATTTCCCTTGAAATTTCCTTTTTGGCCCATGTGTTATTTAGAAGCACGGTGTTTTAGCTCCAAGTATTTGAGGATTTTCCTATGTTTCTGTTTTCGATTTCTTTATTAAACTCATTGAGATCTAAGAGCAGAAACGGCATGATTTTTATTCTTTAAATTTGTTAAGTGCTTTTAATGGCCCAGAATATAGTCTGTCTTGGTGAATGTTTCATGTGAGTTTGTAAAGAATGTATGTTCTGCTGTTGTTGGATTAAGTAGTCTATAGATGTTGGTAGCATTCAGTTGATTGATTGTATTATTGACTTCAACTATGTCCTTACTGATTTTCCACCTGGCGGGCATGTCTATATCTGACAGAGAGGTGTTCAAGTTTCCAACTGCAATAGTGGATTCATTTATTTTTCCTTGAAGTTCTATCAGTTTTTGTTTAATGTATTTTGATTCTCTGTTGTTAAGTACATAAGTTTCAAGTACAGTCATATCTTCTAGGATACTTGGCTTCCTAATTATTATGTAATTTCCCTCTTGATCTCTGATAACTGTTCTTGCTTTTAAGCTCTGTCTGAAATTAATATAATGACTTTCACTTTCTTTGGCTGATGTTAACATGCCATATCTTTCTTCATTCTTTACTTTTTTTCCCCCCATTCTTTTAATTTATATGTATCTGTATTTAAAGAGGGTTTATTGCAGATAATATACTGTTGGATTGTGTTTTTTGATCCACTCTGACAATCTCTGTCAGAAATCTCTTAATTGGTATCCTTAAACAATTGATGAATAAAATGATTAATGGCTGAGGCACCTGGGTGGCTCAGTGGGTTAAGCCTCTGTTTTCAACTAAAGTCATGATCTCAGGGTCCTGGATCAAGCCCCATATTAGCTCCCTGCTCAGCTCCCTGCTCCCTCTTCCTCTGAACCGCCCCCTGCTTGTGTACTCTCTTGGTCTCTCCTTCTTTGTCAAATAAATTAAAATCTTTACAAAATAATAAAGTGATTACTGGCAAATTTTAAATTTTTATTCATCTCAAATATGTTTTTATTTTCTTATAAAACATGGTTATAATAGCTGCTCAAAGTCTTTGTCTAATAATTCCAATATCTTAGCATTTGCTAATTCTTTTCCCTTAACAATTGTCCACATTTTCTTTGTTAAATGGTGAATAGTTTTCAATTGTATACTAGACATTGTGAATGTTGTGTAGACTCTAGTTCCTGTTATAATCCTCTGGAGCATAATGATTTTTATTTAATAGGTGATCAACATGTTTAGGTTCAGACTATAAATTGTCTTGCCTTTTGTGGGTGGTGGTTCAAATCTCAGTTCAATTCTAAAAATACTTTGTTTGCTTGTTTCAGCCTATCTACAAAAAAAAAAAAAAAAGTGATGTTGAGATAGGATTATACACAAAATTAAGGGATATTCTTTTCTGGCTCTCTTTGCTCTGAGAATCTCTCTTCACTCTCTAGCCTGAAGAGGCTCTTTGCTGATTTCTCTGCTAGAAAAGATAGGCTTTCTATTGACATTTTACTCTTCCATGTATTCACTGCTAACATGCTGCTCTGTGGCTTGGGCCTACCCTTGGGGCAAAGTGTAAGAGGAAAAATTGAAAATATATACTGTGCATTCACTTTTGATTCCCTTCCTCCAATATTTGTTTACTTTTCAGAGTCTTTAGGTCATCTTTATATATATAGATAAACCCAATTTGAAATTAGCAAGAAATATGGGCTATAGTCAGCCTACACTACCATGCTAGACCCTTATTATTTAAATCAGTGTTTCTCAAACTGTGGGTTTGACAATTTATGGATCATATAATCAGTTCAGTGGAAACAATCAACAAAACTAAAAGGCAGCTTACTGAATGGGAGAAGATATTTGCAAATGACATATATGATAAAGGGCTAGTATCTAAAATATATACAGAACTTATCAAACTCAACACTCAAAAAAAACAAATAATCTAGTTAAGAAATGGGCATAAGATAGAACAGACATTTTTCCACAAAAGACCTCCAGATGGCTAACGGACACATGAAAAGATGCTCAACATCACTCATCATCAGGAAATACAAATCAAAACAATGATGAGATATCACCTCATACTTGTCAGAATGGTTTAAATTAACAACATAGGAAATAAGAGAAGCTGGCAAGGATGTGGAAATGGCCAAGGACATTGGTGGAATGCAAACTGGTGCAGCCACTCTAGAAAACACTATGGAGGTTCCTCAAAACCTTCAAAAAAGAACTACCCAATGACACAGCAATTTCACTACTAGGTGTTTACCTAAAGGATACAAAAATACAGATTTGGAGGGGTACTGGCACCCCAATGTTTGTAAAAACATTATCAACAATAGCCAAACTGTGAAAAGAGCCCAAGTGCTCATTGACTGATGAATAGATAAAGAAGATCTGGGAGAGGAGTCAAGATGGCGGAGAAGTAGCAGGCTGAGACTACATCAAGAGTCTTAGCTAGATAGCTTATCTAAAGATTGCAAACACCTACAAATCCAATGGGAGATCAAAGAGAAGAAGAACAGCAATTCGAGAAACAGAAAATTAACCACTTTCTGAAAGGTAGGACCAGTGGAGAAGTGAATCCAAAGCAACGGGAAGATAGACCGAGGCAGGAGGGGCGGGCTCCCGGCAAGCGGCAGAGCAACGGAGCACAAAATTGGGACTTTTAAAAGTCTGTTCTGCTGAGGGACATCGCTCCAGAAGTTAAACCGGGGTGAAGCCCACACAGGGTCAGCGTGGCCTCAGGGCCCTCAGGGTCACAGAAGGATCAGGGGTGTCTGAGTGTCGCAGAGCTTGCATGTATTAGAATGGGGAAGCCGGCTACAGAGGCAGAGCTGAGGAGTGAGCTCTCAGATCGGGGTTACCTTGAACTGATCACAGGCTCGGTGAGCTTGGAGCGCAGCCAGAGGCCAGGGAGAAGGGAGTAATTGGGCGCTATTCTCTGAGGGCGCACTGAGAAGTGGGGCCCGGAGCTCTTGGCTCCTCTGGGCGAGAAACTAGGAGGCTGCCATTTCCATTCCCGTCCTCCGGAACTCTACAGAAAGCGCTCAGGGAACAAAATCTCCTGAAAGCAAACCCGAGCTGATTACTCAGCCCGGCTTGGGTAAGGGTGGTGCAATTCCACCTGGGGCAAAGACACTTGAGAATCAATACAATAGACCCCTTCCCCAGAAGATCAACAAGAAATCCAGCCAGGACCAAGTTCACCTATGAAGGAGTGCAGGTTCAATACCAAAAAGAGCAGCGGAATTCCAGAGGAGGAGAAAGCAAAGCACAGAACTCATGGCTTTCTCCCCATGATTCTTTAGTCTTGCACTTAATTTAATTTTTTTTCAATTTTTTTTCTTCTTCTACTAAATTTCTTTTAACTTTTACCTTTTTCTTTTTTAACGTTTTTTAACTAGTTTATCTAATATATATATATTTTTTTCTTTTTTATATTTTTTCTTTATTTGATTTCTTTTTTTAATTGTTTTTTTTTTTTTTTTCTGAACCTCTTTTAATCCCCTTTCTCGCCCTCATGATTTGGGATCTCTTCTGATTTGGTTAAAGCGTATTTTCCTGGGGTATTTGCCACCCTTTTAGTATTTTACTTCCTCCTTCATATACTCTTATTGGACAAAATGACAAGGCAGAAAAAGTCACCCCAAAAAGAAGAACAAGAGGCAGTACCAAAGGCTAGGGACCTAATCAACACAGACATTGGTAATATGTCAGATCTAGAGTTCCAAATGACGATTCTCAAGGTTCTAGCCAGACTAGAAAAAGACATGGAAGATATTATAGAAACCCTCTCGGGAGCTATAAAAGCTTTTTCTGGAGAAATAAAAGAACTAAAATCTAACCAAGTTGAAATAAAAAAAAAGCTATTAATGAGGTGCAATAAAAAATGGAGTCTCTCACTGCTAGGATAAATGAGGCAGAAGAAAGAATTAGTGATATAGAAGACCAAATGACAGAGAATAAAAAAGCTGAGCAAAAGAGGGACAAACAGCTACTGGACCACGAGGGGAGAATTCGAGAGATAAGTGAAACCATAAGACAAAACAATATTAGAATAATTGGGATTCAAGAAGAAGAAGAAAGAGAGGGGGGAGCAGAAGTTATATTGGAGAGAATAATTGGAGAAAATTTCCTTAATATGGCAAAAGGAACAAGCATCAAAATCCAGGAGGCACAGAGAACCCCCCTCAAAATCAACAAGAATAGGTCCACACCCTGTCACCTAATAGTAAAATTTACAAGTCTTAGTGACAAAGAGAAAATCCTGAGAGCAGCCTGGGAAAAGAAGTCTATAACATACAATGGTAAAAATATTAGATTGGCAGCAGACTTATGTACAGAGACATGGCAGGCCAGAAAGAGCTGGCATGATATATTCAGAGCACTAAACGAGAAAAACATGCAGCCAAGAATACTATATCCAGCTAGGCTATCATTGAAAATAGAAGGAGAGATAAAAAGCTTACAGGACAAACAAAAACTGAAAGAATTTGCAAACACCAAACCAGCTCTAAAGTAAATATGGAAAGAGGTCCTCTAAGCAAAGGGAGAGCCTAAAAGTAGTAGATCAGAAAGGAATAGAGACAATATACAGTAACAGTCACCTTACAGGCAATACAATGGCACTAAATTCATATCTCTCAATAGTTACCCTGAATGTGAATGGGCTAAATGCCCCTGTCAAAAGACACAGGGTATCAGAATGGATAAAAAAACAAAGCCCATCTATATGTTGCCTACAAAAAACTCATTTAAGACCTGAAGACACCTCCAGATTTAAAGTGAGGGGGTGGAAAAGAATTTACCATGCTAATGGACATCAGAAGAAAACAGGGGTGGCAATCATTATATCAGATCAATTAGATTTTAAGCCAAAGACTATAATAAGAGATGAGGAAGGACACTATACCATACTCAAAGGGTCTGACCAATAAGAAAATCTAACAATTTTAAATATCTATGCCCCTAACGTGGGAGCAGCCAACTATATAAACCAATTAATAACAAAATCTAAGAAGCACGTCAACAATAATACAATAATAGTAGGGGACTTTAACACTCCCCTCACTGAAATGGACAGATCATCCAAGCAAAAGATCAGCAAGGAAATAAAGGCCTTAAATGACACACTGGACCAGATGGACATCACAGATATATTCAGAATATTTCATCCCAAAGCAACAGAATACACATTCTTCTCTAGTGCACATGGAACATTCTCCAGAATAGATCACATCCTTGGTCCTAAATCAGGACTCAACCAGTATCAAAAGATTGGCATCATTCCCTGCATATTTTCAGAGCACAATGCTCTGAAGCTAGAACTCAACCACAAGAGGAAGTTTGGAAAGAACCCAAATACATGGAAACTAAACAGCATCCTTCTAAAGAAAGAATGGGTCAACCAGGAAATTAAAGAAGAATTGAAAAAAATTCATGGAAACAAATGATAATGAAAACACAACGGTGCAAAATCTGTGGGACACAGCAAAGGCAGTCCTGAGAGGAAAATATAGTGGTACAAGCCTTTTTCAAGAAACAAGAAAGGTCTCAAGTACACAACCTAAACCTACACCTAAAGGAGCTGGAGAAAGAACAAGAAAGAAACCCTAAACCCAGCAGGAGAAGAGAAATCGTAAAGATCAGAGCAGAAATCAATGAAATAGAAACAAAAAAGAAAAAGAAAAAAATCAATGAAACTAGGAGCTGGTTCTTTGAAAGAATTAATAAGATTGATAAACCCCTTGCCAGACTTATCAAAAAGAAAAGAGAAAGGACCCAAATAAATAAAATCATGAATGAAAGAGGAGAGATCACAACTAACACCAAAGAAATACAAACAATTATAAGAACATACTATGAGCAACTCTACGCAAACAAATTTGACAATCTGGAAGAAAAGGATGTATTCTTAGAGACATATAAACTACCACAACTGAACCAGGAAGAAATAGAAAGCCTGAACAGACCCATAACCAGTAAGGAGATTGAAACAGTCATTAAAAATCTCCAAACAAACAAAAGCCCAGGGCCAGACGGCTTCCCAGGGGAATTTTACCAAACATTTAAAGAAGAACTAATTCCTATTCTCCTGAAACTGTTCCAAAAAATAGAAATGGAAGGAAAACTTCCAAACTCATTTTATGAGGCCAGCATCACCTTGATCCCAAAACCAGACAAGGATCCCATCAAAAAAGAGGACTACAGACCAATATCCTTGATGAACACAGATGCAAAAATTCTCACAAAAATACTAGCCAATAGAATTCAACAGTACATTAAAAGGTGATTCACCACGACCAAGTGGGATTTATTCCTGGGCTGCAAGGTTGGTTCAACATCCTCAAATCAATCAATGTGATACAACACATCAATAAAAGAAAGAACAAGACCCATATGATACTCTCCATAGATGCTGAAAAAGCATTTGACAAAGTACAGCATCCCTTCCTGATCAAAACTCTTCAAAGTGTAAGGATAGAGGGCACATACCTCAATTATTATCAAAGCCATCTATGAAAAACCCACTGCAAATATCATTCTCAATGGAGAAAAACTTGAAAGCTTTTCCTCTAAGGTCAGGAACACGGCAGGGATGTCCTTTATCACCACTGCTATTCAACATAGTACTAGAAGTCCTAGCCTCAGCAATCAGACAACAAAAGGAAATTAAAGGCTTCCAAATCGGCAAAGAAGAAGTCAAACTGTCACTCTTCGGAGATGATATGATACTATATGTGGAAAACCAAAAGACTCCACTCCAAAACTGCTAGAACTTGTACAGGAATTCAGTAAATTGTCAGGATATAAAATCAATGCACGGAAATCAGCTGCATTTCTCTATACCAACAACAAGACAGAAGAAAGAGAAATTAAGGAGTCAATCCCATTTACAATTGCACCCAAAACTATAAGATAACTAGGAATAAACCTAACCAAAGAAGCTAAGAATCTATACTCAGAAAACTATAAAGTACTCATGAAAGAAATTGAGGAAGACACAAAGAAATGGAAAAATGTTCCATGCTCCTGGATTGGAAGAACAAATATTGTGAAAATGTCTATGCTACCTAAAGCAATCTACGCATTTAATGCAATCCCTATCAAAATCCCATCATTTTTTTTTCAAAGAAATGTAACAAATAATCCTAAAATTTATATGGAACAGAAAAGACCTCAAATAGCCAAAGGAATATTGAAAAAGAAAGCCAAAGTTGGTGGCATCACAATTCCGGATTTCAAGCTCTATTACAAAGTGGTCATCATCAAGACAGCATGGTACTGGCACAATAACAGACACATAAATCAATGGAACAGAATAGAGAGCCCAGAAATAGACCCTCAACTCTATGGTCAACTAATCTTTGACAAAGCAGGAAAGAATGTCCAATGGAAAAAAGACAGCCTCTTCAATAAATGGTGTTGGGAAAATTGGACAGCCACATGCAGAAAAATGAAACTGGACCATTTCCTTACACCACACATGAAAATAGACTCAAAATGGATGAAGGACCTCAATGTGTGAAAGGAATCCATCAAAACCCTTGAAGAGAACACAGGCAGCAACCTGTTCGACCTCAGCTGCAGCAACATCTTCCTAGGAACATCGCCAAAGGTAAGGGAAGCAAGGGCAAAATGAACTATTGGGATGTCATCAAGATCAAAAGCTTTTGCACAGCAAAGGAAACAGTTAACAAAATCAAAAGACAACTGACAGAATGGGAGAAGATATGTGCAAACGACATATCAGATAAAGGGCTAGTGTCCAAAATCTATAAAGAACTTAGCATATTGAACACACAAAGAACAAATAATCCAATCAAGAAATGGGCAGAAGACATGAACAGACATTTCTGCAAAGAAGACATCCAGATGACCAACAGACAAAGTGCTCCACATCACTCGGCATCAGGGAAATACAAATCAAAACCACAATGAGGCATCACCTCACACCAGTCAGAATGGCTAAAATTAACAAGTCAGGAAATGACAGATGCTGGTGAGGATGCGGAGAAAGGGGAACTCTCCTACACTGTTGGTGGGAATGCAAGCTGGAACAACCACTGGTAAATAGCTGGTAAATAGCATGGAGGTTCCTCAAAATGTTGAAAATAGAACTACCCTATGATTGCACTACTGGGTATTTACCCTAAAGATACAAACGTAGTGATCCGAAGGGGCATGTGCACCCGAATGTTTATGGAAGCAATGTCCACAATAGCCAAACTATGGAAAGAACCTAGATGTCCATCAACAGATGAATGGATAAAGAAGATGTGGTATATATACACAATGGAATACTATGCAGCCATCAAAAGAAATGAAATCTTGCCATTTGCGACGACGTGGATGGAACTAGAGGGTATCATGCTTAATGAAATAAGTCAATCGGAGAAAGACAACTATCATATGATCTCCCTGATATGAGGAAGTGGAGATGCAACATTGGGGTTAAGGGGGTAGGAGAAGAATACATGAAACAAGATGGGATTAGGAAGGAGACAAACCATAAGTGACTCTTAATCTCACAAAACAAATTGAGGGTTGCTGGGGGGAGGGGGTAAGGGAGAAGGGGGTGGGGTTATGGACATTGGGGAGGGTATGTGCTATGGTGAGTGCTGTGAAGTGTGTAAACCTGGTGATTCACAGACCTGTACCCCTGGGGATAAAAATATATGTTCATAAAAAATAAAAAATTTAAAAAGAAAAGAAAAAAAAAGAAGGGCCATCTGTACCCCAATGTTTATAGCAGCAATGGCCATGGTCGCCAAACTGTGGAAAGAACCAAGATACCCTTCAACGGACGAATGGATAAGGAAGATGTGGTCCATATACACTATGGAGTATTATGCCTCCATCAGAAAGGATGAATACCCAACTTTTGTAGCAACATGGACGGGACTGGAAGAGATTATGCTGAGTGAAATAAGTCAAGCAGAGAGAGTCAATTATCATATGGTTTCACTTATTTGTGGAGCATATCAAATATCATGGAGGACAAGGGGAGATGGAGAGGAGAAGGGAGTTGGGGGAAATTGGAAGGGGGAGAGGAACAATGAGAGAATATAGACTCTGAAAAACAATCTGAGGGTTTTGAAGGGGTGGTGGGTGGGAGGTTGGGGAAACAAGGTGGTGGGTATAGGGAGGGCACAGATTGCATGGAGCACTGAGTGTGGTGCAAAACCAATGAATACTGTTACACTGAAAATAAATAAATAAATAAATAAATGGGGGGAAAAAAAGAAGATGTGGTATATATGTGATGGAATATTATTTGGCCATCAAAAAATGAAATCTTGTCAATTGCGTAACATGGGTGGAGCTAGAATATATTCTACAAAGCAAAATAAGTCAGTCAGAGAAAGACAAATACTGTATGATTTCACTCATATGTGGAATTTAGGGGGAAAGCAGATGAATATGTGGGAAGGGGGAAAAAAGAGAGAGGAAAGTAAACCACAAAATACTCTTAAGAATAGAGAATGAGCTGAGGGTTGATGGAGAGATGTGACAGTGCGATGAGCTAAAGAACTGGTGGGTTTTAAGGAGGGCACTTGTAATGATGAGTAGTGAGTATTATAGGCAAGGTGTGAGTCATTAAATTCTACTGAAGCCAATAATGCACTATACATTAACTAATTAGATTGATTGATTTATTTGTTTATTTAAGTTTTTATTTATTTGAGAGAGAGTGAACAAGTGCGGGAGCATTGGGAGAGGGATAAGCAGGCTCCCCACTGAGCAGGAAGCCAATCCCAGGACCCTGTGATGATGTCCTGAGCGAAAGGCAGACACTTAACTGACTGAGCCACCCAGGGCCCTGTAAACTAACTAGAATTTAAGTAGAAATTTGAAAAGAAAAAAACAAAAATCAATTAAGTGGATTGTTGCCTCACATTTTAAAAATTAAGTGTATTAGGGACTAGACTAGATTGTATCAGGTTGAATTACATATAATAAAAGTAAATTTTGTTATAACATTTTTACTTGATTTTAATTTATAAATACTTATTGAACATCTGCTATGTATCAAAGACTTTTCCATCATGGGAAATATAGTAGTGAATATAAAATACAAACATCATATGTTTTTAAAAGGTGGATTGGAGGAGGAAGATATTTTTAATTTAGTAGTATATATTATACTAAAATAAGCAATTTGGTACTATATCACATGTTAGACAAATAAGAGGGGGAAAAAAGTCTGTCATTCTTGTCTAGTCTTGTGTGGACAGATTTTATGGGGACTCTTGTGAAAGCGTGACCTCCTCTAATTTACCAGTTCACTGACAACCATGTGATGATATCTGTACCATATCAGAAATCTAAGGAATAGAAATCTGTGTTTTCTAGGCAGTGATCAGTAGCAACATGAATGGGAAGCCAAATTAGAGCTAAGAGCCAACAAAAAAGTGATTATAGTGTGGTTTTTTTTTTCAGAGCTTATATAAAAAAAAACCTCCCCCCTCCAAAATATACAGGTGGTTTTATACAGATTGTTCATGAAGATGAAAATGCAGAGAGTTTACATCACATCAAGAATGGAAAGCTATAATCACTGTTGTTAAAAATTCTTCTACCACTCCACAATGAAGAATTTTCTGCTGACCACATTTATCTTTAAGCTGCAAGTCCCTTCTTTCCACAATCCCATATTCTATTTTCTGACAACCCCATCATCACATTCCTATTTATTTCTTATACAGGACAGTGTTGATTTTCCTGTCTTCAACTTCTTATTTTCAACTTCTTACCTCAGAGCTGATAGTACATCAACATTAAGACCCATTCCATGTATTATTCTACTTCCCTTTGCTAGAAAGGGTTTTTTACTTCGTGTTTACGTAAGGTCAAATTGGGGGTCTTGATTGGATAATACGAGTCCTATTTTTGACCCCTAAACTTGGTAAGGGAGTAAAGCAGGCCCATTTGCTTCATGTCCAAGTATCCCCCAGAAGTAGAGGCAGGAGGCTTCAAATGTCTCTAGCAACCTATTGGATAGCCAATAGCTAAGTGGACCAGGGAATTAAATATAATCATATATGTTTTTTTCCTATCCTAAATTTTGTTGTAAATATGCTTATTATGAGTAGAAATGGTACTCACCTATTTCTGAGAGAGCACTAATATTGAGATAGAAATATATAGCACAGCTTCCCATTCCAACACAGAGAAGAGATCATTAACTGAATTGCTCCCTGTAACCCACTTCCTCCACTCTCAAAATTTTTCTCAACCCAGCCCTATGGCAGCTAACTGCCCATCAATCCATAGTGAAACAAGAATTCTATTGCACTATTATTGGTCATGGCAAAAACATTCTAAGAAAGTTGTGGTTTTGCCAGTTTTTACTAATAAATTTGCATTCCCATAAAGATAATTGCTAACTGAAAAAATGTCCAATCTTCTTTCAAATTTCTGTAGGCATCATTTTCAGCCATAGAAAGAATTAACTAAACATATGTAGCTAGAGAAAAATGTATATTTAGACAAACACAAAGATTCCTTTTAAAGAACAAATATTTCTTTCTAGTCTATTTCTTCAAAAAAAACAGTACAGATCTGGAAGCAATTTAGTAAATTTACAGCATGTAAATGATAATTAACTTTAGACAGAAATTGTTTGTTTTCTTGAAATGAGGTAGATAAACTCAAGGGCAAGATCAGGTTCAAATCTTAATCCCAGAGTTAAGTGAGACAGAAAGAGACCTAGTATGCAATGCCAACTATAACTACATGCTAGGCTGCTTGAATTGTTGTCCATGTCCACAGGACTATTTTGGAGTAATAAAATCTACACATTTATGGCTTTGACTACACAGAGATTTTATGAATGTGATTATTTTAATTCAATCTGTTCAGCATATTTTTATGAGAGGAATTAGAATTTATATACCTCAAGTTCCAAGCCTGAAAATGTAATATCAAATTCAATTAAAGTTTGTTAATATGAGTATTAGTGAATTTCCTTAATTAAAAATAACACTAATCATGGAGTAAAATGGATGAACTGAAGCCAGAATTAAAATTCTGTTTTAAAAAACAAAACAAGGGGTGCCTGGGTGGCTCAGTTGGTTAAGCGACTGCCTTCGGCTCAGGTCATGATCATGGAGTCCTGGGATCGAGTCCCAGATGGGGCTCCCTGCTCAGCAGGGAGTCGGCTTCTCCCATTGACCTCCCTCCTCTCATGCTCTCTCTCTCTCTCTTTCTCAAATAAATAAATAAAATCTTAAAAACCAGACAAAACAAAACAAAAACTGTGCTTTAGAAAGTCCACTCTATTTAGACTCCCTCTGGGAGGATCTTCTGCTCACAGCTTTTGCTGAATGAATAGTAGACCTTCTGTCTCCCCTCTTTACCCCACAGATGGCTAGACAGGGTCAACAAGTAATTTTAAGGTAACACATAATTAGGTCCACCAGAAGTCTAGATCATTATTTTGTATAAAGTCTCTACACAGAAAGAGGATAGCCAAGCCGATCAAGCTTATCTTGGAAAGCTAAAAATAATAGATATGGCAGAAAATGCCAGTTGGTGGGGAGCTGTGCAGCTGGAAGGTCAGGTGGACCCAAAGGTTAGAACAGCCATTTTGGACCATGAGTAAGATAAGTAACCAAAGTTAAGTTTTGGGAGAGAGAGAAAACCTACCAAAGCATAGTGAAGGGGGCGCCTGGGTGGCTCAGTGGGTTAAAGACTCTGCCTTCGGCTCGGGTCATGATCTCAGGGTCCTAGGGTCGAGCCCCGCATTGGGCTCTCTGCTGAGCAGGGAGCCCGTTTCCTTTCCTCTCTCTCTCTGCCTGCCTCTCTGCCTGCTTGTGATCTCTGTCAAATGAATAGAATTAAAAAAAAAAAAAAAAAAGGCTTCAACCTCATTTAAAAAAAAAAATCATAAAGAAAAGCAGGTAACTGAGCAGCATCTAAATTTGAATAGTTTTATCTCTCTCCCTATCAAGCAGTCTGAGATCATTGACTTTTCTAGGGACATCTCTCAAGGATGAGGTTTTGAAAATTACCTCTGTGCAAAAACATACTTGTGTTAGATCAGGTTCAAGACATTTGTCACCACTGGGGACTGCATGGCCACGTCATTCTGGGTGCTAAACATTCAGTGTTCCCAGGAGGCAGCTGCAGCCATCCATGGAGATATCATTCGGGCAACACTTTTCATTGTCCCTTTTCTATCATATTTTTATACTTATCCATCTCCTAAACTTAGAACTTGGCCAGGAGGGTGTCAAAAGTAAAATTCTTTTCTCCTTTTCTGGGCTTCCATCTTCTCCTGTCCCCTTAACACATTGCCTTATCAGATAAACATCACCACACTCAGTCTTTTCACTCAGCCCAAATACATCATTAAATCATTCCCACCTTAACACTTATAGCACTGTGTCTTCCTAGTTAAGGCTTTTTTTTCCCTTCCCTTCTCAGCTGAAGCATTTTGTAAGCCTTTAGATGTGTCTGTATATCACAATTCTCATGTAAGTGAATGAATGGGTAAGCGGATGACTGCCAAATCTTTACCTCTAGTCCATCTCTCTCTCTCATCTACTTAACATATATTTCTTACTCTCTACTAAACATCTCCATTTGGAGGTCTCACAGCATCTCAACTCCACATGCTCAAAACAGAATTATTTATCTTTATCTCCAAATCTTTGTTTTCATATCCCATATCTTATTTAATACCAACCTATCAACCATTCTCTCAATCTGGAAGTCTAGGAGTCATCCTAAAACAATCACCCAATTCCACACATTGCTTGCTAAGTCTTGTCAACTTCACCGTATTAATTAAACTCCACCAACTTTCTCCATGCCTTGTTTTCCACCTGCTGTAATCTTCAGTAATGCCCTCTGGCCTTGATCTGACTAGTGCAATGTTTTCTAACCTGGATCCCTCTGGTTCCTGCTTTATTCCTTTCCGAGCCATCCTTGAAACAGCCTTCAGGTGATCCTTGTTTGTCACTTTTCTACTAAAAATGATTCAGTGGTTCTCATTTGCATGACCTTCTGGATAGATTCCCTTCCTAGCTCAAGATTTTCATCTTTGGTTTCCAACATGCAGATTACGCTAAACCACTTAACATTACTCAAAATAACCCTTACTATTCCCTCTGCTAGAATTTGCTTTCCAATTTTATGTCCTTTACACTAACCAAGACTTAACCTAAAAGTTATCTCCTCACTGATGGTTTTCCTCATACTTTTTACCTCCCTCTCATTTCTTGTCTTAACACTTTATAAATTACAATTAGGACTATAACCCTGAACACATTGTGTTGTAATCAATTACTATTTACCTGTCTCATGAAAGAGACTATAAGAACCTTAAAGATATATCTTTACTTAGTTTGAATGCCTGGTGTATAAGTGGAATTCAGTAAATAAGTGTGAAATTAATTGACCTTTCAATTTGTACTATTCTTATCCAAGGTTGACATTGATATTTTGTTACAGATTGAAATGTCTCCCCCTAAAATTCATATACTGAAGTTCTAATGCCTAGTACTTCAGAATGTGACCTCAGTAGAGACTTTGTCTTTACAAGGGCAATCAAGTTCAAATGAGGTCATTGGGGTAGGCCCTAATCCAAAACACTGGTGTCTTCATAAAAATTTGGCCAGAGAGACACAAATGGAGGCAAGATAATTTAGAGAGATTAGGGAGAAGATGGCGGCCATCTAGAAGCCAAGGTGGGAGGCCTGGAACAGCCCCTTTCCTCAAAGCCCCCTGAAGGAACCAACCCTGTAAATGTCTAGACTTTTTACTTGTAGCCTCCTCAGAACTGTGACACAATAAATTTCTGTTGTTGAAGCCATTTTGTTTGTGGTACTTGGTTTTGGCAGCTCTAGCAAATTAATACACATTGCAGTTCAGCAATTAATTTTTACACAAGTTTGTTTGCTTGTTTTTTATTTGCCATTTTCATTAAATCTTTACTTAAATCTCTTACCTTGACTCTGGACAACTTTCACTGGGCCTGGTGTTGCAATGTTTTATATTAAATATCTATCTCTGAATATCTTTCCAATGCAGTAAAATGCAAATACCTGTGTACTCTTGTTACACTTCTATAAAATTTCCAGAGGATCTTGGAAATACTTCATTAAATTTAAATTCATAACTATGTCACCAGAGGCTTACTTTGCATATTCTCTGGCTCTACTACTCTGCACCATATATTACCTTCCTCTTAGATATTTCTTCTCTAACTGGAGTTAGATCAATCAATATACCATATATAACTTCTTCTCTCTGGACTTACAAACTTTGTAATTCATTCATTTTTCACACCACTGATTGAAACCCTATAGGATTCAACAAATTTGTTCCAAGTGCTGAGGGCAATAAAAGTACAAAGACATCAAATACAGTCCTTGAGCCACAAGAAGCATGAAATCCAGCATAAGAGACGAATTAAGTGTAGAAGATCTTGAAACTATGACACATATGTCCAAAGATGTTTGTAACCCTCAAATACCAGCATATAATCTCATCTCATAGTTAAAATGGCTAACATAAAATACAAGCATTGCAGGGTTCTTTTGACAATTAAATGAAATGAGGTATCACAGAAAGCAGCACTATTGCACAAAGGTGTGTGGCTTCTGTGTTTTGTCTAGACTTTCTTACCTGTCTATGACTCACATCCGCACACTAGCCTTGAAGCACTGACAACACAAAATGATATCTCAGCAAATATTATGTGCCATGGAGTTTTAAGTCTTCTTGAAAATCCTCAGATGCCAAGAACTTACCCTATACAAATGGATACCATTTAAGTAGGAAGGAGGGGTTTAGAAGAAGGCACATTTACTTGAGTCAGAAGTCACCTGATTGAACAAATTAAACTGCTTATTTTTAACAGGAATTTCAGAACTTTTAATATGTGAATGTGAATTGTGAATATCTAAGAAGAGGTATAGTATTATAGAATTTTCTCAATTTATATAATAGAGAAGACCTTTTTTCGCTGATTGACAGAGGGGAACACTGCTGCTCATATAACTAAGCCTGGGAATTCTGGTTATCGAAACAAATTCTAAACTACTGAGCACAGAAACCTTCACAACTTCCTGTTTACGTTTTTGTTTTTGTTTTTAAGTAGGCCACACCCCCAGCATGGAACCCAGCACAGGACTTAAACTCACAACCCTGAGAATGAGAATCAAATGCTTAACAAACTGAGCCCCTTAATCATCATCACCCTAGCTTGTAACCTGCCCTGCATTTCCACAACTTCACATTTCTTGTCCATGACATTCAACTTGCTTGGTATACACTTTCCTCTTTCCCTACCTCCTCAACCACTCCCAGCTCACAACAAACTAGATCTCATCACTTCTTCACTCAATACACTGAAAAACACATACTTCTTCTTTTTTTTTTTTTCTGAAAACTTCCTCTAATATCCAAATTTATTTCTTATTTCCTCCTCTAGACCCTAATTGAACTTTGAATCTGTCTACATTCTAGTACATTTCGTGGGTAGAAAACTATTAGTTTGTGGCTCTTTTCCTTACCATTTGCAACCTTCCCAGAGGCAAGAACTGAATAATTAAAGTTAAATAGTACAAATATATGGAATTAGGTTTTGACTACAAATTATTGACATCTGATCCAATGCGCAAGGGATATTAGAAAGCTCATAAATGTCTTACCAAACAGCTGGCAATAGGAAGGAGTTGAAGAGAGAAAGAAGCAATGAAAAAGATGATGGAATAAGAGAATTAAGAGAAGCCAAGGATTTGTGGCTCCATCAAAGCAGGTGCAGTAGGTACCAATATTAGAAAAATAAGGCACTTGGGGTCTGAAACATTATTTTCAGAGTTCAAGATTTAGAAGTGAAGGTACAAATGCAACAGACCTGTAGGAAGATTTGGAGAAGCCTCAGAAGCTAATCAGAGAAAATTACAGTAGAGGCAAATTCCAGCCTAATCCCAACTAGAATTCTTCAGGTTATCTACAGCTGGATGGGAAAAAAGGGACATGTAAGTCACTGGAGTTGGTGAGATTTCAATGTGAGAAAAGACTATACATAATCTGTGAACATGAGTAGATTGCAAGAAAGAAGTATATTATGATCTGCATGCTTAAATCACTATTTAAGGGAAGATATGGTCTTAGAAATCAATAGATGGTGTTGCTGATAAGAACAAGACTATAATATAAGGAAATGGCATAAAGAAGATGTGGTATATATACACAGTGGAATACTATGCAGCCATCAAAAGAAATGAAATCTTGCCATTTGCGACAACATGGATGGAACTAGAGCGTATCATGCTTAGCGAAATAAGTCAAGCAGAGAAAGACAACTATCATATGATCTCCCTGATATGAGGAAGTGGTGATGCAACATGGGGGCTTAAGTGGGTAGGAGAAGAATAAATGAAACAAGATGGGATTGGGAGGGAGACAAACCATAAGTGACTCTTAATCTCACAAAACAAACTGAGGGTTGCTGGGGGGAGGGGGGTTAGGAGAAAGGGGTGGGATTATGGACATTGGGGAGGGTATGTGCTTTGGTGAGTGCTGTGAAGTGTGTAAACCTGGTGATTCACAGACCTGTACCCCTGGGGATAAAAATATATGTTTATAAAAAATAAAAAATTAAAAAAAAAAAACCTCAAAAAAAGACATACTTGTGACCTTACTAAATTCACTTATCAATCTAGTAGGTTTTAGGGGTTTTTTCTGGTAGAGTCTTTTTTTAAAATGATTTTTAGTATTACTTATTTATTTGAAAGAGAGAGAGATCACAAACAGTGGGGAGGAGCAGAGGGAGAGGGAGAAGAAGGCTCCCTGCTGAGCAGGGACCACCCCCCAGACCAAAGCAGGACTCAGTCCCAGGACCCTGAAATTACAACCTGAGCCAAAGACATACACTTAACAGACTAAGCCACACAGGAGCCCCTTGAGGGAGTCTTTAAAATTTTCTATAGATAGTATCATGTCATCTGCTAATAGTGAGTCTTACTTCTTCCTTACCAATTTGGATGACTTTTATTTCTTTTTGTTGTCTGATTGCTGTCACTATATTGAATAAAATTAGTGTATTTATTGATGGTGACAAGGAGAATGCTGTTTTCTTTTTTGGACCTGATGAGTTAGATAGAAAGAAAATAATTCAGTTTTGAAAACTTTCTCACTCAAGAAGACAAAAAGCTTATGTTTCTTTGATGAGGTGAGAAGAGAGGCAATGGAAAGAACATGTGCAAAGATACACAGTAAAATACTAGCAGGTTTGTGTGAGGGACAATGGCAGATTGACTTAGAAGAAGTTGAAAACAATTCATTATTCTTTTTCAGAACAAGATTCACAGGTTAATATTTTGTGCCTATAAAAGTATGGTGCAGAATATCAGAGAAAGTATTCACTGGTTAATAATATTTGTTTATAGGGGCATCAGGGTGGCTCAGTTGGTTAAGCATCTGACTTCAGCTCAGGTCATGATCTTGGGCTTATGGGATGGAGCCCCACATCAGGCTCCGCACTTAGTGGGGAAGTCTGCTCCTTCCTCTTTCTCTCTGTGCTTCTGCCCCTCCCTCTGTTTGTGCTCTCTTCCTCTCTCAAATAAATAAATAAAATCTTTAAAAAGTATTAGTATTTGTTTATAAGCTACTGAAATTTATAATGTTTTGAACCCTTGGATTAGTACTTGGATCCCTTAGAATATCTGATCTTATTTTAAAAAATCAGTTATAAAAAGCATTTAACTTTAAAAATAGAAATATCGGGGACACCTGGGTGGCTCAGTTGGTTATTAAGTCACTGCCTTCGGCTCAGGTCATGATGCCAGGTCCTGGGATCGAGTCCCACATCGGGCTCCTTGCTCAGCGGGGAGCCTGCTTCTCTCTCTGCCTCTGCCTGCCGGAGCTCGCTCTCTCTCTCTCTCTCTCTGACAAGTAAATAAATAAATAAATCAAATCTTAAAAAAAAAAAAAAAGAAAGAAATATCATATGATCCAATAATTCTACTACTGGATATTTACCCCCCCAAAAGAAAAAAATTTATTTAAAAAGACATATATGCACCCCTTTGGGGCGCCTGGGTGGCTCAGTGGGTTAAGACATATATGCACCCCTATGTTTACTGCAGCATTATGTATAATAGCCAAGATACAGAAGCAACCCAAGCATTCATCCATAGATGAATGTATAAGGAGGTCATGGTGCAAACACATGTGCGCACGCACACACACACACACACACACACACACACACTGGAATATTCAAAGCAATAAAAAATGATGAGACGTGAGCCATTTGTAACAACATGGACTCAACTGGGGGGTATTATGCTAAGTGAAATAAGTCCTACTGAGAAAGACAAATACCATATGATCTCACTCATAGGTGGAATCTAAAATAAAACAAATGAATGTGCAAACAAAAAGTAGAATAAGAAAAAATAGAATCAGACCTATTAATACAGAGAACTGATGGTTGCAAGAGGGGAAAGAGATAGGGGGTTGGACAAAGTGGGTGAAGGGGAGTGGGAGATACAGGCCTCCAATTATGGAAGGAAAAAGTCATGGGAATAGACTCAGCGTTAGGAATATAGTCAATGATACTGTTATAGCACTGTATGGAGACAGATGGCAGTTATACTTGCGGTGAGCACAGAATAATGTAGAGAGATGTTGAGTTGCCACGGTGTACACAGAAATTAATGTAACCTGTTTGTCAACCCAACTCAAGTAAAAAAAAAAATGTTTAAAGAGCACTTATCATAAATTTAGGAGGGACATTGAAAAATTGGGAAGTGTTCCTGGAAAATGTGATTAGAGTTGAAAAGATCCAGGAATCTATATAATACAAAAAGTGGTTTTGAAGTATGTATGTTTAATGTACAAAAGAAAGGTCTTAAAGGGGGCATAATATTAATTTTTCTGGGAGAGAAATTAGAATTCTGCAGATTCCCAGGAGGTAGAACAAGAATTGATTTGCAGTAGCCTCATTCCTGTAGGCAAATCACGACTTGATATAAAGAAAACCTCTTCACAAGTAGCACTGAATAACAAGTTGGCTGCCTTCTGAAGTAGCTCACGCCCCAAAGAGAGAATTTCTAACAAAACTGCCAAAATATGAGTACCTTATTGCTCGTGATTCCTGCATTGGAAGATGTTTGGATTAGATAACTGCTAAGGTCCTTTCAAACTCAAGCTCTAGGCTCAATAGTAGTGCATGTTCAGAAATCTGTTTCACATTTTAAGCAAAATTAAATAAAGTCAAGAACTTTTAGGAGTAAAATCCATATTTTATAAACTCTATTTTATTTTAGTGAAATGTTTAAGAGGGTTGAAATATCAATACGTTTTGAAAAAAAAAATACTTGGTTTTTAAAACAATGTTGTTGTTGTTGTTTTTAACCATTCCTGTCTCCTAAAAGAATGAAAAACATCAGCCTCTGAGGTTTGGTAAGTAGATTTGGGGAGAATCAACTTATGATTCATTTAAATGAATTTAGAGGAGGTTGACTAAGGTTTTCATACTTTATGTCTAGACTAGAAGCTTTAAAACCACACCTGTGTCTTCCCAAGCCTCTGAGAAATTTTGTCTGGCAAGACAGTTTTGTATGAAGAATAAAAAAAAAAAAAAAAAACCAACAACAACTCATCACTCACAATACCCACAACTATGAGTCTGGAGATTGGAGATGTAGAAAGCCATCATTGTATTGGCAACCCGAGTGCTATTTACATATGAGGCCAGAAGATCTCCCAAAGAGCTTCAGCCTGTGTGCTGGTACAGAATGCATATTCCAGAAGTAGCTCAGGGAGGGGTTATTGTGGGAAAGAAAAAAAACAAAAAACAAAACTACTGTGAACCATCTGTTAGTTTCCACTCCATAAAATCTCACCACCCTTCCTCATAAATCAATTCCAGGGCCCCGATTTTCCTCTCCCCAGCCACTCCTCAGCATTTTGGATCCTGTCACTCTCCCCACTTAACATTTGAGAAGGAGGGATATCCCGGAAGTAATACTGAGTGCATTCATTGTGTTTTTAAGATAAAATGCAATAAAGTTCTCTCTATTTCATTAGGTACATCCTGATTTATTCGTTTACTGGAAAACTGTTCATTACAAGCTTGCCATGACATAGAAATTAATAAAATAATCCCTTCAGTAATTAAGAATGTTGGTAGTAATCTTTAAACTTTGACTTTTAGCAGTTTAACAGTTTCTCTTCATATCAAAGAAGTTGTATTGGTTCTCCTCAACATAGAACACAAAGGCTGAGCACTCTGGTTAAAACAGCAATAAGGCCTCTGAGCTCCACCTCCTCTGCCACCCAGGGCCCTGTCTTTGAATGGCCCATTAGTTCCAGAGGCAGCTCTGTGACTTAACAGATGAGAAAGACATGGAAATAACTACATCAGCACAAGGCAGAAATTGGGAATATAGACAAAGGAAAGATTAAAACCCATTAGGAGTGTTTAGACAGATATCGCACAAGAATTGGCATTTGTACTGCACATGGAAAAGCAAACAGAGTTTTGACCGAAAATGTGAAAAGGAAAAGGTGGGAAGAATGTCAGTGAAGGAAGAATTGGCTCTTAGAAGCAGAAGCGTGTTTTAAGAACAAGTCACAAAAGGCAGACTGTTGGGTTTTGGTGTCCTGACAGGTCTGTCTTTCTCCCTCATTCTAGAAGGATCCTTTGTCTGGGAACGTCATGTAGTACTGCACAGAGTAGGCTCACCGGCCTTACCTCTGTGTTAAATAAGCTTGCTGTCATGAGAGTAAAATGAGACAAGAATATTAAATACAGACAATGTTAATACAACCATACAAGGATATAGTACTAAAATGGCAAAGATCATTCAGGTAATTATTTTAGGTTCCCCAGTTTCCTTTGCTCATCCTTTTCCCATTTCTACTCTCATAGTAGTTGAAATTCCCCCCAACCTGATGAATCCAAGAGGATAAAAGATTTAACTAGATCACACACTACTCTGGAGCTTGTTGTCTCTTGTATAAAGTGAAGGGATTAGATTAAAAGGTTACAAATACACTCTCAAGTTAAAACACTGATCCGTAAGTATAAATGCAGTCAGCACGCTCTCTCATCCTTTCTCCTTTCCCTATTCCCTTTTGTTCTCTCTCCCTCATACATGCACAATAAAAATGACATACACATTTTAAACAATAATTTTAAAATAACAATTTTAAAAATTACTTTAGTTTTAGGCTACTTTGACATTTTTATCCAGAGGTATTTTGTCTCTAAGTGAATATTGTTACAGAATATGTGTATAGTCTACTGATTAACATAAAATCATTTCATGCATGCATCATTGTACACATCTGATGTGGCTAAAAAGAGTTTATAATATAAAATGATTAATGTCAAATATGGGCTCACATAACTATTAAACCTGGAAAGAGCATCAGAGATTGCTCTGAGAAAGTAAAGTCTAATACATTCATTATTTCAATGGCCTTTCTAAGGTTCATCAGAACTCTCATTGCCTCCAGGGTTCAGATTCAGAGCAATGTTTAGGTAGTCTCGGGACTTCATTCTACTGGACACTGATTCTCAACTCCCTTGAAGAGGTTCATCTATGGTGATCCTGAAAGTCCATGAGGGACTTGGAAGCTTTCAGAATTAGAATTAACCCAGCCCTCAGACAGACCACTTCCACCCAGAACTCTATCAGTCCAAGTACTCACTCTCCTGGTAGACTAGACCCCACATACTCACAAAAATATCTGTTACATGCTACTTCTTAATGCTGGATGTTTGGAAGGAAGGTGAGAGCTGAACTATGCAGAGGTGTGTGGACATGCTGATCTAGATGATTCATCTAATTCTAACTGAATTAGAAAAGTCCTGGAAGGTTGGCAAAGCATAGGGAATAATCAAGTGAAACAATCCATACAAACAGAATTCCAAACAACTTTGTATTTCACGCATGTGAGGACATTCATGTTCTCTCAAACATGTTAAGTGTTATTAACTCATTAAAATTATTTGGATAATATCATGATGGAAATAATAGATAAATCAATTGACCTAATTAATAGTAGTTGACCAGACTGTTATTATTACACAAGAAGACATAAAATAATCTATATTATCTTCTATCTATAATCTATATATTATATTGTTATACAAGAAGACATAAGATAATCTATAGAAAATTTCATGAACTTCAGAAAAGCCTTATTTAGTAATGTCTGCACCACTGTAGAAGAGATCATATGAAAATCTCAGTAGTCAAAATACTTGTGGATTTCTTAAGTTTTCTGACTCCAGGGGTTTTAACAAACTTTACCATACATTCTGACATTTTGTACATTGGTAATAATATATGTTCCTGGGAGAGAGAGTTAAAGTTCACTAGAGCAAAACAAAGAGAGCCTTTCTAATCAAACAAACCACACTATAAACACACTCTTGAAATTAAGCTAAGTGAATTTTATAGAATTGTTGGATTAAACTAGCCTCTAATTATACCAGAACCAATAGTTCTGCAATGATTATATTACGGGTTTGTCAGCATTTCCTTTTAACTCCTTACATTTAGTAATTAATAACTTGATCAGGAAATTTTACTTTCAGCTAAGGCTTGATAAGGGAATGGCCATAATTTATTATGAAATTCATAATAACCACCTCAACTAAAACACAGAAAGCCAAACAGACTTTTCTAGGGATTCAGCTTTTATACCTCTTTCAATGGTATTCATTTCAGATTTGTATTGGATAATTATAGGTTGGTAGTACCTGACACATGTCGTGTTCATGTGTTACTCCTATAAAATGAAGTTTAAACTAACTTCAGAAATAAAGATTTTTCTAATTTGTCTTTAACATTTTGTATACAGAAATGGTAAGTTAGTCACAGAGTAAAAATGTATTACATACACAGTGATTATAAGGAAAAACAGATGATTGGGGGGCCTGGTGGCTCAGTGGGTTAAGCCCCTGCCTTCAGCTCAGGTCATGATCTCAGGGTCCTGGGATCGAGCCCCACATCCGACTCCCTGCTCAGCAGGGAACCTGCTTCCTCCTCTCTGCCTGCTTCTCTGCCTACTTGTGATCTCTCTGTCAAATAAATAAATAAAATCTTTAAAGAAAAAAAAAGAAAAACAGATGATCGATTTCTTATTTCAAAGTCACAACTGATGCACTGTTTATTTGATGAAGAAATTAGCTTTGAAGCTTTTGTTGAAAAAACAACAACACAATCATTTGAAGAAGTCAACACGATATTTGAAACAGATTACTCTAATGTTTAAAGCAGAGCCAATTTTAGACTGTAAATGACAGAATTCTTTCAAACTGTTGTGGCTTTCTAGGAAATAGATTTTTTAATTGCCTGTGAATATATGAATAAATTACATATTCTCCCAGGGAACAATTAGAGTGAAGTATTAACTACATGTTTTAAACTGGCTTTAATAAGGATTAGATTAAATATTGAATAATGAAAGAATGGAACTATATCCAAAGGCGAGGGAAATTATTTTCAGCTTCTCTCCTTTAATGCCACCACGACAGAGAATGTCTTACAGTATGATATTACATACTGCCTCATAGAAATATTAACTGTCTTACAATCATATTTATACCATCCTACAGTAACATTAAGATAGTCACTTAAATATCTCCATCTTATAAATTTTGTGGTTAAATTTTAAACATGGCTTCCGTACGGTCTGAAACCATACAGTTAATTCAGACAATTGAGTGAACCTCCACAAATCATTCACGGAATGTCCCTGGTATATGGAAATGAGATACAGAGTCTGTGCTCTCTTCCCAATGTTTATCCAATGCTTCTTGATCATGTAGTTCAATTACTTTGCAATTTGGGGGATTAATTGAAGATGGTAAAGAGAAAGCCCCAGGAAGATATTGTAAAATACCCCATGCTAAAAAGATTATGTGGTTTAGGCTTGACAAATGTGAAGTGACATCTGCTGGGCTCTTTTGTAGAATCAGATAAAGGAACTGGTTCATCAAGATAAAAAAAAGAATCCTTACCAGGAACCAGCGAGAGGACCATCGTCTACAAAGAAGCAGGGCCAAGCAAAGGATTCACACATATTGCTCTCAGGAGATGAAAGGGAGTGGTTTTTAATTCATTTTATGTAGACCATAGATAAGAAATCTTCTAGATCAAAGCCTAGCAACATAATGGAAACTAGTTGAATACAACTAGGTCTAAAAACATCTGTCAAGGGTTTAATGTGCAAAAATGAAATACTGTGGTTGTACTAGATGATCTTTAGAGATTCTTTCAGCTCTATTGTATAATACTATATTATGAAACAAGAACTAAAAGAACCCTTAATGTCTCCCTTGATGCTGGCACTTTATAATAGTGGAAAAAAGTATAACTTGCCTAACCATGAGAAACTGGGTTATGGCAAATGGTTGGAATACAAATTTTTTAAATTATATAAGAATTTCCAATGCTATATTATTTTCAGGTAAGATTTCCTAAGCTTTAATGTTTAGATGTCTTAACTATCAAATAAATACTATTTTAATATTAATTGAGTCATTGAGTATATTTACGTTTGTTAACTAAATTTCGACTACTATGCTCTTATCTTTGTAATATGTTCCATACTGCATTGCAATTGCCTTTTTACACATGTAGCAAGAAATCCTATCAGGGGCATTACCCACAAGACAAAAAGCTGGTAAATTTGTTTTGTGAAGACTGATTTGAGTGGTCTCCCATTGTGATGAAAGTGTTGGGTCCATGGTCCACATTATTCTAGACAAAAGATAAATAGCCTTAAAGAACAGATCGTCCTTTTTCTGTGGAGACTATTCTGTGGAGATATTGTGTGCACAATATCTCCTTTAGGTATATAAATGTTCACCTAGCAGTGTCATGGTCCTGTCTGAAGCATATAATTAAAGGTCTTTTGGTTTTGAGGGATTTTGTTTTTAAAGCTGTCCTACTCAAATGTGGAACAGTTAGTTACCTGTAAGGAAGCACCCCAGAATAGCTGTACAACTAAAGGACCCTGGAACTGTACTAGGGAAGAACTGGAGCCTTGGCGAGGGACAAATTGGACCTTTGGACTTGCTGCATAAAGTGCTGCAACGTGGGGATAACTTGGAGAATAGCATTTATGGCACATGAAGGGCAGAGTAAGAGTTACAAACGCAGAAGCTTCTAGATGCTAGACGAGTATTTTTCTTGAGTAATGGGCTCTTGTGAGCTCCCTCATATAACAGGGGCAGCTGATTATTTTTGCCATGAGGAAGTGCTTCCACCTAGAATTGCCAGGCTTTCTGATTTTTTTTTCCAGAAACACCCCAAAATTTTAATGTGAAAACTCTGTTTTTAAATGGAGCTTATGAGGGCACCTGGGTGGCTCACACAGTTGGGCATCTGATTTCTGCTCAGGGCATGATCCTGGCATCCTGGGCTCGAGCCCTGCATCAAGCTCCCTGCTCAGCAGGGAGTCTGCTTCTCCCTCTGCCCCTCACCCCATTCATGCTCTCTCTCCCTCACTCTCTCTCAAATAAATAAATAAAATCTTCTAAAAAAATAAAATAAAGGCACCTGGGTGGCTCAATGGGTTAAAGCCTCTGCCTTCAGCTCAGGTCATGATCCCAGGGTTCTGGGATTGAGCCCTGTATCTGGCTCTCTGCTCAGGGAGCCTGCTTCCCCCTCCCTCTCCGCCTGCTTCTCTGCCTACTCGTGATCTCTGTCAAATAAATAAAAAATTAAATCTTAAAAATAAATGAATAAATAAGTAAATGAAGCCAATGAATTTATGAATTTTAAAAACACTACAAAGATCATAGAAAGCAAATCTATAGGAGTAGATTCAGCTCAGAGTGTTTTGCATGCAATCTCTAGTGCAAATTTAGCACATTTTGGTTACACATGGACTGTCTGCACAACTAGATTGTGACCTCCTGGAGAGAAGGACCTTGTCTTTAATGCACGAAAATATGCCCGGTACCATACCAGGTACTTAACGTGGAGTTTCAATCCACACAAAAGTATTTTCATATATAATATGTGGACACCACTAAACGGTTCACCTGTAGGGAAATTGCAAAAAAGAGTTTTTCGCTAGAAAGAACCCTCTGCTCTCCTGATTTCTGGAGCCCACGGGGTCCTATGGGGTTTTTTTGTTTGTTTGTTTGTTTGTTTGTTTGTTGCTTATTTGGAGTCTTAGACCTAGGTTCAAGTCTGCTGCCCCAGCCAAAGTTTCTTTCTCACCCTATCTCTGTTCTTACCTTATCTTCATTCACACTCTCTGGTTATGGGAAGTGATGGGTTGTGGAACAGACAGACAACAGAGTCTCAGGGGAGGGGTTGGAGCGGAGGGCAATGACACTGCTCTGGGTGAGCCCGCCCTTAGCTTCTGTAGACTTAGAAATGGAAATAAAAATTCTTTTCCACAAGCTATTCCAGCAAACCATATAGTGCATGTTTGTAAGTCTGATATCAACTGTTAACGATTACCTCGCCTAGGGTCAGGCAGAGAAAGGAGGGAAAATGCCTAGAGATCTTGCCTGGCTCCAAAGTAAGTACAGCATAAACAAACCATTATTAGAAATCTTTCATTTCCTGGCTCCCTAGCAATGGACTCCACCTTGCAGTATGTAAATCTACTGATCAAATTCTCAAACACATTTCCATATTAAATAAGAATGTCTGTAAAGTCTGCTGCTCATTAAAACTTTTGGCTGCACTTAGAGTTTCCCATTACAATAGGCTACATTGAAATAAAAAGAAGAAATCCATTAACTTGAGGTACAATGATACTTCTTATCATCTCAGAAGTCTGTCTTTGGTGTTTTGGGTTCTTTTTTACCTATCACACAACGCACTCTCCCTAAATAATACTCCTTACTCCTGGGGCTTCAGTTACTATATATATGCTCATGCCAAATATTTGAACCTCTGTCCCATAGACCAAACCACCTACTAGATCACCCTTGACCCATACATACTCACAAGGCTCACTTTTGTTCATTTGTCAGAATGCAGTTTGATAGCACTTTCTCTGATGAAACTTCTCTGACCTTCTAAGACTAGATTTGGTATCTTCCCGATGTAATTCTGTTTTATCGTTTATTCATTCCTATTGCAGAATTTCCCCCATGTGTCCATTCAAACAATCAATAATTATTAAATAGTAGGTTCTTAGAAATATAAAGGTAAGCAAATGTATGCTGTGCGAAGAAGCAGTCTAGTGTAGAAGAAAAATAAATAAGCACCACAAAAAGGAAAAATTACAGTAAGAATAACTACTACAAAGACCAGCACATTGTGCATTGAGAGAATAAAATATGGGTATGAACTAGTCAGGGGATTAGAGAATAATAGGGAAGTCAGGGATTAGTTAGCTGGACAAAAAGGAAAGAAATAATATTATTAGTAGATGGACCAATGTGTTGTGTTCTTAATCTCCATTTTTACCTGCTGGCCTCTCCCATTACACTGGAAACTACTTGGGAGTAGGAACAGTACCTTATTCATAATTATATTGCCAATGTCTATAGAAGTGCCTGGCATATAGTAGATACTCGGTAAATATTTGTTAATTCTAGTCTAGTGAGTCCCCTGACAAAATTCTACAATAGTACTTTAGACCAGAATTTATCGAAGTGTTTCCACAAGTGACCTTCTGAACTCCACTCCAGATCTACTGAAACAGAATTTCTGTGGGTAAAGTATGAAGACATGCATTTTTAGAAGCACCCCCTCAAATGGTGTTAAGTACCCTGTTTTTTGATACTTATTAGCCTAAGCCAAGAAAATGGCCACACCAGGCATCTAATTTAAAGCAGGACCTTCTCCAATAGCTGAGGATCCAGACAAAAGGCTGAATTCCCTTGAAAAGGTTGGGCAGGTTGTCAACAGAGTCCCAATCATGTCCCAACAGAGTTCAATACCGAACAATGAAATGATAAGCCATGACTCCAATCATTAACAACACACTTTTACTGAGGACGTGCAACATAATACTCAGGCTCTTTGCTGAATGATTTGTATGAACTATGTGCTCTTAAACCTCACAGCAACCCTATAACATAGCATTTTATTATCCCCAAATAACAGATAAGGAAACGGGCACAGGAATATTCACTAACTTGCCCAAGATCACATAATTAGTGAGGCAGAGTGTTACATAGTCAGGCAATCGGCTGTAATCCAGTAGCTGCAAACATAGAGAACCGTCCAACTACAGTTAAGCTTTGCTTAGGAAAACAGGAACCAGCAACAAAGGAGACCACCCTGAACTAGTAGACTCTCCTGATTATACCTGCATTCCTAGAGGGGGGACCTACGCTAGCTCAGCTTGCAGAATCAAGGAAAGTGGAACAACATCTAAAGGGTCTGGTTTTCTGAACCCTTCCACGACAGCCCTGTAGCAGTCCTCTCTTTCAAGATGTATCTCTCTGACTTCCTTTAACACTGACACTGATTGTCAATGATCTCCATGTAGCAGGAATCCAAAGGCTGCCTCCTCCAGATTCCTTACTATTGAACAGTTCCCTGAAGCAGGAAATCAGCTCCATTTGTCCTCTTCCTTCACTCCCCACACCCCTAGCAAAGGAAGCCCGTGTGTGGCCTCTTGGAGCTGAGACTCTTGATCCAGGAGAGAGAGCAACAACCCAGGCCAAGACCAGATCTTTTCTGCGAGCAATATGTGTACACTTGCCAGATAAACAACTCAGAGTGAGGGTCTTGTGCCCCCAGAAGGCCTAGGTCTCTTCAATTCTTCCTTTCCCCACTCAGGTATTCCAGGAGTAAATCAGCAAAACTGCTGATAAGCCCATTTACAACTGAGGGGAAAGGTTCCACTCTCTCCTTCTTGCTACATCTTTAACCTTTTATAAGTGGTTATCTCACAACACTCCTTGATATCGAAGATTGGAAATAGCCCCTTCCTTTCAACCTCCCTTCATAGACACCACTTTCCCCAGAAGACTAATGATTCCTGTTCTCTCTTTGGACTAGTTTTACTTGATTTCCTAGAAGAGGAGGTGAAAATGGTTACTGGTGATAGGGTCAGCTTCCTAATTTAGTTAAGACCTGCAGGAGAGTGGATAACCCCAGCTTCTGAAAGCTCCTTGAATATAGGATATAGGGACTTTAGGGTTCTTTCTTCTTACCTTTCGACCTTCACAAAAGATCAAGAGAAACAGGAAACATCTCACTTGACATCCTGTTAGAAGAGTTTATCTTGTGAAAAGTGCCTCTCCATCTTATTATATTCCATTCTTTTTTTAAAGATTTTATTTATTTATTTGACAGACAGAGATCACAAGTAGGCAGAGAGGCAGGCAGAGAGAGAAGAAGGGAAGCAGCTCCCTGCTGAGCAGAGAGCCTGACGTGGGACTCGATCCCAGGACCCTAGGATCATAACCTGAGCCGAAGGCAGAGGCCTCAAACCACTGAGCCACCCAGGCACCCTATATTCCATTCTTTATCATTGTATGGGAGTCTAGAATTTTATGGTGATAAAGCAAACTGTATAAATTGATATTTTATATTCCCATCTTTATTTTCCCTTCATTTTCTAAATGCCAACCCAACTATGATGATAGATATGTATTACTGGAGAAAAGTTGTACCAAATCTGTTATAGCCAGCAAAGAGCTCTAATTCACACCTGCAATGAGTTTAAATAATAGGCTACTTGCTTGTATTATTTTCACTCTTAATGAATATCAAGGGGGGAAATAGCTCTAATGAAATCAAGTCAAAACAAACAAGAATAAAGCTACTGGGAGTATGGCCTGAAACAGCATTCTATAGGTGGAATGCCTTGGCTTAAGAAAATTACCTCCCTCAAACTCACTTTTCCTTCAAAGTCACTCCTTATCCAGTGATTAATCTATATGGGGTACAAGCTCCTTGCTCAAACTCAGGACCACCCTAGATCCAAACCTCCCCCAGGGTTGACTGAGGCCTTCTTTTGGACCACATCATAGCTCAACATTCCTCCCTGTTCAAATCTTGCTTCTGTCACATCCCTTCTTCAGTGTTGATCCTGAGAATACTCTCTAATAAGTATCCTACATGTTCATTTTTTTTGAATTCATGGCAAATCCGACCTGAGATATGGGTCGAGGTCAATTATAGAATTTGGTAAGTTTCATATGTTATTCTGTTTCAGTTCTTAATAATATATTAAGAATATATTATTTAAGGAAATATTTTATAATATAAATCAAGATGACAATTTTAGACATTAGTTTCAGTGTCTGAAGAGTATTTGGCTTAGATTTAAATAATCTCAGAAGCAATTATGGGAAATGGAACAATTAGATTATTTTTAATGATAAGCATTCTATATATGATTTATATAATCTGTTAGGTTTGTTAAATATTATCTGTGTGGGGACACCTGCGTGGCTCAGTGGGCTAAACCTCTGCCTTCAGCTCAGGTCATGATCCCAGGGTCCTGGGATGGAGCTCTGCATCAGCGTCTCTGGTCAGCAGAGAACCTGCTTCCTCCTCTCTCTCGGCCTGTATCTCTGCCTACTTGTGATCTATGTCTGTCAAATAAATAAATAAAATCTAAATAAATAAATAAATAAATATCATCTGTGTGATTTTTAAAAAGAAGACATTGTATGGATGTATTCCATAAAATAAATAAGAGGATTTCCCCCCCTTTTATTTTTATTTTATTTCTTTTCAGTGTTCCAAGATTCATTGTTTATGCACCACACCTAGTGCTCCATGTAATACGTGCCCTCCATAATACCCACTGCCAGGCTGAATTATTTATCGAAGGAAAAATCAGAACATGTAATACGGGCTCAGGAATAAGAGCAGACTCAGTAAACAGTTGCAGATCTATGGGAGGCCAAGACCCATTACAAAAAACCATTGAGAGATCACTATCTTTCTCTATCATTCGATCAAACACACAGTTAGGAAAACAGGCAAATACATCGGAATGATTTCTTTTTCTAGCAACATTTTGAGGAGATATGTAGGAAGTAAAATATGTTGTATTTAAACACCTTTCTACTTATCCATCGTAAACTTTTATTAACTCAGGCCAAGTAGATGCAATAGAGTTATTCCAAGGCACAATGAAAACAAATATTTGCAAGTAAAGGCATTGGAATAACAACATATATAGTTGAATTTTCAGAAGATACATTATAAATTTGCCATTATATCATAGAGCAATTTTGTCCAATATCCCAAGAAAAGGAAAAAATTTACTTCACTTATCTGTTAACTTCCAATGTTTAATAATTTCACATATAGACATAGTTGTATAAACTTATAATTGTACATACTTCTTGGATTTATGTTTAATTGGCATTATAAGAAAAGCTGATAATTAAACAACTTAAATATAATTTCCTGAAATAGTTTAGGTTTATTCTTACATCCTGGCGGTTGGAATGGCCTTTGGTCAGATGGCATTTTCTTCAAGCACCACCTAGAAATACTTTCTTTGCAAGGAATTGAATCTACCTATTAATTGCATCATTTAAATTTATTTCTCAATTTTTGGAAACAGTTTCCCAAATGTTTTTAAATGATTGTCACCTTTGTAGCACCTAGAGAAACACAAATACTTTCCTATAAAATGTGAAATTCTAACTTCAATACACATTTTAAAATGCAAAGAACCCCTAAAATTATGACTGCATTATTTTTTTTTAAGATTTTATTTATTTATTTGCCAAAGAGAGAGACAGCAAGAGAAAGAACACAAGCAGAAGGAATGGGAAAGGGAGAAGCAGGCTCCCGCTGAGCAGGGAGCCCAATGTGGGGTTCGATCCGAGGACCCTGGGATCATGACCTGAGCCGAAGGCAGATTCTTAATGACTGAGCCACCCAGGCGCCCTGCATTATCTATTTAATATTAATTTTAATGCCCAATTGTGCATTCATTATTCTAATTAAAATAATTTAATTAAGGTATGTTTTAAAAATATCATTGTATACTTTGGTTTTATTAAAATATAATGAAAAGATTGAACTCTACTTGCACTGCTTATACCTTTGTAATATTTATAATTTTTTATTAACATATAATGTATTATATGTTTCAGGGGTACAGGTCTGTAATTCATCAGTCCTACATAATACACAGCACTAAACATAAAACATACCCTCTCCAATGTCTGTCACCCAGGCACCCCATCCCTCCTACCCCCACCCACTCCAGCCACCCTCAGTTTGTTTCCTGAGATTAATTCTCTTATGGTTTGTCTCCCTCTCTGGTTTCATCTTTTTCTCCCTCTCTTGTTTCATTTTTTCCCCTATGATCTGTCTTATTTCTCAAATTCAATCTTTACAAATGTTTAATTTCGTTTTTCTAAGATTTTATTTATTCATGAGAGAGAGAGAGAGAGAGAGAGCACAATCAGGGGGAGAGATGGAGAGAAAGGGAGAAGCAGGCTCCCAGCGAGCAGGGGGCCCAGAAGTAGAACTTGATCCCAGGACCCAGCTGGATTCCAGGACCCTGGGATCACGACCTGAACTGAAGGCAGACGCTAAACTGACAGAGCCATCCAGGGACCCCAGTAAATGCTTAATTTCAAGTGAGACCAAAGGCTTGTTTCTTTAGCTTGAAAGTTAGAGAATACCAAAACAGTAACCAAAAACAATCCAAACTGGAGTTTATTATAACATCTGATATGTTACAATAAAAAAGAAGAGAACTAGTACATCATGGCAAAAAATAAGGGCTTTCACTAAACGGCTCTATGAATGTGGGCCATTTGCCTAAGTTCTAAACCTCAGATCTAAAGAGGCTCACAGTGGATGGTGAGATTAATCGAGATAATGTGAATAAAACATATAAAATCCCTGGTACAGAGTTAAGATTTTTAAAAAATTTAACTATTACCAATATCTGCATTCAAAACACCTGAATTCCTGTTTCTATTGTGCTCTCTAAGTCCTAAGGACGTCTTCAAAGTCCCAGACTTGCATTTTCTTCATGAGTAATATGGGGCATTTATAATCCCTAAATAGTCTTCTGTTCAAGTTTGTTTTGAAGGCTAAATGAGATGGTATATATGAAAGTGCTATGTGAATCATGATGATCCTGTGTGTTCCCACGTGGAGACTGAAAGCTCACTGCCGGAAGCAAACTGTCCAAGGTCGCATTGCTAGCAGTACTAGGGCCTGGATGGGAAACCACATCTTCCGCTCCTGAACCCAGGATTCAGTTCATTTTTTTTCATACAGCTGCCACTTACAAAGGTTTTAAGAACTTACTCAGCAGAGGCCAGGGTTGTCCCAGAGCCTGGGACAGGTTTAAGCCAAAAAAAGAAGGGAAGGATCCTCAGCTGCTAGGGTGAGAGGGCACCAGAGTCCAGGGTTAGGACAGTTAATATGCTAACCACTCCTTTTCTAATAATAGTCCTCCCAGTATATTGAATTCAAGGCTCTGAAATCAATCTTTGGCTTTCCCTTCATCACTCCCACTTGTGTTTCCAAATCCCACTACTGCCTCCTCTAAAATGATTCCATTCTCCTCACTGCTTCCCATTCCCATTGCCACCTTTGATTGCGCTCTCTGGATCCGGGAAACAGCTTGGGGCTGGTATCTTCTCCCTGGGCCACGTCATCCTCAGCACTATTGTGAGCTGAATCTTACAGGAATACCACTTTTCAAATTCAAGAGAGCTGGGATTATTCGAGGGGGTGGGGGCCAGGAGCTGGCTTGCACCAGCTCAGCTAGCAAGAACAGACGGTGAGCCTATCTCTTCTCAACTCTGAATCCCCTGATGTTAATGTTGATAACTTCAAATTGGCTCTGGGGCATGTATTTATATTACAGATCCCAGTGAATGCTATGAATCAGGATTTATTTTCCCCCAGAGAGCCAGTTGTACAGGCTTTAGCAGCATGGATGATATCTGACATATTCACTCCTTACAGGGCTTATGGATGGTGTCGAGTGTATAGCAGTGACCAAGGCTAAAGAATTAAGTCGCTCTCCTCCTCAAAAATCTATATGTGCTGTTCACCACAATTCACAGTCTTACTCTGCTGCCTGACTTTCTAGACCTCCCTAATTTGGTCCTTCCCTAGGAAATCAAAACTGTTTTCACTCTTCCGTTCCGTAAGACTCTTTCCACTTAAGCTGGTAAAGCCACCACCAGCACTGGAACAATCTTTGATAGTCTCTGCCTCAGCTCACACTCTTCCTCCCACCCGGAAAGCCAATCTCTCCTTCTACTCCTAGTTGATTAGCCCAGATCAAATTTCACATCTTCCCTCAGACTTCCCATCATTCTAAAATCTTCTGGTCTCTATATAGTTAGTCCATTCATTTGGCATTTTATTCTTTTGTATTCTTTCATTCCTGTTAGTTTGGTTTCTGAAGATACATAGCAAACCTCTTAAAGGTAATGTCTATTTTTTTTTTTTTAATTTGTATTCCCCCTACTGAAAATCAGGTAATTTTCAGTAGAACTCAAAAAGCTCATCTAACCCAGTGGTTTCCAAATATTTTTCTGTGGTCTAGTATTGTTCCAATCCAAAACATTTTTCTCAGAGAAATTCTGGACGGCTCCTTTTGAAGCAGTTGCTGCACACCTCCTCCCCCACTGTCAAGAACCCTTGAGCCTCCTTCATGCAGCCCTCATGGACCAGTCACCCCAACTGTAGGCAAAACCATGGGGCAATCACTGCTCAGACTTTCTCAGTTTTCCCAGAACATTTCAAATAAAATACCTTTTTTTTTATTTTGATCAACATTCCTAAGTGAAATAGCATTTTTTAAACATTAATCTGTGAAAAAATAAATAGTATAGGAAAAAGCTATGAAAGGAAAGCTGTGGTTAAATAAGATCTACTTTGTGGTACATAATTAAATACAGACTCCCAAACTGACAACTATTTGTGGAAATAATTATATATAGGGATACTATAAGGCTTTATATTATAAATGTGTACATTTTAATAACATTTCCCTTCTCTATGTGTACATGCATGTGTATAAATGTCTTTTCATGGTAAGAACATTCTTCTACAATTAAGTCCTTCCTCCCTTTTTTGCTGTTAAAATGGTCATTTTTTATGAAATGATGAGGGTAGTAGAATATAGTTACTAATGGCTTACTTTACAAAATTTAAAAGTCGATAATAATTTTTTCCTATACTCACCCTCACCAAAACTTTAAATATGTGTGTGTGTGTGTATATATAAACATATATGTATATATTTGCATATATATACATATTTATGTATGTGCAGTAAAGGTTAACTCAGGCCTGGTTTGTCCAAACCCTGCATTCGAAGGGTCCTCCTTTGGCTCCTGGGAAATAACCTGTAAGCCCTGAAAATATCCTGCCTAACCAAGTGATCTTGTACACTTGGGCCTTGGACCACACCAGATACTTTCTGAAAAAAATGTGACTTATGGTAAGTGCCTATTTTCATTTGCCTAAGACCCTCAGCCATGCTGTCTGAATTTAACTTCTGGAATGGACAGCAGACTGAGTACCCAAGGTCAGTCACAAGGGCAGGCTCCATGACTTTCTGACTCCAAGACAATCTGACTAACCCCAGTACCAAGCCTGGACATCAAGGATCCCGTGTACTTCCTGGTTGGCCAGACGTGTTGTCCCATGTCCTCACTGGGAGCATTAAGCCCTGCCTGCCGTCTGTGCAACCCCAATGGGAGAGCACAATGGAAAGCTTGAATCTTGTCTCTTCCAGTCTCCACCCTCTGCACCTTTTTCTGCTGCTGATTTTAGTTTGAGTTCTGTGAGTCCTTGTAGCAAATCAATCCCCAATACAACATATATGCGTATGTATGTATGTGTATACACACATTTCAATGGTCGTGAAATTCAAAAGCTTGATAAACACTGATCTCAATTCATCCTCCTTCATCCCCACCTTCACACCCTCTTGATTCTACCCTACCTCACCCACCTCATCTTCTACTTCCTTGTCTCCATTTAAAAATGAGGAAACATAGGACCAGGAAGATTAAGTCATTGTCAATACGACATATTTAACTTTAGATAATATAGTTATTATATTTATAATAATTTTAAATTAAATATAGTTAACATTTGTTGAATCCATACTAAGAGGCACTATTCTAAACACTTTTCTTTCTTTAACTCATTTAGTCTCCACAAAAATCTGAGGAGGGAGGAATCAATATTTCCATTTTCAAGTGAGAACTCTGAAGTGTTGGATGTTAGATTTGCCAGAGGACACCAGCAGGTAAAGAATTTGATCAGGATTTGAGTTGGTTATTCTACATCTAGACCTCAGTCCTTAACCAGTATGTTACAGTGTCTCAGTGAATGAGAAAATTACTCACTGCAATTACCTCCATCACATGTTCTGTTCACTTCCTTGGGGTTACTAGCATATATTGTCTTCATCAATGCAGTTAGGCAGTCATTCAAAATTAATGACCCAGACCAAGGAATGTTGGCTTGTACAGCAGGACCAATGTATTTGGCCACATGTGCAATCTGCCATGTGTGCTATGTGAGGGGCACCTCCTGGAGATGTTCAATATGGTGGTCTTATACTGATTCTAACTGGTGGGGAATTAGGCACTCTGAGAAGTTAAAGGCCTAATTCAGGGCAAGACAAGGTTTGTGACAAGGGACTATTAATTCATCTGCAAATAAGGTTCTATTTAGAATACATTTGTTAAATGCTTATGGTGTGTTTGCCCAAGAATCTCAGAGGATCCAAAGAAACGATAATGTTTCTGACCTTAATACAATCTAATAAGGAAAATGCACCAGTGAGTTACACACTAATCATAAAGCAAAGAACTCACTATAAACACAGATTCTCCAGGTCATCGTTTTTTTACTTAAAATAATGTAATAAATGCAGCATCATTTACTGGGATGCCGCACAAGAAGCAGTTAATAACACAGATTTGAAGGTTTAAATTCCACCTCGATTCTAGAGGCTTTGTGACCTTGGTCATGTTTTTCAACCTCTCAGTTTCCTCATATGTAAAACGTGAATAATAATAATAACAGTATCTACCTCCTATGGGTGTTAGAAAGTTCAAAATGAGTTAACATTTTGGAAATGTTTGGCACAGGTTCTGATACATGGTAAGTGTGAGATAAGGGTCTATTAAGTATGTATTGTGGTGTTTAGATATATTTTTTTTTAATTCTCAATGGTATGTCTTTCTTAACATATCTCTTGTATTAGAAGACTTTAATCAGTTTGTTGTTTAGGCTCATTTGGGGATGGGATGAAGGAATAAAAGAGAAGGGAAAATAATCTCTATTTATACCATTTCTGTTCCTCACCATCAATAAACGAAAATTTCTTCAGGCTGGGGAGTGTCTGGTTCCAAGGAAACTAAACATACTGGACATTCCTCACCTCACAGAAGCAGCCACATGTGAACATTTTATAGACTCTTAACCGATAGGTGATGAAATTAAGGCCAAATTTAAGGGTTAGGTGGGAAAAGTCTTCAATTACAATTCAAATTCAAATGACCTCTACTGAATTAGATGATTTAAGACAAAAAAACCCTGGAAATTTCAGATACTCACAAATAACATAAACTCAGTTTGGTTTACTTAATAATCACCTTCTGTATTCCAAGCAGATGGACAGAATTAATCAAAATTCTAAAATGCAGTGCATTTAGATACCCTGCTTAGATAGATACAAATATTTTTAGAAATTTGCCTAGAGTCTAGTAGGAAAAAAAGCATTGAAACAAAAGAAAAACTTCTATACTCCTAACATTGCCCTTAATACCAATTATTTAACAGAGAAAATAAGAACCAAGATACACAAAATTACTTATTCACCTCTGTAGTATTTAAAGGAGCAACTGACATTTAAATTGTTTAGGTAGTTATATGCATGTTATTCCATAATTATTTACTTTGCAAATAATACAGTAGCTATTTTAACTTTTCTTTTTATCTTTTACCCTATTGATTTACCCTATTCTTATAAAAGGAACTCAGATCTTAGCAATTCATTGACAATATCAAGTTCAATCATAATCTCCTCTCACCTTCAATATAAATCAAAGGTTAAATACGCATACTTTACTTTTGTCATGACTCTCTACTTGTTTTGAAATGACCCTTCTGAAATGTGATCCAAATGGCAAACTTCACTGATCTCACCTGAAAGCAACAGAAAATTCTGTGATAAATTGTCCAAGTAATTTTTCAGAAACCTAAGCAAAATAGATAGCTTTATTTTTTTACAGTATCTATTAAAAAATGTAAGTCAAGAAAAAGTGATTCCATGATAGTATTCAAAGTATAAAATGAGTAAAATGGCTTATCCATTTTCTTCTTATACACATAGATTAAAAACAAAAAAATGGAATGATACAAATCACTTGGTTAACCCTAAAGAAAAAAGGAAAGGAGAGAAAAAGGGAAAACAAAACACAAAATATTTTAAAGATTTAAGCTAAATACAACAATAATTACCTTACTATAGAAGAAATACATACTTCAATTAAAATTCAAAGATTATTAGAATAGATAAAATAACAACTATATGTTTACAAGATACACATTAAAGCATAAATGCCCCAAAAGTTTTTTTTTTTAAGTAGACAGAAATATACCAGGCAACCATTATATATAAGAAGACAATATATTAGGCTATATCATACAGAATAAACTTTAAGGCAGAAGTGGTACTAAAGATAAAAAGAGACATCTCATTATGTGTCAGTCCACTAGAAAGATGTAAAATTCAAATCTGTATGCCCATAGTAATATAGTTTCAAATGCATAAAGCAAAATTTGAAAAAAAACAAAATTTGATGAACATACAAATATGTGATTAGGATGGAAGATTTTAACACACTTCTCTCAGCAATTGACAGAACTAGAATACACACATGCAGTAAGGATGTAGATAATTTGAATAACACAATTATCAACATTGACCTAAATGATGCATGAAGAACATTGTACCCTAAACTTCAGAATACACATTGTTTTTAAGTGTACATAAAATATTTACCAAAATTGACAATATGCTAAGTAACAAAGCAAATCCAAACAAATTTTCAAATACTGATTTCATAGAAGTTCTATACTACAGTAGGATTAAGCTAGAAATCATTACCAAAAAATCATCTTTAAAAACCTCAAATATTTTAAAACTTAGGAAAACACTTTTTAAATAGCTAATGGGTTAAAAAAAATACATAAATTTGAAAATATTTTAAGTTAGATAATAATGAAAATATGGTATTTCAAAACTTGTGGGCTGCAAGTAGAACTATGCTTAAAGAAAAAATTATGTCCTTAAATGTTGATTATATCAGAAAAAATAAAGACTTAAAATAAATTATCTAAGTGTAAATCCTAGGAAGTTAGAAAAAACAGTAACAAGTTAAATCCAAAGAAAACTAAAGAACGGAAATACTAAAGAGCAGAAACCAATGAAATATAAACAACCCTATAATAGAAAAAAATCAACAAAGCCGAAAGTTTGTTCTTTGAAAAGACTAAGAAAATTTATAAATCTCTGTAAAGACTGACCAAGAAAAAAGTAAAAAATATACAAGTTACCAATATGAGGAATGATTTATAGTTTCTACTACTATTTGAAGATAATAAAAATTACTGAAAAATTTGTGCCAATTAATTTGAAATGTTAAGGAAAATTGACACATTTTTAGAAAACACAGCTTATCAACACAGAAAAAAACAGAAACTTTGAATTGTCCTGTTCATTAAATACATATTTCTACATCTATTAAATAAACTGAATGATAATAAAAATCCTCCCAAAAGAAAAATCTAGTTACCAGTGGCTATTGGTGAATTTTAGCAAATAACTAAGAATCAATATTAATCTTATCCAAACTCATCCTCAGAAGAGGAAATAGGAAATACTTCCAAACTGGATGAAATCTGGTAAGGAAAAACAATAATAGATGTAGGTTTTCAAAATAGTTTAATTCCAACATCAATAAACTTCAGACATAAATACAGCTTTGTAACTCCTAGATATTCTTTTTATCTTGTCCTAATTTTAAACTTTAAACAGAGTTCAAAAAAAGAAGAAGAAGAAGAAGCTGCTTGTTTGTGTAACTTCATTTGTACTAATAAGATAAAGGAATTCAGGTATTCAATAAGTGTTTATTGATTACCCCTGTTCTCCCTTCTTTTTATCTTCTCTCCTGACAATAGGCTTTCCCCCACTACATACAAACATGCTCAATTGCTTCTTTTCCTCCAAACTTCTCCCTTAACCATGCAATTTCCTCTCTCACCCTACTGCCTTCCTTAAACCATCCAGACTTAAAAAAAATTAATCCTGATCTAATTTTTCACTTCTCCTTTTGTCTATCAGCCTCAACAATCTGATTGTCAACCATACTATTCCACCCAAACTACTTTTAGAAAGGTGACCAACGAACTCCAAACTGACAAATGCAATGTAATCTTCCTAGCCTTTATTTTACCAGAACTTTCTGCTGCATTAACCTGTTCACATGTACTGTTTCTCAAAACTAGTCCCTTGAAAACCTTGACAATAATCCCTTCTGGCTTTCCAATCATTATTTTTCTGCCTCTTTGGATCCTTCCTCCTCTGATCATTTCACATCTTTCCTTCATGGACCCAAGGGGTGTCCAGACTGTTTGAAGTACAGTTTCAAAACAGTGTTTCAGAAATATTTAAAGGGAATGCAGATTTACTGCTTATGTATATGAGGGAGAACTACTTGAATATATTTCTAAATAGACACTATTCAGCTTTTTCACATAGGCAATATTTTTATTTAGCAAAATAATTTGCATATCCATAATTGCTGTGCTAAACCTTTGAAGAAACATTTTACTTTGTAAGTTGGTTGGATATCATCTACTCTTTTACTGCAAATTTGCTTATTACCAAAAATTTAAAGTCTAAATATAAAATGTAATATATGCTAGTATGTTATAAGAAATTCTGATTTAATTAATTTGCTTTAATCTGAATTAGTTAAAATTGCTTCTTATTGTACCTTCCACTGAAACACTTTATTTATTTATTTTTATTAAAGATTTTTATTTATTTATTTGACAGACAGAGATCACAAGTAAGCAGAGAGGCAGGCAGAGAAAGAGAGGAGGAAGCAGGCTCCCTGCTTGAGCAGCGAGCCTGATGCAGGGCTCGATCCCAGGACCGAGATCATGACCTGAGCCAAAGACAGAGGCTTTAACCCACTGAGCCATCCAGGCGCCTCACTGAAACATTTTAAATGACCTGAAATGCATAATGAGTTGTATTACTATCCTTAAAATAAATAAAAGTATTGAAAAGAGGAAAGATCACCAAGGCTTCAACCTCATACACAAAACAGAACCTGGGATAGTTTCTTCCTGGAAGCAACTCACAATTAGCCCTTTCAACAGGTGAAGTAAGAATGTGGCTATCATCCCGACCAAATAGCCCAAGGCCTTTCCCTGGTTGTCCCTTTGTCCTAAATTAAACTACACACGAATATGCAAGCCAGTAATTACAGAGAAAGTACAGAATATTAACCACAAGAGTTCTAACTGAGATGTTAAAAATTTATGACCTTTCGGGGGTGCCTAGTGCATTCTAGTACATCACAAAATTGGAGAAAACCAACCATGAAAATTCAGGAAATTTATTTTAAACTTCCAAATCTTTCTAAAAATATTTTCTTTTCTTTAAAGATTTTCTCTCTCTCTGTCTCTCTGAGTTGGTTGGGGGACAGAGGGAGAGGGAGAAGCAGACTCCCTGCTAAGCCAAGCCCCCCCCCCCATATGGGGCTCCATCCCAGGACCCTGAGCAAAGGCAGCACTTAACCAACTGAGTCACCCAAGCGCCCCTCTAAAAATATTTTAAAGATGTCCATCCACAGATGAATGGATCAAGAAGATGTGGTATATATACACAATGGAATACTATGCAGCCATCAAAAGAAATGAAATCTTGCCATTTGCGACAACATGGATGGAACTAGAGCGTATCATGCTTAGCGAAATAAGTCAAGCAGAGAAAGACAACTATCATATGATCTCCCTGATATGAGGAAGTGGTGATGCAACATGGAGGCTTAAGTGGGTAGGAGAAGAATCAATGAAACAAGATGGGATTGGGAGGGAGACAAACCATAAGTGACTCTTAATCTCACAAAACAAACTGAGGGTTGCTGGGGGGAGGGGGTTTGGGAGAAGGGGGTGGGATTATGGACATTGGGGAGGGTATGTGCTTTGGTGAGTGCTGTGAAGTGTGTAAACCTGGTGATTCACAGACCTGTACCCCTGGGGATAAAAATATATGTTTATAAAAAATAAAAAGTTAAAAAAATATATATATTTTAAAGACATTGTCTGAAAACAGAATATATTCTTTATTCTCTAGCTTATCTCTAGTGCTTATGTAAACCTCTCATCAAATAAATATGATTCACTAAGGAATGAAATTTTCTAAATAGGAAAAAATAACTTGGTGAATGGGAAAAAACCTGTGTGGAAAGGTTATTCTACCTGAAAAGGAATAGTTCGGGATTTTAAATAAATGTTCATGTTTAAAGGATATAAAGTTATTAGATTAAAATAGACTCTGTAACTCCTTCATTGTATTTCAATTCATTCACCAAACATGTGGCCATTCTTCTAAGTTCTGTCTTCCTATATAAAATGCCCAGCTGCCCTTTAGGTCACTCTGAAGGGGCTGTGAAAGACAAATATGTGCCCTGGCATGTAACCTGATCCTAAGAAGGAGCTCACTAATCTCTATTCAGATAACTCTTCATAGAATGAAACATGTTGTAAAAATGCTGGTACCTTCTTTGAAAGGGTCTGCATACTCATAGTTTCAAGACAGAATAAAGGAGGCCATAATAGTGCCTACAATGTCTGTCTGAGGTAAATTTGAACATTTACAAGAGGTGTTTGGACTGTCTGTTTCCCATTAATGACAAAACAAAGCACAAGTGGCAGCTACTGACGTTGCTTCCCACCCACCTCCGTTCACCCCTGTCAATCTTAACCGCAACAGATTGTTCTCTTAACTGACACGAACAGAAGTGCTCTGCCATGAAACCCTATCTTTTGACAACGACTTTCCTAGCAGAACCAGGGTAAGATGAATGAGACAGGAAAGAAAACGGAATCAGAGTATCATCTTACTAAGCTTCGTCTTGCCTTCCTTCCATCCGAGGTTTCTTCTCTGGGCCTCAGCACAGAAGAGAATGGCTAATGGCTCCTTTTCATACTCTTTCAACTCCCACACCTTTCTCCCTCCCCATCTTCCCAGTCATGGCTCCAGACCCTCTTCAAGGGAAATCTCTGTTTCCCATTAAAATGGACTTTCTTAGTTCTTAACTGCCAAAAATCTCAAGTTCTTCCAAAATGGCTACACTGAAGGAACAACTGTAATAAATTAACCCATTCTAATGGAGATGGATAGAAAACCACCCTCTACCCCACCCCCCAAAAGAATACATTCTGGCAATATTTTAGAATGGTAGAAGATATTTTTCTGGCCAAGTAAAAAAGGGGAAAAAAATGAGGGGTTAGGTGAAATCTAATCTTCGCCTCCCTTTTTCTCCTCTTATAACACAACTTATATCTTATCTGTTAACTCCTAAGGTGGGCATGCTGTCATTGAAATGTCAAGTACCAGAATTTGGGACCCTGTCTGCAATTTGCTAGGTGTACTTCCAGGAACAAGTCATTAAACTTTAAGCCTTAGGCCCATCAATGGTAAATGAAGTTTATAAAAATATCTAACTCAAAGAATTACGGTACAAATCAGAATGGCTTTTTATATAAACCTGAAAAGCATAAAAATGAAAACTTTGGTTTTGCTATGTGAGAGTACTGTCAGAAATCCCACCAATTCCATTGCGTGACTTTAACTTACCAGTCATGATGGTATTTTTTTCTAGTTTTAATCAATAAACAATCAGATTCTTCACTGCTACATTGTAAAATTTATTGCTGCTTTAGCTCATTACAGTAGATAATCTTTTCCCAATGAACTGTATGTGGTACATTCTTTTTGATAAATAACCAGGCAAGAATAACTAAATGTGAGACCTTGGTGTGTGGCCAACCTGTCATCACCGAAGCCGGGCTTGGCTTGTGTGAAGAGAAGATGGTTGAATTAACAGACAGTCCAGGAGCTGTAATACATTGTCTGTGTGCCAAGTAGGCAGCAAAGAAATTAAAGCTCAGTGGTATAACTAAGCATAGCTGTGGGAAACAAGGAAGAGGTGGAACAGATCCATCAATTTCCAGGAAAGCTATTACAAAAGAGGAGATTAACATTAAAGAAAAGGTTAGAGAGTCATGAGTGAGAAGGAAATCACAAACTGTGATCAAATCTCTTAAGTAGTGAAAATAGTGGTCCATGGTTAAGATATAGATCTAAGATATTGATTATGAAAAAACAGATGGCCACAAGTTGACCTTTACTGCTACACTTACCATCAAAGTATAATTATACATTTTATTCTAAAGCTTCTAAGAATCTTTTTCTCACTGAATATTAATCTATATTTCTTTGGCAATAAGAAAATACAATGACTGGCTAGCTCAAGGTCACACAGTCCTAGGAAAATCTAAGAAACAGATTTCTTACAACCATTTTTGATGTTTCTAAAAGAGATGAAGATAACTTTGTCTCTTTCAAACATCTCTCTTCTTTGGAACACACTCTTCACATTAATTTGGACATCTATAATCATGCTATACGTTGCCTTTTATCTTTAAAAAAATCTATTATCAGAAAAATGTTCATTTTAAATGTCAAAATAGATGAAAATTTATTTTTGAAATAGGATCTCCTATACTATTTCTTATTTCCATGATAAAATCACTTATCTTGAAGAGTCATGAACTCTTTTTATGAGAAAATAGTTCATGAGGATTCATGTCATCATCTGTGACCCATTATCTTTCTGAAAATATGCTATAAATGGAATAATACACTGACAACATTGCTTTGACTAGAAGGGATCATTTCAACTACTTTAAAAGGACATAAGGTATAGGGTAAGATTAATGAAAAATATGTGTGTGAATGAGCTTATTATATAGCCTTTTAAAATAAAAATTAGTTCACTGTTTAAACAAAGTAAATTTTATTTTTATGATATTCTTCTCCCCAACAACTTCAATGTTAACAATCGTTGGTGTGATTTTCTTTTTATTTCAGACTTCAGGTAGATCTTTTAACTGAGACCCAAGGATCTCTTCTGCCTTTACTTTTGTTCTTTGAGCTGTGAATATTGTCATACTTAAGGAAAATGGTCATGTTCTTTAACCACAGAAGTTTAGACTAATGGTTCAAGATAATAAACTAATAAATTAATGATTTACCAAAAATAGTGATTTTTTTCTCCCATATGTAAAAAAATACACCTCTTCAGATCTTGAAAATACATAATAGGGGTGCGCGGTGACTCAGTGGGTTAAAACCTCTGCCTTTGGTCCCAGGGTCCTGGGATTGAGCCCCATATGGGGCGCTCTGCTCGGCAGGGAGCCTGCTTCCCCCTCTCTCTCTGCCTGCCTCTCTGCCTACTTGTGATCTCTGTCTGTCAGACAAATAAATAAATAATAAAATCTTTTAAAAAAAGAAAATACATAATAAATTTGCAGATGTTTCAGGGAGAGAATAAAGCTAGCCCAAGGGATGAAAATGTAGAACATCTGTGAGATATGGACATGATGAACTTGATGACACAGTTTTTTTAAAGAAATGGGATTAAGAACAAAGAAAATGAGTCATGATACCAACTACAGTAAACATGTATAATTCAAGAAATTCCAGGATATTAGAATAGTGGAAACGGGGCACCTGGGTGGCTCAGTGGGTTAAGCCGCTGCCTTCGGCTCAGGTCATGATCTCGGGGTCCCGGGATCGAGTCCCGCATCGGGCTCTCTGCTCAGCAGGGAGCCTGCTTCCTCCTCTCTCTCTCTCTGCCTCTCTGCCTACTTGTGATCTCTGTCTGTCAAATAAATAAATAAAAGCTTTAAAAAAAAATAGTGGAAACGTAGCCAGATAAAAAGAATGTTAGGCTGTAGTAAAGTTATTGTCCTCTTATGAGGTACAGATTTAAAAATACATCTTAAGGCCAAAGAGAAAAGAAGAAGCACAAACTGAAATTATATTATACATTGTTAAAATATAGCATATTTGAGATATAACCTTTCCTTTGTGATGATGACATAGAAAATTGTTAATAAAATATGGCAGAATAGATCAGATGTAGAAATTTCTAAAGATATTTTAATAGTAGTTATTTCACAATGATGACATTATATGTAACTTGTGTCTCTTTATTTTCCCAAGTTTTTTTTCTAAAGTTCCTATACAATTTCTCATAATATACATAACTTCTAAAGTATAAGAGTAAAGTTGTCTGGGGGCAAAGTTTGATAGTATAGGAATTTTTTTTTTTAATAAATCAGTGTCTTCGCTAAATTTATTTTGATATCCAAATTTGAGAGCTAATATAACATTTTTCTGTGACTATAGAAGCTGGCCAATTTAAACATTGATTTATTCAGTTTATTCAGTAAATGTTTACTGAGCATGTACTATGTGCCAACTATTATTCTATGTGCTGGGATGCAAAGGTGAACAAATCAGTAGAGATTATATAATGGTGGCAAGAAAGAGATTCTGAACAAATGAGCAGGTCAAGTGTAGACAAGGGCTATGGAGAAATGTAAAGAGAATGACTTAATATGAAAAATATTTCACAGTAAAGAATAAAGACACAGTGAGCAAATGTATGCATATAAACTGTCCTGCTATATGAAGCAGATGAAGCAAATGGGGAAAGTATGCAAGAGACAATAATGTTTGAAATTGGATAACAAAATGGAAAAAAATACTTTACGTCAGATAATACACACAAATAGTCTCTAACAGAGTCTGGATATATTAATAATCTGAAATAGTATACAGATCAGTTGTGGGGAAAAATCTTCTTTCATATACTTTTTCAATAGCAACACATCTGTACAGAAGGATACCTGTACCGGGGCAGAGTTTATAATAGTGAAAAATGAGAAATAACTTAAACCTCTACAGAAAAGGGGATGGATAAAATGTGGTACACATTTAAGATGAATGCTGCAATAAAAATATATACGTCTGTAACTGCATCAATACATTTTATCCCAAAAAGATTTTGAGTAAAAAGTAGCCAAACTGCTAAATGACAAGAATAGCTTGTTAACATTTTGTGGCTTACAAACACACACACACACACACACACACACCTCAAACAAACAAACAAACAAATGCCACACACTTTCTATAGATATATATCTAGACAGAGGTAAAAGTTTCTTGCAAGTACTAGAAGAATGACAAACTAAACATGGTAGTGACCTTTGGGGAATGTAAGGTGGGCCAGAATTGGCAAGAGAGGTCAAATGGGATTTTAACTTTATCTGTAACACCTTACATTCCAATTTAAACAGTCTATATATCCACACTTGTGGTAGGCTGGAAATGTCCCCCAAAGATATCAGAACCCATTAACGCCACCTTATAAGACAAAGACTTTACAGATATGATTAAATTAAGAATTTTGAGATGAGAAGATCATCCTGGATTATCTGGAGGAGTCCCAAAAGTAATCACAAGTTTGTCTACAAGAGAGGTTGAGGGAAATAGGACACAGACACACAGAGAAAGCAAAGTGAAGATGGGGCAGAGAGATTTGGAGATGCTGCCTGTGAAGACTGGGGTGATGAGCCACAGGCCAAGGAATGCCAGTATGCACCAGAAACCAGAAGTCAAGAAACAGAGCCTGTCCCTGCAAGTGTCATGGCCCAATGAAACTGATTTCTGACCTAGATCCTCTAGAACAATGAAGGGATAAATTCTTGTTGTTTTAAGTCACCCAGTTTGTAGCAATTTGTTACAGCAGCCACAGGAAACTAATACTATCTGCTGCCTATATAGCCTTTTTCAAGAGTACACACAGGGAAAACATTGTTAACAACTATTAGCTCTAGATCATGGGTTGTGGGCAATTATTAATTTCTTTATTTTCTGAATATTTCAAATTTAAAAGAAAGGAAAAGGACAACAATAAATATCAGGACAAGGAAAAGGAAAAGGAGAGATATGCTCAGAAATTAAGAATTGGAGCAATTACACAGTTCTACTTTTAGAGCTACAATTTCTTGATTAGGGTATTAACTATAGCATCTTTGTTTAAAGATTATATACTTCTCTAAAACAGACTGTCACTGATGCAAATGGCCACTCCCTTTAATTTGGTTCATACACAATTTCAAAGCCTTTGGTATCTCTAGAAGAAAATCTAGTTCTCTGGAATACTCTTGGATCTCTTGGTTATTTCCCACACCTTGGAATTAGCATTCCACCATTAACTCAGCTTGGCCTAGGGACTACCGTATCACAGCAAGTCCTTAGTCTCTTACACAGAATCTAAGGCTTGGGTTAGGTGAATAATCACAAAGAAATGATCAGCGACTATCCACATTTAGTCCATATTAGTAGTCCTAAAACTGGCTCCTGCTTATCAGTGAGGATACACCACCTACACTGGTGGCTCTCTAGTTTTAGTTTTATTCTTGCAAAACAGGTCAGCCTCTTGACTTTGCATTTTGATACCACAACCACTTCTTTGCCTTTAAAAGAACAAACAAACCAAATTTATAGCGTTTTAGATGTTTCATTTAAGGATTTTGGAATACCAACTGTTCTATTGATCCTAAATTCTTTATTCAAGTATCCAAACACCTTAAATTATGAAGGGCATTTTCCACAGGAAGACAAATAATTACATTACCTTTAGTCTGGACATTTGATCAAGGAGTTTCCTGTTTCATTTGGACAGGAATTTCTATTTAGATTACCAGTCAGATAGATGACCTATCACCTTTTTAATCAAACTAACAACTCTTCAATCACGGTTACAATGAAATCAAAAGAAATACAGGAACATACATTTTATAGGTGGAAAAATGCAGGTCACAACTCAGTAGTGTGAACTGCTCTCAGTAAAAAGGTTCTCATTGTTCAACAAAATAACAAAGTAAATTATAAACCGCACTAAAATTCATTTCAAATGTAACTTTCATACCTACAGCAGTATGGTGCCTTTCTATAATTTAATTCACAACTTATATTAGATATAAAGATCCTTAAATACTCTTCTATGTTTATTAATTGATAACCCCTTACCTTTCTTTGGCCTCACTGATTCCTTTTTTCCCCCTGAGGTACTACATCTAGAAAATTTTATGCTCAGTATCAGATTACATAAATTATGTCTCTCTAGCAGTCCTCGTTAGAGTACAAGTACTCTTGTAGTCCCTGCCTTGCTAGACCAAGACAATAACTGTGAAAAAGTTCTTCCCTTCTTGAAGATTATCCTTAGACCCACACTGTGGGTCTGAGCTGTGAATTTGGTACAGGAGTGGCCTGCAGGTAGATAGGGTGGTAGAATGAGTCTAGCTTGGGTGATTTTCTAATGGTTTCAACACTCTAGTGTCAAGAGATAAACCAAGAGTCTGTTTCCCTATCTCTTAGCCCTTAACTAATTCTTCATGCCAAGGATCCTATGTCCTGGTTTTCACTGAAAGGTTGTTTAGAAATCCAGAGATGAAGTGTTTTCTTTTCTAGATGAAATGCTTTAAGTTGTTATTTAAATAAATATTGTTATCATCTAAGTAAAACAGTCATTCAGGTAATTCTTAGCTTTGAAAAAGAATTTAATTTTTAAAGACAAAAGCTCCTTCTTTTTTGTGGAAAAGCTGAACAATTTTCTACTGTGTTTCCTTTTAAGTGGAGGCCTCTCAATAATGTCCAACCCTCAGTAATAAAACTCTGGGGTGAACCCATCAGCTCTGGGTACATCATTATTTTTCAGGATGATTGGTGATTAACAAATGCATTATATCATCAACTTGCATTTAGTAAGTGCCCAAATGAACATAATGTTATGTTGCATGCTGTATGAGGCAAGTTAAACAGACACAATCCCTACCCTCTAGAAGGAAATTATTCATATTTATCAGATAGCAGCATGAAGTAATCCATGGAGCATTGAATGAGAGCACTTTTTATTCATGAGAGTATCACTAACTGATAGATATCCTTTAGGTAACCACTAGAAAAGCAAGAGCAAAAACCAGAGGAATTTTTACTCTTGTCTTTTGCCTATGTATTCAGATAATGACTCTAAATCTCTGCTTCATGTCGCTAAGGAACAATCTAGCCACCATAAAATAAATTCTAGGGAAATTTCCATTTCATCTATAATAAGCTGGTTTCATTCATTCCATAATAAGCTGGTTATTGCAGAGATTCCCAAAGAGTAGCAAACTTATATTACTTAAAAATAATTTTAGGTGGTACATGAAAGAACATTTTAATAGTAATGTATTTATAAATGTATATTAGAAGTGATTTATATATCACTCTAAATTTTCATTAAAAATTTTGATATAAAATTTCCTTTTAGATATATTTAGTTAATTTTTTTGATTGATTGATTGATTTTTTTAATGTTCAGTTAGCCACTGTATAGTACATCTTTGGTTTTTGGTGCAGTGTTCAATGATTCATTAATGGGTGTTACATGCAATTTTATATTTTTAAAAATGTATTAAATAACATGCAAATATGGAAACAGTCATTAAGTTAGAAAGGAAGAAAATGAACTTTGGGAAACACTAAGAGTATGAGCTTAACGTGGAAATATAAAGATATATTTATACTTTAATAAATATAAAACACCAAAATAGTCTGGTGGGTTTTTCACATAAAATTCTTAAGTTGTGACATCCTGGGTTTTTTTTGTAGAATCATGACCATTAAACTACCATGTAAGAAACTATAAACACACCAACAAAACCTATCAAAACTATTCATCAAATCTTTTTTGAAGTTCTAACCTTTTTTTTTTTTTTTAAGATTTCATTCATTTATTAGACAGAGAGAAAGATAGCAAGAGCAGGAACACAAGCGGGGGTGGGGGGAGAACAGGCTTCCCGAGAGGTATTGAGCCCGATGTGGGACTCAATCCCAGGACCCTGGGATCATGACCTGAGCTGAAGGCAGATGTTTAACAACTGAGCCACCCAGGAACCCTTTTTCATCAATTAACTCATACTTACATACCAATAAAACAGAAGCTATTCCAGTTACAGTAAATAAAATATAATAAAATACTCAGGAATAAATTTGGTTAAAGAAGTGGAATACTTGTGTACTAAAAACTAAAACTAGAAAACATCATTGAGACAAATTAAAGACCTAAAGCATAAAAAGATAGCTTTTGTTCATGGATTTGAAGACTTAATATATTGTCAAGATCCTATACTGGGTGTTGTTAAAGATGAAGAGAATTTGAACCCCCTATATTGCAGATAGAACCTTTTTAGAGGTGCGACCACTTTAGAAAATAGTTTGGCCGTTTCTCAAAAAGTTAAATATAGAGTTACCATATAACCCAGCAATTCTACTCCTAGGTACATACCCAAGAAAACTGAAAGCATATGTCCACACAAACACTTGTAGATGAATATTACAGCAGCGTTATTCACAACAACCGAAAAGAGGAGAATGCCCAAATGTCCATCAACTAAGGAATGGGTAAACAAAAATATGGTATATCCATACAAATAGTATCCATCCATAAAAAGAAATAAAGTTCTGAAACATGACCCAACATGGAAACATGAAATCTTAAAAACATTATGCTAAATCAAAGAAGCCAGGCCGACAGGTCAATATATCAAATACTCAGGAAAAGGCAAATCCATAGAGACAGAAAGTAGGTTAGTTATTGCCAGGGGCTGGAGTGAGGGAGAAATTGGGAATAAGGGCTAATGGATACAGGTTTCTTTGGGGGAATATTCTGGAATTTGACAGTAGCAATGATTGTGTAACTTCATGAATATACTTAAACCCCCTGAATTGTATACTTTAAAAGGATAAAGTTTATCTCAATTTTAAAAAGTATATACTACTATATACTTTTGAAAAAAGATTTATTTATGGGGCACGTGGGTGGCTCAGTGGATTAAGCCTTTGCCTCCGGCTCAGATCACGATCTCGGGGTCCTGGGATCAGGCCCCACATCGGGCTCTCTGCTCAGCAGCGAGACTGCTTCCCCCTCTCTCTCTCTGCCTGCCTCTCTGCCTACTTGTGATCTCTCTCTCTTTCTGTCAAATAAATAAATAGAATCTTCTAAAAGAAAGATTTATTTTATAATCTTAAAGATTTATTTTATAAACAAAATCTTTTTAAAAAAGATTTATTTATTTATTTGACAGAGAGAGAGCATGAAAACACATGAGCAGCAGGAAGGTCAGAGGAAGAGAGAGAGAAAGAGAGAGAAAATTTCAAGCAGACTCCCCAGAGTCTGATGTGGGGTTCGATATCACAACCCTGACATTATGATCTAAGCTGAAGTGAAGAATCAGTTGCTTAACCAGCTGAACTACCCAGGCACCCCAGTACTATATACCTTCTGAAAAGTGCCTGGAGTATACATAAAGGAGATTTATTTACATCCTAGAACATGTGCTGGAGGGACAGGGATCTTTAGAAGACACCATTTCTCTCCCCACCTCCATGACCTAGATAGTCCAACACCTGTAGGAAAGAGCACAAGCTCCCTCCCACTACCAGGCTAACAGTGGGTGCCACCTCCTCCTCTACATTCTCCTACAAATCCAACCCACCCAACAGGAGTCCCTCCAAGCAGCTCCTGCTTTGTCTCAACCAATAAGCAGCCACTTAAAGAGACTGACTCCATTCCAAAGTGACTCCTGTTCTGGGTAGAGGAGAAGATAACCACACACAAAAGTACACTCTCAGTCCCAGCAGTGGAACCTTATATTTGGGAGGGAAGAGAGAGTCTCTTGCCAATCAGTGTGATGGTAACCCTGGCCGGCTTCTGGCCTGACTACTGGCCCTGCCCACTAACAAAAGCCTCTCAGGGGACAAGAGGAGAGCACCCTGCGGAGTGGTAGCTCTGCAGCCCCAGAAAATGGGCTGAAGGTCAGCACCTGGTTTGACTGCTGATACTGCCCAACTCCAAGCCCAAGGCAGCCCCAGACAGGCCTCTGAACAGCACAGGACCAAACCCAACCCACAACAGGCAAAGTGGACCACTGCAGCTAACTGGACAGAAGGCAAATGAGGCTCAGCCACAACAGTGCATACAATACACATAGTGCCTGGTTCTGGTGAACAAAGGACACTATGCTACAGGGCACACAGAGCCTCTTCTTCATAAGGCCACTATTTTCAAGGGGAGTCAATGTAGCCAATTTTCCCAACACAGAACACAAAGAGTCAGACAAAATGAGGAGACAAAGGCATATGTTCCAAATGAAAGAACAAGATAAAGGCACAGCAAAAGAGCTAAACGACATAAAGATAAGCAATATGCACCATAAAGAATTCAAAGTCATGGTCATTAAGATACCCACTGGACTTGAGAAAAGAGTAGAGGATCTCAGTGAGAGTTTCAACGAAGAGAAATCATAAAAAAAGAATCAATCAGAGATGAAAAACTCAATAGCTGAAATTAATGTGAGTGTGGTTATAACCATATATATGATAGATAAAGGTTAATATGATAGATAAAAATTAATATCTTTAATATGTGGAGAATTCTTATATATCAGTAAATAAAAGTTGAACATATCAGGGGGAGTAAATAATTTACCCAAAAAAGATACCTACATATGGAATACTTTATAAGTTCTCTCACTGGTAATTAAAGAATGCAATTTAAAAAGTGAAAAAAAAATTTAAATTATTTTGCCTGTAATACTGACAATGTTCTAAAATAACTAGCATCTGTCACTGGCAAGTGGCACTGTGGGCAGTAATGCATAATGGTTAAGATACTAAGTTGGGAACCAGATTGCCTGGATCCAAAGCCCACCTCATATCACCTTTATGATCTTTGGCAAGTTAATATCTCTAAATCTTAGTTTCTACATCTATAAAACAGGACTAATACAACCCCATAAGGTTATTGTGAGGTGCGGATTAAATAGTGTCAAATGATTGGAGCAGCTCCTTGTGCATAGTGAGTGTCTACTAAATGTTATAATTTATATTTCCTGACCCTGCCCAGTGACATTATGTGCCACTGTATTGATCTACTAAATCATAATAAATACTTGGGCTTATTTTCCACTGCCTTGTATACACCAGTATAATACATACTTAATTGCATAATACACATTAATATAATACATGGTAATTGCTGAAGTCCTATATTAACATAAAAAATAAGATAAATTTAAAAAAATAAATTCTCTGGTCATTATTCTTCTTTTGAAAATTTTCCTATTTTTGCACGATTTTTTCCCTAAATGCACTTTAAAATCCCTTTTTTATTTTCAAATTCCAAAGCACAATTATCTGAAAATAAGGCTTAGAATTGTACTTGACTATAGATGAGTATGGACAGAAATGTCATCCTGATAATACTGAGTCTTCCTATACATGCATATCCTATTTCTTCTTATTTATTTTACCTTTTTATTCTCCCACATAAATACATTTAAGCACAATAGTAGAACTTTGTAATTTTATTCATAGAGGCCAAAAAAGAGACAATTCTATGTGTGTGTGTGTGTGTGTGTGTGTGCACGCACATGTATATTTGTGTGTATATATGTATATATTCACATGTATTCATACATATACACAAACACAATGAATTTATAAAATAAATTCTATAGGAAATTCTAAAAACACATATTTCAATAATATGGGAATAAACATATCACTTCTAAAAATGACTCCATTAAATGGGGGGAAGATTTACTTAAAATATAATTATGAGTGTATTCAGCTAAAAATTAATCTCAACACTTTATAATTAAACTATGTATACTATTAACCTATCCAGTGACAAGAAATTACTTGTTTATGAGCTTATGAGGAGCTTATGAGAAGTTCACAGAAGTTATATGTGGCTTAGATTTCATGGCATTTGGATTTCTACTTGAGATATTTTGTTCATATTGACCAATCAATATGTATAGGGTAAAAAAAATATATGTATAGGGTGAATGGACACCATTTAACATGTTTCTTTACAAGATGAATGTTCTTCACTAATCATTTCCCTTCCAGAAAGAGACCTTCTGATCTCTTGTTAGAAAACAAAAGGGCAGCTTCTAACTTCTAGCACATGGACTGAAACAAGCTCCGTAGAAATAGTCTGAAGCCAGGGTCATACTGGCCCAACTTCTAATTCATAAGCCAGGGCTAATGCTTAGCCCTAGAACGCCCATGTAGTCAAATTGGGGGAACAGGTGAAGTACGATACAATCAATGGCAAAACCTTAAAAAGTACATCTGAAACAATATGGTAGACCAACTAGAGGCTAAAGAAGCTGTGGGTCCTTTCATATGGACAGGCCACCTCTGAAACCCCAAAACGGGCCATATCAACATGATTACACTGTCATCTGTTTCACGGTTGTAAAGATATTTTGTACTCTGATTCTTAAAGAAACAGTCCTCCCATATTAGATAAACCTCAGGCCCCACAAAAACCTCAGTCCACTCCCGATCTTCACTCTTCTAAATATACTTTTAATGGCTTCCTTTTGGGGGAGGGGAAGCTATTGTTTCCACTAAACCTAAAGAAAACGCATTCTCCTGTCTTTGTCAGCTCATTGCTCTTGGAAATCTGCATCCTGTCATCCTCGTAAGCCGAAGGAAAGATGAAGAAAAGGATGAATAAATTCCAACTCATTTAAACTTCTTTTTATTTTTTAAAGATTTTATTTATTTATTTATTTGAGAGAGAGAGAGAGAGATCACAAGTAGGCAGAGAGGCAGGGAGAGAGAGAGGGGGAACAGGCTCCCTGCTGAGCAGAGAGCCTGATGTGGGGTTCGATCCCAGGACCCTGAGATCATGACCTGAGCCGAAGGCAGAGGCTTAACCCACTGAGCCACCCAGGTGCCCCTCATTTACACTTCTAATTGAAAAGAGAAAAGAATAGTTTGGGAAGAAGGCTAATTTTATTGCACAGAATGCTAATGACCAATAGATAATACTTATGCACTACAAACACATGTCGACATTATAAACTCCTGGCTGTGGAGGAAGAGACCAAGAAAGCCTCCCTTGTACTAAAACACAGCTGTTTCCAGAAGCAAAGAAAGAAAAGGAGTGGGCAGTAGATGCCTCAGACTGTCCCCAACGTTTTATTTTGGTTACATTTCCAAAGCAGGACTGATGAGAAAAATGCTAAGACTGATGAGGAAGCACGACTATTTATTAAATGACATATGCTTGAAATTCACCTTAGAGAATTCAATCTTTTCAAGTATAAAAGCACTAAAAAAGCCTTACGCATCCCTTCATAGAGTATAAACTTGAGCAGTGTTTCTGGATGGGGGAAGACAGCATAGCATACTTCTCATATCTTGCAAATGCAGGTGCAAAAAAGGGGAGAGAACTGTAGAAAACAAGTGATACAAATAAAGAAGTGAGAAATCAACAAACTTGAAACATTCTTGAACTGATTCTCTTTAAACTTACATAGAAGATAAGTTTCTGAACATTTCTTCTTCATTTTAAATTTATTTATGCACAACGTGCACATATGAAAGAAATCCAGTATCTAACACTGTTACATCCAGTAAGTATTGTGAAGATTTATTCTGCCACATGTTTATGCATTTCTATTCTCTTTGTTGCTAGCACAACCAGCCCCAACTCTCTGTTATATGATGCTCATCAGGATTTCTAGTTCATCTAGTTTGTTTCAATCAAGTGTCATGTCCTCTCCTTTATTTTAGCCACACTCAAAGCAATAATGTAAAAGTAGCAAAGTTCCCCTTTACTAAGGAGCTTTATTTTAATTTCAGATAATTTTGAGCAATTCATTTTCTTTACCTTTGATGTGGTTTGGTTAATAGACAATTAGAAGTTACTTATACTCTTACTATTTACTTATTGTTTCTTGCCTTATTCCAAGTGTATTTCAGTTGTAAAGCTGAAGAGATGCATTGTAGGTTTTAATATGTAAACACATTGTGATTTTTTAAAAAATATTTATTTATTCGACAGAGAGATAGAGAGCATGAGTAGGCAGAGTGGCAGGCAGAGAGAGAGGGAGAAGCAGACACCCCACCCAGCAGGTAGCCCGATGTGGGACTCGATCCCAGGACACTGAGCTAAAGGCTGCCACTTAACTGACTGAGACACCCACGTGCCCCACATTGTGATTTTTATATTAAAAATTTACAATGACTGGTATTCTCCAATGACTAATCAAAGCAATTAAATATTTCAATCTTCGTTTTCAGAGCTTCCTGAACCTAAAATTCCTCACTTATGGTAGTAGAGAATCCTTACTGCTTTTCAACAGTTCTCTCCTTCTTCCATAATTAAGGACCTTCTGACATTGTAGTCAGACTCATGGATGTGCAGAAAATGAACTACATTTCCTAGTCTCCCTTGTAGCTTGAGGTGGCATATGACTGAATTCTAGTTAATAACATGTAAACAAAACCTTTCTTTAAGAATAGTTGCTCCCCCAGGGTGCCTTGGTGGCTCAGTGGGTTAAAGTCTCTGCCTTCGGATCAGGTCATGATCCTGGGGCCCTGGGATGGAGCCCCGCATTGGGCTCTCTGCTCAGTGAGGAGCCTGCTTCCCTCTCTCTCTGTCTCTGCCTGCCTCTCTGCCTATTTGTGATTTGTCTGTCATATAAATAAGTAAAATCTTAAAAAAAAAAGAGAGAGAGAGAGAATAGTTGCTCCCCCTACCCCAAAATAGCTGGCTCTCACCATTTAGTCCTTTCTAGGTCCATTTTTCCCTTCCTGACTTTTAGAATGGGGCTGGAGCAGCCAATCTGGATGACAACTAGACCTTGGAAATAGAAATCTGTGTGTTACAGAACAAGATAGCAGGAATATAGTTTCTGAGGGCTTTGTGGAACAGATCTCCCCTGCGGCTCTGCACTGTCCATTTTGGAATTTTACTTGAGATGTAAATAAATTGTTCTCTTATTGGAACCATTGTTATTTTGAATTTCTGTTACCAGTAACTGAATACTACCATGTCTAAGGCATGATATTGCACCAGCTAATTTCCCTGGACTTTTGTGTTAAATACTAAGATTCTTCTCTAACACATATGTCCTATTTAAAAAAAAAAAAACAGTATTGAAAAACATTTTTGTACACCATTTACAAGCTTTATAATGGCAATGAATTGCTATTTATGTCTGGTATAAAATAATGCATACCTGAATTTACTACAGCTAGCTACAGAAAAAGCGGAAAACATTCTTGTTGGAAAAATTCCTTGGACCTCTTCTGGGAATATAAACTCTTCACATGACATTCTAATCAAGCATAAGTTTTTAAAATCTCTTTGCTATCAATTGGCCAATAATTTATCCCCATCATAACTTTTGAGAAAAGGAACCAGACAGGAGCCTGGTGTGAAAGTTCAGATACCTTGAGAAAATAAAAAATAATAGGGCAGTTTTTCATAGATGGATCCAAACTCTGGAAAAGTTAGGCTTCCTTGGGCTAATTTATGACCATGATAGAATTTTATCAATATGAATAAATGAAATAATGAGGTCCAAAATACATCATGAAAAATAAATAGTATGATTAGTTGAGCCATTCATTCATTTATTCAATGAACATTGATTGGGGCGCCTGGGTGGCTCAGTGGGTTGAGGCCTCTGCCTTCGGCTTGGGTCATGATCCCAGGGTCCTGGGATCGAGCCCCGCATCGTGCTCTCTGCTCAGCGGGGAGCCTGCTTCCTCCTCTCTCTCTGCCTGCCTCTCAGCCTACTTGTAATCTCTGCCTGTCAAATAAATAAATAAAATCTTTTTAAAAAAATGACCATTGATTAAATTTCTTCTTTGTATTATTTCCCATGTTTATTTCTTCAAACACATAAATAAGATAACTCTCTGCTAGAACATTACATTCTTAAATGTAAAGAGAAGCACTTGCTTCAACATTATAGTGGAAATTATTATAACTTACACTTTTTAATTGATAGCTAGAAATAAATCAGCTTTACAAAGAGCTGTTAAGCCTAAGGTAATAGTAGAGTGAGACTATTTAAACCATTTTGATTCATTTATCAAATGAAAATTTTAATAGTTGCACTATCACTTCATAATTGTAGATAATTTAATGTATTAACTCATTTAGCAAGTACGTTGACATGTGGGCACATACGTCTGATTGACTACTCAGTGTTATATTTTATTGAATTACAAATGTTGTGCAATTGAGTTAGACAATATTGCTTCCCTCACACATAATGTGCAAGTTGTAGAATGACTGACCAGGATATCTCACCAGAACTTAGATTGAAACAAGAAAGGATGGCATCTGCAGGGGCAGAATGACGAATTCAACTATAAGAGAGTAAATAAATGTTAAGGCTGTGACTAAAGAAGACCTAAGTAGGCAAAGATCCAAGTTAAGAAAATTAACAAAGGCAGAATGGAGTTGGTAAGCACCTTGGACCCTGATTAAAAGTCAGGTAGATCAGGCATCTAGGAAGACTTGAAACTATGCTAGAAAATTGAGACCAAAGATAAAATTCTGAGCAACACAATCCGGAAACTCCAGCCAAAGAATTTAGCAGTAAGGGCTCAGGTTCTGACAAGAAGTCTTAGAGCAGGGGCACCTGGGTGGCTCAGTGGGTTAAACCTCTGCCTTCGGCTCAGGTCATGATCCCGGGGTCCTGGGATTGAGCCCCGAGTCGGCTCTCTGATCCGCAGGGAGCCTGCTTTCTCCCCTCTATCTGCCTGCCTCTCTGCCTACTTGTGATTTCTCTCTCTCTGTCAAATAAATAAAAAATCTTAAAAAAAAAAAAAAAAAGAAGTCTTAGAGCAATAGGTGTAAGTAATCAACAGTAAAAATGGGGTTTAGTATTGAGTGAACCTAGAGCTCCCTAGATGTTCAGTCCAGGGCTAGAATTTTTCTCATAGCAAGAGTTTGGTGTGAAAATTCTGAAACACTTAGCTGAATGAAAATTTGAGAGAATAAAGAATAATATGAAACTTCTTTATATAGGGATCCAAACTCCAGAGATGTTAGACTTCCTTGAACTAATTTTTTGAGCATGATAGAGTTTTATCGATACAAGACCATAAATGTTGTCAAATTGGAATCCCTTAAAATCAAGAGGTGGGACAATCTAGTGGAGACCTTAATGTGACATTTTTACTTTGGTAGAATAAGTATTATTGACTAGTCTTGCATCTTCCCAAGGAAAATGCATAATTTTCATTATTATTGGAAACCTTAAATAAGAAATTTGGTTTTAAATGTGAAAATATGGAAGCTTGCCCTTTAGACCCTGGGTCTGATAGCCAAATCCTAAGAGGGAAAACCCAAAAGGCTGACTCACCTTGAATCAAAACAGCCACTGTGGATGCTGCTATGAGAATGGCAATTAGAATACAGAGCTTCTGACACCCACATAGAGAGTGAGAGAAGCACATGTCTTTTATGGACATCAAAACACACACTGATGCAAAAATGTGTTTATTTATCTTGATACAGGATTTTAGTCTACCTGAGTTTTCATAGAAATTTCTATCTTACCCAAATGTTACCTTCTGAAATTCCATAATCTTTGAAACAAAATAGAATCCTAGTTTTTTATTTAGATTGATAAAAAGAGGCAGAGGTAGGGTTGGCTTTCAATCCACATATAGTTCAATAAATGAACTTTCATTAGTGATATATGTGTGATTACCAACAGATAAATTTCAACTCGTTCTGCCCTCATGAGCATGGAAGAATAGTAAACTTTGAACAAACAATAGATAAAGAGATAATACTATGTGAAAATCAAAGAACAAGATTTCCAAAAGAAAAAAAGAAAAAGAAATCTAAAGGAAAGGGATAAAATTACAAATGGGCTTTCAGACAAGCTGTAAGTACTCCAGGCAATGAAGGATGATTGAAGACTTGAATTAAAAACAGATTCAACCAACAAGAAACATATTTTGTAAGGAAGGACAGATGTAATGGCTTGAGGGGAAGAAAGAAAGTAAGCAGTGGGGCAGGGAACATGAAAGAGTGACTCAGCTATGCAGTCACAGAAAGGTGATCAAGAGAAGATGAGGTTAGAAAGTACAAAATGAACAGAGACTGACTTCACAAGTCAAGCAGGAAATTTCAAATTAATTTTAGGGTTCACTTAGACATTGTGAAATGGTAGCTGATCCGTAATTAACCCTATCCTCTTCTTAAAATTCTTGAGATGGGAAGAAGGAAAGTTTGCAAGGAAATGAACAGGGAGAAATTCAAAAGAAATTAACAGCTGTCTACACGTAAGAAAGCCCCAGTAGGAAAAGATTTCAAGCAGGAGACAACTCATCAATCACCCAGCTTAGTACCATCCCTAGGCAAAGTACTGCACTGTGGAAGAATGGCCTTAGCTCCACCTCTTAAAACAGCTTCTCATGCTTAAAACAGCTTCTCATGCTAGCTCTTGGCTTCTTTGAGCAAAAGGATCTTTATTGGGGCGCCTGGGTGGCTCAGTGGGTTAAGCCGCTGCCTTTGGCTCAGGGTCCTGGGATCGAGTCCCGCATCGGGCTCTCTGCTCAGCAGGGAGCCTGCTTCCTCCTCTCTCTCTCTCTGCCTGCCTCTCTGCCTACTTGTGATCTCTCTCTGTCAAATAAATAAATAAAATCTTAAAAAAAAATTATATATAAAAAAAGGATCTTTATCTATAAAGTGAAATTAATGACATATATTAAACAGAATATTAACAGGACTAAATCTAATAAATTGTGGTAAATTGCTATGTTAATGATATTCGTCATTATTGAAAAAAATAGGAGCAGACATTTATTTTAGAGTGTTTTTAATCAGGAGACGAAGTTACTTAGAGCAGTGGTCTTATGCCCCCAAAGAGAATTGTGAGGGAGCAGGAAGTCACCCAAGACAATCCAGCTAGGGAGCCCATGATTCCAAGATACTTGGCTATCCTGCCTTAGTCCCTGATTTCAGGGAATTTGTGATCTGGTTTAGGGGACTACATGTGGAATGCTAAATAATAAGGCAACAAAAAGACATTATCATAAAGGAACCCCATATTAGATTAGTTTTAGAGACAGGGAGGTTTGTGCTGGAATATTCTTAGAATACCTCCTAGAAGAGAAAAGACTTGAATAATGCTTATGAGGATTATTTGAACTCGATAATAAGAATGAGGAATAAGAATAGAAGAGAAAAGCAAAATAATGAGGCTTAAAAACTTAAAGCACAAATATCCAGAGTACTGTGCCCATTTATATTAAAGAGTTAACTAAAAAATGTAATAGAAATGTTAAATGCTGCTTACATTTCATTGAAATGAAAGAAATTGGCTACAAATGATAATCTAGTTCTGACTACATTATTAGACTCTGACATATATAACTCTGACAACAATTCATTATTTATTATTTGAGGAATGGCTAAAATAAATAACTATGGGATACACCTACCAGAGACCAAAAATCAATGAAAGAAAATAGAAGCCAAAATAAACACAAAGATAATTTTGCTAAAGGAAGTATTTTTTTATTTAGACAAAAATAATATATCAGGAAATAACCTAGTTAAAAATTATTACTCCCTGACTTTTATGCTTATTTCATATTTAAGGTTTAATAAAATTATATTACTTCAAAAATATAATTGTTTTCATTGACCTTGAAAGAAGTTAGGAAAAGAAAAATGTTATCTTAAGAATTTTTAATACTATTTGAAAAATTGTTAGACCTTATCACAACCCGGTCTTATGAAGTATAAAAATTGCATTGTATCCTCTCTATTTATTTGTGGGAACTTTGAAAACACTGAATTGAAACTCAAAGTAGAAACACAAATATAAATATGCAAGAGAAGAGGAATCTGTGCTTAAATTAAAATTAAGCTGACAAAAGGTGCTTTCAGGGAACACAGATCTAGAACAAATTCTCACTCTCTTCATCTGCATTCCTCTTCGTTGGTCTTTTGTCTCCTGCCAGAAGTGCCAAATGTGAATGCTAAGTCTGTTGTGCTAGAAGTGTGAGAATATTGTTCAGGTGGTCCTTGGGCAACTTTTGAGTAAGACCCTACCACATTATCACCAAAACATTTCTTCCATTAAAGCATTTCATAGGAAAATGCAAATAGTATCTGGCAGGAATAATGCATTCCACTACTAAAACCATGATTAACATTTCATTATCAGCTTAGCTAACTATTTACCTAGTAGGATTTATCTCGAGGATTTATTTGAGGGAACTGGAAGTTAGGGAAGATTTTGGCATGGCTTACGTATTATTTAGGATTCTTTAGTAACAAGCAATAGAAACCAAACCTTGCTGGCATAAGTCAAAAGAAAACAAAAAGACACGAGCAGCTTACAAGCCCTAAAGGAGAGCTGAGAACAAGGTTGGAAAAAGTGGAACCAGACAATCCCAGAAGGTCTTCTGACCCCTTGTGTCCACAACTGCTCAGATATAAACAACAGTCATTACTTCACTCAAGTGTCAATTCCCACAAGAGCAATCGATTTGCCATATTTAAGTAGCTTACCTTACTCTTGACAACACTGGGGAAGATCAGAGGAAGCATTTAGAGGGAAGAATTTGTTTGGTTTCTGTAGGAGAAAACCAAGCACTTGGGTTTCCATCATGTCAGTACTGCACACAACAAAAAAGCTAATTTGAAAAGAACAAATCAGAGAGCCATTAGCAAAGGGAATAGAATCTGGGCAGCCAAAAAAAAAAAAAAAAAAATCAAACATCAAATGGCTACAATACAGTCTTTATGAACAGTTCCCAAGTGAAGCAGCTGTGGACACCAAAAGGCAGTGTCCCAGAAAGAAATTAGAGCTTTAAATGCACATTGATTCAGCACATAAAACATAAGTTATTAAAACAACTCGTCAGTTACTGTTTGAGCAATAGCAAAAATGACTGAATATAGAACATTTTAACCACACACCAAAACCCAATAAAAATGTTATGTCAAATAAAAATAACAGCATTAACAAGAAATTTAATGGCTAGACTGAAAACTACAGTCGGGTAAGAGCACAGGTCCTGGAGTGACCCTGAATAAGCCTCTTAGTCTCAAATGATTCATGTAACTGTGTGTGCCACAAATACTGTTTTCATCCCACAGACAAGCCAAAATTCTTGACAGTGGCAGATGTAACATTTATAAGTTACTGCATAAACTTGAGGTACACATGGGGTCACTCCTCTTTTATTTTTCTAATTAATGGCTTAAACCTCATACTGTCTTTTTAGTATGAAGTTCAGGATCTCCCTTTGGGCTCCTCCTTTCTCCTTTCCAAAATCCCTCTCTAGCCAGTGGAAAAGAAGTTCATTCTGTCTTCTACATGAAGCAGAGATAAAACTGGTTCTGCCTTTGCTTCTTTCTGTGACACAGCATTCCTGTTGAAAGCTGGTTCACGAGAATGTCAGACTGAGCATGTCCACTGGTGACATGCACCCCTGTTCAGGCAGCCTCAGGTCATGAAGAGAACATGAGCTCACTCATCCAGGGATAAACCCTACAGAGATTGCCCCACACTTGGTTCCCAAGATTACACAGGGTTGTTTCCATTCTTTACCACATTAAAGACTAAAGACCCAGAACTACTCTCCTTTTTCCCTCGAGATCTGGGAGTGTTTTGCTTTTAAATCCTACAAACTCAAAGTTCAGATCCCATCTTTTTCCCCCCATACAAGGAGTCTTCTCAAAAACTCTCCATCAGGAATGAAATCTTCAGTGTCTCCTAGGTATGACCAACCCTCACCCACCCCCACTTTTGGAGGAGTCTACTTTCAGTGTCTCTCCAATATGATTCACTGGGCTACGGGAAATTCCCCAACTAGTTGTTAGATAATCACTTTTGACTTCCCTATTCTTTGAAATCAAGTCTAAGCACAATTTGCTTTTTCCAACTGTAATGCCAAGGAATCCTCTTCTGGAAGGACAACCTGTTAACTCATTTGTGTCAATTCTCTATTTGCTTCTCAATGCATACAGAAGAAAGTCCATGGCCTGTAAGGTCCCTACATGACCGGGCTCACAGTGCTCTGAAGCTTATCTCATACCAGGCAATCCATTGCCCCAGTGACACTAGCCTTCGCTTTCTTCCTTGAATATGCCACACTCATGTCCTGCTCTTGCCTTGGACTTGGCACTCCCTTTGAAGGCTTTCCTATGACTCTTCTTTTTTTTTATTGGAAGAGTTTTCAGCCCTGTTTTTTATTTTTTATTCTTAATTAACATATAACGTATTATTTGTTTCAGGGGTACAGGTCTGTGATTCACCAGTCTTACACAATTCACAGTGCTCACCATAGCACATATCCTCTCCATTGTCCATCATCCAGCCACCCCATTCCTCCCATCCCCTCCACTCCAGCAACCCTCAGCAATTGCTCTACTGGGTATTTACGCCAAAGACCCAAATGTAGTGATCTGAAGGGGTACATGCATCCCAATGTTTATAGCAGCAATGTCCATAATAGCCAAACTATGGAAAGAGCCTAGATGTCCATGCGTAGACAAATGGATAAAGAAGATGTGGTATATATATACAATGGAATATTATGTAGCCATCAAAAAAGAAATCCTGCCATTTGCAATGATGGGAATGGAACTAGAGGTTATTATGCAAAGTGATGTAAATTAACCAGAGAAAGACAATTATCATATGATCTCACTGATATATGGAATTTGAGAAACAACACAGACAGTCATGAGGGAAGAGAGGAAAAAATGAAATGGGATGAAACTAGGGATGGAGACTCTTAATCCTGTGACTCTTCAAATGGCTGATCTAACTTCACTTCTTGGTTTCAGTGTTACTGCCTCAGAGTCCTCCCCTCAATTCCTTTGCTATAGTCTAATTCCATCAGTCAATTTATTTCTTCTGTAATATCTACCACTTTTTATGATTTATCTTTATTTTTGTCACCTCCTACCAGAAGTGTCCTTCTTCTTATTCATTGTTATTTGCAATTCCTAGAAGTTCCTGAAACTAGGTAATCAATAAATATTTCTCAAATAAAATGAACTAATCATAAAAAGTATAGCTTTTTTTTTTCTTAAGATTTTATTATCTATTTGACAGGCAGAGATCACAAGTAGGCAGAGAGGCAGGAAGAGAGAGGGGGAAGCAGGCTCCCTGCTGAGGGGACCCCGATGCAGGGCTCAATCCCGGGACCCCTGGGACCATGACCTGAGCTGAAGGCAGAGGCTTTAACCCATTGAGACACCCAGGCTCCCCCAACGTATAGCTTTTTTTAAAATATCTGTCTCTTTATCTGTAAAGATGGAGATAACACCTGTGCTGTGAGGATCAAATAAAAAAAGAGCTTATGAAAGCTCTCTGATATGGTACTATTACAAATGTATAATTATAGCTGTACATAATATATTAGAAATAGGGAACTGATAAATCTTTAAGCAGTCACCCACCAGGCTGTGAGCTCCTCCAGGGCAGGAACTATATCTATTCCTCTTAACACCATGTATTCCATGCTTAGCTCAGTGTTGTCTGCCATGTAAATGAGTTTTTGTTGAATGAATGAATGAAGCAATAAATGAGCACAGCAACTCTTGGCCTCCAGCAAGACTTCCATCTAAAAAGAATAAACTTAGTTGTAGCCCTTAGCAAAGAATTGCATCAATATTATTGTGTTCTAGTCTTCATTTATTCATTCATAAGAATTACTGAGTGCCAGACACTGTGCCAGATGCTGAAAATACAATGATGAAAACAAGCAAATCAACCAACTAACAAATAATGTCCTTGCCCTCAGGGATCTCAAAGTATGATGAGACACTAGTCAAATAATCAGAGAAATAAATGTATATAGTTACAACTAAGATAAATGCAAGGGAATGCATTTGAATTACTTACAAAATTATTATGCATAACTTTTTAAACCAGATGTAATAAAGTTCTCAGACAGAACATAGATTTTGGTTATTAAGGAAAATAATTTTTTAAGAGAGAGCTGGATCCAGGAATATGTTAAATAAATTTATATTTTTGGCTCAGGTTTATTAAATTAAATTAACTAAAGAATGATTCACATGTTCAATTATCTGTTTTCAGGGGAAATTTCCTCTAACTCACTTTATCTTTCATGTTTCACCCATTTCTGTTCACCTCACCAGCCTTGCCTCTCGCAGCCACTGATCTGTTTTCTGTATCTGTGAACCTGATTTTTTTTCTTTTTGATTCCACATATAAAAGAGATCATATAGTTTGTCCTTCTCATGTCACTTAATTTCACTCAGCATAATGCCCTCAAGGTCCATCTATGTTGTTAAGTTGTTAAAAATGGCAAGAGTTCATTTTTTTTTATTGCTGAATAATATTCCATTGTATGCACATACCACAGTGTCTTCATTCATCTATTGGTGGACACTTAGATTATTTCTATTTCTTGGTTATTGTAAATAATGTTGCAAAAAAACATGAGAACGCATATATCGTTTCAAATTAGTATCTTCATTTTCCTCAGAAAAATACCCAGAAATTGGGTTGCATGATCATATGATCATTGGTAGTTCTATTTTTAATTTTTTGAGGAAGCTCCATAGTGGCTGCACAAATGTGTATTCCCAAAAGAGTGCACAAGGGTTCCCTTTTCTCCATATCTTAGGGAACATTTGTTATTTCTTGTCTTTTTCATCATAACCATTCTAACAGATGAAAAGTGGTATTTCATTGTGGTTTTGATTTGCATTTCCCTGAATAAACAATGTTGAGTATCTTTTTATGTACCTCTTGGCAATCTGTAGGTCTTCTTTAGAAAAGGTGTCTATTCAACCCTTCTGCTCATTTCTAAAGTCAGATTTTTCTTTTTTTGCTATTGAGTTGAGTTATTTATATATTTTAGGTATTAGCCTCTTATCAGATACATTGGTTGCAAATATTTACTCCCATTTAGTGGTCGCCTTTTCATTTTGTTGATGGTTTCCATTGCTGTGCAGAAACTTTCGTCTTTTTTTTTTTTTTTTTTAAATTTATTTTTTATTTTCAGCATAACAGTATTCATTATTTTTTCACCACACCCAGTGCTCCATGCAATTCGTGCCCTTTATAATACCCACCACCTAGTACCCCAAACTCCCACCCCCCACCCCTTCAAAATCCTCAGATTGTTTTTCAGAGTCCATAGTCTCTCATGGTTCACCTCCCCTTCCAATTTCCCCCAACTCCCTTCTCCTCTCTAACTCCCCATGTCCTCCATGCTATTTGTTATGCTCCACAAATAAGTGAAACCATATGATAATTGACTCTCTCTGCTTGACTTATTTCACTCAGCATAATAATCTCTTCCAGTCCCGTCCATGCTGCTACAAAAGTTGGGTATTTGTCCTTTCTTTTTTTTTTTTTTTTTTATAAACATATATTTTTATCCCCAGGGGTACAGGTCTGTGAATCACCAGGTTTACACACTTCACAGCACTCACCAAAGCACATACCCTCCCCAATGTCCATAATCCCACCCCCTTCTCCCAAACCCCCTCCCCCCAGCAGCCCTCAGTTTGTTTTGTGAGATTAAGAGTCACTTATGGTTTGTCTCCCTCCCAATCCCATCTTGTTTCATTGATTCTTCTCCTACCCACTTAAGCCTCCATGTTGCATCACCACTTCCTCATATCAGGGAGATCATATGATAGTTGTCTTTCTCTGCTTGACTTATTTCGCTAAGCATGATACGCTCTAGTTCCATCCATGTTGTCGCAAATGGCAAGATTTCATTTCTTTTGATGGCTGCATAGTATTCCATTGTGTATATATACCACATCTTCTTGATCCATTCATCTGTTGATGGACATCTAGGTTCTTTCCATAGTTTGGCTATTGTGGACATTGCTGCTATAAACATTCGGGTGCATGTGCCCCTTTGGATCACTACATTTGTATCTTTAGGGTAAATACCCAATAGTGCAATTGCTGGGTCATAGGGCAGTTCTATTTTCAACATTCTGAGGAACCTCCATGCTGTTTTCCAGAGTGGCTGCACCAGCTTGCATTCCCACCAACAGTGTAGGAGGGTTCCCCTTTCTCCACATCCTCGCCAGCATCTGTCATTTCCTGACTTGTTGATTTTAGCCATTCTGACTGGTGTGAGGTGATATCTCATTGTGGTTTTGATTTGTATTTCCCTGATGCCGAGTGATATGGAGCACTTTTTCATGTGTCTGTTGGCCATCTGGATGTCTTCTTTGCAGAAATGTCTGTTCATGTCCTCTGCCCATTTCTTGATTGGATTATTTGTTCTTTGGGTGTTGAGTTTGCTAAGTTCTTTATAGATTCTGGACACTAGTCCTTTATCTGATATGTCGTTTGCAAATATCTTCTCCCATTCTGTCAGTTGTCTTTTGATTTTGTTAACTGTTTCCTTTGCTGTGCAAAAGCTTTTGATCTTGATGAAATCCCAATAGTTCATTTTTTCCCTTGCTTCCCTTGCCTTTTGCGTTGTTTCTAGGAAGATGTTGCTGCGGCAGAGGTCGAAGAGGTTGCTGCCTGTGTTCTCCTCAAGGATTTTGATGGATTCCTTTCGCACATTGAGGTCCTTCATCCATTTTGAGTCTATTTTTGTGTGTGGTGTAAGGAAATGGTCCAATTTCATTTTTCTGCATGTGGCTGTCCAATTTTCCCAGCACCATTTATTGAAGAGGCTGTCTTTTTTCCATTGGACATTCTTTCCTGCTTTGTCGAAGATGAGTTGACCATAGATTTGAGGGTCTATTTCTGGGCTCTCTATTCTATTCCATTGATCTATGTGTCTGTTTTTGTGCCAGTACCATGCTGTCTTGATGATGACAGCTTTGTAATAGAGCTTGAAGTCCGGAATTGTGATGCCACCAACGTTGGCTTTTTTTTTCAATATCCCTTTGGCTATTCGAGGTCTTTTCTGGTTCCATATAAATTTTAGCATTATTTGTTCCATTTCTTTGAAAAAGATGGATGGTACTTTGATAGGAATTGCATTAAATGTGTAGATTGCTTTAGGTAGCATAGACATTTTCACAATATTTATTCTTCCAATCCAGGAGCATGGAACATTTTTCCATTTCTTTGTGTCTTCCTCAATTTCTTTCATGAGTACTTTATAGTTTTCTGAGTATAGATTCTGTGTCTCTTTGGTTAGGTTTATTCCTAGGTATCTTATGGTCGTCTTTTTTTTTTAATTAATTTTTTATTTTTTATAAACATATATTTTTATCCCCAGGGGTACAGGTCTGTGAATCACCAGGTTTACACACTTCACAGCACTCACCAAAGCACATACCCTCCCCAATGTCCATAATCCCACCCCCTTCTCCCAAACCCCCTCCCCCCAGCAACCCTCAGTTTGTTTTGTGAGATTAAGAGTCACTTATGGTTTGTCTCCTTCCCAATCCCATCTTGTTTCATTTATTCTTCTCCTACCCACTTAAGCCCCCATGTTGCATCACCACTTCCTCATATCAGGGAGATCATATGATAGTTGTCTTTCTCTGCTTGACTTATTTCGCTAAGTATGATACGCTCTAGTTCCATCCATGAGGGTTTCTGGGGGGAGGGACAAACAGCTACTGGACCACGAGGGGAGAATTCGAGAGATAAGTGACACCATAAGACGAAACAACATTAGAATAATTGGGATTCCAGAAGAAGAAGAAAGAGAGGGGAGCAGAAGGGATACTGGAGAGAATTATTGGGGAGAATTTCCCCAATATGGCAAAGGAAACGAGCATCAAAATTCAGGAGGTTCAGAGAACGCCCCTCAAAATCAATAAGAATAGGCCCACATCCCGTCACCTAATAGTAAAATTTACAAGTCTCAGTGACAAAGAGAAAGTCCTGAAAGCAGCCCGGGAAAAGAAGTCTGTAACATACATGGTAAAAATATTAGATTGGCAGCTGACTTATCCACAGAGACCTGGCAGGCCAGAAAGAGCTGGCATGATATTTTCAGAGCACTAAACGAGAAAAACATGCAGCCAAGAATACTATATCCAGCTAGGCTATCATTGAAAATAGGAGAGATTAAAAGCTGTGCAGAAACTTTTGAGTATGCTGTAGCTCCACTTATTTATTTTTGCCTTTGGTGTCAGATTGAAAATATCACCACAAAGATCTTTGTCAAGGAGCATACCACTTTTTTTTTTTTTTTTTGGTTTTATGGTTTTAGGTTTTTAAGCCACTTTGAGTTAACTTTTGTATATAGTGCAAGATAGGGATTGAGTTTCATTCTTTTGCATGTGGCACTCAAGCACTCCCAACATCATTGGGAGACTTCCTTTTCCTCATTGTATATTCTTAGATCCTTTGTCATAGATTAATTGACTATGTATGCATGGGTTTATTTCTGGGTTCTCTATTCCAACAAAAATATCTATTTATTTCTGTTTCATCACTCTGTGTCTGTTTTTATGCCAATACTACGCTGTCTTAATTAATATAGCTTTGTAATATACTTTAAAATCAGGGCATATGATGTTTCCAGCTTTGGTCTTTCTCAAGATCACTTTGGCTGTTCAGTTTTTTTGTGGGTCCATTCAAATTTTAGGATAATTTGTTCAATTTCTTTGAAAATTACATTAGCGTGCTCGCTTCGGCAGCACATATACTAAAATTGGAATGAAAAATTACATTAGAATTTTGATAGTGATCGCATTGGATCTGTAGAGTGCTTTGGATAGTATGGACATAGCAGTGCTGATTCTTCCAATCCATGAGCATGATACATCTTTCCATTTATCTGTAGTTTCTTCCATTTCTTTCACTAACATTTTGTGGCTTCAATATACAGGCCTTTCCTGTCCTTAGTTAAATTTATTCCTAGGTATTTCATTCTTTTTTTTTTTTTTTTTCTTAGAATTTATTTATTTATTTATTTGAGAGAGAGAGACAGAGAGAGAGGGAGAATGGGAGGGGAAGGACCAGAGGGAGAGGGTGAAGCAGATTCCTTGCTGAGCAGGGAGCCAGATTCGGGGCTCAATCTCAGGACTCCTGGGACCATGACCTGAGCCAAAGGCAGATGCCTGACTGAGCCACCCAGGCACCCTAGTATTTCACTATTTGATCCAATTATAAATGAGTTGTTCATTTCTCTTTGTGATAGTCTATTAGCATACAGAAACACAACAGGTTTTTGCATATTAATGTATCCTGCAATTTTACAGAATTTACTTATTATTTATACAGTTTTTTAATGGCATCTTTAGGGTTTTCTATGTATAATATTATGTCATCTGCAAATAGTGAAAGTTTTACTTCTTCTTCAACAATTTGGATGGCTTTTATTTCTTTTTGTTGTCTTCTATGGCTAGGACTTCCAGTACTATGTTGAATAAAAGTGGTGAAAGTAGACATTCTTGTCTTCTTCCCAATATTGGAGAAGTTTTCAGCTTTTCACTATTGAGTATGGTTAGCTGTGGTTTGTAATATATGACTTTTATTATTTTGAGGCACATTACCTCAATACCCACTTTGTTGAGAATGGTATATGTGTTATATACCATTAACCAATGTGGTGTATCACATTAACTAACTTGCAGATGTTGAACTATCCTCTATATTCAACCATTAAATTTATGTGTTTTAGGTGAGCCTGTTGCATCTAGCATAAAGGCACAAATGTGTTTACTTTCTGAAAAAAAAAAACTTTTCTGGAATTATGTCAATATAATTATTATATGACATATATTTAGTCTCATTTCTATTGCAGATTTGTTTTTTAACTGACAGCTAATTTCAAAAGCTGAGATGGAGCTAGACACGGAAGAGATTTACTAAGTGCAATGCCTGTGAAAGAGAAAGGTGAGAGGGAGCGAAAGAGGTCAGGAAAAAACTTCAGACTGTGAGACAAGTCTGAAACTTAAGAAAGAGGGGAAAGTAAGGACAGTTGGGTAGGAAGAGCCTCAGACTATAGTGCTACTCTGAAAACACTGTGGCTAGTCCTAAGTGGGAGCGTTAGGCAAAACTGCCCATTAGGAGAGTAACTCACTGGGCAGAAATGATTAGGCTCTAATACTCATGCCATGCTAAGTCACTGGCTGGAGTTGCAGAACAGAACATGTCCTTAGTTCCCCTGCTGGAGCACATCTTAAAGGTGTTACAGCTTGAGGCCAAAGGTTAACTGGATACCTCAAGGCAGGGTCACTCTTGAGTGAGTAGCTGAGTGAAAGAGCTCCATGGTTGCCACACAGATTCTATGTTTTATTCAAGTATAATCTACACACAGCAAAATGTATAGATCTTAAGTATACACAGTCTAACAAGTTTTTTTGTTTGTTTTTGTTTTTTATTTTTTATAAACATATATTTTTATCCCCAGGGGTACAAGTCTGTGAATCACCAGGTTTACACACTTCACAGCACTCACCAAAGCACATACCCTCCCCAATGTCCATAATCCCACCCCTTCTCCCAAACCCCCTCCCCCCAGCAACCCTCAGTTTGTTTTGTGAGATTAAGAGTCCCTTATGGATGGAACTAGAGTGTATCATGCTTAGTGAAATAAGTCAAGCAGAGAAAGACAACTATCATATGATCTCCCTGATATGAGGAAGTGGTGATGCAACACGGGGGCTTAAGTGAGTAGGAGAAAAGTTTAACAAGGTTTAACAAATTTAGAAATCCATTTACCCCATCCCAAATAAGATACAGAATATTTCCTTCACAAAGAAAAGTTCCCTCAAGCCCTTGGATCCAACCCCCTTACTTCTGACCCCTGCTACTCGCTTCCCCTCAATACACACCAACCAAGGTAAGCACTGTCCTGATGTTTATTACTGTAGTTTATTTTGCTTGCTTTGAATTTCATATAAATGGAATCATAGCACATTCTCTTGTTTTGTTTCTGGTTTCTCTCATGCAATACAATGTTTTTGATGTGTACACATGCTGTTGCATGGATCTTAAAATTTTTATTCCATTGTATGAATATACCACCATTTCTTCACCCAGTTTTCCTTTATAGGCATTTGGGTTGTTTCTAATTATTGGCTATTATAAATTAAGTAACTGAAATGTTTTTGTATATAACATTTTGTAATTTTTTTGTTGACATAGGTTTTCATCAATTTTTGCTATATACTTAGAAGTGGGATTGCTGAGTCCTACAGTAGAGTATGTTTCAATTTATGAGAAACTGCTAGTTTTCCAAAGTATTTGTACAATTTCTCACACAAACAGCTGGCTGTGTTTTGATTGGCATTTAATCTACATACCAACTTAGGGTGAACTTATATCTAAACAATATTGTCTTTCAGGCAATGAAGATCATGTCTCCCTCCATCTTATTAGGTTTTATTTATTTTTCTTTCAGAAATGTTTCATTGTTAATGGCATAGAAGACATTAAGTCTTTATTAAATATGTTTGTAAATATTTCATGTTTTTATGCTATTTTAAGTAGTATTAAGAATTTCCAATGTTCAATTATTCATTGCTCCTGCATAGAAACAAATTTGATTTTTATACCTTGACCATGTAATCTGTGAACTGGATAAAACCTCTTGTAAGTTCTAACTGTTTGTTTTGGTCTATTGGTAGTTCACTTTGTATTTTCTATGTACACTATCAGACTGTCTTCTAAAGATAGAAAATATTTTTTCCCTGTCCAAACTTGATGTATTTAATTTCTTTTCTTTGATTTATTCCTGGACCTGGTGAGGACCTCTAATACATGAAGGAAATGGTGAGTGCAGATATCTTTTCTTTTTTTCTGATTCTAGGAGCAACTGTTTAATATTTCACCATTTTTTCTTCAGTATGGACCACACTTTCTTGCTTCATTGAATGTCTTACTTTTAAAAATTCTATTCCCAACATTGAGTATAAAGGACCAGTGTTGTTTATTTCCCAAACTGTGTAAGTTCTTTCCTTTTTTTGGCTGTTTATTCAGATTCTTCCTAGGCTTTGAGTTGATCTGAAGCTGGCCCACAGCTTCAGTTAGGTTGAGTTTAACCACCCTCCAATATGGAAGCTCATATGGCTCTTTGCTAAGCTAGGAAGAACTCATTCATCCTAGTACTCAGTCTGTCAAGCCTTCTAGGCATCCAAGACTCTTTTGTAATTCCACAGAAAAGTATAATTTTTATTTTGTCTCAGATTTCTTGTTACCATAAATATGAAGATCTTTTGTTATCTTTTTGCATCTTAGCCATTAAGATTGTATTTTATTATTTTCTTTGCATGCAGCCATGTGTGCATGTAGGTGCTTAAATCTTCATATATTTGGGAGAGTTCAATCTTATTCTTCTTATCTTTACTGTCCCTTATTGTATACTGCTCACCATCTTTTTTTTTTAAGTGCTTGTTTCAATTTCATCTTCATTTCTCCGATGGCTCTGCTTTTGTCTTCTGTATCCTTCTTGAAATCTGCTAGCTCAGATTTCTCCTCCTCTTTTCATCTATTATTTACTATGTTTTCTTTCTCCTTCCATTTCTATTTGTAAACTTCCTTTGTAGAAATTATTGCTTTTCCAAATCCCTATCAAATTACCATCTATTTCTTTCAAAGAAATGAAACAAATAATCCGAAAATTTATATGGAACCAGAAAAGACCTCGAATAGCCAGAGGAATTTTGAAAAAGAAAACCAAAGTTGGTGGCATCACAATTCCAGATTTCAAGCTCTAGTATAAAGCTGTAATTATCAAGACAGTATGGTACTGGCACAAAAACAGACACATAGATCAATGAAACAGAATAGAGAGCCCAGAAATGAATCCTCAACTCCATGGTCAACTAGTCTTCAACAAAGTGGGAAAGAATGTCCAATGGAAAAAAGACAGTCTCTTCAACAAACAGTGTTGGGAAAATTGGACAGCCATACACAAAAGAATGAAAGTGGACCATTTCCTTACAACACACACAAAAAAAGACTCCAAATGGATCAAAGACCTCAATGTGAGAAAGGAATCCATCAAAATCCTTGAGGAGAACACAGGCAGCAACCTCTTCAACCTCAGCCTCAGCAACTTCTTCTTAGAAACATCACCAAAGTCAAGGGAAGCAAGGGCAAAATGAACTATGGAGACTTCATCAAGATCAAAAGCTTTGCACAGCAAAGGAAACAGTCAACAAAACCAAAAGACAACTGACAGAATGGGAGAAGATATGTGCAAACGACATATCAGATAAAGAGCTAGTATCCAAAATCTATAAAGAACTTATCAAACTCAACACCCAAAAAACAAATGATCCAATCAAGAAATGGGCAGAGGCCATTAACAGACATTCCTTCAAAGAAGGCATCCAGATGGCCAAAAGACACATGAGAAAGTGCTCCATATCTCTCAGCATCTGGAAAATACAAATCAAAACCACAGTGAGATATCACCTCATACCAGTCAGAATGGCTAAAATTAACAAGTCGGGAAAGATAGATGTTGGAGAGGATGCGGAGGAAGGGGAACCCACCTACACAGTTGGTAGGAATGCAAGTTCGTGCAACAACTCTGTAAAACAGTATGGAGGTTCCTCAAAAAGTTGAAAATAAAGCTACCCTGCAACCCAACAATTGCACTACTAGGTATTTAGTCTAAGGATACAAATGTAGTGATCCAAAGTGGCACATGCACCCAACAGTTTATAGCAGCAATGTGCACAATAGCCAAACTATGGAAAGAACCTAGTTGCCCATCAATAGATGAATGGATAAAGATGTGGTATGTGTGTATACACACACACACACACACACACACACACACACACACACAATGGAATACTATGCAGCCATCAAAAGAAACAAAATCTTGCCATTTGCAATGATGTGAATGGGACATGGAGAGGGTATTATACTAAGCAAAATAAGTCAATCAGAAAAAGACAATTACATGATCTCCCTGATATGAGGAATTTGAGAGACAGGTCTGGGGGTTGCAGGGGATAGGGAAGGAAAAAATGAAACAAGATGGGATTGGGAAGGAGACAAACCCTAAGAGGCTCTTAATCTCACGAAACAAACTGAGGGTTGCTTGGTGGTGGGGGGGGGCTAAGGATAGGGTGGCTGGGTCATGGACATTGGGGAGATTATGTGCTTTGGTGAGTTCTGTGAAATGTGTAAGCCTGATGATTCACAGACCTGTACACCTAGGCACATAATACATTATATGCTAATTAAGAAAAAAAAATGATTGCTTTTCCAAAGAAAACTGTTAATCACATTTTTCTTTCTTTTTTCTTTTTTCCTTTTCTTTCTTTCTTTTTTAATGTAGACTCCATGTCCAGGTTGGAGTCCAATGCAGGGCTTGAATTCATGACCCTGAGATCAAGAGTTGTCCAGTTAAAAAACTGAGCCACCCAGGTGCCCCATAACTTTTATCTTCTTTATGGTCACCTTTCGGTGATCTGTTGATAAATTCTGCACCTCTCTTCCACACGTTTATCTTATAGTATCCTTGTATTGAGGTTGTGCCTAATTTCCTTTATTACTCACTATTGCATGAGTTGAATTTTCTTGGACCAGTTACTTGGTGGAGATGCGAGGTTAGGACCGAGAAACCAAGATATCTTTCGTGATTTATAACTCGAAGATTCTCCCTTCTACTTTCTGTAAATACAACACATCATTGTTTGCAATGCTTTGTTTAGCCCCAGACCAAGTTCAGAAGGGTTTTTCCACCACTTTGCTTACTCAATTTCTCAGACCCTTCCAAACAAGAGATATAAACTTTTTCTTCAGGGCAGGCCCTTTATCTTCAGAAACAGATTTTTTTCTTTAATGTGTGTGCTTTTGAGATTTGCTATTATTGGACCCATTTGCTATTTTTTTTCCACTTCTTGCCATGCAACTTTTGTCCAGGTATCAGCTGCCCTTGGTAGCTCTTATATGTACTTTGTTTGTTTATTATATTGTTTGCAGATTTTTTAAAAAATGTTAACTTCCCTATTGCTTTTATATGATTACCAGGACAAGGAGGAAAAAGTCCATTTGTACAACCTATTCATATTATAAGTGACCCAAAGGTATTTTAGCCAATACCTAAGTTTGGCTCCTATTTTATAAAGACTTATTGTTTTGTCTACTCTTTTGGATGACATTAAACCCAATTGTAAAAGCAGTAACCAATGACTTAAAATGTTAAGCTCTTTAATTTGTCTAATTAAATACATGTAGAATATTTCCCAATAGCTCCTATAAAGAGAAATCTTGTTCAACTGCAATTACTAGAGCAATTCAGCTAATGATAAAAATACTTTGATCTCTCATCTGGAAAGTGTACTTGATAAAACAAGCATTCTAACACTCCAGAAACAGAGAAAATTGCAGGATAGCCCCTAGCTATTCTTAGAGCATAAGGACAGGAAGAATACCTAGTAGAGTTGGATGACCTGGGAGGGGGTTATAAGTATAAAGATATATTTCACTGTGAAATTAGAATACACATTGAAGTTGAAGGGTGGCTCCTAGTAAGTTCTCTTTTGCAAACACTAGGCAACCATCAGGACAAAGGTCACAGAAGTATTTTATGAAACCAATGACTTATGACTTTTTGTGGCTATGGAACTGATCAAGTCAGTTGTCAAATGCAGAATGAGAGCACAGGGGCATGAACCAGAAGGAGAGAAAAGTAAAGGTAAAGGATAAGGAAATAAATAAGAGTGTTTAAGATATTAAAGATATTTAAGATATTAATGTTTTTAAATATTTAAGATATTTATGATATTAATATTTAAGATATTAATGTTTTTAAATATTTTTTTTCTAATGCATACTTAAAATGCAGGATGATTAAAGATAATGAGGAATATTCTCTTCATCCTCTTCCCTAACTCCACCTGGTTCTATATAATGTAGTGTTCCCCAAACTTTTCCCCTCATATCTAGGAAATATCTATATCACACCAAAGAGACTGAAGAGAATTTAGGAGTATGAATTACTGAAAAAAATTTACCTTTCTTTTTATAAATATGATCAGAAAATTAAATTAATCCAACCATTAGAGAAAATACTATTAAGTTAATATGAAGTTTCAAAATGAAGTATTTTCAAAATTTTAATGAGAAATTTGAGTTTGTTTCTCTGACCATAGTGTTTCAGTAATGGATTCTGAGTGTGAAATGGCTCTACACATTTCCTTGTCAAAACTTATGATTAAAAAAGTAGTGCTGGGGCGCCTGGGTGGCTCAGTAAGCCGCTGCCTTCGGCTCAGGTCATGATCTCGGGGTCCTGGGATCGAGTCCCGCATCGGGCTCTCTGCTCGGAAGGGAGCCTGCTTCCTCCTCTCTCTTTCTCTGTCTGCCTCTCTGCCTACTTGTGATCTCTGTCAAATAAATAAATAAAATCTTAAAAAAAAAAAAAAAGTAGTGCTTGTGACGGTGTCTAAAAAATAGCAAGTTTTAATTTTTTTTTTTTACAATCACTCAAAGTTTACAACACTTGACATTATGTTTGTAGAAGTTAGCAGCTCTTTTCTTTAAAAAATCAATATTAAATCTTTTTCATGATAATTCTTGTATTTTTGTCAAATTTTTCTTGTCAGGTATATCAAACTAATCATGAAGGCCTAATTTGTAGGACACATACTACAGCAATCACTACAGCAATGACCCGGCACTTAGTTTGGATGTTACAGCTGTTTTTATTATTTTACTGATGTTATATTATATTATATTATATTATATTATATTATATTATATTATATTTTGTGATACTATATCACAAAATTCTAATTTATACAAGACTAAAGTTAATCGATATATTTACCCTTTTTTACAGATAACACAACAACCTTAGACCATTAACTAATTTTAGTTCCCTCCCAGGCTCTGTGTTTTACTATTCTCTTGTAACCCAGAAGGTATTAGAGACATTATCAATTTATAAAGTCAGGATATGTTTATATTTAAACCACATATTCACCACTTTTCTTGTTCATCACTCATTCCTCCATTTTAGGCTTTTGATTTTGGATCCTTTACCCTCTCTCGGAAGTGTTTTTTGTTCTTCTTCCTTTTTTTTTTTCCGGTTTGGAATTCCTTGCAACCCACCAAGCCACTCAGGTGCCCCCTGGAATTCCTTCTAGTGAGTCAGTACTCAGTTGTAAACGTTCTCAGTTGTTTCAACATATTCCATCATTGCTCTGGACAATCAGCTGTCACTCTATTCACTTCTTGAGAATAATCTTTCCCTGGCTGCTTTTAAGAGTTTTCTTTTTATTATTGATGCTCTGCATATTCACTCTGATGTATCTCAATGTGGCTTTCTCTTTACTTACACTGCTTGTGATTCATCGGACTTCTTAAATCCATATTTTAGTATCTTACTAGTTTCACAAAATTCTCAGCCATTACCTATTCAAATGTTGCCTCTATCTTATTCTTTCTCCTTTCCTTCAGATGCCAGTGAAATGTATTTTAAAGTTTCTGTCTTCCATATCTCTGTATTTTTTTAAAATCTCATTTTTGCTCCATTCTGAGTTCTTTTGAACTACTTTGGTTCACCAGTTTGCTTTTCAATTTTGTGTAATGTTATTAGACTACAATGGGTTTTAAGTTTTGATTATTAAAATTTTCACTTCTAGAAAGTCTGTTGGTTCTTTTACAAATATGCTTAATTGTTTTAGCTTCTAGTTCCTCACACACTTCCAAGCTCGTCTCTTACTTCTTTAAAAAGAATAAATATGAGACCCATGTCTAAAATTCTGAACTCCTGCATGTCTTTTGTTTCTGTGGGCTCCCATTCATGATGCCTTGCTTTCTTCTGTGATTTGATGTTCACTGTCTTTGAACATTTACTCAAAACCTGGGATAAAGTGACTTCAAAAGAACACTTGTTTTGGCTTCTATGACATGACCGGAGTCACTCATTTTATTTCACACCAAGTTCATGGCTTAAGGGTTTCTGGATTCTGTATGAAAAAAGATCTGGTTTCCAGCTCTGGCTCCATGTTTTACCTTTCTCAAGTTTCTTACTTGTACTCAATCTCCATGTCCTCATCCGTAAAACAAAAATAGTAACAATACTTATTCTATAGGTATGTACTAACAAGTTGCAAAGTGCTTAGCAAATAGTGCTCTATTATTGACAGCTATTATCATGATGTCATTTAAAGTAAGTCTTTCCCCAATTTGCCTTAATGTCATAAAGAATTAGAAATGTAGGGGCGCCTGTGTGGCTCAGTCATTAAGCATCTGCCTTCGGCTCAGGTCAAGCTAGTTAACCTCTTTAAGCCCTAGAAAATTCATTTGTAAAATGAGAACTGTTATACTGCTGGAGAGCTTGTTCTGAGCAATGAAATTCTAAAATGAATTTAGTATTTAAATAAATAGTAGACATTTTTAGGTAGTAATGACCAAAATGAAACTATTTAAATTATTTTGGCAATTCTGTAAAAGTAGAAAAGCAATCTAATGAGACCCAGGTCTCCTAAACTTTCTGTGAGGGTAAGTAACTATTTTAGAACTTTCCCGACATTTCCCAATGTCTGGGACTGAGCCCCTCATTGGGCTCCCTGCTCGGCGAGAACCCTGCTTTTCCCCCTCCCACTTCCCCTGCTTGTGTTCCCTCTCTTGCTGTGTCTGTCTGTGTCAAATAAATAAATAAAATCTTAAAAAAAAAAAGAATTAGAAATGTACAGGTCAATTCAGAGATAGGCAGGAATTAAATATCCACTAGTTAAGCAGATAACTGAGACATTTTACATCAGGAATCAACAGAGCAAAGTAGTTATCATCATGGGCTTTAAAATGAAGGGCTAGGTTAAACTCTCTTTGCAACTTGGAGTTAAGCTACTTAACCTCTTTAAGCCCTAGAAAATTCATTTGTAAAATGAGAACTGTTATAATGCTGGAGAGCTTGTTCTGAGCAATGAAATTCTAAAATGAATTTAGTATTTAAATAAATAGTAGACATTTTTAGGTAGTAATGACCAAAATGAAACTATTTAAATTATTTTGGCAATTCTGTAAAAGTAGAAAAGCAATCTAATGAGACCCAAGTCTCCTAAACTTTCTGTGAGGGTAAGTAACTATTTTAGAACTTTCCCGAGATTTTTTTTTTAAAACTTTATATATTATAATACATATACTTAACAAATTAATGTACTAAGATATGTTTGTGGTATTCATTCAGCATTTTTAACCTACTACATGTTATATACCTATGGGTCCCTGAGATAGAAAGATTAATGCTTTGAATAGTTAGTTATAGATGAACCAGATAATTAGTCAAATAAGTATAATGCAATGTGACTATTGGGATAGTACAGACTTAGACAAGTATTATAAGAACACAGATTTCACAGACAAGATATTTAACCTAAGCAGAAAAGACATTCTGCCAACAGGAATGGGAGGTTGAGATGTATAACATAGGAAAACTTCCTGTATTTGGGAAAGAGCCAACAGAGCTAAAACAAAAGGTATGTTTTATGGAGTAAATAGAAGATGACACTTCAAAGATAATCTGAAGTCATACTGTGCAGATATATATCTGCTATGTTTAGGGATATAGACTTATATTCCATAGATCCTGGGAAGCCACCGAAAGGCTAACTGGCCAAAACACAATGACAGGATCAGATTTCTACTTTTATAAGGTTAAATGACATTAGTACACAGGATGGACTCATCAGAATGAAGAATAGAGGCAGTTGGTTAGAAAATTATGACAATAATCAAAACTAGAGAGAATATGTATATAAAAAAACACAATCATCAAATACTTCACTATGAAATTAAAATCTTCTCTCTCAATGCCTTGGGAGAATGCTCTTTGAATTCAGATTTGGAATAACTGCTTCTCAAATTTTCTAAAATCATTTCTAAATAGGAAAAGTGCTTTGTTATTATTTACATACCATAAAAAATTTATTAGATTTACCTTAAGATTAATTTATTGAAAAAAATGAACCTAAATCACTTTCCTTTTGAAAATCAGATGCAAAAAAATCTATTGTACTATAACCTAAAACACTTAAAAAGGTTTTTTGTGTTTTTTTTTTAAATAGAAATAGTCTTCATCTTCTCTTTTTAGAAAAGAACACTAGTCCTTTATGACCAGGGGTGGGGGTGGAAACAATAGTCAGCTAAGATTAAAACCCTATTGTAGTGAAAAGTTCAGAATCCTGACCTAACTAATCTAAGAGAATGCCAGTAGGGCTCATCAGGAAAGGGTGACTTGGAATAAAAGCATAAAGAATTGAATCCCTAACCCTCTCCACTCCCCACCCCCATCCTGCAGCTCGAACACCCTCAGTTAAGGAGTGACCAGTTCTTTGATCTCTTCCCTTTAAAAACAACTAAATAGCTCTTGTTTTGACTCCATAATTAAATTTCTTTCTTGTAACCGGGATTTCATTTCTATATTGGTAACTGAGTTGGGCATTTATTTAAAAAAATTGATAATGAAAGAGACAATTTAATATATCTTATATTTTATAATATTTTCCAAAATACCTCAATTCAAAAAATGTCATGGATGTCCCGGCTTCTTACCAGGAGTACAAGTTCTCTTTAGTAAGACAGGGTCTATGTACACAGGCAGAGTAAATTAGCTCCCGTCTCACAGCAGCTGAGAAAATGAATTGCCTAAGAAGATTAGAGTCATTTTCTTTACTTAAAGATATTCCTGACAACCCACACTGAAATTACACAAGATTAACTCCATTAACACCATTTCCCATTCTTTAAAGTAGTAGCTTTCCAGAAAGCAGCATTTAGACTCAATAGTTCAAAGCATATTTTAAGAGCAGACCTCAAAACGCTTAGAAATGCTAATATAAGTAAGTATCACTGAAGGTTTCAGGATGAGCTGCTGAGAGGTCACGTAACATATTACTGGTCCGATGGCAAGCCATACGCGAAATGGAAAGAACTTGCTTGCTCTTCTCCTTGCCATTTAGTCTGCATATCTCTTTTGCAGATAACGAACATTTCGAATCAAATGTTATCTGAAAGAATATAACATGGCTAAAGCCCTCAATAGCAGAGATATTATTTGATTTATTCTGTCTTACCCCCGGTACCTTATAGAGTGCCTTTAGTTTAGGGGTACTCAAATATTTGTTGATTATTATGTCAGACATTTGGCATTGCTTGGTGACCTATCAAAAATAGGTAAAGCATGGGTGCCTGGGTGGCTCAGTGGGTTAAAGCCTCTGCCTTCGGCTTGGTCATGATCCCACAGTCCTGGGATTGAGCCCCGCATAGGGCTCTCTGCTCTGTGGGGAGCCTGTTCCTCCTTTCTCTGCCTGCTTGTGATCTCTGTCTGTCAAATAAACAAATAAAATCTTTTAAAAAAAAATAGGTAAAGCAGAAAGGCTCATAAAAAACAGACTAAGATAATATCACAAGACCTCAAGTTATCCATAAGACATAACCCTTCCGAAACTGAAAGTAAAACCCACAGCACAGGCACTAAAACTTTTAAACTATTTGTATTAACTACCATTAGTGCCATTAAACACATAAGACATAAATTTCCTTCTGACAATATGCTGGCATGAGTCACCAGAAGATGCATTCTGAAAATAATGCCATCCTAAACCACTAATTCCCTCAACTTACCCTCTTTGAGCCTTAAGTATTCTTCAGGGCATTTTTTTTTTTTAATTTACTTATTCTTCAAGGTTTTTACTTATTTATCTGAAAGAGAGACAGGGAGAGTGAGAGAGAGCATGAGCTGGGGAGGAAGGGGAGAGGAAGAGGCAGACTCCCCGATGAGCAGGGAGCCCTATGCAGGACTTGATTCCATGACTCTGGGATCATGACCCAAGCCGAAGGCAGACAGTTAACCAACAGAGCGACCCCGGAGCCCCTTCTTCAAGGTTTTTAATTGCAAAATTAATACACAAATATATTCTTACTTAAAAATCCAGACCTGTACCCCTGGGGATAAAAATATATGTTTATAAAAAATAAAAAATTAAAAAAAAAATCCAAACACTTCAGAGGTAAATTAAGAAAAAAAACCAAGAAGTCCCATTTCCCTTACTTCTATATCTTCCTCCAACCTCTTTTTCTATCCTTACTTTAATGCAAGGAAACTTCACTGTTAACCTAGGGCTTCATTTTTTTTTTTTTTGGTCTCCTAAAGGTAGTTCCCAGGTGGAAAATATTGAAAACACTGACCTAAATAATTCTTAAAGATCTTAATTTGAATGAATTGCTCAATTCCCAGATTTAGAAAGTTATTTCCATTTACAAAAATAAATAAATCTAGAAGTGTACTGAATTATAATTATGCTAAGACAGAGTCAGATCAGATCTCAAGAGGAAGTCATTAACCATTCCAATGTAAAACTTTCATCATATAGCACAGTAGCTGATATAGAGAATTTAGGTGCTGGACACTATTGTTAGTGTTTTATGGGGTTTTCTAAAAAAGGAGCAACGCTCTCACTGTTCTTTTTCAATATTAATATTGTACCAGGTACCACCTAAAACAACCTACTATGACCCGCAATAACTTTGTATATCAATATGATACAAGTCCCAAAGTATTCTGGAAAATATTCCAAATGATCAGGGAATTTCCTGATGGATCTCCGCTACTTTCATTTTGGTCTCAGAATCTCAAATGGAACCTTGTTTCTCTCAAGACATGCTCCAATATGCCTATTAATCACTGGAAAGTAATACTGTGTAAAAATGAAAGTCATTAACAAAAACTTGTTTTCAGAAAGCAAATATTAGGTAGATGAAAACAGTACTGATCTACAAAATATAATCAAGTTTAGCCACATACTATCTTGTTTGACCTTCGATATGTCAGTAAACCACTCAGATATTTTTCCATCTGCAAAATCAGGGAAAATACTACCTACCTAAAGCTTGGGTACATGGATTAAAATGAGAGAAGTGACAAAGTGCCGGTACCACAAACAATAAATGTTGAATTGAAACTTGCGTATGACTTTCAGTTTTGCCTAAGTCAAAAACATCAGTGTTTTTAGCTTAATAAAAAGACCTCAATTTGTTTTACCTTAGTAATCCTGAGGCACTAATGCTTAGTTTCAAAAGCAACCTTGAAAATTAAAACTAGGGGTGCCTGAGTGGCTCAGTGGGATAAACCCTCTGCCTTTGGCTCCGGTCATGGGCCCAGGGTCCTGGGATCGAGCCCCGCATCGGGCTCTCTGCTTGGCAGGCAGCCTGCTTCCTCCTCCTCTCTCTCTGCCTGCTTCTCTACTTGTGATCTCTGTCTGTCAAATAAAAATAAAAATTAAAAAAAAAATTAAAACTAATTCAAAGATTATCCTTCTGAAGGCCTGAAATGCCCAGGAAAACTGCAAAATGCTAGGGACTGGTCATCATATGGTCCAAAGTATATTCAAGGTCTAATGCTGAATAAAAATCAACAACATGTCAAATATTATAGGCATATAAAATAACTTTCCACATCAACAGTATCTGAATACATTTTATAGTGACTTGAAAAAAGTTTAGTGAGTCTGTCCTTATGTATGGCCCAGTATTAAATAGATAAGATATCTAAAATTATAGTGCCATCTACAGGCAAAGAAAATAATATCAATGATAGCACACTAATGCTTTCATATTTTCTAATTGCTACTCAATATTTAAGAGACATCTAGAATTGAATAATTTACATAATTCACTTTCTGATTACATTTGCAGAATATAATTTAGTATATGAAATGGCACATTTTTTTCTAAATTTTTTTACTATGTAATATAGCATTTTATTTTCAATAAATATTAATGATAAAGGTAATTTTAAAAATCCAATGGTACTACAAAGTCCAATTTTTGTGTTCTGAGATTTATTATTAAAATATATAATGACAAAAAAGAAACTTATTTTCATATTTTTTTCTTTTCCTTTCCAAACTTGCATCTGTGGATACTTATTTAACAATAACTAAATAGCAGGTACTTTTCTAAGCTGCTTTACATCCGTGAACTTGGTAAATCCTCCCAATAATCCTACGAGGTAGGTACATTGCCATTCTCATTTCACAGATTTTGAAACCAAAGCACACAAAGCTTAAGTAACTTGTCTCAAGGCCACATGCCATGTGGCAGAGCCAAGGTTCAAACTTGGGGAGTTTTTCCACAGTAACTATGCTTTTAATCACTATGCCAAAGCGCCTCTCTTTGTAAAAGCTGCTGTCAGTGTGCATACTGCATTTGTAATATCTATGTTTATTTTTGAGCGGCAACACTTTCTCACATACCTAAACTTTTATCATCATTTTTAATAAGTACATATTTTGCTATCAAGTCAATACATCTCATTTTACTTACTTTGTTGTCTAATGCTGGACTTTCAAACTATTTATAATTTCTTTCATTTTATATAAAAATGTTGCAATGAGCAATTTTGCAGTGCATATGACTCTTCCTTCTTTTGAATTTTATTTCCTTATGCTACTATGCCCAAAACAGTTTCACTGACTTGAGTATATAAAAGTGCAACATTACTGACACGTAATACTCTATACTGCTTCTTTAATTTCATCATCATGTTATACCACCAGCATTGAAAGAATGATTGGCTCTTCCTGATCAATATATACCATCCCTCCCAAATTTAACTGATATAAAGTGGTTAAGGATGATTTATGATGTGGAACAAATAATTCAGTCTTCAAATGGGCAAAATGTTTTCTCCCTCTAGCAACATAGAAGGTGGAGACAATCCTCTTACTTGTTGCTTAGGAGGTTGTTGTTATCTTGATTCTTTAAGTAAGCCTCAAAAAGAATCAATAACATACCCAACATCACTAGCAAGTGTCAGAGCTGGAGTGTGAGCCCAGGTGTGTCTGACTCTAAAATCTATGTTTTAGGTAATAGGTAAAAATATCACAGAAAGTCAAGAGGGTCAACGTATACTGAGATAAAGAAATTGTATGAAAAATTTTATTTCAATCTTCACTGAAGATAAGTTATCTCATAAAGGGGTAAGCTACCCTGGGGTAGCTATCATAAACATAGGGATTATATTTCCCTAATGTGTTATTCTGATCAATAATTTCAAAAACAGAAAAGAATGATGATTATAATTAACAAAATGCTTCATTTCTCTTTCTCTCCAACCATATTACAATTTAGTTTCATCTACATTCTAAGCAAGGAGCTAGGGGATATAAACATTACTTCAAACATGTTTTTTTTCTTCCATGTTATCTTGCCATATTATTTGTTTTGAATAGTCAAGAAAGATTATAAATTTTATAGCACAGAATAAACATCACTGATATATTAGATAATAGAAAGAACATAGGTTTTAGGATCTTAAATCCAGATCCTGCTGCTTACTAGCTATAAGTCCTCTAGAACATCAGCACCAAACTCCCACTTCAGCAGGATGTTTTATAATCACAGGAGATAAAAATTATAAGGCTCCTAGCACATGGAAGGTGCACAGGAAATTTTAGCTTCCTTCCTTTTAAAGAGTGACATATATATGGTTTTATCAAGGGTAGTGGTTCTAAAAGTCATGCTTCATTATCTCCCTCAGACAGACTGTTGCATAACATGAAGCGTCAAGATCGAAAGAGATCAAAAGAGATAAAGTTGCTTCATCAATGTGAGAACCTTCAGTTTTGACATCAGTATCATGTTCTTCCATTAGTTGGTATGAGACATTACGGGGATGTTTCAGTATCTGTCTATAGCATCCTGGAACATTGAGCTTCAGAGTCGGTACTTTAAACCTACATGTCTGTAGTCCATCTCTGCTAAGTACTTCCTGGTACCACTGCCCAACTTTGTTCTTCGGGTACTGAATATTGTATCCAAGCACTGGAAGAACCACCTGTGCAGAAGAAGGACAAAATTACATGAAACAGCCTTCAGAAAAATATATGATTATTGTATCACTAAGATTCGGTATGTAAGAAAATCACTGGGGCGCCTGGGTGGCTCAGTTGGTTAAGCGTTTCTCTTCAGTGCAGGTCATGATCTCAGGATCCTGGAGTCCCGTGTCAGGTTCCCTGCCCAGCAGGGAGCCTGCTTCTCCCAATCCCTCTGCCACTCCCCCTGCCTGTGCTCCCTCTCTCTCCCTCTCTTTCAAATAAATAAATAAAACCTTAAAAGAATGAAAAAAAGAAAGGAAAGAAGGAAGGGAGGGGGAGGGAGGGAAGGAGGGACAGAATGAAAGAGAGAAAGAAACAGAGTAAGGGAGTCAGTCACTGATATATGATCATTATGTCTCAGGATATAAACAATACAATCAGCCTGAAACATGCTATTAAATTCTACACTACTTTGATTATTTTAAACGCTGCCAGGCAAAGAAAAGAGCTAACTAAAATCAAGAAGGACTCACAACAACCAAGGTAACTAGCTCAAGTCAGATATTATTAGACAAATTATTGTTAATGTAGAAGAGAGGAAACAAGAGGTTTGGGTACATTTAATTAGCTGACAAAGATTTAATCTCAATGTAGTCATATAATCCTAAAAGCATATTGTTTCTATAACAAATAACCCCTACTGCTCAGTGACATAAATGGTATTTTGGTTGATAACTTTACGCCCTTCTTTCTTATTTAGAAACATGAGAGTGAATCAGTAGCACCAAATAGTGTTTTGCTCAGATCCTTATGAAAAGACACTACAGATTATAAGGCTTTCCTCCTTTGCTGATGATTTTAAACAATACCAAAAGGTAGTCAGAAAAGGGAACAAGGTAAAAAATTCAAATACATACAACATGAGTGGATTTCAAACTCATTATGCTAATTGAGAGAAGCCAGACATAAAAGACCACAAACTATATGATTCCATTTATTTGACATTCTTTCAAGGGCAAAATGATCAGGGCAGAAAATGAATGAACCGCTCAGGAGTGGGGGCTGGAGCTGGGGGTGGGGGTTGACTAAAAAGGGGCACAGGGAAATTTTAGGGAGAGATGAAAATGTTCTTTATCTCAATTTCTCTGGTAGTCACAAGACTGTATGTTTATCAAAACTCTTAGAACAATAAATTGATAAGAGTGATTTTTCTTGTATATAAATTCTACCTGAATTATAAAGTAGTTAAAAGAAAAAGGTGGGAGCAAAGAACCGATCAACATTTTGTCTTTTGGATACAGTATCTACATATAGATCTAAGCGATACCAATTTTTTTTAAAAGATTTTATTTATTTATTTGACAGAGAGAGATCACAAGCAGGCAGAGAGGCAGGCAAAGAGAGGGAAGCAGGGTCCCTGCTGAGCAGAGAGCCCAATGTGGGGCTCGATCTCAGGACCCTGAGATCATGACCTGAGCTGAAGGCAGAGGCTTAACCCACTGCGCCACCCAGGCGCCCTAAGCGATACTGATTTTTAAACAAATTTACCTGATGTATTGCATACGTGTCAGCTGATTCCTCTTCCTCAGTTACTAGATGAACCTATATTTTAAAAACATGACAAAAATATGGATGATTCATTGCCTCAATTTTCCCTGTTATGTATAATTTGACTCTTATGCTGAATAAACATATACCCAAACAAGATTATTTTCACAATTTATTTCTAGACTACATAAAAATTAGAATGATACTTGCTGTTTGGGCCACTGAGAACTGAAGTTGGAGCACAAAGGGGGTGTAGAGTGACACCGCAAGGCAACATTTCCACCTCATCACCAGCAGCCTTTCCTAACTTACAAAACTGTTGAGCTGAATCAAAAATCTGCCTCTGGGAAACCGCCCCCCATCTCTGTCGCCAACAAGTGCCATAATGCTCTCTGAGAAGTGATTCTCGAAATCTGAAAATACTGAAAAACATGGTCAAGTACAGAAGACCATGTTTTGTGGTTAGAGAGCTCCCTCCAGGTTGATATCAACTGATTTTTTTAATTAGCAAACGTGCTTTGGGTATATGGCTATTCTCCAACTAGGAATTCATCTAACTTTTTAACTGACACATTTCTCTATCTTGTTCACAGAGAAGTTAAAAGAAAATCTACCAAGTTACCTGCAGTAAAGGTGTAACTGTTAGTCTAGTAAACCTATCAAGAATCAGATTAGTTTCCTACAATTTTTAACTGTAGATGCACAACATTACATGCCCTATATACCATTTATTAGAAACTGTACTGTCTTTTCATTGTCATGTTTTAACATGTTGGGCCTGTAAGTCCTGCCTTTTCTATTTGCAGTGCTTAGTAATAAAGTATAAATGATTGGTCCCAAACTACATAAAGACTTTTTTTTTCTAATAGAAGGGAAGTTAGTAAGATATGAAGGAGAAAAAGTTCTCCTTTCTCCTACAGCTCCAAAAGAAAACAGATAAAGTTCTGATCACAAAACTGTCCTTGCAAATGTTACTTTGAACAAAGAAGTCTTATAAGACATGTATTTCAGAGCTTATTACCATGTCTTGGCAGAGAGTTCTGAAAATCTGAATTAGGAATGGCTAACTTACTGTCTACGGCCATACCACCCTGAACGCGCCCGATCTCGTCTGATCTCGGAAGCTAAGCAGGGTCGGGCCTGGTTAGTACTTGGATGGGAGGAATGGCTAACTTACTAAATAATGCGTAGCCCAGGTAATATTTAAATGAACATGATTTCTGGAATGTGTGAAAAAAAACATGATTTTTCACAATTTATCCAAAGGGAATCACTGACATCTCTTCCATTCACAAGGTAAAATAAGACCTATAATTCTGCTAGATTTCTTTTTAAAGTTTCAGATTTTATCTCAGTTAAATGACCATTCTTAGTGATTTATGCTCCCCAAGATCACTTTCTTATCTAAATACTTATAAGCCACCCACTAAATGAAACAGTGAAGCAAACATTGGTCACTCTGGCTTGCTTAGTCATTACTCTCTTTTCCGATAGGAGCACCCTCATTTTCAGGGAGCTTCCCTCCTGGTTCTCCAACATGATTTGGGTGATATGGTTCCAGGGAGGATCCTTTGGAACATAGGCTTAGCCGATCACATACTCCAGTCCACAGGAAGTGGTCTTTCCTAGCCAGAGAGACTTAATTCCACGGCCTTTATTCCATTGGGAAGAAAAGTCCTCTTGTCTACAAGTTGTAAGAAATAAGCTTAGAGTTGCTCATAACCATCTTGCCAGCGAAAGAACAAGCCAGACCAAGAATGGCTCTAACAGAGGAAAACATAGTTGGTAGATGAAGAAAATAGAGACAGATTATTTAGGAGTTTGGATATAGCTGTGTCTGAATTAGTCAGAGTCTCCGTTTTGAGAGCCAATGAATTCCTGTCCACTTTCCTTTAAGTTGGTTGGAGGAAGATCTCCATTACTTAAAACCAAAACAAAAGCCAACCAATCAAACAAATAAACAAAAACCTTAATTCATACATCCAGACTTCTACCATTAATTCAGATAAAGCTCCCTTTACACGGAGTTCAGAGTCTATGTTTCTTCATTTTTGAAAAATTGGGCCATGTTCTCTCTCTAGATGCTAACACCTTTTATGTACTCCATGATTTCTCTGGTAGAGATCAACTCAGGCTAGGTCTTTTAATTCTGTTACCTGTGTCATGTAATCTGGGTCTTGATTTTCATTTCTATAAAACAGGAGTTAAAAAAGAGGGTCTCTAAGATCCTCTTCTCATGTAAAATTCAGTGACGTTACGATGTTACATATGAAAGCACTACTCAAATCCCTCCACATTTATAACATCTTTGTAAGACTAACTTGAGATAATGTTCTTTTTGCATTATATTACAAAATAAGCTTCTTTACTTCATTTATGGATTTTAGTTTTATTATTTAAATTGCTTAAACCCACAAAGATAAAAGTACTAGTTGGATAGAGAGGAAATGAAAGAATCAACTTATGTAATATAAATTGTTAAAAGGAAAAAAGCAAGCTTTGAAATTGCAATTATATAAAATCACATTTATATAAAAGAAATACACATATTACACACCCCATATACCATTATTATAAAAAATTGTATTCTTTTTTGTATTTTAAGTTCTGAGCTTTATCTAAGCCCTCTTTTACTTTCCTCAGTGTTAGCTAATAGAATAAAAATATACTCTCCTATGTATTTATGGGAAAGCATAGAAAAGGTCTAGGACACATGCCAAAAAACAGAGGTTAATTTCTTAGACACAGGAGAGAGAAAGACAGTAAGAGTGATGAGAAGATGACAACTTCATATGTAAATTTTTGATTTTTCTCTTTTAATGATACTATTTTGTGCATTACTTCTGTAATTGTTTAAAATATATTCTTTAAAGGAAAGTTTACTATCTTTGTACCTTTCACTTAATGCCACTGACTATTTTTATTTTACCATTTACAGACATGTGTTAAGACTTAGCCCTTGGGCGCCTGGGTGGCTCAGTGGGTTAAGCCGCTGCCTTCGGCTCAGGTCATGATCTCAGGGTCCTGGGATCGAGGCCCACATCAGGCTCTCTGCTCAGCAGGGAGCCTGCTTCCCTCTCTCTCTCTCTGCCTGCCTCTCCGTCTACTTGCGATTTCTGTCTGTCAAATAAATAAATAAAATATTAAAAAAAAAAAAAAAAGACTTAGCCCTGGGCATAGAAGCAGATAATAAGTAAATACAAATAAAAATATAAAATGCATGCTTAGTTCTAAATTGTTTCTCAAATCAAGGCTTCTGAAAATTAATGTTCCCAGTGTGGTAACTACTCTTTGACAACTTTGATTAAATGACACTTACTTTACTATTTGGGAAATGTTCATCAATATCTTCATCCAAACAGACCAAATCACCCTCTACAACTCTTGATCCATAGGTTGCAAGTCTGTAAGATACTGCCTCATTCCAAATTTTGCTGCTATATGCATGAACGTAGAATATGCGCATTGAGTGGGGAAAAGAAAACCATGCCTGGATACAACCCTCCTCTGTCATGCCAAAGCGATGCAACGACTCCAACAGTGCTCTCTCACGAACTTTGAACTCAGGCATCAAGGAAAGTGTGCCTTTAGCATCCTCTGAAATAAAGAGAAAATCAGTGAGTCAGCCACTTTCATTTACAGGCCAGTTATAAAGACTTTTATTATACCTGCTAAATGAGAGGTAATGAACTATGCTCTTCTAAACTTTAATATGAAGATGACGTTTAGCACCAACTATAAACCTGGCTATACCTGAAGAGTTTTTCTGTCTAATAAAGGTCATTAATCATATGGTCCATTCTCCATTCACTTTCCCTGCTTTAAAAAAAAATAGCAGAAAGCACATTAGTATACCTACTTCAAAATGGAGATAAATTAACTTGTAATTATTCAGATTTCTTAAAAAACAAAACAAAACCACTAAATAAACCTCTGAGCCTACATATTTTTAGAGAGCTATTATGAACATTTATACAGAATCTTTTGAGTAAGAAACGGCTGGATCCATCAAGGATGCTAACAGGCCTTGCTAATGGGATGCTTTTTAAAATTAAACTAACGAACTCTAATGCAAAGATGCTTATTCAGGTAGGAATCCTCATTTTAATAAATGTACCAGGTGTTTCTTATGCTCACTCAAGTTTAGGAATCACTGTCATAAAGAAATTATATTCTCAGAATTCTAAATAGATAGAAACATGTAAGTCATTTTGAGAGTCAAACCCATGTGGATTGACTGTAGAACCCAAACTCATAACCATTTTCTTTGGTGCTTCCCAGGAAACATTCTGTATTTACACCATGATATTGAGCTAAAATGTCCAAAATGACTGGGCTGAATGGGCAACTAAACCAAAAACAGTGCACAAAGAATTAGATATAACAAATAAACTTTTATGTAGTTTGTTTTTAAGTCTCCTCTAGTTGTAGTGTATACTTTCATTGGTACCAGTGTAGAAATTCTTAACTCCTCTGAGGATTTTTTTTTTTTTAAAGATTTTATTTATTTGACAGACAGAGATCACAAGTAGACAGACAGTCAGAGAGAGAGGAGGAAGCAGGCTCCTCGCCAAGCAGAGAGTCCGAGGCAGGGCTTGATCCCAGGACCCAGGACCATGACCCGAGCCTAAGGCAAAGGCTTTAACCCACTGAGCCACCCAGGCACTCCTCCTCTGAGGATTTAGACCAAGAAAAACTAAGAAGCTATTTCTCCCCTCACTCCTACCCCCAAACAAGAGTTAAAAAAGACAAAAGTCCTGGATATCTGATCAAAAATGAGTCTTTGACATGTAATAAAATTATTTAATGTGTAATATATTACAAGCTATTTCTTATCACATTTATGTAGCAAAGCAATAAATACCCTCCTGCTGACATAACATTTGTATTGTGTATTTGCATGACTATGTATAGGGTAAAGAAATTTTTAAATACCAGTTTGAAGAAAATATTTCTTTGCTCTATTTACAGGATCATCCAGATCTTCCGGTGTAAGAAATAATTTTATAGCCTCCACCTTTAAAAATCAAGCAAGCAAACATACGTTAAACAAAAATGACAAATTACTTACTTTTTTAAAAAGATACAAATTCTTGGATACCATAAGAGAATAGGCACTTAACAAATAATATTTGAAACTCTAATTTTATCTTCAAGTTTTCAAAAATTAAACAGCACTATATTTGGAAATATATCTGCACAAAGCAACTTCATCCATAGGTTTAAAATATTATGGACTGGAAAAAGTATCCGTCATTTCCATAGTTCTACTTCTGTCATTCTTTACCTCTATCATCAAGCTTAGAATGCAAGTATGAAGGAATCATATAAAAATCCGACTTGACCAACATATATAACAATTGGGAAGGAAGAAAGCATAGGGAAATGGTGAACCACTAATTTCATTTCTGTTCTCAAGTCTTGGAATTGTCTGATCTTACAAATAATTGCCAAAATCTTTTTTTTAATTGCCAATTGGGGTGCCTGGGTGGCTCAGTCATTAAGCATCTTTCTTTTCTTTTCTTTTTTCTTTTCTTTCTTTTTCTCTTTTCTTTCTTTCTTTTTTTTTTTTTTTTAAGATTTTATTTATTTAACAGAGAGAAATCACAAGCAGGCAGAGATAGAGGAGGAAGCAGGCTCCCTGCTGAGCAGAGAGCCCGATGCGGGCCTCGATCCCAGGACCCTGAGATCATGACCTGAGCCGAAAGGCAGCGGCTTAACCCACTGAGCCACCCAGGCGCCCGCTTGCTTGCTTGCTTGCTTGCTTGCTTTCTTTCTTTCTTTCTTTCTTTCTTTCTTTCTTTCTTTTTCTTTCTTTCTTCTCAGAGAAAGTGAGCGAGCACAGGCAGACAGAGTGGCAGGCAGAGGCAGGGGAAGAAGCAGGCTCCCTGCCAAGCAAGGAGCCCAATGCAGTCCTCCATCCCAGGCCGCTGGGATCATGACCTGAGCCGAAGGTAGCCACTTAACCTACTGAGCCACCCAGGTGTCCCAAGCATCTGTCTTTAGCTCAGGTCATGAATTCGGGGTCCTGGGATCGAGCCCTGCATCAGACTCTCTGCTCAGCCGGGAGTCTGCTTCTCTCTCTGTGCTCTCCCTCTTCTTTTACCCTCTCTCTCTCAAATAAATAAATAAAATCTTTAAGAAAAGAAAAAGAGGGGCACCTGGGTGGCGCAGTGGTTAGAGCCACTACCTTTGCTCAGGTCATGATCTTAGGGTCCTTGGATCGAGCCCCACATCTGGCTCTCTGTTCCATGGGGAGCCTGTTTCCTCCTCTCTCTCTCTCTGCCTGCCTCTCTGCCTACTTGTGATCTCTGTCTGTCATTTATTTATTTAAATAAAATCTTTTAAAAAAATTTTGCAAAAGAAAGAAAAAGAGTCATGGTTGTTTAAATTTTTATGGGGCACCTGAGTGGCTCAGTCAGTTAAATGTCTGCCTTCGGCTTACATCATGATATTAAGGTCCTGGGATCAAGCCCCACATTGGGTTCTCTGCTCAGCAGGGAGTCTGCTTTTCTCTCTCTATCTCTCTCTCTGCTCCTCTGCCCTGCTCATGCTCTCTCTCTCTCAAATAAAAAATAAATTGCCAACTTTAATATTTTCTTTTAAAAACTAAATAGATAAAAAGATGCTCCTTTTTTTAATGTCTCTATGAGGTCCTGTATCGTTATTATTATTATTATAGGTTTCCAGCACTATGATTTCTAAGTATATGTTTTAAAATAAGAAAGGATCTTAATACAGATTATTCAACTTAAAATTATACTCAATCTTACAGTAGTCATTCATTCATTCAAATATATATTCAGAAGCTAATTCATTCAAATAAATATTGCTAAGCAACTACTATGTGCTAGGCACTGTACACTGTACTAGGGTTAGAGTGTTGAGCAAGAGAGATATGATGTTTGTTTACTGGAAAAGACTGAATAAACAATAACAGTAAAATATACTAAAACCTAAGATGGGAAGTCCAAGAGGCTTTGAGGTCACAAGATAAGAATTCAATTTTTCTTGGGAGTGGGATGAAAATTTAAATTGAGATGCAGAGAATGTACAAGTTGGGGCAGGGATGCTTCAAAGGAAAGAAAATATGGCTGTCTAGCTGTGGGGCCAGCCTCTAAGTTGGCCCCCAATGATCTCCACTGGCTGCTACTCATGCCTAGCACAGTCCTCCCCCACACTTATCAGGGTGGGTCTGTGTGCCCATTAAGTGGGACAGAGCCGGAATAAAGATGTCACTTTCCAGATTACATTATAAAAGACATTGAGATTTATGTTATGGTCTTGTGGTCTCTCTCACTCTTCTGTGCTCCTGGACTCGTCTCTCAGAGAAGTCATTCCATGAGTAGCCCTATGCTGAGAAACTAAATCTGCCTGCCTACATTCATGGGAGTGTGCTTGAAAGCAGGTTCTCTATGCCCATTCAAGTCTCCAAAGACTACAGCCTGGTTGATAGTGTGACTGCACACCATGTGAGACCCTGATGCACCAACACCCAGTGAGGCTGCTCCCAGATGCCTCACCCTCAGGAACACTGAGACAGTAAATGTCTGTCAATGTAGGCCACTCAGTTTTGGAGTAGTGCGTTACACAGCAACAACTGATAACGCTCTAGCAAACTTTACAAAAATGAGAAGCATGGAATATGAAGTTTAAAAGACAGAAGAGCTTTTGTTTAAATGTTATGAGAAACAGGAATTTTATACAATTTGATGTCATATTTTTGGAACTGTAGGGTGTTAAGTTTTCTCTAAATCCTCTATTAAGTTTTTTTTTTAAAGAATTTGGTGAGGGGCGCCTGGGTGGCTCAGTGGGTTAAGCCGCTGCCTTCCGCTCAGGTCATGATCTCAGGGTCCCGGGATCGAGTCCCATGTCGGGTTCTCTGCTCAGCAGGGAGCCTGCTTCCTCCTCTCTCTCTCTGCCTGCCTCTCTGCCTACTTGTGATCTCTCTCTGTCAAATAAATAAATAAAATCTTTAAAAAAAAAAAAAAAAAAAAAAAAAAGAATTTGGTGAGTGCTGGCCAATTCTCCATTAAGTCTCAAACAAGTAAGAAACACAGGGACACTGCATTCAGTTTGCTTTATTATAACGTGATACTAAAAATATAGTAGCGGCTCAAAAGTGTTCAATAATGTAGTATGTGGTATATGTATGTGTGTGTGTATATATATGCATTTATATGATGGGTTAAGAAAGCAAAGGGCTGGCTTATGTAGTAAGTACAACCGACAAAACAAATCAGATCATAGTTTTATTTAAATTCATACCATTTTACTCTTCAGCAAAGCCAGTCCAATCTGGTCGGTGTGAACTTTCCTTCCCATCCCAAATCTCTGTGGTCCATAGTAATTTACAAATCCTTTATTCTACAAATATAAGAAAACCAATTAATTAGAAGAATATTGTGGGGCGCCTGGGTGACTCAGTCAGTTAAGTGTCTGCCTTTGGCTCAGGTCATGATCCTGGGGCCCTGGGATCAAGTCCCACAGCCTTCTCCCTGTTCAGTGGGGAGTCTGCTTCTCCCTCCCCCCCTACTTGTGCTCTCTCGCATGCTTACTATCTCAAATAAATAAATAAATAAAATCTTAAAAAAAAAAAACTATATTGTTATGGATCGCATACCCGTTTTCCCCCCAAAATTCATATGTTGAAATCTTAACCTCCAGTGAGATGATATTTAGAGGTGAAGACACTGGGACACATGACCTTTTTAATTAGGTCATGAGGATAGAGCTCTCATGAATGGAATTAGTTTCCTTATAAGAAAGGAACAGGGAGCTAGCTCCCTCTCTTTCCATCACATGAGAATACAACAAGAAGATAAGGCTGGTGCCCTGATCTCAGGCTTCCAGCTTCCAGCACTCTAAGAAATAAATTTCTGTTATTTAAAAGTCACCAAGTCTGGTTCTTTGTCATAGACCCAAAGTGACTACAACAAATAAGTATAATTACTGTGTCAGAATATGTAACCAAGTCTTTCTCTTCATATTTATTTTAATAAAAGAATATTATAATCACTGATACACACGTAAGAGCCAAATGGTCTGAGAAATGGTATAAAGTTAAAGAATAGAAAGGAGAAAACCAAACAACTAAAAGATAGAAAATAAGACCAACAAAAAAGATTTAAGAGTATGTCAGCTTTCCATTCACATTACTGAAGGGATTGTGGGATGCAGGTCTTCCAGTGCTAAACCAGCAAAGTTCCAAAACAAACTGTTTACCTAGGACGGGATCTAATTTTTGCCCTGAAGCTCTTTCTGATTTTGAGATGCTTCTGCTGTCTGGTGAGGCTGGGAGTAAGAAATAAATTTACTTCAAACCCAGCAAGCCTTGGTTCCTTTATACATAACAATTCATTTTTTAGTTATCTCAGTTTCTGAAGGCCTGGGCCAAGACAATGACATGGCATCACTTCCCCAGGAATAGAAAATTGTAAATTACTCTGCAACCTTAAAGACACTGGTCAGGGGATAAACATGCTCTCACAAAGAAAACGCTGGGTCCAGATGGTTTCTTGAAAGATAAGAATTTTTCATGCTCACTTTATAAGTATTTCTCATAACAATTTTTATTTCAAATTTAGAAAAATAGTATCAAATAATACTCTAGAATAACCAAAAAAGCTTTAAGTACCTCTTCAAATTATTTAGGACTGGATATAACAAAAGTTACTAGAAGTCAAAGTTAAAACCCTCTAAAACAAAACTTCAAAGACTTCTTATTTGCAGAATTAAAGGAAAGTTGGCTAAAGTTAAAATCATTCTTAATGGAGATTTTATAATAGGCAGTTGTATATTCATAAATTCCAAATGAAAGATGGGCAATAAATGCTATCAGAATCCAGAGAAACTCTCTCTCCTTTGTTTAAGGAATATCATTTAATAACAATTTTTTGAGGGAGGAAAAAGTTTAAGTAGGTCTAGGAAAAAAGGAAAAAACCCATCATATAAAGAATATACAATCACAAATAAACGTGAATTTAGAAAATCTTTCATTGGAAGTCATTTTCCTGACCATAGGCATAATAGTGATTTAAAAACCAGTTTTGATTATTTGTTTTCCTTTGGAGAGGAATAAATTTGTGTAAAAAGGTCTTTGTGGTCAAGATCTTAGATCAGTGTTTCTCAGTGTTAGCTGTAGAGTAAAATCACCTAGGGACTTTTAAAAAAATACTAATAACCAAAGCTGCATTCCCAAACGTTCCTATTTAATTGGTTCGGGGGTAGGGACTGACTGCTCAGATTGCCTAGAAGCACTCCAGGTTGAGGATTACTAGTTTAGATCAGGGGTTGTCAGATTACTAATGGCCCACAAGTCAAATGTAGCCAACACTTGTTTTTATAAATAAAGTTTTACTCGGACACAACCATGCTCATTCATTTATGTATTGTCTATGGCTGCTTCCACACAGCAGCAGAAGAGTGGTTGCAACAGAGGCCATATGCCTACAAAGCCAAAATTATTTATTATCTGGCTCTTGACAGAGAAAGCTTGCTAACCCATAGTCCAGATGATCAGACTGAAGGTTATGGCATATTGAGATGCCTGGAAAATGTCACTTTTATATTTTAAATAGTTATTATTGTAAGACATAATAAAATGTGTATGATTTACCATTTGTATGCATTGAAAAAAAATTCACAATTAGATTGAAAAAAAAAAAGAGATTGTGCATAATTCTGTTAAGTAATATAACTATTTACCAAAGAGTTCTGGAAAAAAATCACTCAACAAAATTTCCTCCCAAATTAATCCCTTTGCTGAAAATACTATTCTAGGGGCGCCTGGGTGGCTCAGTGGGTTAAAGCCTCTGCCTTCAACTCAGGTCATGATCCCAGGGTCCTGGGATCGAGCCAGCATCTGGCTCTCTGCTCAGCAGGGAGCCTGCTTCCTCCTCTCTCTCTGCTTCCTTCTCTGCCTACTTGTAATCTCTGTCAAATGAATAAATAAAAAATCTAAAATAAATAAATAAATAAAATAAAATGCTATTCCACTATTCTAGGGGCGCCTGGGTGGCTCAGTAGGTTAAAGCCTCTGCCTTCGGCTCAAGTCATGATCTCAGGGTCCTGGGATGATTGAGCCCCTCATTGGGCTCTCTGCTCGGCAGGGAGCCTGCTTCCTCCTCTCTCTCTGCTTCCTTCTCTGCCTACTTGTGATCTCTGTCAAATGAATAAATAAAAAATCTAAAATAAATAAATAAATAAAATAAAATGCTATTCCATATGGCACATGCTAAAAAAACAAACACACAAACAACAAAAAACACCTCTCTTCTTATGCAGATAGATTCCCCCCATAACTCTATTTTTAAAATTACATTAAAGTTTTGTTTTTTAATACAAAAAATGTACTAAGAAGAAAATTAAAAATAAGCCAAAGTGCCCTAATTATCATTTTTTAAAAATAATGACATGCATATAAAAAGAAAAGATACAAAAGAAAAAAGTTTCCCTTTTTTTCTCAACATAAAGATAAGGCCTACAAAAATTTTCCTGTTACACTATTTTAAAATTGAGTTTTCTTACCTTAACATTTTCTATTGCCTCCAAAATTCTTTCTCTCAGGTTTGCAGAGTCATTTATTTGGCTTCTTAAATTTCTGATGATAATATCAAAGTGATTTCCTTTGAGCTGACCAAGTCTAAGGGAATCATCTACAGATCGAATATTAAACACATTCATTCTTTTTTTTTCAATTTCTTTTTCAATATTTTTCAACCTATAAATGATAAATCATATAGACTTGTTAAATATTACACTTAAAAATTAATATAAGGTTTAAATGACAGTTGCCAGACAACCACTTTTATCAGAACACTAAAATTTTTTTTGAAATTCAAAAGGTAATGCTATTTCAACAAATGTGCACTAAAAAAAAAGTAATTACTCTAGGATTATATTCACAAAGTTATTTTATGAACTGAACAATTCAATCATTTATAATCTGCCACTTCTCAAAGTTTCTGTATTAAAACTACCTATATTTTCAGTATAAATTTAAGACGTAACATTATTTAGAAGATAATCATATTAAGGCAGAATGTGCTGCTCAATAAGCCCTTAATCAATTAATTACTATTGACAGGAGGTTAACATGCTCCTAGTTAATATGCTCCTAGTGAGTTTTTAACCTCACATTTATTTATTTGATGCAATGAGAAAGTAAAGTTCTAGCTTATAAAGTAATGTCAGATTACCTTTCTGGAGTCACTTTTCTAACAACCATTGCTTGATAGGTGATGGCTTTCTTGTCTTTTAGGCCTGCATAACTAAAATCTGAAGGAATCACACCAAGTTTGATAGCTAAAAATCCAAGTGCTTCAAACATTTCCAGATTTTCTTTCCGTAGGGTAAAGGCTGAAACAACAAAAATCCCAGATTACACACACACACACACACACACACACAAACACAAACACAAACACACACACACAGAGCTACATCAACTACTTCTTAGTAGACTAATAGATTAATATAATGAATCAAATTATTAATGTAGCCATTTTTTAACAAGATATAAAATCAGTGTTTTAGATTTCAGCAGTCATTTGAAAAATGCTAATTGGCTCAGAAAATACTTATTGAAAAAACATCTGAATTCCTTAATTTGGCATTTTTATCTGAACTCAGTCTCCCTTTTCAGTCTCTGCATGTATATGCTGTATGACACAGAGAATGTCTCAGAATCTGTGGGTGGATTTAGAGCCTTCCACAGCTTTGTACTTTCGCACATTTGAATCCCTCTGTTTAAAATGTGCTCCTTCCATTTTACTGGCCATACTTGTGTTTATTCTTCATGATCCAACAGCAGCACCAGTTCTCCCTTAAGTTCTTCCCAGGTTCCCAAGACTGAATGCTCATAAAGCAGGGATCATGTTTGTTGTCTCAACTGTTATACCCACAGCCTAACACACAGCAAATAATTGCTGAATGGATAAATAAACTCCACAAGGTTGATTACACAAACTTGCATGTCTCCACAAGTTGTCATTATCAATACCATGACACATGCCACCATGCATTATAATTTCTCTCTTTATGTTTGCCCACCCCATAAACTGGGAGCTTCAGGAGTTTCAGAGATAAAAATAGCATTTGCTTTGTGGTAGGTGTTTAAAAACAGCGTGGGAGTTAGATTGTGAAGGTAGGGAGAAGGAACAAGCCCAGTACCAACTACCACCAAAGAAATTCCTCAATATGCTGGCCTATATACCTGCCAGCATTGATAGTAACAAAATACCTCAAGTCACGGTTCACCGTATTTACTTATAAGATACATCAAACTACTGCCCTCTTCCCTCAAACCATGAAAACAAATGCAGGTTTTTTTTCTGTAACTGTCATCAGCAGCTACAAGGGTTTCCCTGAATAGTGAATACTCTAGGAAAGATGAACATTAAACATAAATGTGATTCAGGAAGTAGAAGGATGTGAAATGTATGTATATATCTATCCATCCATTTATGAATAAATAAAATAGCTAAACATAGTATCACATTTTAGAATATCATAAGTTGCTTAAAAGAATGGGGAAGATCTATATATTTATATCTTCATATGAATAATCTCTAAAAACACAAAAATAGTAGGTTAAAAAATATACATAGTGCATATAATTTGTGGGAAAAGTTAAAAATCTACAATGCGATGTATATTTTCAATGTTTTAATTTCTACAAGAAAAATATTTTTAACTTAAGTGTTTAAAAATTGTTAAAGTATAAACAAACAGCTATAACTTCTGAAGAATATTCAAGCACTATCCATTACTTTCTAGATTTATTTTTACTACCAGGGCCACTATTTTTTGTACTTTCATACAGCTCCCCAGATTTCTCCAAATGTTCTATTACAGTCATGATAAGTTAAATGTACATGATCTCTGTTATTCTTTTTTTTTTTAAGATAAACATATAATGTATTTTTATCCCCAGGGGTACAGGTCTGTGAATCGCCAGGTTTACACAATTCACAGCACTCACCATAGCACATACCCTCCCCAATGTCCATAATAAAACCCCTCCCCCCAGCAACCCTCAGTTTGTTTTGTGAGATTAAGAGTCACTTATGGTTTGTCTCCCTCCCAATCCCATCTTGTTTCATTTATTCTTCTCCTACCCCCCTTAATCTGTTATTCGTAAAGAACTGATAAAAGAGGTACAAGAAAGGAGACAATCATATAAGCTAATTCTGTGTGCAAAATCACAATTTGTTCTTTCCACTTTTGGGTATCCTAACCGAATAAATTCAAATATAAACATCTGATTCCAGGACAGCTGTTTTTATGACTTACTTCAAATGAAATTTTTAAAAAATTTATTCATTTGAGAGAGATACAGAGAGAGACAGAGCACACGAAGGGGGAGAGGCAGAGGGAGAGAGAGAAGCAGACTCCCTGCTGAGCAAGGAACCCAACATGGGGCTCAATCCCAGGACCTGGAGATCATGACCCAAGCCAAAGTCAGATGCTTAACCATCTGAGCCACCCAGGTGCCCCAATAAAATGAAATTAAAAGCCCATTCGTAAATTGTAGAGAAATTATAGCCTCGAGATATTTCAGCTTTTTGTTTTAAGATTTAATCACAAACTTGAAATAAAATGATTTCAGAAGATGTGCTGGCTAAAGATATAATGGTCAATAAAATAAAAATGATCCTTGCCTTGGAAGCATTTAGTCTTAGGAGGCTGCAAACAATTTGAAGAAGTGTTGCTGTTCTAGGGGTTTGAAGAACAAAAAGAAGTATGGCAAACAAAGCATTAAGATCAAAATATCAAATATTTCAGTATTGGTAGGATTTGTGGGACCCTATTATTTTATGGGGCCTATAATATCCTCCCTTTCCCAAATACATACCTGTGTAAAGGTGAGTTTTATTCTTTTGATTCAATCAAAACAAAAAATTCCAAAAGACTGAATGTAAGAACAGATATTAGAATCGAGCTGACTTTTATTAAGGCAGATATTAGAAAGATTTGCAGAATTGTAAAATAATATCTCTTGTCACTAATTTTTTAGTTGAAAAATATGGTTATTTTTCATGTTACTAGTAATAGGTTTCTTTAAACTAGTTCATTATTTTTAGATTTTCTGGGGTTTTTAAATTGAAGTATAACTAACACACAATATTACTTTAGTTTCACATGTACAACATGGTGGTTCGACAATTTCTCTAGTTTAAAAGGTTAGAAATCAATAGGTCATAACCACACAAACAAAAGTTGTTTGGGGTATACAATAACTTATAAGAGCTATACTCTTCAGGTGTCCGAGAACCAAATGTTTGAGAGTCAATTAAGAATAATGTGAAAAAATATAGTAGTCCCTCAAATATATCAAATCTGTGGAACTAGACAGAAGTCACTAAAATATCTTAAGAGTAAAAGAAATGCAAAATCTGGTGAAGTGCTGCAGCAGGCTGGCTAGGTGTTACAAACTTTTCAAAGTAGAGCAGGAAACTGTTCTACATAGAAGAATGCCAAGAGATCAATCCATAAAAGTTTTAAAGTTTATGTGTTTGGTAAGTGGAATCTGAAACGTCAAATCTGCCCCTGCCAATCTGGGCATGTCACTTACTAATTGTTAAGCAAGCTCAGCCATGCAGGAAGGAACCTCCAGATTGTCTGAAATTATATAATTTGTTGCTGGTTAGCTTCAGTGCATAAGGATTTTTTTTAATTTGGGATTATCTAGAACTTAGAATATTTAGGAGAATCAAATCCATGATTTTGGTATTTGTGTTCATAAATCTGTGTCTTATATATGTGGAATGTTTAAGAGAATGAGACTTACCTAATTCCGATTATAAATGCATATAAATTTATATAATTATAAATTATAAAAGGAAATCAAATTATAAATTGATTTAAATTTGTCTTCTTACATTGAAATCTCACTAAGTTAGTAAATAACATGGGAATACACAGGAAAACTTAAAGGCCACCAAATTTATACTTTTAATTTATAAGATTTATAACGTTTTCTGATTACTTGGAAAAAGCGAAGTGCTTTAAAAAAAGAAAATGAACTATACTAAACTTTAAAATTCAATTTCCACTTCTAGCCATATTGGAATAATCAGTACTAGATACGACCTCCCATTATAAACAGATAGAAAGCTAGACAAAACATATGGAACACCTGTTTGTAGCCACTGGAGAACAGGCAGCACAGAACTATGATTCAAAAAGAAAAGGAAAACAGGAAGTGAGCCTAAAATACTGTGCGTTTTTGTTTGTTTTGCCTAGATAGTTTCTAGACCATAGCACAGGGAAAAAGAATCCAGGTAGAACACAGCATTTATGCTGAATTAAAAGGGTTACAGGTTAGAGCTCAGGAAGGCTGAGTGATCAGGAATCAATAGGGCAGAGTTCTAGATAAGATGAAGCTCTGTAGGCAGAAGTCCAGAAATCTGCATAGGTGATCCCTTGAGGCATCTGCTTATTAGTGATCTGAACATGCCTAAGATCAACTGCTATATACCATTTATCTAATATTGCATAATAAGTCACCCCAAACCTTAGTGGCTTATAATGTTCACTTATCCCTCACAGTGCCTGTGGGACAGGAATTCAAGAGCACCTTAGTTTGGTGGCTTGAGCTCAGGCTCTCCCACGAAGTTGCAGTTAGATGTTGCTGGGGCTATAGTTATTAAAAAGCCTGACAGGAGCTGGAGAATCTATTTCCAAAGGGACTCACTCTCATGGCTGACAAACGTGCTGGCTGCTGACCAGAGGCCTCAGTTCTCCAATGGACTGCCTGGATATCCTCACAGTATATTAGCCAGCTTACCCCACAGTGAGCAAGCCAAGAAATAGGCAAAAAGTAGAATGCTTTTTATGACCTAGCCTTAGATGTTACACACCATCACTTCTGCCATATTCTACTGGCCACAAAAGGCATTTGTGTGAATACCAGAAGAGCACTGAAAATCTACTTGGGATTGACAACAATGATCCATCTTCTGGCACTAATACTATTAGTCCCACTACACACACCCCAAATTCAAAATATACTCTCTTTCTGTCAAATAAATGTACTTAATACCATTAAACTGTACATTTAATAGTGGTTAAAATGGCAAATTCTGTTATGTATATTTTATAACAATAAAAATAAGTTTTTTTAAGTGTTCTACTTTTTAGATACGTATATTTGTTAAGAATTTTTTAAAAATGTGTTATTTTGTTCTTACAAAAGGTTGGCCTGTGCAAAATATGGGCAAGGCATACTTTACCTTGGTCTTTTTCTTTGTTCTGAGACTTGCAGATACCCCAATATCTCCATACAATTCTCTGGTGAACCATCAATTCCTCCCCTTAATAAATCAACCGAATTATTCATAGTTTTTATAAAACTAATTTAAACTAATGCATAAAAAGTTTCCACAATTTTTTAGTTCAGTAATTCAAATTAATACAGTGAGAATTTCAAGCAGTATAAAATCTATAACTGCTTAAATCCCTTATCAGCAACTCTCCTTTCCACATTGAAAGCTACTTTTGCTTTTCCTTCAAAATAGATTTATCTGTTACCATTTACTGCATGCCTCATGTGTCAAGTGCTGTACTAGCAGCTTTCTCATGAATAAGGCAAATCACACACCAGACAAAATTTCAGGACAGAAGACATCCACATTTGAATAATTATATATATTAAAATTTTTCATTAATTATTTCATTTAATAGTTAGAATATCATTGTGAATTTACCATTACCCCATTTTAAAAATACAAACAAGGGCGCCTGGGTGGCTCAGTGGGTTAAGCCGCTGCCTTCGGCTCAGGTCATGATCTCAGGGTCCTGGGATCGAGTCCCGCATCGGGCTCTCTGCTCAGCAGGGAGCCTGCTTCCTTGTCTCTCTCTCTCTGCCTGCCTCTCTGCCTATTTGCGATCTCTCTCTGTCAAGTAAATAAATAAATAATCTTAAAAAAAAAAATAAAAGTACAACCAAATGTTACAAATTATTAAGTCCCTTGCCCATGGTATTATTTTTTTTCATTTTTCCATTTGTGGAAATTAGTCTTAAAGAAATTAAAAAGTTCATAGACCTTTTTTATGAACTGAAGTCATAATATAAAATAAAACCCACAGAGATTCAAGGTCCAATCTCTTCATTTATACCAGAGTCCCTACATTATATAATCCTGTTTCTGTGCCTCATATAATCTGTGTGAATTTGTGTTGCTGCTTTTATCTTAAAAGCATTGCTATATAAGGCCAATATTTCTGATGAACACAGAGGCAGAGATCCTGAACAATATCCTAGCAAGCCAAATCCAAAAAAAATTTGGAAAAAAAAAAATTATTCACCAATCAAGTGGGATTTATTCCTGGGTTGCAAGGATGGTTAAAAATTTGCAAACCAATCAATGTGATACATAACATCAATAAGAAAAACCATGCGATCATTTCAATAGACACAGAAAAAGCATTTGACATAGTACAACATCCATTCATGATAAAAACCCTCAAAAAAGTACGTGTAGAAAGAACACACTTCAACACAAAAAAGGCCATATATGAAAAACCCCCAGCTAACTTCATTTTTCCCCTATTTTATTTTATTTTATTCCAGTGTTCCAAAATTCACTGTTTATGCACCACTCTAGTGCTCCAGGCAATACGTACCCTCCATAATACCCACCACCAGGCACACCCATTTTTTATGAGAAAGAACTGAGAGCCTTTTCTCTAAGGTCAGGCATGAGACAAGGATGTCCACTCTCACCACTTTTATTCAACATAGTACTAGAAGTCCCAGCCACAGCAATCAAAGATGGAAAGAAATAAAAGGCATCCAAATTAAGGAAAAAGTAAAACCTTCACTATTCGCAGATGGCATGATACTATACATAGAAAACCTGAAAGACTTTATCAAAAAACTGCTAGAACTCATAAATGGATTCACTGAAGTCACGGGATACAAAATCAATGCACAGACATCTGTAGCATTCCTACGCACTAATAATGAAGCAGTAGAAAGAGAAATTAAGAAAACAATCTCACTGACAAGTGCACTAAATAATAAAATCTTAAAAAAAAAAAAAAAGATACCTGTGAATAAACCTAACCGAAGAGGTGAAAGACCTATATTCTGAAAACTATAAAATGCTTTCTTTCTGAAAGAAATTGAAGATGACACACAGAGATGGAAAGACATCCTGTGTTCATGGACTATAAAAACAAACATTGTTAATATGTCTATACTACAAAGCAATCTGCATATTTAATGAAATCCCTATCAAGATATCAATAGCATTTTTCACAGAACTAATCCTAAAATTTGTATGGAACCACAAATGACCCTGAATAGCCAATGCAATCTTGAAAAACAAAACTGGAGGCATCACAATTCCAGACTTCAAGTTATATTACAAAGCTGAAGCAATCAACCCAGTAGGGTACTGACACAAAAACAGACACATAGATCAATGGAATGGAAAAGAAAATCCAGAAATGAACCCACAATTATATGGTCAACTAATCTTCAACAAAGCAGGAAAGCATATCTAATGGGAAAAAGACAATCTCTTCAACAAGTGGTGTTGGGGAAACTGGACCACTTTGTTACACCATACACAAAAATAAATTCAAAATAGTACCCCTGGGGATAAAAATATATGTTTATAAAAAATAAAAAATTAAAAAAAAAAATAGATGAAAGACCTAAATGTTAGACCTGGAAGCATAAAAATCCAGGAAAGAGCATAGGCAATAATTCTCTGACACCAACTGTAGCAACTTTTTTTGTAGATAGGTCCCCTCAGGTAAGGGAAACAAAAGCAAAAACAAACTACAGGCACTACGCCATAATAAAAATCTTCTACACAGCAAAGGAAATAATCAAAAAACTAAAAGGTAACCTATAGAATTGGAGGAGATATTTGCAAATGATATATCTGATAAAGGTTTAGTATCCACAATATATAAACTCAACTTCCAGAAAAAGTTGTTGCTACAACTCAACATCCAGAAAACAAATAATCCAATTTAACAATGCGCAGAAGACACAAACAAGACATTTCTCCAAAGAAGACAAACAGATGCCTGCCTGGGTTGCTCAGTCTGTTAAGCATCCAACTCTTGATCTCTGCTCAGGTGCTGGTCTCAAGATCATGAGTTGAAGCCCTGCATTAGGCTCCAGCCTGGGTGTGGAAATTATTTAAAAAAAAAAAATGGATTATGGACATTGGGGAAGGTATGTGCTATGGTGAGTGCTGTGAAATGTGTAAACCTGGCAATTCACAGACCTGGACCCCTAGGGCTAATAACACATTATATGTTAATAAAAAATAAAAAAGTTTTTTTTTAAAAAAGGGAAGGAAAAAGAAGAAGACAACATACAGCTGGCCAACAGACACATGAAAAGATGAAAGATGTTCACCATCACTTATCATCAGGGAAATGCAAATCAAAACTACAATGATATATCACCTCACACCTGTCAGAATAGCTGAAGTCAACAATACAAGAAACAACAGGTGTTGGCAAGCATGTGGAGAAAAAGGAACACTCCTGCACTATTAGAACAGCCACTGTGGAAAACAGTATGGAGTTTCCTCAGAGTTAAGAATAAAACTTCCCTATAATCCAGCAATCTCACTACTGGGTACTTACCCAAAGATTACAAAAATACTAATTCAAAGGGATACATGCACCTCTACATTTATAGCTGCAATATTTACAATAGCCAAGATATGGAAGCAACCCAAGTGTCCACTGATGGATTGATGAATGGATAAACAAGTTGCATATACATAAAATGGAATATTACTCAGCAGGAAAGAAAGAATGAAATCTTGCCATTTGCAATGACATGGATGGTGCTAGAGTAATGCTAAGTGAAATAAGCCAGTCAGAGAAAGACACATAACATATGATTTCATTCATATGTGGAATTTAAGAAACAAATGAGCAAAGGGGGGAAAACAGAGAGACAAATGAAGAAACAGTCTTAACTATAGAGAACAAACTGCTGGTTACCAGAGGGAAGGTAGGTGACGGGGATGGTGAAATACGTGATGGGAATTAAGGAGTACACTTGTCATGATGAGCATTGGGTGATTAAAATAAAAACTTAAAAAATAAATAATGTGTTTAACCAGGAAAAAAAATTAAAAAGCTTTGCTCTATCTATAAAACAAGACCATCTGAAACACTTCCTATTCTTCATGTAGGATACAGACCAATTAAACCTGATCAGCCAAACTTGTAGAGTAAGATTTGATCAGTTCCTTCCAGGCCTAAGGATTGAATATATCTGCTAAACAGTGATTTTCAAAATGTGGTCCCCGGACTGAGCAGAAAAAGTGTCACCTTGGGCATTTCTGAAAGCCCTGCCCCAAACCTTATAAACCAGAAACTCTGATAATACAACTCAGAAATCTGTTTAACAAGCCCTTTTCGTGATTTTTAATGCATGTTAAAGCTTGATAACCTCCTCTCTAAAAGAGTGACAAAGAAGGAGCTCCTTGAAAGGAGGTTCTCTGCCTTGCATGGTGAAGTTCATTTGTTTAGATAACAAGGTGTTCTCTTCACTTTCCCAAGCACAGCAGACATGCTCTACTTATCTGAGTATTTAATTTTAATTAAAATAACTTCTAAAAAATGAAATCAAGATTTATCTCCAATAAAACTTATTAAACACAAAATAACTCCTTCAACCTTGTACATCTGTGACTATGCTAATTATAAGCATCTGTATTAACCATACTTTGATCAATAAGGTTAATTCTTAAAATTAGTGTAATTCGGAAGGCTTTATCTTCCACTAAAAACCACACCCAAATATTTTTTCTGACACCCCTCTGGTTAAGTCTATTTAATTCATTTGAAATTATTAATCTTTCACACTATTTTAACTAACTTTATCAAAGAAAATGGTAATGATTTATTACATTACCTGTATATATAACTTTTTGATCCCGGCATTCAAAGAGAGACCTTTTCCTGTGCTTGTGTGTTTTTTCCCGAAATCTTACTGTAATCACTACATTTGGATTACCAGCATTATAACTAAGTTCGGGGAAAGATTTGGTTTCTACAAGGTTTCCAAACTTTTTGTTGATAAAATGATGGACTGCTTTTCTGTGGTCTTTGTTTGTATCAGGTTTAAAGGTAAATTTGGAATTTTCTTTCTTTGCATCCAAATATTTAAAGAAGTCCGATGCTTCTTCTTCAGATACCAAGTGACAGAGTTCCTTAAACTCAAGATTTGGTTTTACAACAATCTCACTGTTTCTACCAACAGTTATTAAAAAGGGGAATTTCTGCCTAACAGCACTATGCAAAATAGCCCTCTGGTTTTTGTCAAGGATTCTGCCCAGTGAGAATTCAGGAGATGATCCAATTAGCTCAGTTTTAGAATTCCACTTCTCTTTTATATCGCAGGCAAAGTGATTCAGTAATTCATTAGTTTTTTCATCTAACAAGTTGCCCAAAACGTCAACTTTTTTTTCTTCACTTTTGGAAGTTCCATCACTGATAGTATCTTCCTTTTCTGAAGGAGACTGATCATTGTGGTCATCATCAGAGCACCCAGTGAAAGTACTGAATTCTTGGTTCCTTCCCTCTTTAAAGGATAAATTTTGAAAATCAAGTTTTGTCTTTTTGGCAAAATTATTTGGCTCAGGTTGTATTTTACTAATCAACTCATTGGTGGCCTTATTAACTAACTGTCCCTGTTCATCAATCTCTATAACAACAAAGTCACTTGGTAAGCTTTTTATAGTGCCATGAAATCCAACATGATCAGTAATGAAACGCAAGGAACTAAACCTGATCCTAAAATCTGTATCCTCTTCCATTCTTAAATAACAATGCCTACAAAAGAAACAAAGAGGCAGTCAGTTACCAGAAAGAAAAGTTATGGATAACAATAAAGAAATATACTTGTAGGATTTTTCTTTCTCCCTTTCAATCATGAGTCCCCTTAAAAGGCATTAGCAATTTATTTCTATATGTCATGTGTATTTTCACTCTTCTATACCAAGATGAATTAACAGGTAAACTTTTCTGTTATAAATGATGATTTGCAACTTCATTCTTCACCCACTCCAAGCTTCCATCTATATCCCGGATTGAAATGGATCAGTTTCAAGTTTACTTTAAAAATAACCACTTGTAGGCCCACAAAGAGACCAGAACATAGGACTGAAAGTTATTTGTCTAAATCCCATCCTTGAAAATTTCCAGCTAATTCCAGAGAATTTGTGGCTAGATTTTGATATATTAGGGGTTAGAGATGAGAGAAAGGACTAGAAGACAGGAAGAAATAGTCCAAATTGATAGATAAATAAAGTTCTAAAAACCAGCTTGCAACTTGATTATGCTTCAAAACACACTTAAATTAATCCTGAGGCTTAAACTTTCTTGAAAACCTAGTTCCAGACTTTTACAGATACAAACTTTTGATGTTGATCCACAGGAAAATTCCAACCGTCCTACTAGCATCAGAGAGAAGAACACTTCACAAATCTTAAGCAGTAGGTAAGAGAATAATCCTCTGAAAAAGCCTTTATTCACTCTTCACACAGCCCACAGTTACCATACCAGATAGTGCTATATCAAAGATAAAATACCCAGGGACCACATACTATTCACATACTAACGACCTCTCTAGGTAACTCATCATCTTCTGGACCTTCATCCCATTTCTAAAATGTATTCTACTAATCTGAACCAATTTAGTAAAGCACCCCATGCATCGTGTCACATGGAAATCACAGCAAAGTCTCTATATCCTAATTTCCTAGACTACATAAGGATATATTTATTTTCCTCTGTTCCTTAATTGAAACCTAGCTATTTCCCCATGATGCTGCTTCTCTAGTCCTCTCAAAGTGAAGGCTATTCTTCCTTTCACACCTACTTAACTTAGGACCTGGAGGAAGTAAATATTTTGTTTGCCACTTCTGCAAACTATTTCTCACTCCTCTACCTCCCCCAAATCCCAACACCTTTGAAGTTCATGCGATCAGATCAGGCTTTGTCATCTGCTATCATCTTCTCTTTGGTCTCCAGACGACTCCTCTTCATTCACAGATGATTTTAACAACTCCCTCAATGTCTTCCCATCCAGCATGACTTCCATGTCCATCCATATGCATCATCTGTTTAACACCACAGTCCCTCTGTTCCTTGATCTCCACTTCAAGTCACTTTCACTTCATCTTGGTCATAACCTTGACTTTCTCAACACCAAAAATTACATCAAGTTTAAGCGTCTGGCTCTCTGATTACTCTTGCTGTCCTTCCATCATTTATCACTCCCATCTTAGAAATTCTTACATATTGTGAAGGTCTCGAATCTGCCTCTACTTAACTAGTCCACTATTGCCTATTCTCCACATGGCCAGAACGATAATTTGAAAGGTAAGTTACATCATATCACAACCCTCTTTAAGACCCCTAATCATATTGATAATGAAATCTAAATTACTTACCCTGGCTTCTAGAGACCGCTAAGATTCTGGACTCTATCTGTTCTCCAAATTTATCTTGTACCCTTTCCCATTACGCACTATACTCCAATTACAATGGCTTTCTTCAATTCCTTGTGTTAACTGTTGCCGCTGATTAAATTAGTAATTCTTCAGTCACAACTCAGAAAGGTTGTCTCTGACTGATAGAAAGTAACCAACGGATCACTTTCACCTATGATAACCAGAGAAAGCATAATACAAGGGACCATTTAAGTCCTCCAAACAATTCAAGACATAGAAATAAGGTAGAGACATATCCTAAGTACATACAAACCAAATATGCAATGTGTTAGGGAAAACTAAACAGCCCAGATACATGAACAATAGGAGGAAAAGTTTTGTAGTACAGTTCTGGAAAATACAGCTAGGATTAGAACCAAAATGCCAGACAGTGAATGCCCAACCAAGAACTTGGAATGTGTCAAGTGGTCAACATATAGCTACTGGAGGTGTGTGAGTAGAAAAAACGACACAGTAAGATGAATGACGGCACTGAGCAGATCAATGTGATGAAGTCCAAGAGTTGGAAAGCAGTCATCGAGAGCAGTTTTAGGACTGTCCTAGTAAAGAATAATGATGTACTCTTTCCCCAGTAGAAGGAAGAGGATATAAAGACCTTCTAAGCTACTGGGTTAGCTAGAACACCTTGGGAAGAACGTAATGTTCAGGGAATTACAACTGAGCATCTTAGTAATACAAAGAGTGGAAATGAGCTGGAGGGAGGCTAGAAGCCCACTTGGAGTTTAACACAAATAGGCAGTATTCCTAGACAGCTGACTTCTTGACGAGGGTGCGGGGCGGAGACGAGTGGCTGACCCAAGGTTGGGGAATTGCTGGTTGGGGGCAGATTCTGCGGAGATGTTAGAAAGGCAGCAGGTAGCGCTTTTCCCCTCCCGCTCTTCCTTCAAATGCCAACGCTCCACTGCAGTCACGCCTATTGGCTTTCCGCCACCAAGTCGCAGAACTAGTCTCTGGCGGGGTTGCCTTCTGGCGCATCCAAAGTACCCCGAGCACAACCAGTGTCTCCACCTGCTTCTCCCTCCACAGCCCCCGCCTGCCCCAACGCTGATACTAGCTCACGTCGCCTCCCTCTTTCGGGCAAAAAGTCGGGGGTCCCAAGGCTAATCTTGTCATTGCCCCGCACACAGCCCCTATGCAAAGCAAGAAGCTCTATGGGTCTACCTCGCGTCCAAGTTAAGGAATTCCTGGGCACAACGCTGCGCGCATGTCCGGAAGTCCTAAATTACTTCGTCTGCGACAGCGGCGTATTTAAAGGGGCAGGCTCCCACTTAAAGAAGAGCCTTACGCGAGACCTGAAATTTCTCCCGCTGCAGAGCCGCCTGGCGGCGTGCAGAGGAGGTACGGGGCGGGTACTGGGGCGGGGACTAATATTTTGGGCCACCCCGTTCCGGTGCTCTCGCAGGCCGGGGTTCTTCCGCAGCCGGCTGAGCGGGGGCGGTGCCCCGGCGGCCCTGGCGCCCCGCTACTGGGCAGGTAAGGAATTCCCGCCATGCGCGTCTTCTTCACTGGGCGTCCGCGGCCCGCGCTCGGGTCTCCATCCCTGTGCCCCCGAGTTGTTGAAGGACGGTTTCGGAAGAAAAACCGCCTTCTGTCTTCAAAATGAGAAAAGTTAGAGAGGAAGTAGGGGGTGTGGGCACTGTTCGCTCCAGGGTGCGTTGGGTGGGTTCCCGCGAGGATCAGTTCATCCGACCTGAGGAGGAAGCCAGGGCTTGGAGAGGCGGCTCCGAGTCCTTCTGGGGCTCAGTCCCACCTCGCGTCAAGGTTTTTCGCAACTCCGGGGCGGTGCGGAGCGGGAACCGGTTGACGAAATGAATTTCTTGCCCTGAGAACCAGGAAGTAAGGCCGGCTCCGGGCCCAGATGCTCGTCGCGCGGAAGGCGTTCTGGGCCTCCGCGAGGTTCCGCGCAGCTTGTCACTCTGGCTTCCACGTTCCCGGAAATCGGAAAGTGGAGAGGGGGGTAAGGATCAGTCCGTACATTGTCAGATGGGGAAGGCATTGCCCGACTGCCTGGAGCAGGAGAGACAGCACAGGGGTTATAAAGAGACCCTGAGAAAGGGAGAGATTATTTGGGAACCAGAGCTCTGTTCCTGCCCGAAAAAAAACCTGTCTGCCCCAGGACCCCTAAAGAGGAGAGCATATTCAAGTCGGCCTTTTTCCTGTCTGGGGGTCATCCTGGAAAAGATCTATCAGAAAGCCCCTATGTCTTTTACGCTCTCATGCTGAACGTGCATTTGAAGTTTGCTTTCTACCTCTACCTCTCCAGGGCAAGCTCCTGATCTTGCGGGCCAGACCTGCTCCATCCACAGCCTTCTCCATCCAAGTACCTGTCCAGAATCGTTCAGGCCAGAAACCTTGGCGCAGCCTCCTCACCCTTCATTTCTGCACACGGGATTCTATTTGCTCTTCTCGGGAAACTGCCCAGCATCCTGGGACTGCCCCTTCCCTGCGACCGCTCTGGTCCAAGCCGCCAGCGCCTCCCGCCTGGATCGCTGGTGTCCTCTGCTATTGGTCTCTTCCTGTTTCTCTGCTTAGTCTAGTATCCTTTACTCCCAGCAGCAGCCCGGGTGTCTTTTCTAAGACCTGAGTATAGAGCATCTCTCTCCTATTCTGGAAGCCTCCGCCGTCTTCTCACTCAGCGGATACACAAAATCAATACAAAAGCTATAAAGCTTTAGGAGACCTGGTGCCTTACCGGTTTCATCTAATCTGCCACTTTCCTGCACCTTCCTCCCCAGACTTACTGTCTCCCTGCTGTTCTCAGTGAACCTACTTAAAGACTTTTATGTTTTTAGTATTCCTTTTACCGAAAACTTCGCCCACAGATATCCCAGTGTCTGACTTTCCCAGTTTTTTAAAAAAGATTTTATTTATTTATTTGACAGACAGAGATCACAAGCAGGCAGAGAGACAGGCAGAGAGAGAGGAAGGGAAGCAGGCTCCCCGCTGAGCAGAGAGCCCTATGTGGGGCTCAATCCCAGGACCCTGAGATCATGTCCTGAGCCAAAGGCAGCGGCTTAACCCACTGAGCCACCCAGGCACCCAACTTTCCCAATTCTTGAGACCCCTAATCACAGGGGACTTTCACACTGAGGCTTTCTCTGACTACCCTGTTTTAAAGTGAAACTCCTCTGTTTATTTTTGTCCACTCCATTGGCATCATCTAGCCTAGTACAGAGTTTATTGGCTTATTGCCTGTCTTCGTGTATTAGAATATAAGTTCCATGAGTTCGGTTTTTCTTTTTTTCCTTGTTTTCCTAGTGCTTTATCTCCAAGAACTTGAATCAATATCCAGCACAAAGTGGACACTCAGTAAATATTTGATTTATTTCAATATTCAATATTTCAGAATATTGAAAAACAATGTTTTTATGTTTTTAATACATCCAAACATTATATATATATGAAAGATTTTATTTATTTATCTGACAGAGATTACAAGTAGACAGAGAGAGAGAGGGAGGGGGAAGCAGGCTCACTGCTGAGCAGAGAGCCCAATGTGGGGCTCAAACCCAGGACCCTGAGATCATGACCTGAGCCAAAGGCAGAGGCTTTAACCCACTGAGCCACCCAGGCACCCCTATATATATTTTTAATATATCCAAAGCAAGGGCACCTGGGTGGCTCAGTCATTAAGTGTATGCCTTCGGCTTAGGTCCTGATCCCGGGGTTGAGCCCCACATTGGGCTCCCTGCTCCACTGGAAGCCTTCTTCTCCCTTTCCCACTCCCTCTGCTTGTGTTCCCTCTCACACTGTCTCTCTCTGTCAAATAAAATCTTTAAAAATATATATATATATATGTATATATATACATATGTATATATATACATATATATATATATATATTCCAAAGCATTTTAAATTACTTAGAGTGAATTAAATCCATGCTTGAGAATTATGTATTATTTTTAATATACAGCATACCAACACATATCCTAGTTTGAAAAGGGCAGCCCTATGTAATTTAATAGGTCCAAAAGTGTCACCAGCTTTTGCCCATAATGCTGGTACTGAGTTGTCCAGAAATAAAGATAATGGTTATCTAGCATATTTCACTTAAGAAAGCATGGGAATGTGTATTTTAGGGAGTTATAAATATATTAAAAATGCTGTGCTTAATAAAATAAGACTGCTGCTACCTGAAAAGCTTAACTATATTGTCAGACCTCTTATTTCTGCTCTGTCAGTAGCCCCTCACTGCTATTCTGAAAACTGAGCTTTAATACAAATCTGCACATTTCTTTTCTTTTAAAAAAAAATGTTATATAAGAATAAGTTTGCCATAAAATAATTATTCCAACATTTTTTAAAAATCACCTAATAAGTGATAGGCGCTTTGCATTTGTTGGTTTAAAATCTTACAGCAAGTCTTAGGTATTATCATCTCTGTTTTACAGATTAAAAAAACAAGATCCAAGGAAATTCAGTTATTAAGTCTGGTCATAATGGGTTTGTGGAAGAGCTTCATTAGAACCCAGGCCCATGCAAATTCTTCCTCCCCTCTGTACTCTCTTCCTCTGATCAGAGTGCTAATGAATCAGTCTTAAAACTTCATTAATTCATTTGACAAAAATCTTTTATTTCCCATTTGGGGCACAGTACTTTGTCTTTTTGAGAACATCTATATGAGTAAGAAGTATTGATTTCCACAAGGAAACATTTGTTTTAGTATATTTCTCAGTTATCATCTTATCTTTCTTCTTGTCTGAGTTGTCTTATTTGAAAATGTGAATGGTCACCATGAGAATTAATGGCATGAGAAAAGTCATGAAGATATTTATTTATTTATTTGTAAGCGACATATCTTTTTCTACTTATATTAATCCTAAGCACACTAATTTTTAAAATTTTAGTTAATTTTATTTTATTTTCAGTGTCCTGAAGTTCATTGTTTATGCACCACACCCAGTGTTCCATGCAGTACATGCCCTTTATAATACCCACCACCAGGCTCACCCCTCCACTGTCCCCCTCCAAAACCCTCAGTTCGTTTCTCAGAGTCCACCGTCTCTTGTGGTTTGTCTCCCCCTCCAATTTCTCCCAACTCACTTCTCTTCTCCATGTCCCAGTGTCTTGAATGCTTTGAAAGAAGTGATACATTTCATTTTTTCTCTACAGTAACTTATTTTTTTTTATTGAAAATGCAGAAAGCAAGTGAAAACAAAACTTTCCTAAAAATCACCATCAAGAGATAATCACTGTTAATGTTTTAGTGCATATTCTTCCAGATGTGTGTGTGTGACATATGAATGTGTGTCTAAAGTAAAATTTTAAATTCTGAGATTTAGAACTTACAGACATATATAGAGAGAGGAGTTGTCAGAGGCTTTCCTTTTTTTTTTTTTTTTTGGTAGCCCTATGCTGTCCCCTCTGCTAGAAATCTGTGTTTAGGAAAGGTACTGAATTTATTCCTGGTCCTAAGACAGACACTTTTTTAAAATTTATTTTTTATTTTCAGCATAACAGTATTCATTATTTTTGTACCACACCCAGTGCTCCATGCAATCCATGCCCTCTATAATACCCACCACCTGGTACCCCGACCTCCCACCGCCCGCCCCCTTCAAAATCCTCAGATTGTTTTTCAGAGTCCATAGTCTCTCATGGTTCACCTCCCTTTCCAAATTTCCCGAACTCCCTTCTCCTCTCTAACTCCCCATGTCCTCCATGCTATTTGTTATGCTCCACAAATAAGTGAAACCATATGATAATTGACTCTCTCTGCTTGACTTATTTCACTCAGCATAATCTCTTCCAGTCCCTTCCATGTTGCTACCAAAGTTGGGTATTCGTCCTTTCTGATGGAGGCATAATACTCCATAGTGTATATGGACCACATCTTCCTTATCCATTCTTCCGTTGAAGGACATCTTGGTTCTTTTCACATTCTTTTCACATTTTGGTGACCGGGGACATTGCTGCTATAAACATTGGGGTACAGATGGCCCTTCTTTTCACTAAGACAGACTTTTTATTCTCAATTTTTTGTAAGTTAGTTCTAGCCTTTAGGATTACCAAGCAGTCCTCCTTCTACTAGTTTTGTCAATCACATTGCACTTCTTAAAATGGAGAGAAATCTGAGTAAATAAAGAAAAATAATGTGAACGGAGCCACTGCAAAGTCTATAGGCAGATATAGTTTCTTAATTTAAAAAAAAAAAAAGTCTCTCACTCAACACAATATTTTAAGTAGTTACTAAAGCCCAATTTGGTTGGGTCTCTGCTTAGGAGAACACACCATCTAAAAGAGAAGGCAGACACATAAACAATAAAATATATTAATCATTATACTAGAAGAATGACTGGTGACAGTTAGGAGCAAAAGATATGACTCTCAGGGAAAGCCAACAGTGCCTTTTGCATCGCGCTTAAAGAAATCATAGGCATTTGCCCAGTGACCCTCAAGGTGATTGGGCAGTTCTTTTACCTAGCACTAGGTGACCTCACCTCCTGCTTCACCAAGAAAATAACATTGCGTGGGAGTTCTCCCTCTCCCTTCAAATATGTCTGTATCCAAACCCCTCTTTCTAGATTTGGAAGAAAAATTTTCCTTCAGTTCAAGGCTGACGTCTTTACATATACTCTGTTCACTATCCCTTTTGTATCCTCAACCAAGCTTAACTCTTAAAACAAATCCTAAACCAGGAGTTTTAAGGGCGTGGTTGGGGTCCCCAAGTCTCTTTCAAGAGATTCATAGAGTCAAAATCACTTATAGGTAAAAGATTCATTCAGAGTACAGAATTCAGAGATTCATTGAGATTTTAATGAAACAAAGTTCATTGATACAGTTTCAGATTTCACATTGCAGCTGTTAGGAAATTCTCTTTTATCAAGTTTCACTATAGTGTCAAAGAGAAGTATCTACTACTTTGTGAAAAGAGTATTAAAATTCCATTTCCAACTCTATGGATTTTCTTCATATGTGTCATCCAAATCAGTATAATGCAGCAGAGTAAATGCAAAAACAGATATGAGAATCCAGCTGTCTTCTATTAAGCTGAATATTAAAGAGATTAGCAAAACTATAAAATAATGTCACTCTTCTTTTTATTTTGGAGAATGTAGTTATTTTTATCAAAATATGTATGCTAACATGTAGTATATTCCTTATTTTTAATCAGTTAGTGAATAAGTAATTTTTAAATTTTTCAGTGTCAATTTCTAATAAGGTAATTATTTGTAGATATAACCAACATAAACAAAAGCTCTTTGGATTCTACAGAAATTTTTAATAGTGTAAAGGTCATTGAGACCAAATTTGAGAACTGATGCCTTCCCCCTCCTTCCCTTCAAAGCCAGATTTCTTAGAAAATGCATTTTTACCATTCACTCACTGAGCCATTAAAAATTTTCTTAAGCCACCCACTTCCAAATCTAACACACTCGTCAGTGTTTATTGGACCTCTCTGGGTCTTATATACCAACCTATCCTCCTTTCTAGAAATCTCTGCTATGCTATTGTCCTAGTTTTCTTCTTACCTCCATGGTTCATCAGTACTTTTTTTTTTTTTTTAAGATTTATTTATTTATTGGGGCACCTGGATTGCTCAGTGGGTTAAACCTTTGCCTTCAGCTCAGATCATGATCTTAGGGTCCTGGGATCGAGCCCCACATTGGGCTCTCTGCTCAGCAGGGACCCTGCTTCCCCCTCTCTGCAGGGAGCCTGCTTCTCCCTCTCTGCCTACTTGTGATCTCTCTTTCTTTCCCTGTTAAATAAATAAATAAATAAATAAATATATTTTTAAAAAGATTTATTTATTTATTTATTTATTTATTTGACAGACAGAGATCAAACTCCTTGCCTGGGCATAATCAATGTTCTTGGTGCTATTCCTACTGCCTGGAATTTCCTTTTAGGTTGATCCTCATTCCTTTTCACTCATCCTTCCAATCTCTCTCCCCACCTAGATCTGTCTTGATATGTTTCCTTCAGACTGCCTTGGCTCCATTCTTACTGGGCCTCCACAGCCTGCACACACCACTTGGAACATTTATCAGTCACTGTAATTATTCATATCCTCTGCTGGTCTGAGAAGCTTGAAAATAAAGATTTTTTTCTCTTTTCTGTAGCTCCCATCACTTAGTACAGAGCCTGACATACGTTGAACATATGAATAAATGAAAGGAAATGTCTTGTTTTTATATAGAAAAGAGAGTGACCTGAACAGTGCATTGAGTTATTAAAGTAGGGACCTATGGAATGAATTTTGGAGTCAGATATGAGTTCAAGTCCAGCTCTCATTTACTGTCTTTGTGAAGTAAAGATATTAAAATTGCCTTCATCAATGTAAGGACTAAATGAAATATATGAATCACCTAGCATGGTACTCGACAACAAATTCATTCATTCTTAACTCTTACCAGCAGTATGTACAAGTCGCTAATCAGTAGTTATCTATTAACAAATGAAATGGAGACATGGAGCTTACAGTCTAAAGGGGGAAGCAGATAATAAACAAGCAAATAAATACATGATTACAATTACATTGTGCAGTGGTGAAAGATATTTGGGTTGAAGGCAGATAGACCTACTTAGATGTGGTGGTCAAAGAAGGCCAAAGAGAAGAGAATACAAATATGGAAGCCTACGATACAGGGTGACATTTTGGTGTTTTACTCTTTTATAGCTTCTGAATTTTGTACCACATAAATATATCCTTTACTCCAAAAATTAATTTTGTTACATTTTAAAGATAAAAGTACAGAGGGAATAAGGAGAATAATTGACAGAAGAATATCTGAATCCCTGTCTTGATTAATTAGACGAAAGTCGCCACTTGCTGAGAATGAGAAGCATGGAGGTCAAATAAAACCACATGGAGAGAGGTAAAGGCATGAAACAGTCACTAAGGACAATGAGCAAAGGCAACAGGATTCACAGCAGTGTAGAAGGCTACATGGAAAGAGGGTCTCCATAAATTTGTGTTCATACCTTTCTGCTCAGCTATCTAATTCTCTATACCTATATTCAGCAGTGCCTGTGTACAAGTAGAATTGTGAAATGTATCCCTGGCTGTCTCTCTCCAGGGTGGAGTGGCAAAAGAAAGAGGGGACTGAGGAAATAAAGGTTCTCTCTGGAGTGTAGTTAAGGTGGTAAACCACAGGGTTTGGCTTAGTAGGGAATGAATTATTATCAGACAGTTCTGTTGGACTCAAAGTGGTAGGAAAAGTAAGTTATTTACCATATCTTTTAGTTATTTCATTGTTTTACTTCTACCCAAGAGTGTTGGAAAATGTTTAAATAAATACTGATTGAGAAAAATATCTTTAATTGAAAAATAAATATTTTACGAATAGAATTGATTCCTGAATATCTTCTGAATTTTCAGGAATTTTCTGAAAAAGTGAATTTTTCACTTCTTTGTGTAAATTGCACTTCAGAAATATCAGAAAAATAATTCTTCAATTTATCATGGATAACTATAGCTGGAGAAAAAAAGTAAGACTAGATGACAATTAGACAAATAAACCACAATTTTAATTTCTTCTTAGAATATCAATTAGTTGGGGTGCCTGGATGGCTCAGTGGGTTAAAGCCTCTGCCTTCACTTTGGGTCATGGTCTCAGGGTCCTGGGATTGAGCCCCACGTCGGGCTCCCTGCTCGGCGGGGAGCCTTCTCCCCTCTTCTTCTGCTGCCTGCCTCTCTGCCTACTTGTGATCTCTGTCAAATAAATTAAAAAAAAAAAAAAAGAATATCAATTAGTGTTCCTTTATTATGGTGTAATCAGTTGCCGACTTTTCACATATTGTAGCAAAATGTGATTTATAAGCTTACAGATGTCATCCCTAAAACTACCATAAAATTTTAATGAGAATTTTCTGTATTTTAGGAATAGAAGATGAACAAACCCATAACATCTTCCACATATGTGCGCTGCCTCAATCTTGGACTAATTAGGAAGCTGTCAGATTTTATTGATCCTCAAGAAGGATGGAAGAAGTTAGCGGTAGCTATTAAAAAACCATCTGGTGATGATAGATACAATCAGTTTCACATAAGGTAACGTATAAAATTCTCTTCCTTTTTAAATTCTTACATCACAGTCTAGAATGATTAATAGATATAAATATCATCTAATGTTGCAATTCAGAAAATAAAACTCTCTCAGGGGAAAATAATGCTAATAAGTAACCTCTTTTTTCCATTTTTGCAATTTTTGGTTCTTTCTCCATTATGTCAGCTAGGCTAGTGTTGTGATCTTGAAAATAAGTTTTTGGGTTAGAATCAAGATTCCCACTTTTACTCTAGTTTTCTGTTTAGCAAGCTGAGAAATTTCCCTCAGCCTCACACTTGTCACATCCAGATTGAACATAAGGGTATTATAAGAATCTCTAGTAAAAATCTAAGTGTGTAAATTTCTACTTCCCTTGACAGTGTACTTCAAATTGACATTTTAAAGTTGCTTGTAAATATACACATCTGTGAACGGAAGCCTCAGATCTTAGTGAGGATTTTATAACACTGTCTTCAGATGATCTCATTTTCATCTCTGTTTACCTCTGCTTGATTTACTATAAAATGTGTGTACAGATTTTATTTTTGTCAGTGATTTCAACCCAAATTTCAGCCCCAAATCTGTGTTTGGATGTAAGAAGAAAAGACATTAATTTGTGATTTTCAGCATTAACCTGATAAAGATCCCAAAGCCTTAACTCCCATCTTAGTCCTTCCAGGAAACATTTCCTCATATGAAGGATAAACATCTTAAATTACTTGAAAGAAATTTAGGTTTCGGAATGCCTGTGTGGCTCAGTCCATTAAGCATCTGCCTTTGACTCGGGTCACGATGCCAGGGTACTGGGATCAAGTCCCATATTCAGCTTCTTGCTCAGCAGGGAGCCTGCTTTTCCCTCAGCCTGCTACTCCCCCTGCTACTTCCCCCTGTGTTCTCTCTCCCTCTCTCTGTCTGACAAATAAATAAATAAAATCTTAAAAAGAGGCAGATTAAGTTGAAAGCAACTTTCAAAGATAATTTATTGATATTACTATTAAAAACTTTTAGAGAATAGCTGAGGCAATGTTGGTGAGGAGAAAAAGCTCTTCTCTACAGAATAATGGTGGCAAATAATTATTGAAAGATTTATAAAAAGTTACCAATTTATAATCACCCATGCAAGACTCATCAGCGTCGCTAATACCACAAGATGAAAAGTTGTTAATGAACAAGATATGCACAGGATTTCGAAGAATTATTCACAGGTTACTTATGAATTATGAAGGGTAAAAGTACTTTTATAAAGAAAAAAAATCTGAAATACACCTCCTTAACTAAGTAATCAAAGTTTGGGTCACTGATAATGGCACAGACTGCATTATGTGGGTCTGGTACAGTACAGTGGGACGAACATGTCACCTAGGTAGTGTTTTTACCAAACATTTTTTTTTTAAGATTTTTTATTTATATATTTGACAGAGAGAGAGAGAAGGATCACAAGCAGGCAGAGAGGCAGACAGAGAGGGTGGGGGGAAGCAGGCTCCCTGCTGAGCAGAGAGACCAATTCGGGGCTCGATCCCAGGATCCTGGGATCATGACCCAAGCCAAAGGCAGAGGCTTAACCAACTGAGCCACCCAGGTGCCCCACTTACCAAACATTTTTAACCTGAATTTAATCATGAGAAAGTAGCCAGACAAGTCTAGACTATGAGACATTCTACAGGGTGTTTAGCTTATACTGTAACATGTATGCATGCACACACACACACACACACACACACACACACACACACATACACACAGGGAGAGGGAGAAGGCAAGAATACAAGTGTGGCAAAGTGTTATCCACTGGCCAGTTGGTGTATCTAGGTGAAAGGGAAACAGTTTTTCATGGTATTATTCTTACAACTTTTCTGTAAGTTTGAAATTTTGCAACATAAAAAATTTGGAGGCAAAGCAGAAAAAAATTGTTAAGTTTTTAAACGTTACTTTTCAAACGAATTTTTGAAGAAGAATGAAAAACTAATCTGTTTTTCCTTTAATGTAATTGAAATATAGTAAGGATCAAAGGAATAATTCTCCAAGTTTATGCATAGTATTCTGTTTCATGAAGGAGAATGATTTATTAAAAAATCCTATGGCTAGCAGAGTCATAAAACAGGTAGGGAAGTAATTCAGTTTAGTAGGTTGAGAGCACACCCTTATGTCAAGTGAGACAGCTGAATTTGGATCTCAGTTTAAATACTGTGTTTTTGCTGTATGGCTATGGGCTGGTTACTTGACCTCTCCACACCTGGCTTTCTCATTAATAAATGAGTGTTGTATCCATAGTATCTTTGAGAATTAAATGAGTTCATGTGGGTGCATCCTGAGCAGGTACTCAGTAAGTATTCAGTGTATGTTAACTTACAGGATCATCACCTTCAGCATCTTTTCCCCTTCTGCCTATCTTCCTGGTTCTCTGTAATTCTTGCTAGTTTTCCTGCTGCCCCTCTCCTTTAATGCTGTAGGAGGTACTGTGGGTGAGGCGGGAGCATGGGGGAATAATTCCTATTTTCAGTGAAGTCTATTTCATACTAATTTTGGGGTTTTGTCACTTGCTTTTAAGGAGATTTGAAGCATTACTTCAAACTGGAAAAAGCCCCACTTGTGAATTACTGTTTGACTGGGGCACCACAAATTGTACAGTTGGTGATCTTGTGGATCTTTTGATTCAAAATGAGTTTTTTGCCGCAGCAAGTCTTTTGCTACCAGGTAAATGGAGTGTGAGTAGGACATCAACAACTAGGGTGGAAAGGCAAGTGGCAGAAATAGGAACATGTCTCCTTACTCTTACTTTTTTCTCCTGGTAGATGAGCCTTACATTTGAGACTGCTTTTCATTCTTTCCACGTTCCCTAACTCATACAAGCACCTTAGACATAAGGCACTGCAGACTTGCCACTAAGGAGATAGAGGCATGATCGGGTCTGAGCCCACCATTCAAGTCAGGGAGTTTTGTGCCAGTAGGAAGTTTAGAAGGACGGAAATTAGTTTTTTGGGTTTTTGTGGGGGGTTTTTGTGATTTGTGGGGGTGTTTTGTTTTAGCTCTTTCTTTTTTTCACCCTCAACTTCTACTCCAATGGGATTTCCCTACGTTGTATTCTGTTGGGTCACTGTCTAGATGCCTTCCTCATAACCTTATTTTTTTCCTTTGATGCCATTTACACTAGTAGTTCTCACTGTTTTGTGTATAGATTCCTGGCTTTATTCCAGACCTCATTATCAGAATTCTTGACTTGGGTTAAGGCCGATGTTTTTAAACAAACACTTCAGTGCTTCTGATATAGTTGGCTCGTATGTTTTTTTTAAAACACCACCTTACCTTCTCTATTCATCTTTATCCAAAACGTACAAGTTCTTACTAGGTAGCTTCTTGTGTGTGCTGTGAGAAAAGGAGGTTTAATCTGTGGAAATGGGAATGACATCAAATGAACTGAGTTCCTAGTTTAACTTTTTCATAAACACTTTTTCTTATGAGAGGACAATTTGTATCGTACTTCATTTGGCAGATGCTGTTCCCAAAACAGTTAATATACTACCTTCTAATGAAGCTGTAACAGTTCAGCAGAAACAGTTGCCTCTCTGTGGCAAGGACAGGACATTTGTGGTACCTGTGCAGAATCTTGAACAAAATTTTATGCCACCTGACTCCTCAAGTCCAGAAAATCCAAGTTTAGAAGGTAGTGATACACGTAAGTAACATTTGCAGTGCTTTCTGCTAGTGGGTTTGTCGTTAAAACCAAAGTTGCTTTGAAATCAATCTCTCCTTTTTTGTGTGCACACTGGCCATAGCTTTTTTTTTTTTTTTAAGATGTTATTTATTTATTTGAGAGAGAGCACACAAGTCATGGGAGGGGCAGAGAGAGAGGAAGAAGCAGGCTCCCTGCTAAGCAAAGAGCCGACATGGGGCTCAATCCCAGGACTGTGGGATCATGGCCTGAGCTGAAGGTAGACAGTTAAACGACTGAGCCACCCAGATGCCCTGGTCATAGCTCTTCTGGGGGTTTTCTTTTTTTCTCTCCTGACTTACTAAGCACCATCATCATTGTATTAGTCAGTGTGTTATCAGTGAATACAGGCAATAGGACATACAAACAACTGCAAAAGTATGACAAATTGTGTAAATATTTATATAACTTGAAAAGGTCATTTTAGGGGACCTGGATAGCTCAGTCAGTTAAGTGTCTGCCTTCGGCTCAGGTCATGAGCCCAGAATCCTGGGATCAAGTCCTGAATCAGGCTCCCTGCTCAGCGGGGAGTCTGCTTCTCTCTCTGCCTGCCACTCCCTCTGCTTGTGCTTTCTCTCTCTCTGTCAAATAAATAGATAAAATATTAAAAGCAAGCAAGCAAGAAAGGGTCATTTTATAAAGAAAATAAGTGACTAGAGTTTTGGGTGGAGGATCACCAGGCAGAATTTTCAAGATGAAGCTTAAATTTTTATTTTTAAAAGATAGCTGTACTCTCTCTTATCACACCTGATCCAAAGTTGTAAATATTTGCATATATATGAAATAATCACGTTGAAAAAATATTAAGGTTCTTAAAACCAATATGTTTTTTATCAAAGTAGTTTTTCCTTATTTTATTGACATTATAGGTTTTCACAATTTTTCATTTTATGAATTGAAGAATGTCACAAATAACTTTGATGAGAGACCCATTTCTCTCGGTGGCAACAAGATGGGAGAGGGAGGATTTGGAGTTGTATATAAAGGCTTCGTGAACAACAAAACTGTAGCAGTGAAGAAACTTGCAGCGGTAAGTTATATGTTTAGGAGTAAAAAGAATTAAAGGAAAAGTTGCTTCCTGGTGTGCTATACTGTAAGTTTTAAATTAATCTTTGGGAAATATATTATTTCAGTGTGTGTTTTCTTTAAACATCATTCTAAGTTGGTAGTTCTTAACACTTAAAAAACTGTTGAAAGCTATGGATCCTGTTTCTACAGAAATGTAGTTATGGGCATACACATATGAGTATACATATAATTCCAGAAGATTCACAAAATGAAGTTAAGAAGCCCCGTTCTACATAGTGCTTCATGCATAATCTAGATGAAAATGGGAAGATACTAAGAAAATTTTGTAAAAACAGCTTTCTTATGTTACTTTTCTCATTTAAAAATAAGCTTAAAAAATATAATAAAAAAGATTTTAAAAATTCTTGTCTAAGTCCTTCATTCCCATTTCTCCTAGACTGTTCACTGTGTACTTGATTTGTTATATTATAATTCTGTTATTATATTCTAGAAATATCCATATAATATACATTTATATGATGAAGATAGTCACCTGTTGTCATATATGTTACAAATATTTTGTAGATTTTATTTGTCTTTTTCCCTTCAAATTTGCTTATGTTTTCTGTTACAACAAATGTTTTCTTCAGAATGCTTCTCATATTATTTCATTTTGTTTCTATAGTAACTCAGTGAGGTTTTTATGGTTATATGGTTTATAAGGATTTTTTTCTTTCCACTAACTAGCCATGGGACTTTGAACAAATCATTCATATTTCTAGTTCTCAGTTATTCTGTAAAATGGGGAAAAAAATGCCTTACATTTTAAAAGAAAGCAAGATCAGCCAGGCCATCTTTTGCACCTCCTGATAGCTTTAAGAGCTTTGAGGTTATTGTATTGTATTATATATTCTTTTATTTTTCAGATGGTTGACATTAGTACTGAAGAACTGAGACAGCAGTTTGATCAAGAAATAAAAGTTATGGCAAAGTAAGTTAATTTGACAACGTAGTAGAGTGGAAAAGAGCAGCTCAAGGAGTAGGAGACCTGGTTTCTCACCCAGAGTGTGCCATGAACTAGTGATATTTCCAGATATGTAGAATTAAACTAAAGGGTTTAAATGAGAGGAATTGAAGGAATTTTGATTCTACAAGTCTGTGACTACATATATTCACATGCCTGAAGCTTAAATCTCACTTGTTACTTTACATCAGAGCAAAGTTCCAAAGGATTTCAACTATCATCTTTGTGGCTCCCAGAATTCATGAGAAATAAGTTATAGAGGTACAAAAAAAAATACAGAATTATTGGCCCTTAGATATATTAACAACCCTAAACCAGGAAAAATTTGTATGCCAGTATCCTTAGAAGACATGGATGTCTTAGAAGACATTGGCTGTCATCAGGAAGAGTGAGAGAAACAAATCAGGATTCTATTCTGATAATTGTAGTGCAGTGTATTTTATGTGTCTGGTCTCATTTAATTTCATAACAGTTATTATAACCTCCCCTACCTTTTTTTTTTCCCATGAGATTTAGAAAAATTAGCCAGTAAAAAATCAGCTCTGTTTTTCATATCCATATCCCTACAGAAATGTAGTTATGGACATACACATATGATGCCAGATCCTGAGCTTTTTTCTTTTTCATTTTCTTAAATTTATTTATTTTTTACTCCTGAAATGTAATTGACATACAATGTTAATATTAGTTTCAGGTATAACATGCCAACTCAGCAGTTGTATGCATTACTCAGTGTTCACCACAATATGTATAGTCCCCATCTGTCACCTTACAACATTATTGATATGAATCCTGATGAAATTTACCAATTTTATACTCAATTACACTTACTGCTATAAATTACGAATTGTGATTGCTTAACCTCAAGATAGAAATAATAGACTGGAATTAATTCAATCATAGTAAAAATAATGCACACTGATTAAAAAAAAAGAAAAGCCTCTTTTTTTTGGGATTTTTTTCCCCTGTCACTCTGCAATCCTAAAAGTAATTTGTTCAAAATAGAGAAATAATAAAAAGTGTTTCATAAATATATCACTCAGAGTGAGCCATGGCTAATATTTTGAGGTACTTGCTTCATGATGTGTGTGTAGCTTTTTTCCCATGTCATTAAAAATAATTTTAAAACATTTTGTTAGTCTGTTAGTTTTAATTTACATATATAATCTTATATGCTGAATTAATTATTCAGCATATATGATTATATTTTGTGAAACCAGTACTCTCCTAGTTTTGTTTCTAATTTTCAACATTACAAATTAAAGTTCCTTTAAATCTCCTTGTATATAAATCTTTAAATGCAACTCTGCTTATTTTATCAGGTAGAATGCTAAAGAATCACTGGTTCAGAATGCATGAACTTCTTAAAAACTTTCCAAGTACATGTCCAAATGGCCTTTTAAATAAATTATGGTAATTTACATGCCTATCAGCAATGTATTACAATTTAAATTTTACTGCTACTTTACCACCATTGAATATTCTTACTGTTTCTTAATAAGTACCAATTTCTGGATCTTACCAGCAGAATGACCCCAGCCAAGTTTCTTAACTATTAGTTTTCGTATCTATAAAATGGGATACTAATAGTGTGTACTTCATTAAGTTATTATGAGGATTAAATAAAACAGAGCAGGTAAATCACTTACCACAGTGCCTTCTATATAGTATGAACTCAGGAAATGTTACCTACTTGTTTTTAAAATGTGCCATTTAAAATAAATAAATAAAATGTGCCAGTTTGATGGAAAATAGAGTACTTATTTGTTTTAATTTGCACTTCTTAAAATATTTATGAGGATAGACTGATTTCAATTCTCATTTGAAATCATGAAATCCCAGAATTTTATATGATTTTATATCAACAAAGTGAGTAAGCACTTAGATGGAATGCATATCATGTTCGAAGTATATTTCTAGGCTCTTATCTATTTGCTCGTTCAATTCTCACAGCATCCTTGTTACATCATAGGGGTTATTATCCACATTTGGTGAAGTTGCTGAGGCTTGGTGAGATGTTAACTTGTTAAGTGTTAATTTGGCCTATAAGTCAAATATCGGGGAGGGGGCGGTAGCAAAGCTGAACTTTAAACTTAGGACTTTGCCCAGTTTTCTTTCTGCTCTACCACAAATACCTAAGGTTTTGTTATAGTTCAGCTCTCTTTAGTTTTATTCCTTTCAAGTAGATAAAACTCAAATTAGGTCATAAATAATAAGATATCATTAAAGATCAACAATATACAAATTAGATGTAGTTAGAGATCAAATGTCTATAAGTCAGTGCTTTGGATATGTTAGAAAATTCTTGAAAGGGTCGTCATAGCAGTTTCAACAGACTTCTTGAAATCTTTCCTGTAAAGCTATCATTGAACATTGTACTACACAAAGGTAGTTATTAGGCCAATCCTTAACCAAACTATCACAAGTTTCAAAGCTCTAAATTATTGAACTTTAACTATAAAATAGAAACAGTAGGTGTCTGGCTGGCTCAGTTGCTCTAGAAGAGCATTAGATTCTTGACCTTAGGGTTGTGAGTTCAAACCTCATGCGGGGAGTAGAGATTACTTAAATAAATAAAATAGAAAAAGGATTTTTTTCTAATGTTGATCAGTATTGACAAAGAACTACAGAAAATTGTAAATGGCTACAATAAACAAATAAATGTTATAAACATATGTATCATAATATATATAGCATATCATTATTTTATTGTGCTTTTTTTATGTTAAAGCTCTAAATTGAATAACCTCCAACCAACAGCTGAATATATGTATGTGTCATAATAATTTTGAGTGGCAAATTATTTGTCGTAGGTGTCAACATGAGAACTTAGTAGAACTGCTTGGTTTCTCAAGTGATGGAGATGACCTCTGCTTAGTCTATGTTTATATGCCCAATGGCTCATTGCTAGACAGGCTGTCTTGCTTGGTAAGATATTTGCTCATCAGATTGTTTGGCTTTCTGTTTATGTATTGGAATACTAATATTCACCTTGTTACAAAATTATTTAAACCACATTAATCTTAATATTTTTCCTGCTCTTTGAAAATTATATGGTTGATAGATAAACAGCTGGGATTGCTATTCTGTAAGGTGATAATCTTAAATACAAAATTACCAGTCAAGACAAATCTTTGGAGGTGCTCCTATATATTTTTATTGTCAAATAAGAAATGCTGACTCGGACTTGATCTTACTTAGAGATTATTTTTGGACAATTTTTAAAAATTACAATCCCAAATTCTCGGTGATATAATATCATTTTCAGTAGTTGCTTGGAAAAATGTTCTGTTATATATTTTCTATAGATTTTTTATCCTTTTTTTTAATGGGTTGGTTACTTCATAAGGATGATACTCCACCACTCCCTTGGCATATGAGATGCAAGATTGCTCAAGATGCAGCTAATGGCATCAGCTTTTTACATGAAAACCATCATATTCATAGAGACATTAAAAGGTAAATGCTGTTCTAAAAAATGTTTTTTGGAAAACCATCTTCGTAGAATAACTTGCTCTCATTCTTTCTATTCAAATTTCATATGCATGTCTTAACTTACAGTACTCCTTGAAAGCTCTTCTCATTAAAACATCTATAATCTCCTTTTTTCGAAACCCACGTAGCTATTTTTAGTATTCATCCTACATGATCTTTTTTTGAATAGCATGGCATTTTGTTTCTCTTGACTGCTTTTGCCTTGTCAAAATTATTTTCTGGATCACCACTGTTTTCTGAATCACTGTCATCCTTCATGGGTGCATTTCAATTTTCTTCTTGCATAAATAGCCAATATTAATTAAGCACCTACTATGTGCTAGGCACTGTAGATAATATAGTTAGCAAAAGTAGCACTTGTAGTGTTTGAAATCAATCAAATGATCACTAATAATAGAAAATTAATAAGGAGTATATAGTATTTAATGTACAGTATTAGTATAAACAAGAGTTTTCTGAGGAAGTGCTATTTTAGCAGAGATCCAAAGAATGAGTAGGAAATAAGTGGGCACAATTTGAAGGTAACTACAGAAGGTAGGGAGAAAATCATTTTAGACAGAATGGACTGCATTTTTAAGACCAGTATTGAGAGGGAACATGAAAGCATAGATAAATTTTTGGAAGTGAAATGAATACAGTATAACTGAAATGCAGAAATTAAAGGAATGATTGATATAAAATAAAATTATAGAAGTCAGCCTGAAACTAAACCTGTAGGATCTAATAGACTAATGTAAGGACTTTAGTTTTATTATAAATGTAATAAGATGCCACTGAAAAATTATAAGAAGAGATGTGGCATCGTGTTCAAGTTTGGAGAAGATCCCTTTGACTTGAGTGTAGAGAACAGTTTGTAGGAAGGGCTAGTTAGGAAGCTATTACAGAAGTTGTGGTGGTAGCAGTTCATTATCAAAAGAAGTGAACAGATTTGAGAGATTAAGATGGCAGGACTGGGTGCTGGGTGTCTCAGTCGGTTAAGCATCTACCTTCGGCTCAAGTCATGATCCCTGGGTCCTGGGATAAAGCCCCAAGCAGGGAGCCTGCTTCTTCCTCTCCTTCTGTCCCTCCCCCACTCATGCCCTCTCTCACTTGCTCAGCTCACTCTCTTTTGCTCTCACTCTCTTTCAAATAAATTTTTAAAATCTTGAAAAAAAAAAATAAGATGGGAGGACGTGCTGATATCTTGGCTGCAGAAGGATCAGAAAGAGGGACATATCAGGAATGACTCCTGGATTTCTAGCTTCCTGAATTGCATTCTGGGATGATTGTAGCATGATTCACTTACATAGAAAGCACTGGAAGAGGACTAGGTTGACGGTTGAGAATGTGAAATCTCTTTTGTACATGTTGTGTTTAAGATTCTTTTAAGATATGGAAGTGGAGGGGCACCTGGGTGACTCAGTGGGTTAGCCTCTGCCTTCAGCTCGCGTCGTGATCTTGGGGTCCTGGGATTGAGCCCCACATCGGACTGTCTACTCAACGGTGGGCCTGCTTTCCCCTCTCTCTGCCTGCCTCCCTACCTACTTGTGATCTCTCTCTCTGTCAAATAAATAAATAAAATTTATAGAAGTAGAAATGTTAGTGTCATATACAGATATGGAGCTGAAAAAGTCTGAGCTAAAGATATAAATTTGTGAATTACATACAGTTGATAAGACCTACTATATGATTGTAGTCTCTTAAGGAGAGATAGAGATTAGGAAAAGTCCCAAGATTTAGTCCTAAGGAACTTTAAGACTTAATGGCCAAATAGAAGAGAATGATTTCAAAAAGGAATCTAAGAAAGTAGGCACAGAAAGGTCAGATGAGAACCTGGTATCTGTGAAAATGAGGAAAGAGAGTATTTCCCAAAACAGACTAGTCAAAAAAAATGTCATTTGCTTTTTAGAGGTCAGGGTGAGGACTGAAAAATCACCATTTGGTTAGTGCTCTGAAGAGCATTAGTATCTTTACAGAGCACTACTTTCGCACAGAAACTGGGCAGAATTCAGGATGTATTTGAGGAGAGAGTGGGAGCTAGAGAACTGAAATGTGAGTGTAGACAAGTCTTTTATGGTATTTAGATAGTGAAGGGTGATTACTGGAAATACTGTGTCATTCAGGAAACTTCTTTTAAGATGGCAGAGACTAAAGTGTGCTTTTATGCCTATGGGAAAAGGAAGATGATAAAATAGAAGAGAGAAGTGAAATAATTTATGGAGTGAGGTTCTTGAGAACATAGGAAGGAGTCCAAGTAAAGGGATAAGCCATAGATGAGAGGACAGCACAGTCTCTCATCCCTTACATATTGGTGGATTTCCTCCTGTTATCACCTCCTGTCTCTTCTGTTCCCAGAAAGTGTTCTTGCTGACATTATATTGACTTCAACTGCTATCTATATGTGGGTGACATCAAATCTGTATCATCAGCCTCCGATCCTATATTTTTAATATCTTCAGACCAAAAACACCTTGTCTCTGTGTCCCACAGAAGCCTCTAAGTTAACATACCAGAAATCAAATTTTCTCTTCCAAACCGAAGTGTTCTTCCCATGTTCCCTTCCTGGTCAAATGAAGTCACTATTCCTCCTGTCTCCCAAGCTAAGGACTTTCTCATTCCCTGCATCATACTCATTACAAAGTTCATTGAATGTGCCTCAAAATTCTCAGTTCCATTTTTTCTTCCAGTGTTCTTTCTTTATCCAGACTCTCACTATCTCTCACTTGCTTTAATACAAGCTTTCCTGGTCAGTCTTTACCTAGTCTGTTTCACTTCTCAACTATTCACTACTATACCACCAGATTATGTTTTTTAAAAATCAAGTCTAGGGGCACCTGGGAGGCTCAGTGGGTTAAGCGTCTGCCTTCAGCTCAGGCCATGATCCCAAAGGTTGTAGGATTGACCCCCAAGCCGAGCTTCTCACTCAGTGGGCAGTCTTCCTTCTCTCTCTTCCTCTGCCCCTTCCCTGCTTGTGTGTGCTCTCTCACACTCTCTCAAATAAATAAATAAAAATCTTCAAAAAAAAAAAAATATCAAGGGATGCCTGGGTGTCTCAGTGGGTTAAAGCCTCTGTCTTCGGCTCACGTCATGATCCCAGGCTCCTGGGATCAAGCCCGGCATCAGGCTCTCTGCTCAGCAGGGAGCCTGCTCTCTCTCTCTCTCTCTCTCTCTCTACGCCTACCTCTCTGCCTACTTGTGATCTCTGTCTGTCAAATGAATAAATAAAAATCTTTAAAAAAAAATCAAGTCTAATAGCACGAATTTCTTACTATGAAAACTTCTGCTGGCATCCTGCTCTCAGGATCAAGTTCATATTCTCTCCATGTTTTGTTGGCACCAATTTCTTTTTTTTTTTCTTAAGATTTTATTTCTTTATTTGACACAGAGAGAGATCACAAGCAGGCATAGAGGGAGGCAGAGAGAGAGGGGGAAGCAGGTTCTCAGCTAAGCGGAGAGCCCGATGTAGGGCTCAATCCCAGGACCCTGAGATCATGACCTGAGCCAAAGGCAGAGGCTTAACCCATTGAGCCATCTAGGCACCCCTCACTGGCACCAGTTTCTTGAAATTGATCATATGTTTTTATGTTTTCATCACTCTGCACATGTTGCTCTATTTGCCTGAAATGGCTTTTATCCCCTCATTTAACCCTCACCTTGTAACAATTCTTCAAGGCTAAGCACACTGTTCACCCTCTCCTTAGAATTTTCTCCAGTTCTTACAGGCATGTGGTTGTTCCCTCAGTATTTTGTACCTAATATCACCGCTATGGAGTATTTATTGGATTTTTAAAAAATTAGTTATGAACCTTTTTCATAGATAAGGTTTGAAAATCCCTCCTCCATGCAAGACTGAGCTTAAATACTATTGTACATAGTGATTCCTTGATAAAAATTTTATTGAATGCAACTATGCGTGTATGAGCAAATGCTTGTAGTGAATAAATGAAGACCTTTTAACCATGTTCTTTCCTCTTTGCAAGATTTCAGATAGTACCAAAAAAAAAAAAAAAGAATAACACCTGAAACTAATATATTAACTGTTAACTGTTAACAGTACTGGAATTAAAATTAAAAACTTAAAAAGAAGAATAAAGAAATTAATAATTGAGACACTTTGGTTGGAAATTTGTTTTTAAGTGAGTTGAGAAATATTAGGAAAGGAATAAGAATGGTGCTTTAGGAGACCGAGGGAAATTTTCCCTGTGATAAATTACTTTGAAATAATGAAAATATCTCTCACTGATGTGGACAGTTTTATTTCATTTTTATTCTCCTAAAATTTTTCCTCAAGAAACAAAAAGGGAAAGAAAAAGATCTTTTCTTTCTTTAATCTGAAACTAGATTTATTTGTATGAATTTCAGGTTTTTATGATATGTATTATAAAATGGTATAATCTGTAACTATGTACATATGTTCTGTATGTATATAAATATGAACTGTTTGACTTGCTTGAAAAGAAAAATATTTTTTTTCTTTTCAGTGCAAATATCTTACTAGATAAAGACTTCACAGCCAAAATATCCGACTTTGGGCTTGCACGGGCTTCTGAGAAGTTTTCCCAGACAGTCATGACTAGCAGAATTGTGGGAACAACAGCTTATATGGCACCTGAGGCTCTCCGAGGAGAAATAACACCCAAATCTGATATCTATAGCTTTGGTGTGGTGAGTTTCACATATGTATTTATTAAAAATAATCATTTTGGCTATAACTGTGAAATTGAATTAGAATATTTTGGAATACCTGTCTTGCTTAGCTTTCTTATATAAATGCACGTGTTGTTTACTTTAACCCTAGTTAAATGATAAAGTTATAAAAGCTTCTCCAAATCTGTGGAACTTTTAAAAATGGATTTCTGAAGTAACTACAAGAAATAACTTTTTTACTACACTATCCTCATGAAATAGTATGAAGCTTACATAAAATTAGTGCATAAAACAGATGCCTGGGTGGCTCATTTGGTTAAGCATCTGCCTTTGGTTCACGTCATAATACGAGGGCCCCGGGATCAAGTCCCGCATGAGGCTCCCTGCTCACTGGGGAACCTGTTTCTCTGTCTGCCATTCCCCCTGCTTGTGCACATGCTCTCTCTCTCTCTCTCTGACAAATAAATAAAAGTCTTTAAAAAAAAATAAGTGCATAAAACAAACTATGTCATACAGCACACCTTTTAATGTCATATTTTTTTAATGAAATATTTTTTTAAAGATTTATTTATTTATTTGACAGACAGAGATCACAAGTAGGCAGAGCGGCAGGCAGAGAGAGAGGGGGAAGGAGGCTCTCCACTGAGCAGAGGGCCTGTTTTAGGGCTCGATCCCAGGACCCTGGAATCATGACCCAAGCCGAAGGCAGAGGCTTTAACCCACTGAGCATCCAGGCATCCTTAAATGAAATATTTTTAAAAAGACATTCACTTTGACATTTTCTGATATACTGGTCTGTTCCGAATAACTTTTAAGATGGAGTGAGTGGGAGTGGTTGGAGAAATCAAGTTCTACTTCATCTTATTTTTGCGTATATGTTTCCTATATGGAAATTTAACTTCACAGCACTGTGAAAGTAAGGCACAGAATTGTAAGATATGCCTAAAATTTAGAAAATAATATATTCTAAAACCCAGAGAAAATTATTTTTGTGAAGAGTCCCCTGCAAGACAGGAGAAAGAATGTCCAGAACACATATTGAATGGAGCTGATTATTTAATAAGTTGCTAATAGAAAAGTACTGCTTGTGGGGATTGGTAGAACCCAAGGTTTCTGTGAAGGAGTGGTGGTGAGAAAAAACCAACTCATGTCCTTTCTGCTTTTTCTTTTTCTTTTTTTTTTTTTTTTTATATTTTATTTATTAGAGAGAGAGAGAATGAATGGGGGGAAGAGGGCAAAGGGGGAGAGAGAGAGGCTCTCAAGCAGACTCCCCACTGAGCAAGGAGCCCAGTATGGGGCTCCATCCCAGGACACCGAGATCATAATCGGAACTGAAACCAAGAGTTGAACACTTAATGGACTGAGCTACCCAGGTGTCCGGTCCTTCCTGCTTTAATGCCTAAAAGGCATAATGCATTGTATGGAAATGATTAATCAGATTTCATAATAAAGATCCATATTCTTCAATTTAAAGTTAATTTAAAACGAAAACCATATTCTTTTCAAATGTTGTCTTGAGTATTATAGTAATTTACTTTTTTTGTCTTCATAGGTTTTATTAGAAATAATAACTGGACTTCCAGCTGTAGATGAACACCGTGAACCTCAGTTATTGGTAACTGAAAGATTTATTATTTTTTCCAGCCCTTTTCTCTTTGTATTTATAATCTAAATTTGTATGGGTAAATTTGGCATCTAGCAATGTCTTTTTCTATTGGCAATCTTTTCATTGACAATTATAAAGTGGCATATGGAAAGAGCATCACATATTTCTAATTTCAGCTCTGCCACGAAGTATTTGTGAAGCTTGGAAAAGTCACATATATTCTATGTGCTGGGTAAAACCGGAATAGAACTATATGACTTTTTTAGGTCTTCTATAGTATATTTTTATTTTGTTTACTTTCAGGGTGATTACTAACAGCTTTTAAGCTCAGAGAGGGAAAACAAAATGGCTTCCATTCAGATTTGTATCAGAATAGCTAGTAGAATTTTCTATTCATTTCCCTAATGGGATTTTATTTATAAAGTTATGATAGAAAAAAATTTCCTGTGTATTTATTAGGCACTCATTGGCAATTATATAAATAGACGAACTGAATGCTAAAACCATAAGAAAATTGCCTTACCTTTTTTTTTCCTATATAGTAAATTTTAAGAACCTGGAGGGTCTTTTTATAAAAATAAAAAATTTCAGAAACCTTTTATAATGTAAAGATTTCAGAAATATTTACTATCATGAAGGGGTGCCTGGGTGCCTCAGTGGGATAAGGCCTCTGCCTTCAGCTCAGGTCATGATCCCAGCACCCTGGGATCGAGCCCGCATTGGGCTCTCTGATCAGCAGGGAGCCTGCATCCTCCTCTCTCTCTCTGCCTGCCTCTCTGCCTACTTGTGATCTCTGTCTATCAAATAAATAAATAAAATCTTTTTTTAAAAAAACTATTTACTATCATGAATAAGTTTTTCTTAAAACTAGTATAATAACTATGCTGACTTTATTCTAATTTATGTATTCTAATGAGGCAAACCAGTGAGACAAATTCAGATACTTATATGTATAACAGATTATTCCCCTAGAATGGAGATTAGAAAGTCAAAGGGTATGATATTGTTGCTCAAGGGATGGGTGCCATTTTTCACTTTAAGAAAAGCAATAAGTACGATATCTATATATTATAATATTGTTACTGGTGTCCCTTTCTAATAAATACATTATAAAATCTTCCATTGGGTTACCTGGGTGGCTCACTCAGTTAAGTGTCTGCCTTTGGCTCAGGTCATAACTGCAGGTTTCTGGGATCAAGCCACACATTGGGCTCCCTTATCAGAGGGGCTCCCCGCTTCTCCCACTCTCTCTGCCTATTGCTCCCCCTGCTCAGGCTCTGTCTCGCTCTCTGAAAGAAGGAAATAAATAATCTTAAAACAAAACACAACAAAAAACCTTCTGTGGTTCCCTCGATATGCATTAATGCAGTATTACTTGTTATATAACATTTCACATTGAAGTGTATTTATAGAACATAATATTATTGTGAAAGTTATTATTTGCATAATATCTGGATTTTTTTTATAGTAGTACACAGTGATACTTTGTCCTCATCAAGAAATAAAGTTATCTGTCCCATTGGGTGTTGGGCATCAAGACAGAAGCGTGGGTTGTAGATAGAATTTTGGAGCCATTAGTGTCAGGCATAGATAAAGCTTTGGCTATAGATTGGATTATACAGAGAAAGTGTGTGCATTAAAAATACAGGAGGAGAGAGGGAAAGAAAAAGAACTCTGTTTTTTTCTACCTTGTAATTTTTTATATTTTTAAGCAAATCCACCTGTCTAAAGGTCTAAATCCTTTTTCCTGAGACTTATTCCACTTTTATTTATTTTTTTTTTAATTTTTTATTTTTTATAAACATATATTTTTATCCCCAGGGGTACAGGTCTGTGAATCACCAGGTTTACACACTTCACAGCACTCACCAAAGCACATACCCTCCCCAATGTCCATAATCCCACCCCCTTCTCCGAAACCCCCTCCCCCCAGCAACCCTCAGTTTGTTTTTTTTGTTTTTGTTTTTGTTTTTTTTTTTAAAGATTTTATTTATTTATTTGACAGAGAGAGATCACAAGTAGGCAGAGAGGCAGGCAGAGAGAGAGAGAGGAGGAAGCAGGCTCCCTGCTGAGCAGAGAGCCCCATGCGGGACTCGATCCCAGAACCCTGAGATCATGACCTGAGCCGAAGGCAGCGGCTTAACCCACTGAGCCACCCAGGCGCCCCCCTCAGTTTGTTTTGTGAGATTAAGAGTCACTTATGGGGACGCCTGGGTGGCTCAGTGGATTAAAGCCTCTGCTTTCGGCTCAGGTCATGATCTCAGGGTCCTGGGATCGAGCCCCGCGTCGGGCTCTCTGCTCTGCGGGAAGCCTGCTTCCTCCTCTCTCTGCCTGCCTCTCTGCTTACCTGTGATTTCTCTCTGTTAAATAAATAAATAAAATCTTAAAAAAAAAAAAAAAAAAGAGTCACTTATGGTTTGTCTCCCTCCCAATCCCATCTTGTTTCATTGATTCTTCTCCTACCCACTTAAGCCCCCATGTTGCATCACCACTTCCTCATATCAGGGAGATCATATGATAGTTGTCTTTCTCTGCTTGACTTATTTCACTAAGCATGATATGCTCTAGTTCCATCCATGTTGTCGCAAATGGCAAGATTTCATTTCTTTTGATGGCTGCATAGTATTCCATTGTGTGTATATACCACATCTTCTTGATCCATTCATCTGTTGATGGACATCTAGGTTCTTTGATATTTGCAAACGACTTATTCCACTTTTAAAATGTTATAAAAGCTTCAAACCTGTGGTTTGAGTAAGTATGAAATCCAGAAAAACACAGAATCCATCTCAGTCATAAGTTTTACACATGACCACATAATAGTGAAAAATCATAAAACCTTAGGGATGACTATACTCTTTCACTTATTCTTAACGTGTGAAAGCAGTAGGACTATAAACTAATAAGATATTATCACAAGTATAACCAAAAGGAATGGCCCTTCAAAGAAGCTTTGTATCACTAGATTCTGCCATCACTCAAATGCTTTCAAAATACATTTGGAAGAGTTTCTGGAGAGTTTATAATTGACTTCATATCAATAGTCTTTTTCATATTAGTTTCCGAGGGTTGCTGTAAAAAAATTAACACAAACTGAGACTTAAAGGGACTGACATGTATTCTTTCATAGTTCTGGAAGTAAGAAGTCTTAAATCAAGGTGTTGTCAAGGTCCATCTGTATTCCCTCTAGAGGGTCTGGGGGAGACTCTTGCCTCTTCCAGCCTCTAGTGGCTGTTGGATTCCTTGACTTGAGGCCACCTCACTCCAATTTCTGCCTCTCTGGTCACGTTATCTTCCCTGTGTCTGTTTTCTTCTCATTCTGTCTCTTAGACAGATGCTAGTCATTGAATTTAGGGCCCATGTGGGTAATTTCAGATGACTTTATCTCAAAATGCTTAACTTCATTATATCTGCAATGACCTTTTCTCCAAGTAAAGTCATATTCATAGATTCTGGGGATTAGGACTTGGACATATTGATTTCAGGGCCACTGCTCAACCAACTACATCATCCTTATCCTCATCTTCATCCCACCACATAGTCCTTGCCTCTCTCCCTATATATTACTTTTTTATCATGGCCCTGTCCCCTTTTTCCTTCTGTCTTTTTCACTTCTATTCAATAATTTGAGTACCTATAGAGAAGTTTGCCTATGCAGGGAGGAGGAGTCTGGGTCCAGAAATTGGAATTGCTCTATCAGGAGTACATCAGGAAGCAAATCACCCTAAAAATAAAAAATAAAAAATTTAAAAAGGGGAGCAAATCACCCTGAGCCCCTAGTAAATGTTGCTATTGGGAATATGAGAGCCCTTAACTCAGCAACATAAATACAAAAATTAGAAGGCAGATGGCTGATAGTATCTAAAAAGTGTATGTGTATGTATCTATGTATGAATATATGTATAAATAAATAAGTAAATAGGGTTTCTCCTGTATATCTTTAACTCTTACTAAGTTTATAAAAATAGATAGTAAAATGAGTATATGTTATTAGGAAGTAGAATAAATAATTCCATTTACATTCTGATTTCTTTGACTTTTATTTGAAACTCCTGATGAAGTTTTAACATTTGTTTTGGGATGCCTGGGTGGCTCAGCCAGTTAGGTCAGGTCAGGTCATGATCCCAGGGTCCTGGAATCGAGTCCTGTGTCAGGCTCTTCACTCAGCAGGGAGCCTGCTTTTCCCTCTGCCTCGGCCTGCTGTTCCCTCTGCTTGTTCTCTGTCTCTCTCTCTCTTTCTGACAAATAAATAAAATAAAATCTTTTTAAACAATTTTGTTTTAAAGCTAGATATTAAAGAAGAAATTGAAGATGAAGAAAAGACAATTGAAGACTATGTTGATACAAAGATGAATGACACTGATCCCGCTTCCATTGAAGCTATGTACTGCGTTGCTAGTCAATGCTTGCATGAAAAGAAAAACAAGAGACCAGACATTAAGAAGGTACTATTTTTTATATTTATTTAAAAAGTGAAGGAGGTAGGGTTCATCTTTTTTTTCTAAGTTTACATTGCAAACCAATTATTTAATACAGTTTTGTTTTGTTTTGTTTTGTTTTGTCTTTCTTTTTGAAAGGTTCAACAGCTGCTACAAGACATGACAGCTTCTTAAAATTTTACTGGAATAAACTCTTGAGTTTTTTTGTTTTTTTTTGTATACACCTGTCTAAAAAATTTTTTAAACTAAAATTTTGTTTTTGTAAACATTCTTTTTTACCTTTAACCAGGCAGCATGGAGCAGTTTAGTGGCTACTAAAGCTTGTATAGAACCCCCAACAAATATACAAGCAAAAGTAGAACCAGATATCAACCCTAAGCCCTAGCTTTTTAGTGTCACCCTCAGTTCTTGAGTAATCCCTCAGACCTCTCCTCGGAACCTCACCAAACATGGTTTCAAAACTACAGAATTAGCAACAAGGACTACTGGACCATAGGGTAAAAAGACCCTAGGCCAAAGCCCAGTTCTGCTGCTAATTTGCTGGAGCACTTTGGGCAATCCCTTCATGGCTTTGAGCCTTGGTTTTTTGTTTTTTTTTTTTTCTTACTAGTATCATTAGGCTAAGATCTGTTGTGCTTCCCTGACAGGTAGTCATGAAAATCAAATGAGGCAGCATATGTGCATGCACTTTGTAACATGTAAAGTGATATAAAATTTAAAGTTTATATACAATCCAATTAGTCATTTGTTTATAGGATCATGTTCAGAGTGTGCTATTTTAAGTAATCATTCACCACTAACCGAACATGCCCTGATGTTACTTCCATGATGGTATGGTCAACATTAGATTATGTTACCTGGCAAAAATGAAGGAATTTTGCAGATGCTGTTAAGGTACCTAATCTTCTGACTTTAAGTATCAACATAGAGACTCTGCTGGGTGGGGCTGACCTAATAAGGTGAGTTCTTATAAGAAGCCTGAGAGATTATCCCATGGGCCCTGAAGAAGTAAGCTACCATTTGTAAGAAGGCCACACTGGCTAAGCCCTCAGGATGGCCTTCTAGGCTGAGAGCTACCTTCCAGCTATTAGCCAGCAATAAAAAAAAAACTAAGACTTGGGTTGTATAACCATAAGAAACTGAATTCTTCTAGAAAAAATAACTGTTTTTCTTCCCATATTTCTGACCTACTGGCTTGCTTGCTAGCCAACTAAAAATTTTAGATTTTCCTCAATATGTTCTATGATAATCAAGCAGGTAAAAGGAACAATTAAATGTTTTGCCTTACTTCTCTGATATATAATTAAGAGAAATATAAGGGCACATTTTAAAGTATTATTGCCATATCCACTTTTTGGTCCTATAGCTGTATAAAATGGCCATACATCTCAGGGATCTGTAGTCCTTTTTATTCACTTTTAAAACATAGCATATCTCAGAGATATGGGCAGTTCAATTCTAGACCACCACAATAAATTGAGTATCACAATGAAGTGAGCCACATAAATTTTTTGGTTTGTCAATGCATATAAAACTTGTGTTTACACTATACTGTAGTCTATTAACTATGCTATAGCATATGTTTAAAAAAGTAATGTGCATACCTTAATTTAAAAATACTTTGCTACTAGAAAATGCTATCATCTGAGCTCACAGGGAGCTTTTTGCTGGTGAAGGGTCTCGCCTCCACATTGATGGCTGCTGACTGGTCAGGGCAGTGGTTGCTGAAGACTTTGGTGGCTGTGGCAACTTCTTAAAATGAAGTTTGTCCCATCAAGTGACTCTTCCTTTCACAATCTCCATGTAGCATGCAATGCTGCTTGATAGCATTTAGCTACAGTAGAACTTTTTTCAAAATTTGAGTCAGTCTTTTCATACCCTACCACTCCTTTATCAACTAAGTTGATGCAGTATTCTAAAAGTTATGTTATTATTTCAACAATCTTCACAGCGTTTTCACCAGGAGTAGATTCCTTCTCAAGAAACTACTTTCTCTGCTCATCCCTATGAAGCAACTCTCGTTTGGTAAAGTTTTATCTTGAGATTTCAGAAATTTAGTCACAACTTAAGACTCTACTTCTAATTCTAGTTTTCTTGCTCTTTCTACCACATCTGTAGTTACTTCCTCCACTGAAGTTTTAAACCCCCCAAAATCATCTATGAGTGTTGGAATCAACTTTCTTCCTATCAGCAATAAGACTGTTTCCCTTTCTTATCATTCATGTGTTCACTAGAGTAGAACTTTAAATTTCCTTCAAGAAATTATCCTTGGGGTGCCTGAGTGGCTCAGTGGGTTAAGCCTCTACCTTTGGCTCACATCATGATCTCAAGGTCCTGGGATTGAGCCCCACATCGGGCTCTCTGCTCAGGGGGAGCCTGCTTCCCCTTCTTTCTCTGCCTGCCTCTTTGCCTACTTGTGATCTCTCACTTTGTCAAATAAATATATAAAATCTTAAAAAAAATTATTCTTTGCATTCACAACTTAACTAACTGTTTGGTGCAAGAGTTCTAGCTTTTGGTCTGTATCAGCTTTTGACATGTCTTCCTCACTATACTTAATCATTTCTGTCCTTTGATTTAAAATGAAAGATGTGGGCGCCTGGGTGGCTCAGTGGGTTAGGCCTCTGCCTTCGGCTCAGGTCATGATCTCAGGGTCCTGGGAGCGAGCCCCATATCGGGCTGTCTGCTTGGTGGGGAGCCTGCTTCCTCCTCTCTCTCTGTCTGCCTCTCTGCCTGCTTGTGATCTCTGTCTGTCAAATAAATAAATAAAATATTTTAAAAAAATAAAATAAAATGAAAGATGTGACACTTCCTTTCACCTGAACACTTAGAGGCCATTGTAGGGTTATTAATTTTATCATTGTGTCTCAGGGATTAGGGAGGCCCAAGGAGAAGAAGAGAGATAGGCAAACAGTAGGTCAGTAGAACAGTGAGAGCATACACAACATTTACCAATAAGTTCACCATCTTGTATGGGCACTGTACTTGGTGTTGGTGCCTCAAAACAATGACAATTGTAAAAGCAAAAACCACAGATCACCATAACAAATATGCTAATAACAGTTTGAAATATTGCAAGAATTACCAAAATGTGGCACAGAGACACAAAGTGAAGAAATTATTTTGGAAAAAATGGTGCTGATGGACTTGTTCAACCCAGGGTTACCATAAATCTTCAGTTTATAAAAGCTGCAGGATCTGCAAAGTGAAATAAAATGATTTATGCCTATAAGTATGTATTTTATTTTTTCCACTTTACTGTGGTATCATTGACAAAATCATATATAAGTCAGGTGTTCAATGTGATGTTTTGATATATATGTATATATACATTGTGAAATGATTGCCACAAGCTAATTAACACAGTCAGCACTTCATGTAGTTACCTTTTTTGACTTTTTTGGTGTGGTGAGCACATTTAAGATCTATTTTCTTAACAAATTTCAGTATACAATACAGTATTATTAAGTATAGTCATCAACCTACACATGAGATCCCCAGAAGTTATCATTTCATAACTAAAAGTTTTTATTCTTTGACCAACCTCTGCCCCTACTTCTTTAACGTCTGTACTATGCCACTGTAAGAATGGACACGGATAGAAATGGCTTTTCAATCATTCAAATTCTAATGTCTAGAAATGATCAATATGGAGACAATAACAATGAATCTCCAAAATTAATGCTAAGATTTCATTCCTTTAATGAAATTAGGAAAAAATTATCTCTTGAAATACTCTGACCTAAAACAATAATTAACAAATAAAATTTTTAAAAAACAAAATTAATTCAACAAATATTCATTGATTGTTTTCAATTGTCCAGACTCATAAAAGCAATGAACATATAATAACGAATAATACAAAGTCCTTGTTTTTTAGGAGTTTGTTCTCAGGAGAAAGTCTCTGTTAGATGGAGATGAGACACTGAGATGATAATTTACAAGTAAATAAAACAAAATCAGGTAGTGAGAAGTATAAAGGAAACATTAAAACTATATATTGTAATAGATTTCCTTGGCTAAGCGGCTTTAACAACACCCAAGCTCAAACAAACAAAATCTACCAGTGTATTGTCTCAGAAATGATAAGCCTGTATTGTAACTCAGAGAGGAAATAAAAAATCTAAACTGAATCAAGTTTTGTGTGTTTGTGTTATCAGAGGCCCTTAGGTTAGCAATGATCCAAGAATAAGACTTTGTCACAAAATCTCTACTACTATCCTGGGGCAAGGAGTATTGTCTTTCAGATTATGTCAGGTGTTTTCCTTTACTAGGCTGTTTACGCATCAGGGTAATTTGTTGAAGATAGTTATTGAGGTTATCTAACTATATGTCTGCTTGCATTAACTCCATACTTATCTAGCAGTCTTTCCTTTTAATTTCCTTTTGATTTCTTGCCTGGATTTGCCTTTTGGAAGATAGTGTACAATGACAAAACTATTACAATCTACATACAGTTTCTGTTGCAGAATGTCTTTTATGATTAGTAAAATCACATTCTAGTTTATACTTAAGTCTTTTGAAAGTTTAGGTAGCATGAATTAAATCATTATTGATCATCTCAGGCTGACCTGCAATTCTGAAATTTAAACCTAAGACTTTGAGTGACCCTTTCTCCTACTATAGCCATTCTATAAGCAGATGGTGTCTAAACCTCCTTTTAGAATTATAAAGTAGCAACAATCCAGCAATTATACTACTAGGTACCCAAAGAGTACAAAAATACTAATTCAAAGGAATACATGCTCCCCAATGTTTATAGCAGCATCACCTATAATAGACAAAATATGGCAACAGCCCAAAGTCTATCAACTGATGAACAGATAAAGAAGATGTGATATATATACAATGGAATATTACTCAGCCATCATAAAGAATGAGATCTTGCCATTTGCAACAATGTTGATAGAACCAGAGTATATTCACTAAAGCAAAATAAGTCAGAAAAACAAATACCATATGGATTTCACTCATATGTGGAATTTAAGAAACAAAGAGGAAAAGAAGAGAAAGAAGCAAACTAAGAAACAGAATCTTAAATGTAGAGTCTGTTAGGGAAGTGGATGGGGGGATGGCTTAAATAGGTGGTGGGGATTAAGGAGTGTACTTGTTTTGATGAGAACCAAGTGTTATATAAGTATGTTATTTAAGTGATGAATCATGCTTGTACACCCAAAACTAATATTACACTATGCTAACTAACTGGAATTTAATTAAAATTTTTTTAAAAATGTAACTAACATTATGGTGTAATTATTTTGCAATATACAAGTATATTAAATCACTACATTGTACACCTTAAAATTACACAATATTAAATGTCAACTATTTCTCAATAAAGCTGGAAAGGAAAGAATTTAAAAGTTAAGCAAAGACTGGATATGTAGTTCCTCCTCCCCTTTGTAAAATGTCTAAATAATGACAGAACTTTTGTTATAAAGTGAGGTATATCCCCATCACATATTTTAGAAGAAGATTAACACTCTTCTTTATAGTGACAACACAGTTTGACTATTACTAGTGAGTGGCCTTAAAAATATGTTGAAATGGGGTGCCCGGGTGGCTCAGTGGGTTAAGGCCTCTGCCTTTGGCTCAGATTATGATCCCAGGGTTTTGGGATTGAGCCCTGCATCGGGCTCTCTGCTCAGCGGGGCGCCTGCTTTCTCCTCTCTCTCTGCCTGCCTCTCTGCCAACTTGTGATCTCTGTCTGTCAAATAAATAAAATCGTTTTTAAAAGTTATTTAAAAAATGTGTTGAAATGTTGACCAAGAGTTTAAAAAAAAGTTAGTATCACTTCCATTAATGCCATTCTTTGGTCAAATACTTTTATTATTTTTTTTTTAAGAATTTTATTTATTTATTTGACTGAGAGAGATCACAAGTAGGCAGAGAGGCAGGCAGAGAGAGGAAGGGAAGCAGGCCCCTGCTGAGCAGAGAGCCCAATGCGGGACTCGATCCCAGGACCCTGAAATCATGACCTGAGCCGAAGGCAGTGGCTTAACCCACTAAGCCACCCAGGCGCCCCTGGTCAAATACTTTTAAATGAATTCATAAGTTAGTAGAGGAAACATGAAATAGCTTACTCTGTTAACCATACTAGGAAAACCTGCCATACCAAGATTTTATTTATTTATTTATTTGTTTATTGCCAATAAAGGTCAATGATAACATCTGCTGTTAAACATTTAGGGCTAGAAAATGACAAAGGAGCTCCAAAAATGTGCCTCTCCATAAAAACAATGAAAAAGATGGCAAAAATTGTCAGAATTGACTTTTTTTCAGAACTAGGAAACAGCAACCCAACGAGAATTTACTCAAGAGAAAGGGCTGAATCTCAATAGGAATGACAAGTTTTGTGGCATTTTAACTTGTCCTATTATAATCCCTTATGTCCTAGCCCAGTGGCAGCCTTGAAAAAAAAAGCAGCCCTGCTTTCTGGTACCAGAGGGAGCAGAACAGAGCTGGAGCTCTTTCAAGGCCTCATTCTGAAAGAATTGTAATTGTTTGACCTCTCTTGTGGTTCCTCGGTTAGATGACATCCTAAGTCTTATCCTAATTTCACCTGACTAAAGCTCACTTAGTGCTTAAAGACTTTCTGTGGAATCGTTTGTCAAAAATGTTTACTGGCAAATGTTTTAATGACAGCTGCCTGAGGTGATGAATAACAGGATGTTTCAGTAGGCTAACTAAAAAGCTTAAGAAGAAAAGCTGATGAATAAGATGTTCATTATGGTTTTAAAAATCTCTAAAAAATCCTGGGAACCTAGAAAACCATGCGCATGTGCAAGGTCATGCGCATGCTGAAAACAAAAAGACCTGAGAAATCCCTAAGCTCTCACTTCTGGCTGACCTTGTGGCTTTGTGCAAACAAGAAGTGAGGATTAAGACAGGGTCTAAACTGCCTGGTTTAGTGTGGAAGGTGCATCTTCACATGGATTCAGAGCCCTGGCCAATACTCTTCTATTGAGAGATTTATTGACTTTAGATGTTTAGGGAAATCTCTGTCTATTTAGTAGTGATGACTAAACTGAGTAGAGACATCAGTGACCACACATGCAAAAAATAGAGACTTTACAGAATTCATTTATTAAAGTCATTAATCAACAAAAACAATTAGCAACAATAAGTCTTGGGGAGGGAACAGAGTGATTTCCAGAGTTGCAACATTATATTATTTAAAATGAATGGTTTTCAACAAAAACATACCAGACATGCAGAGAAAAAGCAAATTTGGGCCTATACCCAGGAGAAAAAAAGTAGAAACTACCTGAGGAAGCCCAGATGTTTAAAGTACTAGAGAAAGATTTCTATCAGCTATTTTAAATATGTTCAAAGAACTAAAGGAAATCATGTCTAAAGAACCAAAGAAAAGTATAAGAATGTCTTACCAAATAGAGAATATCAATAAAAAATTTAAAGTATAAGAAGGGACCAAATAAAAATCCCAATGTTGTGGGGCACCTGGGTGGCTCAGTGGGTTAAGCCGCTGCCTTCGGCTCAGGTCATGATCTCAGGGTCCTGGGGTCGAGTCCCGCATCGGGCTCTCTGCTCAGCAGGGAGTCTGCTTCCCCTCTCTCTCTCTGTCTGCCTCTCCGTCTACTTGTGATTTCTCTCTATCAAATAAATAAAATCTTAAAAAAAAAAAAATCCCAATGTTGTAAAGTACAATAACTAAAATGAAAATTCACTAGAAGAACTTATCAGCATATTTGAGCAGTACCACCTCCCCCCAAAATCAATAAACATGAAGATAAATCAATTAAGGAACAGAAAGAAAAGAGAACGAAGAGGCATGAGCAGATCTTTAGAGACCTATGGGACATTGTAAAGTTTACTAAGATACATGTAATGGGAGTCCTAAAAGGAGAGGTGAGAAAATGCTAGAAAGAATATTGGAAGAAAAAATGGAAAAAAATTTTCCAAATTTGATAAAAAATATTAATCCAGACATCCAAGAAATTAACAACTACAAGTAGGATAAACTCAAAGAGATTCACACCTTGACACATCATAATCAAGAGCAGGGAATCTTAAAAGCATATTAAAAAAATAGAAGTGACTCAGCAGGCACAAAGGATCCTCAATAAGATTACTAGATACATATTTACTATGGGTTAGGAAACCAGCTAATAAAACTTGTTAGAAAAGAATATAAAATAAAATTAAGGACTTTTTGTTCATGGATTTGATGTTAACAGTTTTGGTTACTTGGGTTTTTTAAAAAATTGTTATTGTTTTTAATTTTATTTTTTCTTTTACCTGTGGATCCTCTTTATCCATTTTTTTCCACCACCTGTCCCATTTCTGGAAACCACGATCTGTTCTCTGTATCTCTGAACTTGCTGAGATATTTTTGTTTATTTTTTTAGAATCCACATGAAAGATTATATAGTATTTTACTTACTTTCTTCTTTTTTTTTTTTTTTAAGATTTTATTTATTTATTTGACCCAGAGAAACAGAGTGAGATTATAAGCAGGGGGAGCAGCAGGGAGAGAGAGAAGCAGACTTTCCACTGATCAGGGAGTCCAATTCAGAACTCTATCCCAGGACCCTGAGGTCATGACCTGAGCCAAAAGCAATGGCTTAGCTAACTGAGCCACCTAGTCACCTGTATTTGACTTTCTTTATCCGACTTATTTCACTTAGCATAATGCCCTCAAGTTCCACCTATGTTGTTGCAAATAGCAGGATTTCATTATTTTTTATGGCTGAATAATATTCCACTGTCTATATATATCACAACTTATTTATCTATTCATCCCTTAACGATCACTTAACTTGTTTCCATATTTTGACTATTGTAAATAATGCCACAGCCATCATGGAGATGCATTTTTGGTTTTTTGTTGTTGTTCTTTTTTTTTTTTTTTTAAGTTGGTATTTTTGTTTTCTTCAGATAAATACCCAGAAACGGAATTGCTGGATTATATTGTAGTTCTATTTTTAATTTTTTGAGGTATCTCCATACTGTTTTCCCTAGTTCCACCAATTTACTTTGTCACCAACAGTGCATGAGGGTTCCTTTTTCTCCACCAACACTTATTCTATCTTGTTTTTTTGATTCTTGCCATTCTTACTAGTTGATGTGACATTTCATTGTGGTTTTCATTTACATTTCTCTGATGATTAATGATGCTCAGCATTTTTCATGTACTTGTTGGCAATCTGTATGCCCTTTTTGGCCAAATTTTTATTCGTATCTTCTACCCATTTTTAAAATTTTTAGTTCCAGTGTAGTTAATATACAGTGTTAGATTTCTCAGCTATATAATATAGTGGTCCAAAACTTCCATATATGACACAGTGCTCATCAAGATAAGCGTCCTCCTGAGAGCCTGGGTGGCTCAGTTGTTTAAGCAACTGCCTTCAGATTATCACCATGATCCTGGAGGCCAGGGATGGAGTCCCTCATCAGGCTCCCTGCTTGGTAGGGAGTCTGCTTCTCCCTCTGACCCTCCCCCATCTCATGCGCTCTCTCTCTTTCTCTCATTCTCTCTCTAATAAATAATTAAAATCCTTAAAAAAAAAAAGATAAGTGTCCTCTTTATCCCTGTCACCTTGTGCACCCACCCCCTCCACCCCTCTGGTAACCATATGTTTGTTCTCTTTAATTAAGAATCTATTTTTTGGTTTGTCTCTTTTTTCCCCTTTGTTCGCTGTTTTGTTTTTTAAATTTCACATATGAATGAAATCATATAGTATTTGTTTTTCTCTAACTGGTTTATTTGGCTTAGCATTCTACTTTCTAGATCCATGTTGTAGGAGGCAAGATTTCATTTTTTTATGGCTGAATAATATTCCAGGGTGTGTATGCATGTGCCTGTGTCTATGTGAAATTATCTTTATCCACTCATGTCTATTCATATCTTCTGCCCATTTTTAATTGTTTTGTTGTTTTGTTTTTGTTATTGATTATTTATGAGTTCTTTATACATTTTGGATATTAACCCCCTATCAGAAATGATTTTCAACTACTTTCTCCCAATTAAGAAATTGCTTTTTCATTTTGTTGATGATTTCCTTTGCTGTACAAAAGCTTTTTCATATGATGTAGTTCTAATAGTTTGTTTTTGCTTTTGTTGCCTTTTTTTTTAATGTCAGATTCAAAATATCATCACCAATACCTATGTCAAGGAACTTAATACCTATGTTTTCTTCTAGGAATTCTATAGTTTAAGGTCTTAATTTCAAGTCTTTGTTTTGAGTTAATTTTTGTATGTGGTGTAAAGTAGTTGAGTTCAGTTTTATTCTTTTGCATGTGACTGTCGAGTTTCCTCAGCAACACTTATTGAAGAGACTGTCTTTTTCCCATTGTACATTCTGCTCTTATGTCATAAATTAATTGACCATATGTACATGGGTTTATTTCTGAGCATCTGTTCTGTTGTAGTGATCTGTATGTCTGCTTTTGTGCCAATATCATACTATTTTGATTACTGTAACTCTGTAAAGTAGTTTGAAATCTGGGAGCATGATTCCTCCAGCTTTGTTCTATTCTCAAGATTGCTTTGGCGATGTGGGTTTCTGTCTTTCCATACAAGTTTTAAAATTATTTGTTCTATTTCCTTCAAAAAATGTCATCATTATTTTGGGGCACCTGGCTGGCTCAGTGGGTTAAAGCCTCTGCCTTCAGCTCAGTTTATGATCTCACGGTCCTGGGATTGAGCCCCGCATCGGACTCTCTGCTCAGGAGGGAGCCTCCTTCCTCTCTCCCTCTCTGCTTGCCTCTCTGCCTGCTTGTGATCTCTCTCTGTCAAATAAATAAATAAAATATTTTTTTAAATTTTTTTAAATGTCATTATTTTAATAGTAATTTCATTAAATCTGTAGATTGCTTTGGACATTTTGGTTATTATAACAATATTGATTTTTCCAGTCCGTGAGCACGATATATCTTTCCATTTTTGTGTCTTCAATTTCTTTCACTATCATCTTGTAGTTTTCAATAGATAGGTTTTCCCATTCTTTGTTAAATTTATTCCTGGATATTTTATTCTTTTTGATACAGTTGTAAATGGTATTGTTTTCTTTACTGTCTTTCTGAGAGTTCATATCAGTGTATAGAAACACAAGAGATTTTTGTGTATTGATTTTGTATTTTCCTGCAACTTACTTATTTCACTTATTAGTTCTCAGTTTTTTTGCTGGAGTCTTTGGGGTTTGGGGTATATGTAATAGGTCGTCTGCAAATAGTGACCGTTTTACGTCTTTATTTCCAGTTTGGATGCCTTTTATTTCTTTTTCCTATCTAATTGCTCTAACTAGGACTTCCAATATTGTGTTGAATAGAAGTGGTGAGAGTGGCCATCTTTCTCATTTCCCTGATTTTAGAAGAAAGGCTTTCAACTTTTCACCGTGAAGTTGATGCTAGCTGTGGATCTTTATACCCACTTTGTTGAGAGTTTTTATATGTTGGGAGTTTCCATCATTAACAGATGTTGAACGTTATCAATTTTTTTTTCCTGCATCTATCAAGATGATTTTTATTCTTACTTTTTTTAATGTAGTGTATCACATTCTCTGATTTGCAGATGTTGAACCATCTCTGCATGCCTGGAATAAATCCTACTTGACCAGTGTATGATCATTTTGATGCATTATTGAATTCAGTTTGTTAGTATTTATTGATGATTTTTATATCTTGTTCATCAGGGTTATTGACCTGAAATGTACTTTTTCTGTGGCATCCTTGTCTGGTTTTGGTATCAGGGTAATGCTAACATGAGTTTGGAAGAGTTCCTTTTAGGAAGAGGATGAGAGGGATTGGTATTAATTCTTTTTTCAATGTATGATAGAACTCATTAGTGAAACCATCTGGTCCTGGAGTTTTGTTTCATAGAAGGCTTTTGATTACTGGTTCAATCTCCTTACTAATAACTTACTCTTCAAATTTTCTATTTCATCATGATTGGTCTTGGTAGGTTATATGTTTCCAGAAATGTAGCCATTTCTTCTAAATTGTCCAATTTGTATGTGTATATTATTCATAGTAGTAGTCTCATGATTCTCTATATTTCTGTGGAATCAGTTGTAACATCTCCTCTCTTATATCTGATATTATTTATTTGAGTTATCTCTCCTTTTTCTCCTCATGTGTCTGGCTAAAGTGTTGCCAATTTTATTTATCTTTTGAGAGAAACAGATTTGAGTTTCATGGGTCTTTTAATCTTTATTTCATTTATTTCTGCTCTTATCTTTGCTATTCCTTTCTTCTACTAACTTTGAGTGTCCATGGTTCTTCTCTTTCTAGTTCCTTAAGATGTAAAGTTCAGTTGTTTATTTGAGACTTTTCTTATTTCTTGAGATAGACATTTATACTATGAACTTCTCTCCTAGAACTGTTTTTGCTGCATCTCACAAATTTTTGTGTTATATTTCCATTTTCTTTTGTCTCAAGATATTTTTTTATCTTTTTATTTCTTCTTTGACCCATTCATTTTTCAGTGGCATGTTGCTTAATTTCTACATATTTGTGAATTTTTCAGTTTTCTTCATGTCATTAATTTCTAGTTTCATACTGTTGTGGTTGGAAAAGATACTTTATATGATTTCAGTCCTCTTAAATTTATTAAGACTTATTTTATGGCCTAACATATAATCTATCTTAGGTTCTACATGCACTTGAGAAGAATGTGTACTATGATGCTTTTGGATAGAATGTTTTATATATATACATATATATAATCTGTTAAATTAATCTAGTATAATGTGTCATGTAAGGCTGATGTTTTCTTACTGATTTTCTGTCTGGATGATCTATCCATTGATGTAAATGGGGTATTAAAATTCCTTACTATTTTTGTGTTGCTGTCTATTTCTCCCTTTAGGTCTTTAGGTGCTTCTATGTTGGATGCATAAATATTTACAAATGTTATATCCTCCTGTTGGATTGTTGCTTTTATCATAGATAACATCCATCTTTATCTCTTATTACAGTCTTTGTTTTAAAGTGTATTTTATCTGATGTAAGTAGATCTACCCCAGCTTTCTTTTGGCTTCCATTGACATGCAGTAAGTTTTGCCATCCCTTCACTTTCACTCTGTATACATCCTTAGTCTAAAGTGATTTCTTGTAGGCAGTATATAGATGGGTCTTGTTTTTTTTTGTTTTTGTTCTGCTTTTATCCACTCAGCCACTCTGTGTCTTATGATTGGAGAATTTAGTTCATTTACACTTAAATTAATTACTGATAAGTGTGTACTTATTGACACTTTGCTAATTGCTTATTGTCTTCTTTTGTAGTTCCTCTCTGTTCCTTTCTTCTTCCTTTGCTCTTTTGTTTTTCTTTTGTGGTTTGATGACTTTCTTTAGTGGTATACTTATTTTCCTTTCTCTTTATCTTTTGTGTATTTACTATAGGTTTTTGCTTTGTGGTTACAATGAGGCTTCCGTATAACAACTTGAAACAGTCTATTTTAAATTGAAAAAAACTTAAGTTGGATCCTATTCCCAAGCTCAGCATTTTGTAGTCTCCCTATCCTCCAATGTTTTCTGGTTCTATTTTCTGTTGCTGTTGTTGTGGTTTTCTGTTTTTGTTTTCAACATCTGTTGGTGTTCCATTTTATGTCTTTTTATCTTATGTGTCTCAATTATTGCAATCATAGTTATTTTTTACTGCTTTTATCTTTTAAACTTCATACTAGGTTTCTAAGTGATAATTAATCCACTACCTTTATTATATATAAAACTTTCCAGTGAGATTTATTTTTTCATGTTTTCTTATTACTAATTAGTGCCCTTTCCCTTTTTTTTTTTTAAGAGTTTATTTATTTATTTGACAGAAAGAGACAGCGAGAGAGGGAACACAAGCAGGGGGAGTGGGAGAGGGAGAAGCAGGCTTCCTGCAGTGCAGGGAGCCCGATGCAGGGCTCCATCCCAGGACCCTGAAATCATGACCTGAGCTGAAGGCAGATGCTTAATGAATGAGCCACCCAGGCGCCCCTAAGTAGTGCACTTTCTTTTCAGCTTAAAGTTCCTTTAACATTTCTTATAATTCCAATGTAGTGGTAATGAACTCCTTTAGCTTTTGCTCATCTGAAAAACTCTCTCTCTGCTTCAGTTCTGAATAATAACTTTGCCAGATAGACTATTCTTGGTTGGAAGTTTGTGGGGTTTTTTTCTTCCAGCATTTTTAATATATTGTGCCACTCTCTTTTAGCCTGCAAGATCTCCGCTGGAAAACCTGCCTATACTCTTGTAGCTGTTCCCTTGTATGTAACAAGTTTTCTCTTGTTGGCTTTAACATTCTTTCTCTATCTTTGAATTTTGATATTTTAATTATAATGTGTCTTGGTATGGGTCTCTTTGGGTTCGTCTTATTTAGAACTTTCTGGGCTTCTGGATCTGGATGTTTATTTCCTTTCCCAGGTTAGGGAAGTTTTCAGCCATTACTTTTTCAAACAATATTTCTTCCCCTTTCTCTCTTCTCTTTCTAGGACTTCTGTAATGCAATGGTCTGTTTGATGTTGTCCTATAAGCCCCTTAAGTTATCTTCACTTTTTTTTAAAGATTTTGTTCATTTATTTGACAGACAGAGATCACAAGTAGGCAGAGAAACAGGCAGAGAGAGAGAGGAGGAAGCAGGCTCCCTCCTGAGCAGAGAGCCCGATGTGGGGCTAGATCCCAGGATCCTGGGATCATGACCTAAGCTGAAGGCAGAGGCTTTAACCCACTGAGCCACCCAGGCACCCCTTATCTTCACCTTTTAAAACATTTTTTTTTCTTTTTGCTGCTCTGATTGCGTGAGTTCCACTGCCTTCTTTTTGAGTTGACCCATCTTTTCTTCTGCTTCATCTATTCTAGTATTGAATCCTTCTAGTGTATTATTCAGTTTAATAATTGTATCATTCAGCTCTATGATTTCTGTTTTGTACTTTCTTATATTTTCCACCTCTTTGTTGAAATTGTCACTGTGTTCATCCACTCCACTCCCCAGTCTGGCAAGCATTGTTATGACTATTACTTTGAACTCTTTCTGAGGCAAATTACTTATCTCTATTTAAGTTTTTTTTTCTCCAGATTTTATTGTTCTTTTATTTTGAACATATTCACCTGTTTCTTCATTTTGCTTAACCCTCTGTTGATTTCCTTTATTTTTAAATTTTATTTATTTATTTGACAGACAGAGATCACAAGTAGGCAGAGAGGCAGGCAGAGAGAGAGGGGTGGGGAAGAAGCAGGCTCCCTGCTGAGCAGAGAGCCCTATGCGGGACTTGATCCCAGGACCCTGAGATCAGGACCTGAGCCAAAGGCAGAGTCTTAACCCACTGAGCCACCCAGGTGCCCCATCTCTGTTGATTTCTAACAGTAGATGAAACAATCATCTCTCCCAGTCAAGGAGTGGACTTGTGTAGAAGCCTAACTTTGTCATTCAACCCTGACCCAACTCTTTGTCATCTCTCAAAACTTTGTGCTAATTCAATCAATCAGCCTATTATATTTTTAAAAGCTCCTAGTAATTGACGATGTGCCAGCACTTGTCAGTTTCCCTAAGAGGAACATCTCAGCATGTAGATTCAGGCTATTTGAAGGCCAGGCCCTCAGGCTGCAGCTTTTAAAAGTATGCAAATTTATATTGTGTTATGGGACTATAGGTGTAAGTTCACTGCTTAGGCAATCCGGTAGTATCCCCTGGGCAGCAGTCATAAATACTGGGGCTCCAGAGGAGGGAATAATTTCTTTTCTCGGAGATAGTAGTGAGCTGGAGCAAGACAATAGGAAAGCACCAAGATTGTGTTCACAGCCAGTGTTCATTGAGAGCAGCTTTGTAGTTCACTATGTGTGTGATAAACCTGACTCCTGACCCTTAAAGTTCCGGATAAACAGAGGCCTCCTTCACAGAAAGACTGGGGAGTGTGCCTCAGTCTGCTTTCTGTGCAAATGTCCTGGGAATGGCAGCCTGCTAAGAACTATCTCTCCAGTTGCCACAGTTCCTTGGGACCCAGGACACAAGACCCCATGCTCAATCAGAGCTGGGCAATTAAGAGGCATCTCCTGGGTGCCAACTACAAAAACGAGAGCGCCAAACATGAAAACCAGATTTAAGATGGCAGCATAGGACCCTCCCATAGACACACTGAATCTGTAGCTAAATATGGAAAAATTTCCTCTTTAAAAAACCTAAAGGCTGTCTGAATGATGACTGCACATCAGGCAAATATGAAGAAAGGCATGTCAAAACAGGTGGGAGTGGTGGGAACACATCTCACTAAACACCCAACCCCAGCACAGAGATCCACAACCAGGAGAAAGCTCAAAACCCAGAGTTTCGCCGCAAAGAGCAAAGGGTTTGAATCCCCATCATGTACCTAACCTTTTAGGGCTTGTATCTTAGAGATGAGCCCCCGAAACATCTAGCTTTGAGAAAAACGTCTTATCCCTAGACTTAAAAAGTCTTATCCCAGACTCATAGATTGTAGCAATCAGCAAGATAGCTTTTAATAGTCCTGTGCATCTGGACTCACCTAACCCAGAACTCAGCTCAAAGGCAGCCAGTTTTACCCACCCAGACTTAAAGTGAAGGTGGCTCACCTGCTTGTAATAAAGCTCTGGCCTGAAGGGCAAGTATCTAATTTAATACATCTTGGAGCCAGCTGGAACATTCTTCAGGGACAGAAACTGGTGGGCACCATCTTTATGCTCTCCCTTTTCTGTGCTTTAGAGCACCAGTATCCCCAGAAGGGGGCTTTAACATGTGTGTGGTGCCCTGATCTTTGTGGCTGCTGCCCAGGATACATCTGTGAACTGCCTGGCTCTGGAGGCAGAGGAGCTTGTGTTCCTGGTCCTATGGTATAGTAATAATTGGTGTCATCCAGAAAAGAGCTCAAATCCTGTCTGGTGCCCTAATCTTTGTGGCTGTTACCAGGGGACACTTAAAGAGTAACTCAAAGCCATAGAAAGAAATACAAATTTTCTAGTAAATGCAATTACATAGGTAAATATAAAAGATATCATAAATGTATATTTTGTTTGTGACTCTTTTTCTCCTCTCTTATTTAAAAGAGAAGTACAGGGGCGCCTGGGTGGCTCAGTGAGTTGGGCCTCTGCCTTCGGCTCAGGTCATGATCCCAGGGGCCTGGGATCGAGTCCCGAATCGGGCTCTCTGCTCAGCAGGGAGCCTGCTTCTCCTCATCTCTCTCTCTCTGCCTACTTGTGATCTCTCTCTCTGTCAAATAAATAAATAAAATCTTTAAAAAAATAAAAGACAAGTACAGAGGTGCCTTGGTGGCTCAGTGGGTTAAGCCTCTGCCTTTGCTGTAATCTCAGGTCCTGGGATAGAGCCCCGCTTTGGGCTCTCTGCTCAGTGGGGAGTCTGTTTCCCCCTCTCTCTCTGTCTGCTTCTCTGCCTACTTGTGATCTCTGTCAAATAAATAAATAAAATCTTTAAAAAAATAAGTACATAAATCAATAATTATAAATCTGTGTTGATGGTATCCCATGTATTAGGATGTAATTTGTATGACAATAATGGCACAAAGACGGGGACAGGGTACAGACCTATACAGAAACTATTGAAATTAAGTTGATATTACTTAAACTAGATTTTTATAAGATGTTAATTGTAGTTCCCAGAGTACCAGTAAGAAAATAACTAAAAATATGGAAAAGAGATGATACAGAGATTAAAATACTACATGAAAATATATCTATTGGCAGGAATAGGGGAAATGACTATCAAAAATAAGATGACTTGTAGAAAAATAAATAACAAAATAACAGATGTAATTTCTACCTTCTTAGTAATTACATTAAATGTAAATGGATTAAACATTCCAACTAAATGGAAGCATTGGAAAATGAATAAAAATACATGATCCAACTGTATTCTGTCTAAAAAAGACTCACTTTATATGTAAAGATGTGAATAGGTTGAAAGTAAATAGACTTAAAAGATGTACCATGAAAACAGTAACGAAAAAAGCACTGGAGTTACTCTACTAATACCAGACAATATAGATTTTGAGGCTAAAGTTCTTACTGTAGACAAAGAACCTCTTTTTGTAATGCTAAAAGAGTCAACCTATCAAGAAAATAGAACAATTATAAACAGATATGCACCTAACAACAGAATCTTAAAATACATGAAGCAAAACAGACACAATTGAGAAAGAAAATAAATAATTCAACAGTAATTGTTGGAGACTTTAATGCCAAACTTAATGGATAGAACAACTAGGTGAAAGATGACAAGGAAATAGGATACTTAAATAGCACTATAAATCAAATAGACCTCACATCCAATAGAACACTCCATCCAACAAAAGCAAGATATACATTCTTCTAAGCTGCACATGAATAATTCTCTAGGATAAACCGTATGTTAGTCCATAAGAGAAGGGTATTATTTTCCTGCGGCTGGTGTAACAAAGTACACAATCTTGAAGACTTAAAACAATAGAAATTGCCTCAAAATTTTAGTGGCTAGAAGTCCAAAATCAGTATTGCTGAGCAAAATCAAGATGTGGAAATGGCTACAACCCCTCCAAAATTTCTAGAGGAAAATCCATTTCTTGCTCCAGCATTGACAGGTTGCCAACATTTTTAGCTGGTGGCATTATCACTTCAATCTCTGCCTCCATCTTAACATTAACTTCTGTTCTTAATTTTGTAGTCAAAGTTTTTCTGCCTCTCCTTATAAGGATACATGTTATTGTATTTAGGGCCCTCATAGATAATCCAGGATAATTTTCTGATCTCAAAATCCCTACTTTAGTCACATTTGCAAAGACCCACTTACCAAATAAAATAACATTTACCAATTCCAGTAAATAGGACAAGTCTCAATAAATTTCAAGGGACTGAAATTATACAAAGCTTATACTCCAGCCACAGAAGAATTAAATTAGAAATTAATTAGAAGAATTAAACAAGGAAATTTGGGAAATTCACAAATATGTATACATTAAACAACACATTCCTAAATATCTGATAAGTCAAGAAGAAATCACAAGACAAATTATAAAATGTTTTGAGATGAATGAAAATCACACAGCAGGGGCACGTGGCTGGCTTAGTTGGTTGGGCATCTAACTCTCAATTTCAGCTTAGATCATGCTATCAGGATTGTGAGATCAAGCTCTGTGTTGGGCTCCACTCTGGGCATGGAACCTACTTAGGATTCTCTCTCTCCCTTTATCTATGCCCACCCCCCACAGCACACTTTCTCTCTCTGTGTGTTTAAAAACACACACAAAATAAAACTATGGGATGCAGCAAAAGCAGTGCCATGTGTAAGTAGAAAAATCCATATAAAAAGGATTATATACCAAAACCAAGTAGAATTTATCCTGGGAAGGCAAGGTTGGTTCAACATCTAAAAATCAGTAACTACTACACCATTTAAATAGAATAAGACAAAAACCACATGATTGATCTTATCAATAGATGCAGAAAAAGCATTTCACAACATTCAGTATTCTTTCATGATAAATTCACTCACAAATAAAGAATAGATGGTAACATCCTCAATCTGATAAAGCACATCTATTTAAAAAAAAAAAAAAAAAGAAACAGAACATCATACTTAATGGTGAAAAACTGGAAGCTTTTCCTCTAAGATCAGGAACACAACAAGGATATCCACACTTGCCCTTTCTGTTCAATGTGGTACTGGAGGTTTTAGCTGGACTATCACACAAAACAAAAGAAGAAGTGGGGGAAGGGAGAGGAGGAGGATTGAAGGGGAAGAGAAAAGAAAGGAAGAGAAGGAAAGAAAGGAATCCAGTCTGAAAAGAAAGTAAAACTACCTATTTGCTGATGACATGTCTCATTGATGGAAAACTCTAAGGAATCCACATGTGCAAAGGAGAAAAAAAAAAAACCCTAGTAGAGCTAATAAACAAATTTAGCACAGTTGCAGTATACAAGATCAACACATGAAGATGAGTTGTATTTCTATACATTAGCAATGAGCAATCTGAAGACAATTTCACTGATGATAGCATTAAAAAATAAAATACTTAGGAATAAATTAATCAAAGAAGTATAAGATTGTACACTAAACTCTACAAATCACTGTTGAAGGAAACTAAAGACAAATGGAAAGACTATCTATGTTTATGGATTGTAAGCATTAATGTTAAGATTGCAATATTTTCTAAATGATTTACAGATTCAGTACAATCCTTAGCAAGATTTCAGCTGGTTTCTTTGCAGCAAAGGACAAGTTGATCCTAAAATTCACTTGGAAATGTAAAGGAAAGAGAAAGCCAAAATAATCTTTAAAAAAAGATCAAAAAAGATTAAAAAAGAGGACTGATACTTCCTGAATTCAAAACTTACTATAATACTACAGTAATCAAGACATTTAGCCAGTAATCAAGACAATGTGTTACTGGCATAAAGACAAATAATTGAGAAATTAACTCTTATATTTATGGTCAATTGATTTGCAAAGACCATTCAAAGGAAGAAAAAACAGTCATTTTAACAGATTGTGCTGGGACACCTGAACACCTACAAGCAAAAGAGTGAAGCTGGACCCCTACCTCACATCATATACCAAAATTAACTCAAAAATGAATGGAATAGGGGCACCTGGGCGGCTCAGTTGGTTAAAGCCTCTGCCTTCGGCTCAGGTCATAATCCCAGGGTACTGGGATCGAGCCCCACATTGGGCTCTCTGCTTAGCAGGGAGCCTGCGTCCTCCTCTCTTTCTCTCTCTGCCTGCCTCTCTGCCTACTTGTGATCTCCGTCTATCAAATAAATAAATAAAATCTTAAAAAAAAAAGATACAAGAAGGTCTAGAAGTTTTATGAAGGAAGTGAAAAGACAATCCATAGAGTGGTGTATTTGGGGGAAAAAAAGAATGGTGTATTTGAAAGTTATGTATGTAATAAGAATCTGTTTACCCAGAACATAGAAAGCACTCCTACAACTCAATTAAAAAAAAGTAACTCAATTGAAAAAGGAGTAAATGTGCTGCATAGAAGTTTCTTCAATATGTACAAATGATCAATAAGCACACAAAAAGATGTTCACTACATGTACAGGCCTATTTATAGCTCCTTCCAGAAATGGCAACTACCCCCAGAGAAATAGCAACCTCCAGATATTGGGTACATCTTTTTGGATTTCTATCTTTCCTAGATCTTGATCTATATCTCTTGCTTACTTTGTGAGTACTCCGACGCCTTCAAGCCAAATTTTTCCCCTAGTTTATGTTAAAGGATAATTCAGATCAAATCTCCTTCTGAGGAAAACTAGGGGAAAAATTCTGCTTAAAGGCATCAGAGTACTCACAAGGTAGTCAAAACATTATTTATTATCTTTTTATTGAGGAAATCGATGCCCCCAAATGTTAAGTAACATCTTCCTAATGTTCATTGTATTAAATTGCAATTGTCAATTCTTCCTTACATACATGCCCTTTGCAATTTGGCTTTGCAATTTTTCTCATCAGGAGGTAGTTTATTTCCCAAGCTCTTAGATCGAGGATGGACTTGTAACTTGCTTTACTCAGGAGAATACACCAAAAGTGATGTTTGTAGCTCCTAGCCTGGGCCTTGAGAGTCCTTGGTATTACCCTCTCTCACAACACTGCCACTGCCATGACCCCAGATATATGAGAACGTGAGAGGTCAACCAACTGTGGACTTGTGGGAAATGATTGCTGTTGTTTTAAACCACTGAATATTGGGGGTAGTTTATGGTATGGCAGAATACATAACCAATTCAGTCCTTTAGCCAGTAAGTGGCATCACACACACATGCACACAAAGATATGACCCATGTTGTTTAATCCATATAGCTTGATATTGGAAATTAAGAAATCATTTAACCTGCATTCATAGCTTGCCTCTTCCCATTAAGCATCCAGGAACCACAGCCTGACTGAATCCTAGCAAATGCTGATGGTGGTAGAGCAGCACTGGCAGTTGAAGAGAGGCTGGTCTTGGCCTTTCCAGAGCAGTCTGCTGAATAGAGACCACCACTGGGGTGAGGGCAAGTTCCTTACTTGCTGCTCTGCAATGAGTTGCTACTAGTCCCTTGTGGCAGAAACCAGGGTGCAGAGGATGAGAGGCTCTCTTAGCGTCGGTGATGCTTGCTTTGGCCAGGATGCAGTGCTGAAAAAACCAGAGCCTTTGGGCTACCCCCACCACTGCTAGGATGCGCTCCTTTCCCCCACTGTCCCAGGAAAGGTAGAATCTTTCCTTCTTTTATTCATTCCACAAATAAAGTATCCACTGTCTTAGACACTGTTCTCAGCTATGTATGCTGAGGATGCTACAGTGAATAAAGCCAAGTCCCTTCCCCCTTTGAGCTTGTACTTCAGTGGAGGAGACAAACTACGCATGGATCAGGAACTCCTGAGTGCTTTGAGGAAAAGTAAGACAGGATTAAGGTGAGGACAGGGCGTACAATCTGATTTGGATGGCAGGGAAGACTTCTCTAAGGAGATGACACTTGAGTAGAGACCTGAGTGAAGTAGGAACCACAGGCAGATCCCGGATTAGTAATCCAGTGAGGGGACAGTACTTTCAGTGCACCTGAGGCTGCAGCGTTCCCGGCCTGTCAGAGGTACAGCAGACAGCTGATGAACTGGAGCCAGCGGACCGAGGTGGAGAGAGCAGTGAACCACGTCATGCAGAATGGGCAACCAACAGTGAAGAACTAGATTTTATTCTGTATGAGATGTTATCTCTATTGATTACTGTATACCAGCACATAGTATTAAAGAAGTTTGTTGACTGAATGGGGAAAAATATAATTGGTATCATAAGGCAAGCTGTACCCAGTCTTGGCAACACATGACTCATTTATGAAATAAATGACAAAATAGGGTCCATCATTTTATCAAAATCTCTGTATATAACGCCCCAGAGCCTATACTTTTTATTAAAAAGAACCTCTCTGGGCGCCTGGGTGGCTCAGTGGGTAAAGCCTCTGCCTTCCTCTTAGGTCATGATCTCCAGGTCCTGGAATCAAGCCGGGCATCCGGCTCTGCTCAGCAGGGAGCCTGCTTCCCCCCCCCCCCCCCCCCCGCCACCACCGCTTGCCTTTCTGCCTACTTGTGATCTCTGTGTCAAATAAATAAAATTTTTTAAAAAATTAAAAAAAAAAAAAGAAAAAAGAAACTCATCCTTATAATGTATGGCCACGTATGCAAAGGATATATACCAAACTACAATATGTGTCTCAGGCACATTATAGTTCTGAATAGAAGTAATTTAAAGAACTTTTAACTCTAGTTAAGTTTCTAAAATAAGCACTTTCAAGGACTACTCCCCATCTTTTGTAATTTAGGCTTAGCAAAAGATCAGTCTGGTAGTGAATCCTACACGAGAGTGCATTCAGTATCTGTCGGATGAGTGGCAAGTAACTGAAGAGTACAGCCTCAAGTTTGTTGGTCATCCTATTGTACAGGGGGGCTTTTATCGCAGTAGTAACGGTAGAACTCATGGCATTTTCATTATTGCTGCAGCAGTAGGGAAGTTCTAATCTAAATGAAGCACAACTTGCCTAGGTTGCAAAATATTTAAAATCCTTGATTTAGATAGGGGAATTAGCAAATGCATACATCAATGAGATTTCTAGCCCATTACCAGATATTGCATTATGCAGAATTATCCAAACATTCAAAAAACCTTATGCTAGAAAACAACTTAAAACACAATTTAAAGAGAAAAAAATTTATTGCAATATAAAATGCACTTATAAAATGTCCACAGAAGGCATGTAATTCTTCACTGCTATATAAATTTACCTGGAATACTTTGATCACCTTCTATTGTTATGATGATGTCACCTAAAACATATTGTAAACAATGAGTTATACTCTATAACAAATGCATCACTGATTTTCAGCAATCTTGGTTTAATAATAATTAGTTTTAAGACTATATAATCACATCTATATTCTGGAATGTCCATTTACTTTCATGTAGTGTAGTAGAATTTAGACTATAATTGCACATGAATGGTACAGAAAAACATTCGCCACCAAATTATTTTATACCTTCATGACAGGTTTTACATTCTTTCAGATTGAAAATACAGGCTTCAGCTATTGTCTGCAACACAGCTCTAGGATTCTCACTGCAGTAATTTGTGTGTATGTGTGTCTATGTGGGCACCCATGGAACGGCTTAAAGTGTATCTTTAGTAAACAAGTGCAACATTACTGCCAATTACTTTGCATGTTTAAATATTATAGTCTGATTATTTGTAAACAAACAAAACCCCACACAAATACTCTTAACTCTAGAAAAAAAAATCCTGTCAACCCATTATTCTAATATGCTTTACTTGAACACACATTGAATTTTTGAAAGGTGCATATAGTACCTTAGATAATAAGGTATAAAAATGTGTTTCATATTTTATACTATGAAATGTGCATTTCTAATGTTTTATGCAGCATAAAGTTTTTAGATCAAGAAATTCTAAATCCTGGATCCCCACAGTTCATTTAGAAAACTCTCAAAGTTATGGCTCTTGCAGCAGGTTTATCAGATTTAACATGACCAAGTGTTCTATCTTCTTCCCTATTTCAAGTATCCAAAAAAAAAAGGCTCAATTTATGTAGGTCGTAACTGAAAATGCAAAGCTTTAAACAGTTAAATGTGTTTTGAAATAAGATATAAATTGAAAAAGTTTCTTAAGTATTTAATTTATATTAGGCTTATAAGTATTAGGACTTTCAGATAATTTTATTAAATCTGAGTATTTCCTCAAAAATAATAAAGAACACAATTTGCCTATTAATATATAGTTCTGGGATTCTGCAGAAAAAATCAATCTTGATGTTTAAGGCTTTTCAACATTGTTGACCTTAGTTTTGTTTTCTTTTTAATGATGTTAATTTAATATTCAATCTGAACATAAGTATTTAGCCTCAAACTACTTATAATGAAATGACTTACTTCTGAAAAGAAAACTTCAAAGCACTAGAAAGAGAATTTACTAAAGCTGTTTAAATGCCTTTCAGTGTCATCAGAAATCCTGCAGTATAGAAAGTATCTGGTACCTTTAAGGATTCAGAATGAAGTGATCTTCTGAAATTCTAATGCCAGTTAAAAAAAACAAAAAAGTCAAATAGAAAAGACTGCTGCAATAAAGCACTGAATCTAAAAGTTGCAGACATGATCCCATCACCTGAGAGCTAAGAACTTCTTCTCAGAGTCAGCAACTTCTCATCTTTACCTAGGCACATTAAGTTCTCAACTGAGAAAATAATCCAACCTGGTCCTTAACATATTCATTAAGTAGTATGAATATTTTAAGGTCTTTCTCCCTTCAAGAAAAAAACTTGATGTCTCACTAAATAGTAGGAAGGAGTGTATCTTACTTTGAGTCGTTAGACTTTCTGGAATTGGCCCAACTGTATAAAATTTTAAGAAATGTGTAAAGTATGGAATCATTATTACTCTGTGAAAACATTGTGACAAAATTAAACATCACTATGTCGAACCCTTTTCTAGCATTAACTCAAAAATAGAAATCATGAGTCTTCTATAACCTTAATTTTAAAAACACACAGAAGTGAAAAGTGCTATTTTTCAAAAAGTACAATTTTTTCCCTACTATGTATCAACATGGAATGATTTCAGTTCTCCCGTACTAAAAGCTGGACTTTTAAAAAACTAGTGTTGTAATGCTTAATATAATGATTTTAATCAGCAGTGGCTTCACTTTCAGCGGGACCCCTAATAAGTCTTCGAATTCCTCTTTTTCCTGCGGGACCTTTCGGTTTAGCAAAACTCTGCTTATGTGCATGCTGCTTTGGGTGTACTTCTTCATAAAGGAAGTCTGCTGTCAACTCATCCCCATTGTCTATTTCGATCTGTAAGAGATGGAATCAGTCAGGTGTGATCCTATATGAAAAAGACAACATTCAAAACTGAATACAAGCAAGGAGCCAGTTTTCAGGTGTGAAAGCTCACAAATACATACACAATACCCATTCTAGCAAGAGAAGAGAGTATCAAGGACCATATGTAAATAGTTTCACTTTCACCTTTGGGGGGGTGCACTAGTTGAATACATAATCAGCAATAATAATTTGCTAACTGGTTCCCTCTTTCTTCTCCTATTTAACTAATGTATAAGAAGCTACCACTATATTCTCAGGTTGTTCTGCTTTGGTACAGTATACATAATCAAGAAACCTTACTCATCGGCCCCTTTGTTACTTGAGTCACTTGAAATCTAAACAGGGCCAAATCTGGCCTGAATTTAGAGAGTGTTTTACATTTTTAAAGGGATATAAACATAAAATAATAAAATAAACAAGAATATGTAACAAAGACCATATGTGGCATAGTGAAGCCTAGAATAATTTCTATCAGGTCTTCTAGTAGAAAAAGTCAGCCAATCCTTGCTAACCTTAAACTTAAAAAGCTTGAAGGGTTCAGTACCTAATATATTGGTAGTTTTAGGGACCTGTGTTTTAATGAGCTGAAGGCTCAAGAATAAACTGTATCTTTCCCCATGCCTCATTTGCATTTAAGAAAATAAATTTAATAAAATCGGTAGCATAGCTCCCCAAATTCAAATGTTTATGCCCATTCCCTCCTTTCTCAACAACTAGATTCTCATCCATCCATGATTCAGTTATAAATGGAGACTGCAGTTCCTTATTCATAGCAATTGTTGAGACAATCACAAGTATGTAGCACTAGCAGCACTGTCCAACAGAACTTGCTGCAATATGGAAATGTTCTCTAAATTCTGCACTGTCCAATACAGACAGTAGCCACTAGCCACAAGTAGCTAATGAACACCTGAAATGTGGCTACTGTAATTAAGAAACTGAATTTTAAATTTTACTTAATTTTAATTTAAATTTAAGTAGCCATAGTTGCTTATGGCTACATATTAGAGAGTACAGACCTATAAGGATACTGGAGAAATAACAGATCACCCTCAAGAACTTAGAGAAGACCCTAACGATTTATGATGAGAACAAGGAAAAAAATACATCCATTAATAAATCATAATACATCACAAACTACATGGAAAAGACAATAAAGATCAAAGAAAACCTGAAATTTAAAAATAGATAGGTAATTTTACCTTTCTAATGACATCCATTTGTAGTTGTCTTTCTACAATTTCTAGCAGAGGGCTCTTGCAGCTAGAATACAGCATCCGTTCTCTTATACTGCATGTGTATCCAGGCATCGAATAAATAAAAACTGTAAGTTAAAATAGTAAATACAATTAGCCATACATCAATTAAAGCAAATACTAAGCCTCACAGAACTGTAAGTCCTCTGAGCAAGAAGTGATAATACAGTGCTAAAAAATCAGTAAGCCAACTGAAAAAAACATGGTAAGACAATATATTATATACCTATGGACTCCAAATAGTCGCCTTCATGGGAATGTTTATACAGGAAGAAATGGTAACGTGCTGAATCCTTGGGAATCCTCTTTGGCAAATCTTTTAGTTCCGTATTTGTTGTGTTGGCCAAAATTATAATCTCATTTTTTATATCTATTTCCTGTCAATAAGAAATACATTCATTAAAACAGATACACAGCAATTTCAAATTTATAATTAAAAAAAAAAACCTAGGAAACAAAGGGAAACTTACATAGGATTGACTTTTCATAATGAACACATTGTCACATAATTTTAAGAAAATTAATTTAAAAAATCAGGACACAATTTTAAATCCATTAAAAATAAACCCTGTATAAGCCATGAGTCACCAGCAACAGCAGCCATTTCATAATAATCACCATGTATCTCTTACCAATTGCACATAATTGAGCTGTCTGTTACTTAATTGTTCCAAAGCCTGAAAAGCTTCTCGAGAAATGGGAAATGCTACTCCTTGTAGTGTCTGATGCTTAGTGTCCACACCCACGTCAGTCTGTACCTAAGTATGACAAATTTAACTTAATGAAGTTTTAGCATTTAGCAGTCATACAGCAAAGATAAGAAAACCCAGTCTCTATCAAGTGCCATTCCACCCTATCCATTTTAATGTAAGTAAAATTAACACTTTAAATACTATGAACTTAAAAAGCCAAGTAATTTTTCACGTTTGTTCCTGTCTGCTAGCATTCTGTCAACATGCAGAGTGCATGACACATCTTTATGAAATGTTGGGAGTGAACACTTGAGTGAGTATGCAGTGTTAGTGGGGCATTGAGGGGAGGTTGTTTCTATGTTTGGTTTGGCACATTTGCAATGAACTATGTAAGTTCCTGCAAGTGTCCTCAGATTACACCTTTAATTACAAAATTTTACTTGATAAAATTTATGAACAGTGTGGTATCTATACAATATGTACCAAACTTTACTTTGTTCTGTTAGACAAAATGCAACACAAACACCATGCATTGAATCGAAAGGAGTACGAACAGTATACAAAGACACAACACAGCTCAACAAATTATACTACTGCAGAAGTTCCAGACTTTGAGCTTTCATTACTAGAAGAGTACTTCAAGAAAGCTTTCAATGCACATGTTTTAAGACTTGTATACTCAAATGATAGCTAGTATAGGGTCTCATTTGCAGTGTTGCAACAGAAAGTCAAATAGAAATTTTACTTTAAAAAAAAAAAACGAATGGAGATTCTACAGCATAAATGATACTGGATAATGAAAACATCATAAAACATATGCAAATGCATACCCCAATACGATCCTCTGGGTTCTGATTGCAAGGAATAAAACAAACTATCAAACTTAAAAAAAATCACATAAAAACCTTTACTCAAATAACTTGAGTTAAAATAATATAAAGATAGATCCTTGCTATCAGGTTAATATTAAATAATATTCAATCACTTTCCAGACTGATTCCTACTAGTTGGTTACTCAGACTAGGGAATAGTGATTTCTGCTACTTGTTCTTTCCTATAAAATTTCAGTAAAAATATAGTAGTTATTCTAACTTGTAACTAGAAGAGCTGCAGTAAACACATTAGAAATATGATAAACTATAATACGGATGAAATTTATTGACTCTAACATAACTGAGCTAAACAAGTACTCAAAAAACCATCTCCCATATATACATACGTATCCATGTAGTGTCCATTGAAGTTCATTTATAGAGCTTCTGGAAATACTAAATATCTCATAGGATTTACATTTTACTCTCTTTAGTCACCAAACAAAATAAGATGATAAAATAATAGAATATAACAAAACAAACCTGCTTCAGCAACTTCATTAGATAGAATTTTTTGCCCTAAATGGGTAACACACATTTTCCCCATTTATTTAGTATTTGAAGTACAAAGTTAAAAAAAAGTTGTACTTCAACAGGAAGATTAACTATTCTGATAACACACAAATATAGGAGAAAGCTACTTAAGAAATTCATACAAATTTTAATATTTACTTTTAACATTTTTCCTGAAAATACACTGAGCACATAGTCTTGTCTCTAAACTATACAGAATAAATGCAAGCTACCAGACTTACTTCTCTAGTTACCTCTATATCTATAATTAAAAATATCTTTTCAAACACTTAAAATCTTGCAAGAATATCAAAACTGTAATTTACCTCATTAATTTTAATCTGCCGTAATTCTTCCTCAGCTGCAGTCAAGGGGGCAGGAGAAGACTGTGACACCAAGTACTTTTTATAACCATTTAATGATACATCTTCCTGTAAACAGAAATGGATTGTTACTGGTTATTCCCTAGAATGGATTGTTACTAGTTATTGTTACTAGTTATTCCCTAGAAAATCTCCATGAAGTCACTCTAGGAAAAACAAAATTATTAATTTAACAGAAAAAAATTTTCTTGACGATTTTATTTATTTATTTGACACAGAGAGAGACAGTGAGAGAGGGAACACAAGCAGGGAGAATGGGAGAGGAAGAAGCAGGCTTCCCACTTGAGCAGGGAGCCAGATGTGGGGCTTGATCCCAAGACCCAGGGATTATGACCGAGCTAAAGGCAGATGCTTAATGACTGAGCCACCCAGGCACCCCAGAAAATATTTTGATTAAAAAATAGTATCAAGAATTTTACTATTTCTTATTTTTCAAAAATTCTCTATTGTATAGGCTTCAAAAAATCTTAAAGGGGAGTATTTACTCATTTCCTAAAGTTTTCTAACTTAAATAGGTATGAGTGTGTTGGCGATGATGCCAGTCACATGATGATCTTGGTCATGTTCAAGTCTATAGGACAATTGTAATTAACATTCTGGGGAAATCTGCCTTATAACTATTCAATAATCAACACATTCAGGGCGCCTGGGTGGCTCAGTGGGTTAAGCCGCTGCCTTCGGCTCAGGTCATGATCTCAGAGTCCTGGGATCGAGTCCCGCATTGGGCTCTCTGCTCAGCAGAGAGCCTGCTTCCCTCTCTCTCTCTCTGGCTGCCTCTCCGTCTACTTGTGATTTCTCTCTGTCAAATTAATAAATAAAATCTTTAAAAAAAAAAAAAATAATAACACATTCAGATTCTGAATTCTTTATTATAATAATTTATATAATTTCTCTATAGTTACTCATAGAAAATGATTGTAGCTTTTTTTTTTAAGGGTTTTTTATTTTTTTTTTCAAAGATTTTATTTATTTGACAGACATAGATCACAAGTAGGCAGAGAGGCAGGCAGAAAGAGAGGAGGAAGCAGGCTCCCTGCGGAGCAGAGAGCCCGATGTGGGGCTCGATCCTAGGACCCTGGGATCATGCCCTGAGCCGAAGGCAGAGGCTTTAACCCACTGAGCCACCCAGGTGCCCCTGATTATAGCTTTTTTTTTTTTTTTTTTTTGTCATAGAGAGAGAAGCGAGAGCAAGCACAGGCAGACAGAGTGGCAGGAAGAGGCAGAGGGAGAAGCAGGCTCCCTGCCAAGCAAGGAGCCCAATGTGGGACTCGATCCCAGGACGCTGGGATCATGACCTGAGCCGAAGGCAGCCGCCCAACCAACTGAGCCACCCAGGCGTCCCCTGATTGTAGCTCTTATTTAAAAGAATAAAATATTCTAAAAAAGTCTACTTTTTCATTGAAATTTTGTGATTTGAAAGCAGCAAAGGGAGAGGGAGAAGCAGAGTCCACACTGAGCAGGGAGCTGAGGTAGGGCTTGATCCCAGGACCCTGGGATCATGACCTGAACCACCCAGATACCCCACCATATAAATTTGCAACAAATTCTTAATCATAATTTAACTAATAAATGTCAAAAATATCTAAAAATTACCATCTCTTTCAAGGAGTCTCTCATTGTTCTGAGCCTGTTTCCCTATCCTTAAAATGAAAAGGTTGAACTAAATGGTTAAACTAGATGATCTCTAAGGTATAGTGTAGTTCCTAAAGACTAACGAAAGATATTCCAACCTATTTTAAAAGGATTAGTACATGTTTTAGTCAACTTGCTTATCATATGAAATACAGTAATATTTTCTCTTCTTTTTATGTTTAAAGATTCATTAGTCTGATTTCCAATCAATTACCCATTCCTAGGAGTTCTTATATTCGTTTAATTGCAACATGTAGAATCCACATATATAAAAATATAAGTTTTATACCTTTACTGTTCCAAATACTTCATCTTTAATGTGGCCACCTCCAAACTCCTTTTTCAGAGTTGCTCTTGTTGCTGCATACAACATTTTCTGACGAACCTAGTAAGTTGTGAAAGTTTACTTAGCAGTTTACAGATGAAAACTATTACTACAAGAGAAAGTACTTTCTAAAGGTATTAAAATCTTCAAGCACAATAAACAAACTGTGATAAAGCTGAAGTATATGTGTATAAATAGCCATCATAAAACTTCATCTATTAAGGTAGATTTCAATTTATAGTAGGTTGTATTTTACAAAAAGTGGGAAAATAAATTTTTAAAAATTACTCACTTCTCAAAGTATACAATGAGTTCAAGAATTAAAAAAAAAAACTACTTAAAATACTACTTTATAATATGAGGAACAAAACATCACTTGAAGTAACCTGGATACTGACACTTTACATTCTTAAACAGCTTAAGTAGTAACATCTGATCTTGCAAATCTAGATCAGATGTTACTAATTAAGCTGTTTAAGAATCAAATGTTCATGGCACATGTATGGCATATACCATTCTATGAGGAACACAAAGATGAAAACTACTACATATAAACTCTTATTAAAGAATCTAATAGCAACTGTTGAAAACTATTAAAGGTAACTAACTGCCAACCAATAGAAATATTTTTATAATACTGAATCGTCAAATCCAGTACTCTGAAGCAGTCTGCTAACTTTCTTAAAAAAAATATTTGCGTGGATGCCTATCATTTGAATGGTAGCTATTAAGAATATTTACTATAATATTCAATTAGGTCTCAGAAGTATTCAAAGTATTAATGTCAGAGCATAGTCATTTATATATAATTGCTAAAGATATTTAAATTTAAAATCAGTAATAATTCTATTCATTTGAAAGGCAAGACTTCTGAATCTAAGTACATTATTCCTGATTCCACATTACCAATAGAAGGATTTTCTTCATGATCATTCCCTTCTATGGGAAATAACTATTGCTTCATAACTTTCTCTTGGCCTAGGAATATTTCAGGAAAAAAAAAAAAATTCTAGCATTTAATGTTAAACAAGTTACAAAAGAAATTACTTACATGAGAATGATCTGGAGACCAGGCAATGAATATCCATTCATATCCCTGGGCATTCTGAGAATCTAACCTGAATAATATATAGCACGGCTGTTTGTCCTCCAGTAGGGGTAAAACAAAGGAATCATAATCCTTATCCCAGGAATCTGAGGGCTGACTACATGATCCAATCACAAGTTTCTCTATGAAGAACAATTTTTAAAAAAGATACATGAAATGTTTTAAAATGCCAAATGGTAATGAAGAAAAGAATAAGCTAATAATACAGTTATCTCTATTACTATTATTCACATCAAGGAGTTAAAGTAGGGGTCACCTGGATGGCTCAGACAGTTAAGCGGCTGCCTGGAGTGTGACAACGGCTGCCGGGTTGTGATCCCAGGTTCCTGGGCACTGCACCAGCCTCCCTGCTCAGGGAGAAGTCAGCTTCTCCTTCTGCCCCTCTCTCTACCCCCACCGCCCCACCGACTTGTGATCTCTTGCTCTTTCAAATAAATAAATAAAATCTTAAAAAAAAAAAACAGGAAAATTTTATGACTAGCATGGTTAAAATGTTAAAAAACACAAGAAACAAATGATAAAATTTTATTCATATTTTAAAACAGTTGAGTTGGACAGTTGAAGAATAGGTGATTATAGTCTATCTTCCAAAATGTTTATGCTGTAAGTTATCAACAAAATATGTATTATGTGTTATTGTTCAAAGGCAGAATTCCTGAAACACTGAAGTGTGCAATAAGAAATATTAAAACCATGTTTAGTGCTTACTTGGCCATGAAGCTACAAATAAAACATTTTGTCCAGAAGCATAAATTGGTGCAGCCATTTGGCAGAATCAAGTAAAACTGTGAATGTTCTCCACATAAAAAATCTTTTGCACATACGTTCACTGCATTATGTGAGAACAATAGAAGCTGCAAGTAGCCAAAGTGTTCATCACTAAGAGAATGATGACAGAATATGTGATGAATTATATCTTATTATATTATATATGAAACTTAAAAATAGTGAACTGTCGGGGCACCTGGGTGGCTCAGTGGATTAAGCCTCTGCCTCCGGCTCAGGTCATGATCTCAGGGTCCTGGGATCGAGTCCCACATCAGGCTCTCTGCTCAGCAGGGAGCCTGCTTCCTCCTCTCTCTCTGCCTGCCTCTCTGCCTACTTGTGATCTCTCTCTGTCAAATAAATAAATAAAATCTTTTAAAAAAAAAATAGTGAACTGTCAAAACTAATTACAAAAATAATGTTTAGAGAAAAAAAGACACAGAATAAGACATCAGTTTACATGAACTTAAAAACTCAAAACAGCACTATCTAGGAATACATATAAGAACTGCAGAAATATGAAAATTCCTAATATAGTTGCCTCAGGAAGAGGAGGTCAGGAAGTGAAACAGTTTAAATGGGGCGCCCTTATATCACAAAAATATTAAGTCTAAAAAAAGCTGAAGCAAATATGCTAAAACATTAGCAGTTATTAAGAGGAGATGGAAGTATTTGTTGTTTTATTTATTCTTTATAATTTCCTTATTTAAAAATTTTCCTTAAAACAAAAAGTAAGATCAGAAAATGATTTAGGAAAGAATATGATTTTCCTTCTGTAGTGATCCTAGTTAGACAAACTTTTCCATTTTAGTCACTTATCTAGTCAGTTAGGAAGTGATGGCTTTTAAAATTTAGTTCAATATTCCTAAAATAAGCTGCTTTACAGTATATGTTTATTCCTATTAAGTGTGGTAATATGTATTTACAACAACTGCATATTTTCAAACTACTCTGGTATTTTTAATATATAAGTAGAAAATGAAAAGCAAATTAAGTTTACTTCCAGTTTGTAAAAGAACAAGTTATTCTTCCAAAGCAAAATTATCTCCAGGTATTTAAGAAATTAGACCAGTGGAATATTTTAAGATACTCATTTGTGAGAATATTAATTGTCCAAATTCAAATATAGCCAAATTAAAAGATTCTCCCACCCAATTTCCCTGGTACCGAATGATTTTGAAAGGATCAATTTATGGTTTGTTACATTCCTAGAACTTTGTCCCAAAAACAAGAAAGGGGGAATCATTTCTTCACCACAAACTGCAATCAAGTGGAAAAGACAGAAGCTTGAAATCCTTTGCTTCTACTTCAAAACTAACTTTACTGAGAAACAATTCTAAAGTAATTTTAAAGTAATTCTAAAGTAATGTTTTTGGGCAGATGGGGAGAGAATCACCTGTTTACTGATTTCCATTCCAGAGACGGAGGCATTAACATTAGAAATGGATTGTGGTTCAGAAACGGAGACAAAAAGTAAAAGAGGAAGATGTCACACTAAAAAAGCATCTTTCTGTTTCCCTGTCAACTACAGAATTCAGAGGGTAGGTAGCGGCCGATGGGACATGACCAAATGTACAGGATCCACCTTATCTAAAGGCAAACTCTGAACTTGCTTCACATTAATTAATAGTTCCAATCACTGACAATGTCTTAGGCATTTAAAAATATAACATTCAATAATCTAAGGACAAACAGTATTTAAAAATGTGTAACTAACCATTTTCAATAGATATTTTTAGAAGTCTGTATTTTCCATTTCTTGCTCTGGCAAAGGTATCTTTAACATCTTCACTTGCTGTGGAAAAAGATAAAGACAAGTAAACCCATGTTTTATACTTACAGATTAATACTTTCCAATGCTACTTAAATAAGGAGAAATGAATTGTAATATAAAAAAAATCCTGAGAGCATAGCATCCCCTTTCTATCAGTAATTTAAAGTGTAAAACTTGAAGATGTTAACAGTGGACACTATACACAGCTAAGAAACAAATTAAAATAGCTTAAAAGTATATTAATACATTAATTCTGTTTTAGCTAGATAATTCCAAAGCAGAAATAATACTGGGAATTAAAGTATTAAAGTTAGGGGTGTCTGGGTGGCTCATTGGGTTAAAGCCTCTGCCTTCGGCTCAGGTCATGATCTCAGGGTCCTGGGATTGAGCCCGGCATCTGGCTCCCTGCTCGGCAGGGAGCCTGCCTCTCTGTCTACTTATGATCTGTCAAATAAATAAATAAAATCTTAAAAAAAAAAGGAAAATATTAAAGTTATTCAAATCTAATAATGAACAAATTACAATTTTAAAAAACACCACTACTGCTTGGTTGAAAATTGTTTAAAACCTTTCATTCTCTTCTAGTCCAATTTCAAAATTATAATAAATAAATTCATTTTTATATTTTCACATTAAAAACAACAGTAAGTATCAGATATCTTATCCCGATTAAAGAGAAAGTCAATAAAATACATTCAAGCTTATACTTCTGGTAATACTTTTCTAACTCGTCTTTCTCAAAAAGCTACAGTTCACTAAGCAAATACATATTTAATAACCCTCCTGTGCTTATTAAAGCTTCAATTTCATTCTGATTTCCCTCTTGGGTTGTACACTAAGAGCAAGAACCACTATTTAAGTAATGATCGTTGTAAGACTCAAACATGAAAATCAGTAACAACATATTTAAATGTCAAACTAACTCGGACAAACAAAACAGTGTTTTTAGGTTTGAGAGTAGTTTGTTGTGTTTGTGTGTGCAGGGAGAGCGGTAGGGTGGTCAAAGACTCATAGGAACATGAGTAAATGTTCTTCGGGGGAAAAGATTCGTTGTCTATTAACAGGAAGAGCGTGGGCTTATATTAGCACTCGTTAAGTAATCGCGAGTAACCCCGGGATATATTATTTGATTCTGATGAGGTGAGCGCTTCCAGACTGCCCATTTTCAAAGCAGGAAATAATGGAGGTCAGATATAACTGCACATTGAACTGCCTTCACGGGATGACTGAGCCACAAAGACCAGACTTTTCAGTTCCCTGGGGAAGTACCTAAGAGAAAGATCAAAACACCCCGTACTCAGAATTTCTCAGAACATAAATTCCTGTTTCCACTTTGGAAGAAAATGCGGAAGAGTCTGGGAAGCACCTTCACTGGAAATGAAAAAGATTCCAAGATCGTTCGCTTTTTAATCAAAATCTTTAACAACCTCCTTCACAGACTGAAAGGCAAATTCGCCCGTCTCTCTGCAGCAAGAGGAGCCCAGCCGGCTCCACGGTTCCAGGTCTCCCCTGCCGGATAAAAAGGGGGAAAGTTGGGCTACCATCAGGGGCGGTGGAAGGCACGCCCCCCTCACCCAGGTCTCCTCGGAAACCAATTTCCTTCGCTTCTGCGAAATTTCGGGTCAGTCTGTAACGTGGCGGCGGCCGGGCCGGGCTGGGAGGGACGCAGGCCGGGAGCGCCCGGGACCAGAAAGCTCGGAGAGGCGCAGAGGCCCGCCCGCCCGCGAGATCGGCTCCCTTCCCCCGGGCCCGACTCCAGCCCTGCTACTCCCGCAGCCCGCCCGGCTCACCCCGGGCCTCCCGGGAGCCCCTTCCCCGCGCGCCGCTCCGGGGGCCGTTACCTTGGATGCCGGTCTGATGGGACATGGCGGCGGCCGCGGGCTCCCGGCTCCGGCGCTAAATGCTGAGAGCGGCCCCGGCCGGCGCCTCCAGGAAGTGGCAGCTCCTCCGCCGGCCGAGGCGCGTCATCAGCCTGCGACCCGCGGCCGCCCCGCCCAGCTAGGCCGACCGCGTCCTCGCGCGGCCCTGCCGCCCCCGCGTCCCCCTCCCCCGCGCGCTCCACGGAGGTTTGCGAATGCATCCCCACCCCCGGAGCTCTTCCCAAGCTGTCTCAGGGGGTCCCTGCCCTGGCACTTGCCTCCGCTTCTCCGGTCCCCACCCCCGTGAGACCCCGCAGAGCCCACAGGTTGGCCCTGCTCTTTGCTGCCTGCCCCCCAGCGACCCTGTCGACTTCGCCGTTCGCTGGTTCAGCGAAAAGATGCTCAAAAATGTAAATGACCATTTTACTGAACATGTATTTTCAATTTTAAAAAGATGTGCACAGTATCTTTCTTGGTTCACTCTTCCGGTAATCTATACAATATAAAAGGTCACTCCTTTCCTCGTTTTTTAAAATGAGGATTAATGTATAGGTGGTCGCCCATCAAAATATCCCACACTTTTAAATTAATCTCAGACTGTTAACTTTTCTTTTTTCAGTTGGGTCCATTAAGAAACCAAGTTTTCCTTTCTCTTCATTCCAAAAAGAGACAGACCTTAAAAGTGAGAAGGTTAGCTGATTTGAATACTCCTTTGGGGTCAATTTTATCCCTGAAAACTATGTTTGCCGCTGTACTTTAGAGTGGCCGTTTGTTCTTGAATTAAGTATTTATTCAGGATTCACTGGGATAAATTTGTAAGATAACAGCAGATATTATTAAAAATTCTTCCCCATTTCTGCTCTTAAGAACGTGTATTTTCCTCCTCTAAGGTAATTTTACACTTTTGTACTACTTTTCTACCACCCCTAGATTATAGTTCCCTAGATAGAAAACTGGGTCTTTTGTTTTTAGGGACTTGAACTCACGAATATACAAAATTACAATCTGCTTATCAACAAATACTTTCTTCAACCAATAATAGAAATGCAAGTTAACAAAGTCACTCTTCAGATACAATGTATTTTTTGCTAGCCATTAACTATCAGGCTTGCAATTGTTTTTCTCTGCCAGGATCACAGAAAAGAAGATTGCTATGTTCTGTTCCTTGTTATCTTAACTTTGTTTCTCAAACAGATCATCATACTATGGAACAAGTAGAATTTAGTCTGAGTTTTGTAACTTATTTGGATTTAAGAAATCTAGATAGAGTTTCGTTTTAACCAAATTCTTACTGACACAACAGTTCTTTCTGATTTTCCAGTTTTGATTGCTTTGTTGAGCAGAGAGAAAATTGCAGAGTTCATCTTCAATTTTTTGACTGATTCACATCTTGGTGACTGGGGAAAATTGCCTAAGAAGTTGGCACTGCTCAAAAGTACTGATAAGAAAAAAATAATGGTCCCATGTGTATGCTTAGAAAAGACTGTGATGTGACTAGTGCTAAAGAATAGGAAAGTACAGGTAAGTTGGATAGGACCACCCTGGAATGCAACAGAAAATGCTTATTTTTTGGCAGTACAGTAGTTTGACTACTGCAAGGGCCTTGGTGCATTGTTTTTCAAAACAGCAGAGTTCCTCTGTACAAAACAGGAAATCTGAGAAGGGAAAATATTTGCTAAGCTATAAAAAGCATAGCCAAAATGATAATTTTTCCTGCTCATCAGTGCTTCTACATATATTTAAATAATTTCCTCTATTTAGCTATTTCTATGTATGTGCAAAGAAAATGGATTTTTAATGCTTTCATAGGATGTTTTATGAAAATATTTCTTGCCCATATTGACTATACACTTAAATTTCACTAATTTATTATGTATGATGTTTATTTCAGATGGGGTTAAAGTTTGGCATTGTACTAACTTTGTAGAAATAATATATTGAATCTATACAGTGCTAGCGCTGCATATATTTCACCTAAGTAGGCAAACAGATTGTGGTAGAAATCCTGTTCCTTTGGTTAATCTATCTTGCTTACATCTTTAATTTGATTGCAGTCATGACTTCTTGCCTTAACTTTTTTAAAAATTGTAATCAAATATATATAACAAATCTTATCATCTTAACTATTTTTTAAGTGTGCAGTTCAGTAGTGGTCAATACATTCACCTTGTGCAACCAGTCTCTAGAACTCTTTTCATTTTACAGAATTGAACCTCTGTGTGCATTAAACAACCCCCTCTTTCAATACAGCCCCCAGGTCCTGGCAAGCACCATTCCACTTTCTGTCTTTATGATTTTGACTACTCTTAGTACCACATATAAATAGAATCATACAGCATTTGTGTGTGTGTATGTGTGTGTGTGTGTGTGTGTGTGTGTGTGACTAGCTTATTTCACTTAGCATAATGTCCTCAAGATCTATCCATGTTGTAGCATGGACAATTTCCTTCCTTTTTAAGTTTGAATAATATTTCATTGTATGTATATACATATCATATTTTGTTTATCTATTCATCTGTCAGTGGGCATCTGCATTGCTTCTACTTTTTGGCTATAATAAATAATACTTCCATGAACATGAGTGTGCAAACATGTATTTGAGTCCCTGCTTTCACTTCTTTGTGACATATTCCAGAAGTGGAATTGCTAGATTATGTGGTAATTCTGTTTTAGCATTTTTGACGAAACTCCGTATTATTTTCCCTAAGAGTTACACCACTTTACATTCCCACCAATAGTGTACAAGGGTTCCAGTTTCTCTACATCCTTGCCAACAATTGTCATTTTATGTTTTCACTTCATTTTCATTTATTTCATTTATTTTCATTTTCATTTATTTGTTGGGCATTTGTATATCTTTTTGGAGAAATGTCTAGTCAAGTTATTTGTCCATTTTAAAATTATGCTGTCTGTTGTTGAGTTGTAGGAGTACTTTATATATTCTAGATACTAACCCCTTATTGGATATATGATCTGCAAACATTTTTTCCCATTTTGTGGGTTTCTTTTTTTGAAAGATTTTATTTATTTATTCATGAGAGACAGAGTGGGGCGGGCAGAGGAGAAGCAGGGTCCATGTGGAGCAGGGAGCCCAATGATGTGGGACTTGATCCCAGGACCCTGGGATCATGACCTGAGTGGAAAGTAGATGCTTAATGGACTGAGCCATTAACCATTCTGTAGGTTTCTTTTTTATTTTGTTGATTGTATCCTTTGATGCACAGAAGTTTTTTGTGTTTTTTTTTTTAAGATTTTATTTATTTATTTGACAGAGAGACAGAGATCACAAGTAGGCAGAGGCAGGCAGAGAGAGAGGGGAAGCAGGCTCCCCACTGAGCAGAGAGCCCGGTTCAGGGCTGGATACCAGGACCCTGAGATCATGACCTGAGCTGAAGGCAGAGGCTTAACCCACTGAGCCACCCCGGTGCCCCTGAGCACAGAAGTTTTAAATTTTGATGTAGTCCAGTACATCTTTTTAAAAATATTTGTTGCTTTGTTCTCCCTTTAACTTTGGAATATCTTTGCTAATCTTCTGAATATCTTCTAATATCTTCTAACTTTTCTTCCCTAAGCTTTCACTGCTTTATAAATGTCATCTATACTTTCTATTTACACTTTCTCACCTCTCACTCCTTAAATCCATGGTTTCCAAAGTGTGCTGAGGTGCCCCAGCCACAGTGACAATGCCTGGGGGATACTGTAAATTTTTTTAGGGAAACACAATACTGCTTGCCATCTTTCTGACAACACAAAATATTGGCATGAGATAGTTCAGTTTTAACGTTAGATAGCTCTACATTCCTTTACATGGTGTCATATCTTTGAAAAGCTGGATTTCTAGTAGTTGCTGTGATAAAAGTCAACAAGGGGTTGAAAATCAATGAGGAACAGGAAATGACAGCAGCTGGTGTCAATCTAATACCAAATTTTAGGAAGTTGTGTAATGTGTGTTAGAAACATGCATCCCATTAGCAATTGTGATTATTTAAAACTAAAATCAGGGATGCCTGGGTGGCTCAGTTAGTTCAGTGTCTGGCTTTGGCTCAGGTGATGATCCTGAGGTCCTGGGATGGAACCCACCGTTGGGTTCTCTGCTCAGTGGGGAGCCTGCTCCTCTCTCTCCCTCTGCCCCTACCCCTCACTCTCTCTTCCTCAAATAAATAAATAAAATCTTTAAGAAAAAAAGACTAAAATCAAATATATTTTTTTTAATTTTTATGTATTACTTTTTCAAATAGCTACTAAGTTGCTAGTATGTAAATACTGAATGAGTTTTTTGGAATTAACTACTTAATAAACTGTTCAGTATTTCTTTTGACCTAGGAACACTAAGAAAAAAAAATTAGATACAAATGGACCCATAAACTAGGAAAGTTTGGGACCTTCTGCCTTACCACCTTTGCATGTGGCTTTATTCATATCACTATTGAAACTATTTTCCTTAAGATTACTTATTTATTTATTTGATGGACAGAGATCACAAGTAGGCAGAGAGGCAGGCAGAGAGAGAGGAGGAAGCAGGCTCCCCACTGAGCAGAGGGCCTGACGAGGGACTCGATCCAGGGACTCTGGGATTATGACCTGAGCGGAAGGCAGAGGCTTTAACCCACTGAGCCGCCCAGGTGCCCTGAAACTATTTTCTTGAATGTGACCAGTGTCATCCTTCTTAATAACAAAATCAATTACATTTATTCTCAGATGTTTTATTAGCTTCCTGTGGTTGCTGTAACAAATTAGCACAAATTGGGTAGCTTCAAGTAACAGAAATTTATTCCTTCACCAATCTGGAACCCAGAATCCAAAACCAGGTATCGGCATAGCTCCCAACCATTCAAAGGCTTTAGAGAAGTCTCTTTCCTTATCTCTTCCAGCTTCTGGTAGTTGTTGGAACTCCTTGACTTCTGACTGTATTGTTTCAATCTCTGCCTCTTATGCACTTACCAAATCTCAGTTATTGCCCAAGCTGATTCCTTAAAATCAGTCTCTCTCTCTCTCTCTATCTCTGTCTGTCTCTCTCTCTCACCACACATACTTCCCACTGGCTCTATTTCTCTGGAGAATCCTGACTAACGCCCTTTAACTCCGTCCTTTCTTCTTCACCTCACTTTGTTAATGTATGTAAAAAATGAAGTCCTCACATCTTTAGCAAACTAGCCCTCCTCTAGACGTCAGTGTCTCTCTTATATGATATCACCACTTAAAAGCAGGCCCTTCTAATCTGTCACAAAACTGCCTCCAGACCTGGGAGGACTTGCTTATATTAACCACATTTCTGGTGTCAGATGTAAAAGTAACATAAATGATGGTTAAAATACTTGATTTTAGAACCATGAGGTTCAACTCTTGTATATTCAATCTATACTCAGTAAATCACTCTTCTCAATTACTTAACAGAATTCAATGAAGTGGGGCGCCTGGGTGGCTCAGTGGATTAAGCCGCTTCCTTCGGCTCAGGTCATGATCTCAGGGTCCTGGGATCGAGTCCCGCATCGGGCTCTCTGCTCGGCAGGGAGCCTGCTTCCCTCTCTCTCTCTGCCTGCCTCTCCATCTACTTGTGATTTCTCTCTGTCAAATAAATAAATAAAATCTTTAAAAAAAATTCAATGAAGTATTAAATCGAGTAGGCAACTAATGTTCCTTAAAATAAATTATTTCATCTATCCAGTTCCCTCACTTTTGCCTGTTTCAAATCTTCCTATTCAGCTCTCTTTTCTTTCTCTCTTTCTCTCTTTCTTCCTTCTTTCCTTCCTTCCTTCTTTGCTCTCTGTCTCACTCTTTCTTTCTTTCCTAAATCTTACAGATTCAACTGGTTTTGCTTCTGAAAGCAAAACCCTCCTTTAGGTTTCCTTCTTTGGTCTTGTTACTCTACTCTTCTTACCTTACCTTGTATTATTTTCTCTTTTGGCCCCACATTGACAAATCCATACTCAATTGTCAAGTTCATTTCTTGAAATCCTTTTCTCACTGGCAAGTCCCCTGCATGCTGACTCTCAAAGCCTCCCCACTGCCTACAGAAATTTGGTCCAAGTGATGTGGAGAACAAAGGCAAAAGAAAAAAAAAATGAAACTTCCTTAAAATTAACAGCCCATTGACAAGTACTTGAGACAAGGGGAGTGACCTTCCTCAAGGAGCTTTAGCCCTCCTCTATGTTAATACTTTGCTAGAGGCAAAAGGCAACCTTAGCTTGACATTTGCCAGAGCTCCATGATCCTGTAAAAAATCCCTTTGGAAACTTCCTGTATCTCCATCACTCTAAAATATATGTTAGCAATTATATTGCAAGCAAATGGCCCATCGATATACATCTGAAGGGTCTCATGACTAAGGTTTGTTTTTTTGTTTTTGGCAGAGAGAGAGAGATCACAAGTAGGCAGAGCAACAGGCAGAGAGAAAGAAGGAATCAGGCTCCCTGCTGAGCAGAGAGCCCAATGGTAGGGCTTAATCCCAGGATCCGGAGATCATGACCTGAGCTGAAGGCAGAGACTTAACCAACTGAGCCATCCAGGTGCCTGCTCATGACTGAGCCACTTAGGCACCCCCTCATGACTAAGGTTTTACTAGAAAGTAGTAAATGACCTTTTCCTAACAATAGCTAGCTACTCCACGTCCTGGAAACCTTAGAAACTTACTACCTCCCAACTTGAAAGTACATACTATTACTACCCCAGTGCACCTCTTTCTGCCTACAGGCCTTATCCCTGTGTTTTAATAAAACCACCCCTTTTGGGTGCCTGGGTGGCTCAGTGGATTAAGCCGCTGCCTTCGGCTCAGGTCATGATCTTAGGGTCCTGGAATCGAGTCCCGCATTGGGCTCTCTGCTCAGCAGGGAGCCTGCTTCCCTCTCTCGCTCTCTCTGCCTGCCTCTTCTGTCTACGGTGATCTCTCTCTGTCAAATAAATAAATAAAATCTTTAAAAAAAAAAAAAACACCTCTTTTGCACTGGAGATGTCTTAAGAATTCTTCCTTGACTATGTTTATTCCTAAACCGCAACGTTTCACATCATAAACTCCTCAGCTTGGCACCCAAGACTCTCTGAAATGTCTTTCCCAATTGTGCCCAGTGCTTCAATCGAACTTACGCAATCACTCCTAAAAATGACACTAATACTGTCTTTATCATACCATTTTCCTAATTTGGAAGACAAATCTCATTCTCCTAGCTATATCCCCAGGTCTTTTTCTGTGGTCTCTGCTTTTCAATCTTGAAGCCATCCTTTGGAACCACACTAACTTCCATGAAGCCTTTCCTCAGCCTCAATTATATATGATATCTTATTTCTTCAAATACCATTAGTATTTTGTGTGTCTATTTTAGCACCCCATTACTCTTTCTTGTGGTCACAGATGTACATAAACTTATCCCAGTCATCATATCAGACTAGATAGTCCTTGATATCAGGGGCTTTTTTTCCCCTTCTTTTTGCATCTCATATGCATGTAGTACTCCTTCATTCATTTGTTCATTCATTCAAAACATTAAGTGTTCTGGAATTGGGGGTTTAATCATGATCATAGTGCTCTGAAAACATTTCTGGAATTTAAAAAGTCTTGATGATTTTGTTTTTCACGTGAAAATTGATGTTGTGAAGTCGCTCATCCTCTGTGAAACTGGGAAATGAGAGTACTGAATGGTTTTCCAAGAGTGCTTTTTTAAGTTACCAAATTGTATGATTCTTTGGTCATTAAAATGATGATATATTCACTCAGTAAAGCTACTGTTTGGGAATGCTGCTGATTTGTTTATGCAATTAAACTGAATTTCCTTTGAAGAATCTTCTTTAAAAAAAACTTTATTTTTATGGTAATTATGTTCTTAGAAGTGACTGCTCAAACACTTATTAAAATTGCATCCTCTAACCCTTGCCTCTTTCCTTAAAAATTAACTGATTTAACAGTGACACCTTACTTTTGGGCCTACCAACTGAAGTATTTTTATTTCCTATTATTTATATGTGCGCGTCCTTTGCTCCAGCCACAGATATTTGCCCACTTTTCCTCATCTGTTATGTCTCTGGTCAAAATTAAACATTTGTCAGAGCTGTCATAATAATATAACTTGTATGATGGTTTACAGTTTTCAGTGAATATATGTAGGTTTATTTGAGCACCAACACAATCTCATCTAAAAGGCTGAATGAAATATTAATCAGGTTTTTTATTTTTTAATTCTCAGAGATTTGGAAATTGAGGCATAGAGAGGGGAAGTCAACAAGTTTCAGGGCTACGACAAGTGTTTGTAAGAGACAGAAACCATTTAAGACAATGTATGCACATAACAGGATTTATTATAAGGGTACAGAAAAACTCGGGCACCTGGGTGGCTCAGTTGGTTAAGCAACTGCCTTCAGCTCAGGTCATGATCCTAGAGTCTTGGGATTGAGTCCCATGTCAGGCTTCCAGCTCCATGGGGAGTCTGTTTCTCCCTCTGACTGTCTCCCCTCTCCTGCTATCTCTCGCACTCTCTCTCAAATAAATAAAGAAAATCATTAAAAAAAAAAAAAAGAAAGAAAGAAAGAAAGAAAAGAAAAGAAAAGAAAAGAAAAAGAAACTCACAGATCCCAGGGCCCTGACATCATTTTTGCTTCCCTCTTTCTCTCTTCCTTTCTGAATGGGATCTTCCTACCTGTACAGTCAAATGGCAGAATGCGGCCACCATACACGTCCCAAAGTGACAGTCACAGTTGTAGCCATTTGTGGAGATTCAGTAATTGTGTGTAAGTCTGAGTTCCAAATTCCTAGGAGAGCATGTGATGTACCCCGCTGGCTCACATGTCAAATCATCTTTTTTTTTTTTTTTAAGATTTTATTTATTTATTTGACAGACAGAGACCACAAGTAGGCTGAGAGGCAGGCAGAGAGAGAGGTGGAAGCAGGCTCCCTGCTGAGCAAAGAGCCCGACGCGGGGCTCAATCCCAAGACCCTGGGATCATGGCCTGAGCCAAAGGCTTTAACCCACTGAGCCACCCAGGCGCCCCTCAAATCATCTTTGATGGAAATGGCTGGTTCACCCAATATGCACACTGCCCCAACAATGAAAGACAATAGCCACTGGAGGGAGATGGATCTTGGGTGTGGGAAACAGGCTTAGATTTCCTACTTTTTACAGTTTGGTGGAACTGGTTCTTAGAACCTAAGTTGTAAGTCACTAACTCTAGCATACAGAGAGGCAGTTAAATAACGTAAATGAATGAAGCTGACAGGTGGGGATGGTGTCATCCAGAAAGAGCATAGGCTCCGTCTAAAGAGAGCTGCTACTACTCAACTGTAGCTTACAGATGCTCCTTGGGAATTTGGGCTCAGGATAAACCTTCCGATTTTCAGATAAACTCAGAATTGGGATTTTATGAAAATCTCTATATAAATTGATGGAAGTGAACCATTTCATTATACTTTGTGAGATAATTATATAATAAAGAGCTGTATTATTTGCTTTAGGCTTTCCTACAGGGTTTCTTCTATAGGAAAATAAAACCCTATTATAGGAGAAAAAGCCGCATAGAAGCTATATGACCATGAACTAAACTTTTTAACCTTTCTGGGCCTTAATTTTGTCTAATGTCAATACCAATGTCTCATGGTTATCATGGAAATCAAGTGAGATATGATTTTTTAAAATCTTTTTAACATGTGTTAGGTGCTCAATATATGTTAGGCTTCAAAACTGTTAGTTAGAATTAAATCCGAAATAATAAAGAGTGTTCAAAATTATATGTCATTAGAAACAGAGCAAATAGACTGAATTTCCAAACATCAATAGCAACGATCTAAGGTTGGTTTCTTATATAGGTTCATAAAATCACAATGTCACTGTTAATGGCTATGTCTTATTTAACATTTTCTTAGAGTTATAAAGCATCAAATAAGAAAAATAATTCTTGGTCATTAAAAAATAAATATCAAACATTAAGCAATTTTTATATGAATGTGATTGTAATCTCCAGCAATCTGTAATAAACACCTGGCAAGATTGCTAAAATCTTTAACACAATAGGATGTATCACAGAAGATTCTTTCATTCCAATCAGGCTCTGTGGTGTTTGAATGAGTCACCAAAGAAAGAGAACCAAGAGTTTGGGTTAAAGATCAGTTCAAGCAAATAATATCTCTTTATTACTCTCTCCTGAGTGAAATCTGGGCTGAAGTCATCTTAATAAGTGATGTGCATTTTCTAATGAAGGATACAGGGAACACTGGGTTCAAAAGAGTTGTTGATAATGATAAAGATGCATATTGGAATAGAAGTGCAGGAAGGCACAAAGCAATCAGCTTTTTAATGTACTATTTATAATGGAATTTCACCCTGGTTTGAAGAAGTGCCTTAGCAACAGAATCTTGAACCTCATTGTCATGATCTCTAAGGTCTTCGTTGTGGGTAGGATGGTTTAAATGGCTACTGGGGATATTTGCAAACCACTTTGAAAATAGACTATTCTCTCTCTTTCTTGTTTCTCTGTCTTTTCTAGTGATGTTAATTAACACCTAAAAATCTCCTCTAACATTTAAATAGCATGTACAGAACAGCCTCCCTAGTACTAAGTCTACAATGGGGGGCAACTTCCTATGTCTTTTAAGTATTTTTATAGTCACAGCAGAGACACTCTAGCATTTCTACGTTATGGGAATTTAGGACTAGAATCTGCAACCTGATTGGAAAGCAGTGTGAAGGGGACTATGAAGCTAAGCTTACAGAGCAGGGGGGTTTGTGCTCTGTGTGTGTGTGTGTGTGTGTGTGTGTGTGTGTGTGTGTGAAATAAATCTGAGAAAACCATTCCCATGAAATAATTTGGAGAGTGGTCCAGCTGGAGCTAAACAAGTTTATGGAAGAGTTAAAAATCCCTTCATCCTCATCCTAAACTACCTTTTGGAGATGACTGGAAACTGTAGTCAAAGGGTTGAAATAAAAAATAGATTAACCTTTTACTAGGTTAGTACAAGTACTAACAAAGTCATAACAAAGGCTTTAGATTACAGGTTCAATATATGTGTTCTGTTTTTTAGAGGTAGGCTAGATTAGTGTGGTGACCTTTATTTAGGGACTTGCCAATAAAGGAGTTCACTCTTACATTTTACACGTCAGTGATGGGAACAGTAGTACAATGAATCCCAGAAAAGGGATTGTTCAAAAGTCATTGAAATAATCATATTGGATCATATGTATTTATAATGCTTTAGTAAAGCTTTTGGTGAGATGGACAGGCACCACACAATATTCTTATTTCTTAACAAGAAAACAGATTTTATTTGCTGTGACAAAGTGCCCAGATAAAAATGGATAAAAATTTACATTTCTACCTGCCTTTCATCCAGATATGGCCATGTGATTAAGTTCTAGCCACTGAAATGGAAAAGCTGTTGAGTGAGTCTTCTGAAAGGTTTCTTAACCCAAGCTAGAGAGCAGCTGAGGACCCTCCTATTTCCTGTTAGAATGAGGATCGGATGGCTGGAGTTCCAGCTGCTGTCTTGGACCTCACACAGCCTTGATGGTAAAAGCCACAGGAGAGTGGAAAAGAGAGATGAAGGGAATGTTGGTCCCCGTTCACTGTGGCTCTCTTCTACATGGCTCTCTTCTACCATGTCTGGTAGAAGAAAAATAACTTCCATCCTATGTAAGCTACTATTATTTCTAGTGTCTGTTACTAACAGCCAAATTTATTTCATAAGAGAGACATTTCACTCAGCAAAACTGTTGTATATAAATACATCTTATTACACAGCTCTTTAGTTCATAGAGAGAGCTTGGATAGCAGGTTTGTAAAACGAGAGATGTTGCATTCTTCAGATTGATTTGGTTCTTGAATTTTAGAAAGTAATTACAGAGAATTGGGACACAGGTTTAAAGGTGAACTGCAGTTGGTTGATATTGTACATTCCCTGTGTGTAACAAGCTAGATAGTGGCAAGGACACATTTTAATACCAGTAACGTGCACCCTGGATTTATTACAGTAAGTAGAAAGTGAAAATATACCAATGAGAGAAATGACAAATTCTTACTTTTGTGCTACTCAATTGTTAGGTTGGCAAAGGTGTCACGAGTTACTCCAACCCTTCCATGTACTTTTCATTTCTACCTCCCAGTCTGTCATTCACCCTTGCACTTGGCACTTCTGATCAACCTTGGTAAACCAGTTGACTTTGATCCTATGACTACACTGGGGTCTCTCATTAAGAAAAAATTGAGTCTGGGGGCGCCTGGGTGGCTCAGTGGGTTAAGGCCTCTGCCTTCGGCTCAGGTCATGATCCCAGGGTCCTGGGATCGAGCCCCATATCGGGCTGTCTGCTCCGCAGGGAGCCTGCTTCCTCTCCTCTCTCTTTCTGCCTGCCTCTCTGCCTACTTGTGGTCTCTGTCTGTCAAATAAATAAATAAAATCTTTAAAAAAAGAAAAAATTGAGTCTGTCACTGCGGATCCCAGATTCAATTCCTTTTGGCTTCACTCTAGAATTCCTGTGCTTAGAGTCCCAACTCACAGACTCAGTGGGTCCATCCCAGTTGACCTCCCAGTAGTACCTTTATCAGCCTTCTGATGATGGTGGGGCTGTGTCATTCAGGTTTTCTGACCCGGTTTTCCTCTTTTACATTCACATCTTAATCTCCCTCTCTCTCTTTTTTCCTTTTCTCTGGAATAACATCACCGCTTATGTCTTCCCACTCTGGTGTGTGTTGTGACCAGCCCATGTGGGTCTCATCATCCCATTTCCCTTGTCAGGGTTCATTTCCCTTCTGATCAAAGAAGCTCATTCCAAGGCCTCTTACTCATTGGCTATTGTTTCTTCCTTTCATAGAAAGATAGCACAGACCCAGTTAAATCACAGCTCACTTTCTCTGGCTATAGACTTGGTAAACTCCCATCGACTTTAACTTTGATTCTGTTCTTAAAGTTTGTTTTTCCTGCCCCCCCTTTCCCTTCCTCCTTTTCTTCCTAACTTCCTTCCTTCCTTCCCACCTTCCCTTCCTTCCTCCCACCACCATGGTCAGTGCCCTGATATTGTCCTTCTAACTATGGCTCATTAACAGTAAGGTGGAACAGAGGGGAGAATAGACCAGGGGTTCTCTGGTCTATTCTTTCTATTGCAGCACATCTCAGATGTTTATCATGGAGCTGGAGTATAAGCTGGAAAGGATACAGATCTTTCTGTTCTACAGCTCAAGTCTAGAGTCAAAATACATTTGAGGTAATGGGTGATGTTAATGAGAAAAATAGCAGCTCAAAGTGAGGCAAATTACCCTTTTAAGAATTCAAAGTCTGCGTGCGTATGTGTATGGGAGGCTGTATTTCCCGAAGGGAAAAGCTCCAGGTTTTACTCTCCCTCTCTGGACTGCCTCCCTGTATGATGCTGAATGTAAGAGGGTAGAAGGGGAAAGAAAAGATGGTAGCTGTGGGGTCATCTTGGAGCAGCCCCATCAGCCCAGAACTGTTGTCGGCACTTCCTTATGTCCACTGGGTTGTCTCTTTCTGTTCTCCTTAGTGCCATCCTTCTAACATTAGAGTCATTCTGTGATTTTTCTGTGACGTCTCCAGACGGTCTCACTCCATCCTGCTGGTGGTGGGCCCACCGCTCTGGGGAGATCGTTTTCTGCCTCCTACAGCAGCTCATTTGTCCAGGCTCTCACTCCTTCAGAACACTTGCCAGGTGACTGGAAGCCAATCTGGTAAACTAATTCACAGCAAGGTGTTCATTCATGGACTTGTCAAATATTTATCAAGTCTCTCAGCTCCTGGGCTTGGTGTGGATGACGGACCAAGGCCTCTGGGCTGCGTTATCATCTTGGGCTTTGGGGACAAAACAGTTCTGGGTTTGAAGTTTGCCCTGTCACTTGCTGAATATCATCCTGGACACATTTATTTCACCCTTCTGGAAATCTCAGTTTCCTCATCTGTGAAATGGGGACAATAATAATGCAGGAGTTTGGGGGTTTTAATGATAATTATATACAGGGGCTAGCTCCTAGAAGGTGTTAAATTAATAGTGACTATTATATTGTTGGTCACCCTTCCCATAGATCATTTATGGTGATCTTTAATGCCTCAACTTTGTAAATTGCCGCACCTTAACAATGAATCATTTTAAGCCTTATGACTGAGGCTGTGCGACGTTTGGGGGAGTCAGGGAAATCCTTGTCGTTTCAGACGCTAGAATACACATATGGGCTGCCTGAGGAAGCGAAGCAGAGTGAATTGCTGAACACTTGGGAGAGATGTTCTGAGGATATGCAGAGGTACGTTTTCAAATCAGGCAGTCTGGCTATAAAATACCAGGAAACAGCACTGGCAGATGATGAAGCGAAAAGTAGGTCACTTGTTTGGAGTCAAGGTGTCAGGTAGCACACAAGGTGAAGAGCCCTGAGCCATAAACAGTAACAGGCTGTGAAAATTGCCGCAGGAGCCATAAAGCAAAGGGCTGCCCTCCCCGCACATGCCGGTGGCTAGTGCCGCTGGCTGGACAGCTGTCCGTCTGCCCCGCCCTTGCACACAGGCAGAACCACGCCGTCAGCCTTCTGCGGCCACATCTTGAACATAAAGGACAATGATAAATCAAGAGATACGTAACCGGTTATGTCCAAGGGCAGGAGGGCCCCGCGAGAGAAAGTGGGAGTACAGCTGTCCATGGATTTTGAACATGTGCTGTGCTTTTCAAATGTTTACAGCTTCAGATTTTAATGTGTCAAATTTCAGCTGGCCAACAAGAAACATCTGCTTGTTTGCAGAGCCTTTTGCATGGAAGAGACATTCCACTATTATAGGATGTTTGGGTGTCATAAGAATTTTTTTAAATACTGGGGCACCTGGGAGGCTCAGTGGGTTAAAGCCTCTGCCTTCGGCTCACGTCATGATCCCAGGGTCCTGGGTTTGAACCCCGCGTCGGGCTCTCTGCTCAGCAGGGAGCCTGCTTCCTCCTCTCTTTCTGCCTGCTTCTCTGATCTCTGTCTGTCAAATAAATAAATAAAATCTTTAAAAAAATAAAATTTTTTTAAACACTGATTTTGTGTGCAAGACATAAAGGTCGTGAGCGGAAAGCCTGGGCTCCCACCTCAGCATATCTGCATTTGAGCAGATACCTGGGCTAGTCAGCTTGTGGGGGGTGGGAAAGGTAGACAGACACTGCTGGCTTGGGAGGGACAGTGGCCAGTGATGTTGGCTCTGCTCCATCACCCTCCATGTCACCCCCTCCTCTCCGCTCCACACTTCCTTCCCCTTTATTAATACTCGCCTCCTGCCCACTACCCTTACCAGCCCCAAACTCTGGAGAGATGGTTGAGATAAAAGAGCAGCTGAGCGAGCAGGGGTTTTGGTAAACCTGGAAACAAGGTGCAAAGAAAGAAAAATAGCCAGCCATCAGATGACAGTGTTTCACTTCAGTTATCTGATCGAAGAATCCGCCAGGTTTCTTAAGCCTCTGAAATTAACTGCGTCATGATTATCACCTTTAAAAAAAGAATGACTTCCCCATATTTATTTAAGGAAATAAATATTCCTTAAAGTGCTATGTTAATATTGCCAAGGTTACTGAAAATAAACTACCTGAGTCCCAAACTATGATGTGATGCTAGTGTTATTTCTTCTGATATCTGATATAGATTTGTTTTATACAAAATGTTATAATTAAAATTTCATATGACCTAAAGTACATGACAAGTTTAGACTAAATTGAAGTTATTTGGAAAGCAGCATCTATGAAAGAACACAGAAATCTCCTAGCTGCCCTCACTCTTTCAACCGTTGAGGAGCATACTGGATTTTGCAGCCTTTGAGCAGATAAAGGGCTTTTCAAAAGCCCACATTTAAATAAATATAAATACTGGTTCTAATGTGTGCTCCTATTTAATAAGAATAAATGATGGGTTTGAAGAAAAATTCTTATGGTTTTCAACTGTAAGAAAAAACAATTTGGGTAGAAAATGTGCCTTTTCATCTACTCTTAGAAAAGTAAACGGGCGCCTGGGTGGCTCAGTGGTTAAGCCGCTGCCTTCGGCTCAGGTCATGATCTCAGGGTCCTGGGATCGAGTCCCGCATCGGGCTCTCTGCTCAGCAGGGAGCCTGCTTCCTCCTCTCTGCCTGCCTCTCTGCCTACTTGTGATTTCTCTCTGTCAAATAAATAAATAAAATCTTAAAAAAAAAAAAAAGAAAAGTAATCTTCCTGGAATCTCCATCAAAGGCATTGACCTCATCTGAAAAGATAACAAGCTGGTTAGGGAATATATTCCTGTTAATAAGTCTTAAGTTTATAAGACGTAATGACTGAATACAAAAATTCCCCTTGGGAAAAGAATGAGGATGTTAGGAGATACTCCCCTTGTAGGACTGCAAAGAATGTGTACATTAATTTATTTCCATTTGGTGTCTTGACTTGACAAAAGAAAGATTTGAATTTATGGCTTTAGTGACTGGAATACTGGAAAGATTTTTATAAATTAAGAAAAGATTTTTATGAATTTAAAGAGCAAATAAGAAACACTGCTACTACTTCTGAAAGCAGTGGAAACCATATATTTTGGGTCAACTGACAATGAGCTACATCATTCTTTTGACTTTTTTTTTTTTAAAAGCACCTATATTTTTCAGACTATAAATTATGTTAACATGTGAGCACAGTTACCATAGAGTATTTCCAAAGGGGCAGTCTTCTTTGAAGGGACACAATTGTTCACATTGGTTGATTCCATCAGCGGCAATGCAGAATAAATAAAAATATACTTTTTCCCCTAAGCTCAGGCTCAGACTGTGAATTATTTTTTTATTCTCCACTAGCATAACATTTATTTATATCAGCTATATTAATGCAAGCATAAGAACTTTATTCTTTGGAGAGCTTAATTTCATGAACTAAATTTAGAGCCACTCAGTTTATCTCATGAGTGATGGTGCTATTTTGAAAAACAGGGATGCAAGGAGACTTGATGTCCAGTTTTGGCTTATCTTACTTGAAAATGTGTACTTAGTGATAAGAACAGGTGGATGCTTGCTCTTGCTTAGTAGCCTGAAAATATAAGGACAAAGGTTTCTCTTTTCAGGGATGCCTCTCTGGTGAGTGTGTAGGATCTTATGTGTACATTCACAGTGTTACTGGAGAAAAAAAAAAAGGACATGGTGATTTTTTTCCTACAAACACTCTAAAACTTGAAGATAAAACTCTATAAATAGATTTTCGTGCCTATCCATGTATGTATGATTGGTTTTAAGTGTTTGAGTGAAGTGAATTTCCTTTGGGGGATAAAAAGTACATAAAAGTAAGTGCTGACATATTCTTTCATTTTGTTAACTGGAAAATAAACTGAACTTTTTTACATAATTTTTTTTAAAGATTTTATTTATTTATGTGACACAGAGAGAGAGAGAACAAGCAGAGGGAGAGGGAGAAGCAGGCTTCCTTCTGAGCAGGGAGCCCCATGTAGGTTTGCTTCCAGGACCCTGCAGTCACCGCCTGAGCCAAAGGCATATGCTTAACTGACTGAGCCACCTAGGCGCCCCTAAAATGAACTTTTAAAAAAAGATTTAATTCATTTATTTGAGAGCGAGTGAGAGTTCCCAAATAGGGTGAAAGCAGAGGGAAAAGCAGGCTTCCCTGATGAGTCCCAATGTGGGGCTTAATGTGGGGCTCTGGGATCTCGACCTGAGCAGAAGGCAGATACTCAGCCAACTGAGCCATCTAGGTGTCCAATAAAAAGAACTTTGAAACAAATGTTTGTGTTCTTAATTTACAAGTGATCTGTACTTCTACCCTTTCACCCACCTGCTGTGGCCTTCTCGTACTTTTTAATTTTTAGCTGCTTACCTAAATCTTAACATTTTAATATCACTCTTATGGTCTCAGTTCAGATTTTGACATCTTTTTTAATGGAGCGAGAACTAGAGAATAGAAAAGGCTTGTGTGTGTATAATATTTTACAGGAGCCGCATACCTTCATAGCATCTCTCCACCTATTACTTACTTACTTCCATCACTTTCTTTTTCCTTCCTTGTCATTTGTGCTCTCAACTGGAAATAGCTCTTAGCATCACATCATTCTAGCAAAGCTGACGGGGTTTCCATAGTTCTCTGTGATGTGCTGCATAAATTAAGAACACAGGGTTAACATGAACCCGAAGACCTGGAATTGTAGGGAGATAAACAACATGAGGTCACAGTGTACTGATTAAGTCATTAACTACATGGGGTAGGAGGGGTTATTGAACCCTCGCTTGATTTTTCACCTAATAACTCACTTTCTGTGGAATAGTGTAGACACAGTCTGTGCCAAGCTTTTACTTGCTTTCTTGTTCCTTAGTCTTGCTAAAGGAAAAAAATAAATGTAGGGCACCTCTGCCTGCCTCTGAGTCTATGTATTGCAGGTTTTTCTGATTTTCAATTCTAAAGGTTGATTGGTGGTAGGCTCCACCGTAAGATGAACTTCCCTATCTTGTTTCTCAGAATAGTATTGCATTTCCCCTTATGATATTTCAGAAGGGGTGTCTGACCCAACGGCATTGATTTTCTCAATTATCATAGTCATGACTGGCTGGTTAAGTTGAAATATGCATCATTACAGCACGTATATATCATTATAGCACTTAACTCTGTAGGCTGATGCTGAATTCTGAAAAGAGTTGTAAAGCCATCCTCATCATTTTGTGGTCCTTTTCTCTACGGAAAAGATCTAAGCTTAGATTTCCCAGATAAATACAGTTGAATAAATACGGTAAAATAAAATTAGAAGAAGAAGGGGAAAAAAAGAAAAAGAAAAAGAAAACCTATGATTATCCACTGTGTAATTTTCAGATGTTCTAGCTCTGTAGTTCTCACCAGCATGTAATTAAAGGTGTATTTTCCAAATGGAATCAAGGCAGTGCTGTAGAAAAATATGAAGCAAACCTTCTTTATTCTGCAGACATGCGATTTCATACATCTCGCCCACTGTATTGTCCCCATCATCAAAAGGGAGCAGGAGGAAGAGCCCTGCTCACTCCAAAATATAAGACAATTTTGTCTGGAACACGGAGACAAATAAATGAGTTAAATCTTCACCAAACTTGTCTCTCTATAAAAAGTACAAAGACACAAAATGAATAAAATTTGCATTCATTACCACTTGATATAAATTATTTAGAACCATAAAATTTTAGAGATTAAATAGAATTATTTTTGTGTGTGTCCAATACTGTTATTTTTCATATGAAGAAATCTTGTACCTTAGTAAAACGACACAGGTACAGGCAGTGAAACTTAGGTGCCCAAAGAGAAGCCATGAAATCTTGAATATCAGTTTTATACCCACAGATGCCTGGAGCTCCTGAAGTTTATAAAAATGCATTGGGGCCCTAAAGGTTTAGAGATTAGTGAACTCATCAAAGATGATACAGATGGCCAGTGGCAGAGCTGACTAAAACCAACCTTTCCTGATTCCTGTTTTCATTCTTTTTTTAATACTTCAAATGAGATTATTTTCAAGGCTCCAGAATTATTAAATAATTGTGTCTCTTTGGGGAAGTAGAGGGATTTGGACCCCTTCTAGAAAGATATATTTTTACAGTATTTTATTGTATTCTGCACATTTCTAGAGTGTCCGCCATGAGGGCATAGAATACCCATTGGGTGAGCTAGCTGTGGGTGTGGCCATGTGGATGTGGGCCCATGATCTTGATTATCTTTTCTCATAGGAAGGAACAACTATAAAGAAGTCAAAGGTGATGGACCTCAGTACATTTTTATAAACTTCAGGAGATCTAGCCCCTTCTGGGTATGAAACTGATACTCAAGATTTCAGACTTCTCTGTCAGCACCCAACATTCAGTCCTTGTGCTTACATGTATTTACTAAGGCATAAATGTGAGTCTGCTTCTATGAAATACCAGTTTCAGGAAAATACTTAGCTCTTGTGTGAGCCCAGATAACCACCCAACACCTGGACCAAAATAAGATTTTTCCTTCCTTCCTTCCTTCCTTCCTTCCTTCCTTCCCACCCCCCCTTCCCACCCCCCCTCCCCACCCCCCCATTCCTCCTTCTCTCCCTCCCCTCCTTCCAATTTTACTATTAAGTAATCTCTGTACCCAATGTGGGGCTCAAACTCACAACCCTGAGATCAAGAGTCACCTGGTCTACTGACTGAGCCAGCCAGGTGCCTCAAGATTTTTCTTTTCTTACCGTTAAATCTTGCCAAATAATGCTCAGGAAATAATAAAACCTTTTGTTTTGCAGATTCAAATAAATTCATGATCAGTGCTTTTTTGGTAATGATGTGCTGTAACATGGGTCAGTTATGTGACAAAATTAATGTTAATAATTTTATAAGTGGCTATAGCTTAGTATTTATGACATTCTTATTGGTCCAAGAAGCACTTTATCTTTTTCCATTATGTTTCACAAATATTTTAGGAAAAACATATTTGCTATCATTATAGTTTGGAATTAAGGAAATCTTTTTTTAAAAGATTTTATTTACTTATTTGACACATAGAGAGAGAAAGAGTGCACTCATGCAAGCAGGGAGAGCAGCAGAGGGAGAAGGAGAAGCAGATTCCCCTCTGAGCAAGGAACCTGACAAGGGGATCAATCCCAGGACCCTGGGGTCATTCACCTGAGCTGAAGGCAGACGTTTGACTGACTGAGCCACCAAGGCACTCCCGAAGAAATCGTCTTTAAATTCTCTGGATGTAGCTCACTTAAAGGTGATATACCTATTTTGGAACAAGGCATTTATACACAAAGAAACCTGTGGATGTACAGAGCAGAACACAAATTAATATAAAGTAAGTCACAAGTGAAATGCCATTAAAACAAGCACTATTTGTGATGGTAAAAGTTATTTTCATAGTGATCGTGTTATATCACCTGTTACACTTGTAAGTTTGTCCGTCTCTAGAGACCACTAGTCTCTAGGTAAAACTAGTGGTTCCATATTCTGTGTTCTCAAAGGGTGCTTATTCATTAGTGTCTATACTGTAGTATGACGACAGTATGTACCTGTCTTGTCTTTTTCTCCACAGGATGAGCAGGGATGATATTCTCCTACTTGTTCCCATGGTGGACGGCAAATGATTGTTGAAAGGATGAATTAAATATTGCTTGGAGTAAGTGCCAATTCATTGAAATTTGAAAATATATATTTTTTTCTTTATAGAGAATTCTGCTTAATAGCAGTAATTCTAACAATATCAGAACTATTGTATAAACTGAATCCACATAATATGTTTACAAGATCCTGAGTAAAAGTTATGGACCCAGAAGGTGTGATGATATTTTTCTATTAAAATTGTGGTGAAGTGTAGGAATTTTATTGTAAAAATGTGAGGCCTTGAAGTGCCTGAGTGGCTTAGTCAGTTAAGTGTCAGCCTTGGGCTCAGACTTGGATCTCAGAGTCCTGGGATCCAGCCCCACATCCTGCTCCTTGCTCAGCAAGGAGCCTGCTTCTCCCTCTCCCTCTGCCTGCTGCTCTCCCTGCTTGTGTTCTCTCTCTCTCTGTCAAATAAATAAATAAAATATGTTTTTAAAAATGCGAGGCCTCGGGTGCCTGGGTGATTCAGTGGGTTAAAGCCTCTGCCTTCAGCTCAGGTCATGATCCCAGCACCCTGGGATCGAATCCCAAATCAGGCTCTCTGCTCAGCAGGGGGTCTGCTTCCCTTCCTCACTGTCTGCCTGCCTCTCTGCCTACTTCCTACTTATGATCTCTGTCTGTCAAATAAATAAAATCTTTTTTTTTAAATTTTATTTATTTATCGGGGCGGGGGGAGAGTGAGCACAGGCAGACAGAATGGCAGGCAGAGGCAGAGGGAGAAGCAGGCTCCCTGTCGAGCAAGGAGCCCGATGCGGGACTCGATCCCAGAACACTGGGATCATGACCTGAGCCGAAGGCAGCTGTTTAACCAACTGAGCCAGCCAGGCGTCCCAAATAAATAAAATCTTAAAAAAAAAAAAAAAAAAGTGAGGCCTTTCACTAGACCTCTACTTTCACTAGAATGAAACTTAAAGTTCTATTAAGAAGGAAACAGATGTGCCTGGATATATCAGGTGTGATCTTTCCACTATTTCATTTAACCCTCACTGTGGCTATGTACCATCAGCCAAACATTTCAGACAAGGTTATCTGCCTCAGAGCGCATAGCAAGGCAGGATTCATACCCAGGCATGTCTAACTCCAAAATGTCTACCCTCTTTCCAGGACACTACACATCTACTCAAGGTGAAAGAGAAGATGATCAAGAAAAGGATAACCACATTCTTTTAGGTAGGGCTGAAAACCATATTGCACAAAATTATGTGGGTTAAAAATTTTTTTTGCATGCTGAGAGTGAATTAATTGGAGTACCTTCCAAATCAGTCTAGGTGCTAGTTTCAGTTGTTTTCCAATTACTGCAGATAAGAAACATTTTGCACCAGCTTTGCATTTTTAAGTGACAAATTACTTACATTCCAATATACATTCTCAGAGCACTAAAACACTAATAAATAGATGTGAATGTCTAACATTGATTTTTAAAAAATAGTGATCAACCCATTAGCTAAGGTTTGCAGATATAAGGGAAACCGAAGCAGTATGAGGAAGTTCGTTATTACAGGGAGGGGCTCGCTGCTCAAATTCCTCTCCTCAGGTAAACCCATGGAATTCACATTTAGAATCCTGCCCTCCACAGACCTAGGGAAGCATTCTGGTCAAACAAGCCTGTGCGGCTCCCTCCCAAAAAAGGTGATTTCACTGAGGTGAGGAGCTTGCTGGAGCTCATTTTGGGGACTCTGGTGTCCAGTGGAGATGTGGCTGGGGAAGACACTAGCCCTGTAGAGAGAATGCAACAGGATGGGGATCTGTGCCTGAGAGGCACCTTGGCAGGGGGGAGTGCTGCTCCAGGCTGCACCCATTCTCTGCATGTGCCCTGAGACATGGGCAACCCTGTCTCCAAGAAATGGGCTCTGGAACCGCAGGATAAATCCAGCCAACAAAGTGGGGCCTGTCTCACACAGTTTCCCCAAACTATGTGCCATGCTGAGGAGGACTTTGGGATTAATAAGAAAACCACAGACCCACGAGAGAGTCACTTATGCCAGGCTGAGCTACCGCACTGGGTCTTAATATTAACCCAATTGCAGTTTTCAACCTCCTTCAGAAATGTGGTCTTGGGTGGTCAGTCAGGAATTTTCTGGTCAGCACCAATGGGGTAATCTGTCACATGTTCCCTCTCAATACCCTCCCCCAAAGGAAGAGGAGGTTATCCACCAAGGAAGACCTCCCTGTCCTACCCAGTAAGAAAAGATGACTATGCCTGGAACTATCCTTTTCTTTTGTTAAGAATTTCCTTGCTAAAAAGAGAGAGAGAGAGAGAAAGAAAGAATTTCCTTGCTTCACCTTCCTTCCTGTAAAAACCTTCCATTTTGTCTAACTCCTCAGAACTCCCTTCCACTTGCTAGGTGGGGTGCTACCTAATTCGCTAGGTGGGGTGCTACCTAATTCATGAATGGCTTAATAAAGCCAATTGGATCTTCAGATTTACTCAGCCAGATTTTTGTTCTTTAACAGGATCTGTGACAAGAGAGGCTGGTGTGGAAACTGGGATGCAGGGAGGACATGAGGGAAGCTGAGACGATGAAGCCCTCTGGTAGTGCGCGTCACTCAAATGCTTTCAGAGGCCATGGCGCAGTGGATAACCTAGAGATCTGCAAAGGGCCTAATTGGAGCAGCCATTTTGCCATTCAAGAATGTAGGCCCAGCAAGGCCAGGTCTTCAAATTTTCATGAGAAGTTACACATTAAAATTGTTTTAAATCTGAAATGTACTGGTTTTAAAATATTTACAGCTAAATTAAAATTTTTCAGTCTTGACAGAGTCTAAGAAAGTAATCCACAGGCCAAACTGCCCCCATCCTTCCTCCTCCCATTTGCAGGGTGTAGGACAGCTATTTGGGACTCTGGAGGGAAAGGGCTACCTCATTTCCTCTCAGAGATACCAATTTCATTGGCCTGAGATGGGCCCCAAGCATTAGATTACCTTCCTGTGAAGTCTAGCTTGAACTCTACTGGGTGAGTGAGATGAAGTGATTAGATACGAGGTACCCCTGGGCCATAGGTTTCCCTGGCTGCCTCTTCTACATTCTCCTTACACAAGGTTATCTGTAGAGTCATAACAGCAAAAATTCCCTCTACCTGCATTTCTCCAACTTAAATGTGTGTAAGAATCACTCAGGAGCTTATTAATAACCTGGAGGTTACTAAACCCCACTGAGGGAGATTCTGATTCAGTAAATGGATTCTGAGATTTGCTCTTAACACCCACCTTAGTTTACTGTAACACAGATGGTCTGGAGACCACACTTTGGAAACACTGACTCATCATGGATGCTGTGACTGGCACATCTGTTATTTCAGCTCTAGCTTCTTGCCTAAATTCTAGATCTGTGGTTATAACTACCTACTGAAGGGAAAGCTCTACCATCTTTACCTGGATATCCCAAACTTATCATTGTCTGAATCCAAAGTGTTGTTTTCCTTCAAAGCCTGCACACAGACTTCTATTTTTTTATTTCACTGGAACACATCATTGTCCATTTAATTGCCCAAGCCAGAAATCTGCGTTTGCAGCTATAGTGGGTGGGGACTAGCTTGGAGAATGTAGCAGGTACGAGCACGCCTTACCAAGTAGCTGCCTTTCTAGCCAAGTCTTCCCAGGTTTGTCTAGTTATTTTACCTTAGCTTTCTAAGTGGAATCCGGTTCTTCTGGGACAAACCAGTAATAACAGCAGCCTTATTTACTGAGGTTGACTGTATGTCAGGCACTCTTCTAAGCATTTCATATGCTTTAATTCAATTTTTCGTGCTGCCCTTGAATTCCCTGTTGTGTTTTGGCAGGTCAGTAGCCCCTAAACCTAGATCTCTCCCCTGTATTTCCATTTGCCACGGGGCCTCTGCTCTAATCAGAATCGATCATGCTGTCTTCCAGCAATGAAACCACCCATCCCACTGCAGACCCCAGGGTCCAAGACCCCTGCTATTGTTTTCTGCTCATGATTCCAGGGATATTGATGGTTGCCAGATTTGGATCACATACAATATGTCTCCTTAGCTATGGTAGATAAGGTTGTTGCCTACCCTCAAACAATAGGGTGCTTCTGTCAGAAGGGCACTTGGCGATTGTCTAGTCCAATTTCCTTGCTTTATAGACTTGGAAACTGAGGCCTAGAACCATGAAGTCATTGGTTAAAGGTAAGGGAAGACTGGGAGTTAGAGCTGGGGATCAAACCTGAGTGTTTTGTGTTCAAGTTTAATGCTGGAATGCAAGCCCCATACTAGTGGAGTGACATGATCCTGGCATTTTGGTCCGTGTATTTCCTGTATGTGCCTGCACCTACAATAGTGCCGAGGGCGCAGTAACTGTGAATAGCTATACACAGATGCATCAGTCTGGGGCTGGTTGGCAATGCAATGACCAGAATACCCTTTGGCATAAAGAACTGTGGTCATATTATAGGACGATAATGTTGAATGCAATACATATACTATTTAAAACCTCTACCGGAAATACAGTGGAGGCAATAGATGAAGGGTTGTGACAGTGAGACCTAACTTCATTATTCTGCCCAAATGTACCATGAAAGAAGCTCACCTTGGCCACTCCTTCTAAAAATTTGACCCCTTTTTTTTTTTGATGCAGTAATTCTACTTACTTTTCTTAAACCTCTCACCATCTCAAATTCTATCATTATGCATTCTGTGTTTACCATCTGTATACTCACTAGAATGATCTATGTGGGAGCAGGGGCTTTGTGTCTTTCATCACAGTAAGGCCAGTACTTGGAAGTGTCTGACCCAGAAGAGCTTCCTGAAAATGATGGTTTTGCCTTTTGGAATAGAAGCTTTAATAACAGGCAACACCCTGGGATTCAGAGCCCGATGAACTCCCACAAAAGAAAACAAGATAAGCACCCAGGGCAAGGCTGGAGTCTGGATATGAGAGGTTTGGATAATACCATTCGAGGGATAGTTACCAATAATATTCTTTATTGTTAAGTAAATGACTTCTCCACTGTATTTTGACCCCATATCGAAGGAATAACCCACTACCATAAATAAAATTATAACATTTAGACAGGGGATACTTTCTTATTTATGAATATAAATGGAGTAGATTGAACCGTATCCCCCCAAAAAATTCATGTCCACCCAGAACTTCAGAATTTGATTTCATCTGGAAATAGGGTCTTTGTATATACAACTAGGTAAGGGTCTTGGGATGAAATAATCCTGGATATGGGGTGCGTCTTAACTCCGATGACTGGTGTCTTTGTAAGAGAAGGGAGACGGAAGTTTGGACACACAGAGACATGGAAGAGAAGATGATGTGAAGGTGGAGGAAGAAATTGGAGTGAGGCATCTTTTTTTTTTTTTTTTTAAGGTTTTATTTATTTATTCGACAGACAGAGATCACACAAGTAAGCAGAGAGGCAGGGAGAGAGAAAGGAGGAAGCAGGCTCCTCGCTGAGCAGAGAGCCCAATTCAGGGCTCCATCCCAGGACCCTGGGATCATGACCTGAGCCGAAGGCAGAGGCTTTAACCCACTGAGCCACCCAGGCACCCCCAGCAGTCACATTCTTGTGAATGAAATCATCACTAGTTTCAAACCATCACTCCTCCCTGGGAGTGAGGCACTGGTCAGTTTTTAGGGTCTCTGTGTAAGAATGGGTTGTGGGACAGAGGAGAAAACAAGAAGGAACTGAAGGGAGTGGGCAGTGAAACAGTTGCCCCTCTCTATCCTCCCGAGGAGGGGCTCTTTGAAGGGCTTATATTTATGCAGACTCCTTACAACTGTGTGTGAATCAGGGGTGATCTTGGCCACCAAGCAGGTGATGGCTCGACTTTTGCCATGACTGCTAACTCACCCTCTCTTTGCCTGACTTCTTTGCTTTAGAAACTGGATAGAAAAAGCTCTCAGTCCAGCCACTTACAGGATAAAGGGAAGGCTAGGCAACTTGGTCCTTTGGTGAAAGAAACTGTGGGACATGTAGAATATTAGCAAGGCAGAGATGAAATGAAGGCAATGATAGTAAAAAGAACATTTATGGAGAACTTAACATGGACAGACCAAATGTTAAAAGGGTAACACACATGATTTAATTTCTCTAACAACCTGTGAGGTGCACTACTAATGTACAGAGAGGTTCAGTAATTTGCTTACTATCGCACTGACGCAAGGTATGTGGCTAAAACCAGGATTCCGGGGCTCAGGCTCTAACATTACAAGCAGTAGACATGCAATGAGCATATTTTCCCAAGAAAAATTCAGGACATGTGGACTAAAATATATTAGTGGAACCGGACATTTGCAATTAGGATTATTGAGGAAAATGCTGGCAATCAAGTCACTGGTGTTCAAATACCAGAAGATAATTATGTTCAAATTTCTATTCTTGCATCCTTGACAATAAGGAAATTATGCTGTTTATATTTGGAGTGTGCAATTAGCATCATCCCGATTGACCTATTGGAAGTTAAAAATAACTTTGCTTAGAGTCCACCAAATCACTGATGAAAGTGTTTCCTAACTGACTCGGTAGAGATTACTGATGCTTCTGGCTATTGCTTGCTTTTGCCATTTAGAGAAGGATACAGTTTGGTCATAATCATCATTTTCCCCAATTTTTGAATTGTGTGTTGAGCTTATATTTTTCTTTTTCAAAAACACAGAGGGTAACTGTATTACTAACCTACTGGGATACGTGAGACGAACACATATCATCTCAGGTGGTTACTTCTGATTTTTGCACATTGGTGTCAGATTTTATAAAGGAATTCTGCGTAAAGAAGACCCATGTTTAAGCCTGTCTGCAGGGCTGACAGGCAGGGTTGAGAGGGGGATCTGAGGTTTTGCCATCTCAATTTCTTCCTGAGGCTTCTATCTATACCATTTCTAACACTGTGGGCTAACACTAGAAAAATGGCCAATTTCTGTGGGTAAGCAATCCCTATCTGTGTACCAGACCAATAGATTTTGGCTCTGAGAAGTTTTCTTAGAACACTAATAGGATGAAAGAATAATTTTTATTGACCGCCTATTATGCACTTGAAACTGTATAGGTATCTTATACACATTAGGACATTTAAATCTCCCAACAGTTCTGTGTGGTTGTGACTGGGATGGAAAGAGATGGAGAATGAGGAGCACAATAGCCTAATCCTGAGTGGATCTATCCTTGAACAGACCAAATGACCTGTGTTCGGCCTCCTGTCTACATCCAGAGCTAACATTTCACCACCTCAGGGGTGAAGAAAGGGAGATCTAGGGATTCTTACTGAAATGTTATAGGAGCTGTAGCTAGGGTTGTGATGGAACACAATTCACACAAATAATCCCTGTTCTGGGTCTCTTAACTGTGAAACCCACATCCCTTTCCTGGTACATGGGGAAGGACTATAAGATAGAGCTAAACGTGGATTTGCAAGTCTTACTGCAGACCTTCTGATCCTTACTCCACCACTCTGGCTGGTCACGGGCTCTTGCATGAACTAGTCAGTCTTCATATGTCTCTTTCCTCGAAGGTAAATGTGGGAGTGATACTAGTAACAGTTACCTCCCTGGTCTGTTGCAGATTCAACATTTGGATACATGGAGTGGGACTAATAGAGGAGAAGCCTTCAAAAAGGTAAGTTTTTATCATTACATGCTATGGTGGCAAAGATTAAGTGTAGAGGCTGTTCCCCTGACTGGTCTGTAAATAGGGCTGGACTGGAGATCCTGGTTGCGTTGCAAAGCAAAGGCATAAGCTTCTTGATCAGCGGTAAAAAGGGAGCATGGATGTTGAAGAAAAGCTTGGTCATTTCAATATTCTGCCCTGAAGTGGTCCTGGAGGGTTATAGTCTTTAAATCTTGAGATCTCTCAACTAAGAGCAAAGAATAAGCATTGGTTGAGCTTATTCTAGAATATATTGTTAAAGAAAGTGAGATCATATGTTAAGAAGACAGGGCTCCAAAGAGAGAGTAAACACCGTGTAACTGAGGGCAGGCATTTCAGGTCTGATTAACTTAAGTTCATTCTAGTAGACACCACATAAGCCAACTGATTGTGGGGGGAGCTCTCTTTCTCTCAGCTAGACAGAAGACAAGCTGCTGATTGACTTGTGCCCCTCCATCTTCTGAAATACATTATGTTTTACAGCCTTTCAGTGATGAAAAAGGGCCTTCTGTTTTGTTTTCTATTTTTGGGGGGTGGTGGTGGTGAACAACCCATACACATCAGTATTATGCTGCATAATTTGTGAAGCTTTAATGTTTTCCAGTTTCAACTGACTGAAGACTCCTTGCTTTAAATGAAGATACAAGGAAAATAAAGCACATGGAGCCCAGGTGAGACAGTTACACAGTTCAATAATCCTTTGGAAAATACTCCTGATGATAATTATAAAAACACAGTAGACGCTTATAGTCTGTGGAATTAGTCTATTATTTCTTGAGCATTACTATAATTCACTACGCTAGGTATTGAGGGTGCATTGGTGAGTAAGCTTTGTCTCTGCCTTCAAAGAGTTCATAGCTTAGTGGGAGAGAAAAAGACACTGCAAAAAAGTACAGCCAATGTAAGAAGTATCATTGTAAAATGTGCAAAGGGCTTGCAAAGGAAACAGCTCTGTCTGGGAAAGCTTGTGAAAGGTTCACTAAGGAGAATCTCACGACACTAAGAGTTCCATAAGATGATCACAAACTATGACTGTCCTGTGGTTACCTGTGGTCATTCTTAGAAGCTAGAACAGATGTCGAAGCTAGTGAGAAGCCAGGCTGTGGTCTCCCAGTTTTGCTTGTGGAGATTAGCTACACTGCAGGACTTGGGAGTGGCCCTCTCTGCCCCATCTCAAAATCTGCTGACATCTCAGCTCTCCTCTGGCTACTCAGGGCATTCCTGAATCATGCTGCCATCCAGGAGAGAGGCTGTTTTTCTCCTCATAAGTTTGCTACTGTAGGTATATAGGGATGGTTCCATTTTCCATCTGACAATACCAACTAAGGCTCACTTCCAGTAGCACAGAGATCAGTATACTGGACAGCAGCTTTTAATACATTATAAGCAGCTGGTAAACTGAGGCAGCAGTTGTTATTAGGGGTGGAAGGAAACAAAGGACACACACACACACACACACACACACAGAAAAAAAGGTTACATCAGGAGGACAGGAATTGGTCAAATATGGTGAAAGGTCTTCCTCTGCCATGCTGCAGATAAATCATTTCAGCACTACAGAATGCTAGGCTCCTGAGAGCTTCAAGCTTGGAAAATGCTAAAGATTGCACATATGTGTGCTTCTAGTGTAAGTGTGCATAAAGGTGTGTATGTATGAGTGTATGCATGTGCTTATATATATGTCTGTAGATATCTACACATGTGTGTACATATATTTGTCTATTTCTAAGTGTGTATGAATGTGTGCGTGCTTCTAGATGTGTGTGCTAATGTGAGTATATTTGCATAGGGGTGTGTGTGTGTGTGTGTGTGTGTCAGGCCGGGCAGGCTGGAAAGTAAGTGTAAGACTTCTCTCGTCCTCGCGGGCGGTCTCTTCCCACCCCACCTCCACACCACCAACTGATAAAAGCAGGAAGGATGCTCTATGACCCGAGACCGCATTAGAAAGTTTGCAGTTCTTTTGAGGCTATTGCACTTGGGAACCTCATTGGTTCCCTGCAGGATGGTGGATTTTATAAGAAGTCTGCGGATTCCCCCAGGACGAAGGGACTGCTGCTGACACGCTAGGCAGTAGCCCGACCGCCCCCCACCCCGCCTCCCCCGCCCCCACCTCCGCCGCTCCCCAAGTGGCCCCTCGCCTGCAGCCGCGGGCTCTGCAGAGGCGGGCCCGGCCGGGGCGGGCTCGGCTCGGCGCGCGCGGCCCGCGGGCTGGAGTGGGCCCGCGGCGCAGGCGGGAGGGGAGGGAGCGGGGAGGGCGGGGGCGGTGGGAGGCCATGCCTCCAGCTGCGGAGGCTGCCGAACAGCTGGAGCCATCGCGGTCACCTGCGCGGCGCCGTCGCCCTTGCGCTCCGGCTGCCAGGTCCGCGGCCGGCGCACTTTGCGGAGGGCGCCCGGCGTAGGCGGCGGCGAGTGTGGGCCGAGCCGGTATTTATAGCTCGGTGACAGCAGCGGCGGCAGCGACGCCGCCGGCCCGTCTCGCCGCGCTTCCCCAGCGAGGCCGCCGGCGCGGCGGAGGGCTGTGCCTGCCCGGGTCTCCGGTGTTGCGGACACCCCGTGCCCGCGCGGCCCCATCTGGTGAGTACGCGGGCCCGGGCGCTGGGCGCGCCTCCCCCGCCGCTCGGTCCCGCCGCAGCGGAGCCCTGCTCGCCCGGCTGCCTCCTCGTCCCCGCGCGCGGGTGCGGAAGCGGCCGCGGCCCCCCGGCCCCCGATTTCCCCCCGCGCCTCTCCTCGGCTCCCGCGGGTGGCATGCGGCGAGGCAGGGTAAAGTGTCGCGGAGGGGGACGGACGCACCGACCCTTCTGCGCGGGGGCAGTCGAGACTGCTGGCTGGAAGGGGAAGGCTCGCGGTGAGAACCCTCAAACTCCGGGGCTCCGAGGGGGTAAGGGACGTCGCCAGGACAGACCTTGAACTTTCCTCGCTTCACTGATTCCCGGGATGGGGACACCGTAAGAAGCCCCACGTATGGTTGGTTAACTAAATTAACAGGTTGCCGTTCAGGGGTGTTCGCCTTAAAAACAAAAAACCTAAAGAGAAAACTTGAGTGTTTACTAACTTTATCGTGACCAAATGAAGCTGTCGATTCCTATTTTTGAAAATGCCATAGGCCCGCAAGTGTGTTAGACCCATGTGGTAACACTTGGGCTGCCATTATTCATTCTACCCTCTGTGGAACAATGAACTCTGTGTGTGTGTGTGTGTGTGTGTGTGTGAGAGAGAGAGAGAGAGAGAGAGATGGTAGTAAACATCACATGCTTATTTAGTATTTATGTGCCTAATGAACCAAAAGAAAGAGTATGTTGAATACATGTATTTACCCCTAGTTATAAATGATATATTGTTTGAAATCCATTGAAGGACTTCTAGGAAGAAAAAAGTTCTTCCAATTTATTGAATATAAAGAGTAGTAGAATCTCTGTAAAAAAGTATTTTTGTTGTAGTGATTTTTTTTTCCATGACATACTTTCTAAGACCCCTTGCCCCCTCAATCTGAGTAGTTTTGAAGTAATTATGGATTTTGAAATTTTGGCTCAGGTATTTATCCCCACCCGCATTCCGCCTCCATATGATGATCCTTGTGCTCAGAAAGCAATACTTGTCTGTTTTATTTAATTTGTTCCTTTAAACTGCCAACCATTTAAGAAATAATTTCAAATACGAATGAATCTTATTTTATTCATTCATTGTTACTATCTTTGGTGTGTGTTTAGATTCTTTCTCATAAACAGGTATCACTGAAAAGGAGGTCTAAACATTTGTAAAGAATTCATTGGTGAATATTTTTCAACTTTATAACATGAAAGGGCTTATAAATACTTTGCCATTTTAATGAAAAGTCAACTAATGTCTTTGTTGGGAGAGAACCCCACCTTGCTTCAGCTTCTCTATTTTAAAAAATTGCATGGTTTAGTATTTTGTTATCCCAAAGACTGCAGGTTAAGAACAAAGGAAGAAAATCACTTAAAGGTTGAAACAATGTGAAGAGAAAGTCTGGGAAGTGATTTATGGATGAGATCTTCTAATTTAGCAAGGGTACCACAAATACCATCCTGGTATCTATGCAAAACCACTTATGGTGGTTTCATTGATTGACTTAAAAGGTTGCTTTTTATTTAAAAGGCTGTGTGTCTCTTGCATTGGACTAAAAGCAAGAAGTTCCAACTTTAATTCTGTTATTATTGTTATTTGTATTTTTAAAAACTGTGTTAAGCATTCACATTATGTAAAATGTTATATGTTACCACCTTATACCTGCCTTTTCACCTAACATTTCAAGAAAATATAGCAAGACTTATCCTTATCTCAGGGCTGGTCCAGGCAAATATATATTTTGGTTCTCCATCTTTCTGCCTTTTCTCCTTTTGCAGACTTCAGTATCCCATTCTCAGAGTCTGTTCTTACTGGAATGGAATCATCGGTGTTTGTTGTTGTTGTTTTTCCTTACCCAGAGCTGGTCTGTTATCGAACCATGATCCATACATTTTATTTTTTACATTTATTCATTCATCAGCAAGTATTTGTTGCGTGCCTACTAGGTGCAAGTCATCACTTAGTATGGAACTGCTTCTCATGTACCTACTTCCTTCCCGCTGTGTTCTGTATTTTATACTTCTCAGTGTAGGGAACATAGTAGTTATTAAGAGTATTGACTTTGGGGTCATACAGAGATACTTACGCTGTTTTTGCCAGTTGGCAGCTATATGACCTTGGGCAGATTATAACCTTTCTGAGTCTCTGTTTCTTCACTGGTAAATCCAAAGGGTTGGTGTAAGGACTAATTGAGGTACTGAATGAAAAGTGCTGGCCTAATCCATACGAAGCACGAAAAAATGTTAATTTTTATTGTGTTGTCCATGTCTGCCTCAGTGGTGTTCATCTCAGGAAATGGCAGGTCCATTCTGGCTTTTGTGAGGCCATGTCCACATCCAATCCATCACATAACTCTTGTCAGCTCTTCCTCTTATTTATTTATTTAAAATTTTTTATTTATTTATTTTTCAGAGAGAGAGAGAGACAGATTGCACAAGCAGAGGGACAGGCAGAAGCAGGCTCCCCACTGAGCAGGGAGCCCAATGTGGGGCTTGATCCCAGGACCCTAGGATCATGAGTGAGCTGAGGGCAGATGCGTAACCACCTGAGCCCCCCAGGCAGCCCTCAACTTTTCCATTTAAATCCATCTAGAAGTTCATACATTTCCAGCCATTACACAGAGTGGCCCCTCTGACCTGTAAGCCACATGTGCCACTCTCTTGGTTCCCATGTCGCACCCGGTGAGAGCCCTCATGCACATGATGGCCTTAGGGCTGGATCCTGACAGGCCACATCACAATGGGATGTTCCCTTGTAGACCTGAGCTCCCTTCCTTCTCCCCTGCCTCTGTCCCTGTCCAGTCACAGTAGTTTCTCTGCTGTTCCTTAAATGCACTAAGCCCAGGTCTTTGCAATTTTTTGTTCTCTGTGTCTATCCCTCCCTACTTCCAGGTCTTTGTTCAAGAGTGAGGCCTTTGCTCAAGAGTGAGGCCTCTGCTCAAGAGTGAGGCCTCTTCAAACTTCCCTCCCTCCTGACATTCCCTATTAACTTTCTTCATCAACTTATAATTTTCTAAAAATACTATGTATCTTTTTTTCCCCCTGTTTAATGTCTCTTTCCCTCAAAGAGAAAGCAAGGTGCAAACAAGGGTGTTGTCTCTTGGTGACCCTCATGTATAGGCCGGTGCCTGGCAGAAATAAGCAATCGGTAAATATTGAACAAATGAATGATGAATGTTATCATGGATTTAACAAATCTGGACTATATCACTTTCTAAATATGAATTGGGTAGGTAGCTTAAGCTTTCTGAGCCTTATTTTCAATATTTGTAAAGTAAGGACAGCATTCATCCTTTACCTTGTTCAGTTGTAGTAAAAATCCCTTAACTCTGAGAATAACATATATATATCACCAGTCAATGTAATGTATAGTTGATATTACTTTCATGCTCATTTTTAATGGGAATGACAATGACTCACTCGTATTTTAAATGGCCTTCGCAATAGGAAGTACCTGGAAGTGACCAGGCACTTTGCAATGACATCTCCAGTCTTCACTACAATGCTCTGAGGGAAGTACTTTTATTGGAATTTTACTAGTGAAGAAATGCAATCTCAGAGAGCTTAGGGCTTTGCCCAGGATCATAGAGCTGGTAAGTCGCAGTCAGGTAGAACTGGACCATATTCCTCTCCCGACTCTAGGCTGCCTTCTGAAAAACAGATGTTCCTGATTCCTTTGAATCATTCTAATATCATTCTCATGGTGTGATTTTGCTCACTAAAAACACCAAGAGGTAAAATGTGATATAAATATAGGCAGCTATCTTTATCTTTTAAGAAATTAGTGTGGAACAGTTTAAAGCTGTGTCTGCCCTTTTGACCTTCAGTTTTAAAAACAGTTATCTAGTGTGTCTGGGTGGCTCAGCAGGTTAAGTGTCTGCCTTGGGCTCAGGTCATGATCTCTGGGTCTTGGGATCAAGCCTCATATCAGGCTTCCTGCTGAGTAGGGAGTCTGCTTCTCTTTCTCTCTCTCTCTCCCTTTGCCCCTCACCACTGCTCATTCTCTCTCTCAAATAAAATCTTTAAAAAAAATTAAAAGTGATTATCCTAGGGGTTAAATGAAATGATTGTAAAAAGTGTTCTGTGAACTGCAAAGAACTTTGCATATGGTCTATAATACTATACTAGAATTAGATAGTTGAAGAAATAGCCTTTAACTTTGTCTTGTGCTAATACAGCCAAAAACTGCCCAAAGTACAGCTGTTTGTGTCACAAAGTGCTTCCCACAAAAAGTAAAGTACAGGAAGAATTATAAAAATTCTTTTTCAAAAAATTGGATTCAAGTTGCTTGAAATAAAGTCTACACACTTGGCATAGTCATCTTCAAAAAGCCCTTTAAATAAGAGCTAAGAGGGGTTAGAGGTGAATTTTTAGACATAAATACTAAGGAGCTTCGAAAACTTTGGAGATTGATTGATTGATTGATTGATTTTATCTTAAGATAGTGCTCCACAGTGGAAGGGATCTGTTCCTGGTATCTGGTTAGGTCTTCGTAGATGTTGAGACCTACATTAGCAGAACTGTGCATTCAGCATGCCCTGCTTGGCTAGTGGTAGTGTCTTTTGCATAGCACATTCATTCCTGAAGGACTTTCCATATGAATCCATACATTTTTAAAAAATGTCAGTGATATACTTCATCTTGACCATACTTGGCATTATGTGAGAACTGTAGCCTCAGCCTTCAATATTTTCCTTTCCTTGTAAAGGCCCTAGTGAGTAATGGAGGCACGGTACTCTGTTTCAGTCAAATTATTACAGCACTCCTTAGGGCATTTGTAGCCCAAGTCTAGGACCTGATTATCTTTTACTTAAAATGTTGAAGGTGCCTATAAATTTAATTTCCCCATGTTCATTATGCCTCATACCAATTTTTCATTTTCTAGGCTCACAGAGAAATTTTTCCCAAACTCTGCTCCAGGTGGTTGTATCACTCTTCAGTTCTGAAACTTTTCACTCTCTAATCTCTATTCAGTAAAACACAGAACAACAGGGGTGCTTGGGTGGCTCAGTGGGTTAAGCCTCTGCCTTCGGCTCAGGTCATGATCCCAAGGTCCACATCGGGCTCTCTGCTCAGCACGAGCCTGCTTCCCTTCCTCTTTCTCTGCCTGCCTCTGTGCCTGCTTGTGATCTCTGTCTGATAAATAAATAAATAAATAAAATCTTTAAAAAAAATACAGAATAACACTTTTGTATACTCTTCCTTGAATTGGCCCCAAATTATGCTTGCCTCTCACAAGATACCTCAGAGGCTCTGTGTGCCAGCCCCCCAGGACTACAGATGTCACTGTCTACCAGAAAGTCTCTCCTCTGCCTTTGCTCAGTGTACTCCCATCCTTAGTAGCCTGATCTTTCCCCCCTTGTTCCTTTGCATTCCTCTCTATTCTGAGCCTTTTTTAACCAGCTGCGATGCAAGACTTGTAGTAAAATGTGTGGGATTCCAACTCTCTACTATAAATATTAGTCCGTCTAGAGTTAGAAACCGTGACTGATGCCTGTGGATTATCAGCGCTTGTGTAAAGTTCCAGCCCGTATCTTCTTCTTCCATCACTGCTATAATGGGGAGAAGCAGAGGCTTCCAAGATCTTGGTGGCAACATCTACCTAATGATGTCATTACTTAGAAGAGGAAAGTGGATGGGTGGATTAATCCAGCTCTCAAAGCGTCAGTGCTCTCTGTAGGCATAGTTGGAAAATGGCAGAATGAGCCTCCGTGACGCGTTGCATAAGAACAATCAGATCAACTCAACGACTTGTGCGGATGCTCAGAGAAGAAGAACAAGACTCAAGCTATCCTGTCGTCAGTCACATAACCAGTTTTTTTCTGGGCATGTTTGCAAAGTCCACTGGAATAGTATTAGTAGACTCGTTCATCCTCAAGCACAGTCAGTCTTTTCTCTCAGGCATCTCTATTCTGACCGGGCATCTTTCTGACCGACATGTAATGGGCAAGATTTTGGAATTTGTCTTTACATGGGAAGGTGTGGTGTAGAGCGTTAAAGCTACGTGACTTGGATTTGAATCCTGGCTCTGGTGCAGACTCATTTTGTTATTGGGTACAAATTACTACGCCCTAGGTCTCAGTTTCAAAAGTTGTAAAATAAGAGTATTTTCTTTTTCTTCATTGGGCTGCTATGAAATTTAATACAGTTTGTAAAGCTCATGAGCGTAGTGTCTGATATGTGGTAAATACTCCATAGATGTTAGCCCCAGTGATAATGGTGATAATGCAGAATGTGTGCTAAAATGAGATGTCGTCAGGTGGGAGCACATTGCGGCTGCTGGCTGAGTTAGCATGGCAGTTTTAGGGTCCCAGTGCTTTTCTCTTTTCCTGTGTTAGTGGAAGCTAATGGCAGGTTGCTCTGCCTTCTCATCTCGCCTGAACAGCGAGGAGGCTTTTCTTTCTAAGTGTACCATTCACAGCATCCAGTGGATGTTCATTGATTGCCCCCTTTGAGGCTGGCCCTGTGCTGTGACCCGGAAGTGAACAGCTCTTCCCTGAACAACTTATGACTTAGGAAAGGAAACACACAAAGAAACCCATAATTTTCCTATCATATACTAAGTGCTAAGATAAATCACATTTAGTTAAGATAAAAACTCAGCTATGGTTGCAGAATTGAATTAAAAAAAATTAAAAGCGTTTGCAGACTATCTTGTCCACTGTAGCACAGTCCATTTGAACAACCTCTGCCCTGGATTATAACACAAGATTCACCGAATGATCATATCGCTTCACGTGAATGCCAGAAGTGGAAACAGTGTTGGGATACCTGGTTCCTAAGGCCGAGATAACTAGGCAGGCTTAGGGTGACTTTGTGGATGAAATCAGAAAGTGGGGATAAGTAGAAGTTTTATTCAAGGTATAATGTGAGTTTTGAAATTTGGGACCCCCCCCCCCCCGGAAGATATCACGTCAGTTTTGGCAATGTGAAGCAAGAATAAATATCAGGATGTGTGGCATAAAATTGAAGGGCCAGTAATTCAGCTAGTATCCAAGTCAATGAATCTGTTAGTAGAAATAAAGAACAGGCTACAAACCTGATGGGAAAGTTTTTATTGGAAGAAACATTTCTAGCTTTGTGCTATATTAGAGAGATCAAGGGCTAGGCATGAATTTGGATTCAAATGCTGGTTCTTCCGCTTACTGCATATGTGAATTAAATAAGCAGCCACTTTGTTTGCCTACATGTAATTTGTGATGGTAGCATTCATAACATTCCTGTGGGAATTCAGGTCTGTACAAGGGCAGGGTTGTTGCTCAACACTGTAGTTGTCTCTCTTGAAAAATATAAATACTGAAGAGGAGCAGCTGTCTCCAAAATTTTTTGAATGTTCTAATTCAGTTTGGGCATGTGGACATTATGTAGCCCACAAAACAAGATTCTAACATTAAAAATAACAACAATAAAATAAGTGTATGCTAACCTTCCACAAAGCATTGATTAAAAAAAAAAATCAGGCTCTTACCAATTCAGTGTTCTAAATCCTGCTGCCTTGCTTGTGTGTGGGCTGGGGGAAGGGAGGTGGTGTGGCAATGGGGCAAGAGTTTCCCACTGGTAAGAGAAGCAACATAGAAACCTGTTTACTACTACTACTACTACTACTACTACTACTACTACTGCTTCTTCTTTTTTGGGAGAAAGAGTGCATGTGGGGAGGGAGGCATGGGGAGAGGAAGAGGGAGAGAGAGAATCTTAAGCAGACTCTGGACTGACTGAGCATCACCATAGGGGTGGAGGAGGTGGGGGGGGCTCCATTTCACTCTGAGATCTTGACCCGAGACAAAATCAAGAGTCAGTCACTTAACCACCCAGGCACCCTGAAACCTGTTAATTTCTTAAGTAATACTCCTATCCTGTCTCATGGGCATCTAGGAATTCCTTGCTTCAAGACTCATTGGCCTTGAGATGATTTCTATGTATTCTCTTGTGGTAGTGGTCTTTAGATATTTCTAAAAATGTTTCATGAAACTGAACTGACAACCCATTCTGGCATCCTTGCCTAATGAATATCATGAAAATGCGTGACGCTCGTTTTTGTTCTTTACCACTTTGCTGTCTTTGGTGTGAGAGCCAACCACTGCTCTATTGGGTGATAAACCTCACACTAGGAAGAAAATTCTTCCTATAATCACCATTCCTAAGCTAGCTGAGTTACAGTTCCTGGGGACAGGTATTTCAGAGTATTCATGAAGATCACAAGGGACATGAAATTACTTAAAGGTAAATGAATCCAAGGCACAGTGATTCTTTGTTTTGCTGAGTTACACTGACCATCCTTTTGTGTATTTACATTGCTTTTCTAAAACAGTGAAGACAAGTCTTCATTAACTTAGATTGTGGGTTTAATTGATACTCATCTCCCTAGATTATTGGACAGGGACTGGGGGACCTTGGAGCCCATTCTCAGGTCTTCCATTGACTTAGAGTTACTTCAGGCTTGTGGCTGGATCTTTGTGCCTTTAGCCATGTGTAAAATGAGAATATTTATCAATGGGAAATTTATTAGTATCCCAAAGTGCTTGGGATTTGTGAAGGGTTTTTCACTTACATATTTTTTTCCTGGGTTATAGAAGTATACAGAGTATACTGTTGATGTAGAGTTAATATAATCATCCCTGGAGAGGGATATGTCTGCAGAAAGCAGCCAAAGGATGACATCCCTGGGGCTGGGCCCTGGGTCTGCCTTCTAAGGCAGGGAAAATTCCTGGAGTTGACTGGACTGCTGGACTTCAAGAGGCTCAGATCAGAGCTCTCCTGCTGGCTGACTTTGGGCAAGTTACATAATCTGTGTGAGCCTCAGTTCCCTCCTTGTAAAATGAAATGATGGGAATGATAATGGTAGTATTTCAGAGGGTTGTTATGGTAAAAATGAGATAATGATTGATGTGGGCATCCAACACAGAGCCTGGATGTCACATGCTGTAGGCTCTGTAAGCGTCCTTTTTTTTTTTTTTCTTTTCCTCCTAGTTTTAAACAAATTGAGAAAGAAGAAAAAAGAATTGGCAGACATCAGTGCAATTACCACTTTATTGTTATTTTTTTAATCTCAGCTTTTATTTAGCTTTGTGGCTGCAAACAAAGAGGTATAGCTTAGTCTGACTACCAAAACTAAAACTCACTTTAGTTCACTAAAACTGAATGTCAGAATTGGGTAGACTTAGTAACTTAGCTTAGTCTGAGAATATATCCACCAGATTATTAAGGGATCCAAACTCTGAGGAGAAGAATATGGGCAGAGGAGAATGTTCATTTTTTGTTAATAGGTGCTCAATTTACTCCTACATTGCTTTCATTTTTGAGTGCCTTTATATTAAGATTATAACCTAACAATAGTTATTTAAAAGAGGAAATACATTGTTGTTGCTTTTTTTTCTCTGCATTTCCTCCGGAGGTGACCTCTACAGGTCATCTCAGTTATCACCCCACTTTTGGACAGTGTTTTGCCTTCTCATTTCCCTTCTGGCCCTGTTCTTTTGTTCCTCTCCTACCCCACATCCCTATGTAGTCAGAGATATGATTGGATGGCGGCAAAGGGACAATATTTCTTTCCTCGATCTCACACTTGTCTTGGTGCCATAAGTAGGTGCAGGTAGCATCTTTTTAAATATCTCCTTCTTGAGCTGTTATAAATCTGAACAGATAGGGGGTGGCTGGGTGGCTCAGTGGGTTAAGCCTCTGTGTTCGGCTCAGGTTATGGTCTCAGGGTCCTGGGATTGAGCCCCACATGGGGCTCTCTGCTCAGCGGGGAGCCTGTTTCCTTCTCTGTCTCTGCCTGCCTCTCTGCCTACTTGTGTTCTCTCTCTTTCTGTCAAATAAATAAATAATATATATATATATATATATATATATTTTTTTTTTTTTTTTTTTTAAATCTGAACAGATGATGGGTGGAGAAAGACTATTTGTTTTTCTGCTCTAACCCTATGTATCTTTTCTTCTACAGGTCAACAACGGAATTGAAGTTTTGAAGGATGGGTAAAGACTTTCGTTATTACTTCCAGCATCCCTGGTCTCGCATGATTGTGGCTTACTTAGTGATCTTCTTTAACTTCTTAATATTTGCGGAGGACCCGGTTTCTCATAGCCAAACAGAAGCCAATGTTATTGTTGTTGGAAACTGTTTTTCGTTTGTAACAAATAAATACCCTAGAGGAGTTGGCTGGAGAATTCTGAAGGTGCTTCTATGGCTACTGGCCATTCTCATAGGACTAATAGCTGGCAAATTTCTGTTCCATCAACGTTTGTTTGGTAAGTACCCATGAAATGTAATGTTGATAATTATTGAACTCTGTTCTTCAAGATAGAGCTCTGTTATATCTAAAGGCCAATTTAGGATGCATTTTAGTTTGCCCTCCAACCTTAATTTGCGTTGCCCTGTTGGAGCTAGGTTCTTCCGCTAGTCTCTGTTCAATGGTGTACTTTTCTATGGCCCAAGGAAAATTAGCATGACGTAAAATTAGTACTAAACCTATTTTCAAAAAATGGCTTTAGTGCTAAAATCAATGTGTGTGTAATCTTATTTAGAGAAGACATGAAAATAGCTCTTTTCCCTATATTATAAAGAGTTTGCCTTCATGTCACACCATGTTTTCATTAAAGTAACTTAACCATGGCTTGTATATTTACATTTGTTGTTTATTCTGGGAATTAGAATGGTAACTCTAACTTTTTACCCTCTGGGGGTTTTTTTGAACTTTGGTTTTAGGATGTTTATTTTGAGCCTATTCAACCACAGAACGTTTAGTGCAGAATCCCTTGGTAGCATGCAATGGACAAAGACACTATTAGTTTAAGCGAAGAAAGGTAATTTACTAGAAGGGATATTTCACAGAGACCAAGGATAGAATTCATTTTGATAATTGGGATAAATGGAACCTGGGGCTTGAATTCTTATTTTTTAATTTTTTAAAAAAGAATTTATTTATTTATTTATTTATTTGACAGAGAGATCACAAGTAGGCAGAGAGGGGGAAGCAGGCTCCCTGCTAAACAGGGAGCCTGATTTCGGGGTGGGTGGGGGCTGCGGTGGCTTGATCCCAGGACCCTGGGATCATGACCTGAGCCGAAGGCAGAGGCTTTAACCCACTGAGCCACCCAGGCGCCCCTGAGGCTTGAAATCTACCAGGATCTTCTTTTTCCCAGTTTCTCTAACTTACCTATTTTATTCTCTGTTCACACTGAATATCAGTTTACATCTGTTCAGAGAGACTGGCTTGACTCTCTTGGTCCCAAAGTTTAGACTCTTGGAAAAGAGGCTGATGTTGACCCAGGTTGAGTGTGTTTTCCGCCTTTCGTCTAATTGATTTGGCCAGAAGATGGGTGATACTTATCCAACAAATATGCGTTGATCACTTATTACATGCCAGAAATATTCTAGAGAGTGAATAAAAAACCAGGGTCTAGGGAAGCCTGGGTGGCTCAGTCAGTGAAGTGTCTGCCCTCAGCTCAGGCTATGATCCAAGGATCCTGGGATGGCAGCAGGACTAGGGTCCTTGCTCAGCTGGAAGCCTGCTTCTCCCTCTGTCTGCCTCTCCCCTTGCTTGTGCTCTCTTTCTCTCTCTTACAAATAAATAAAATCTTTAAAAACGTTCTTTAAAAAAAAAAAAAAGCAGAGTCAGGGCACAGATTGCATGGAGCACTGAGTGTGGTACAAAAACAATGAATACTGTTATGCTGAAAATAAAATTAAAAAAAAAAAAAAAGCAGAGTCTATGCCCTCATAACAACTTACATCCCCCAGGATGGAGAAAGACACTAAAAACGTACAGTATGCAAAGAGGTGGTAAGTGCTGGGGGAGGGGGATGGTGGGAAAGAAAGTTTTATTTATTTATTTTTTTTAAAAAAGATTTTATTTATTTATTTGACAGAGAGAAATCACAAGTAGATGGAGAGGCAGGCAGACAGAGAGAGAGAGAGGGAAGCAGGCTCCCTGCTGAGCAGAGAGCCCGATGTGGGACTTGATCCCAGGACCCCGAGATCATGACCTGAGCCGAAGGCAGTGGCTTAACCCACTGAGCCACCGAGGCGCCCGGGAAAGAAAGTTTTAAATGCTGCTGGGCCAATTAGAGAACTTAGTAATAAAACATTATAAGATTATAAGATCACAGGTGAAACAGTGTGTGTATTTTCAATCTAGAAGCTTGGTTAGAAACAATGGTTTCTAAAAGCTTGGTTAGATAGCAATGGTTTAAGGAAAAAAATTAAAAACATAGATATACACACATAGTATTACTTATATGTTCTTTTAAATCTCTAGTCAAACTATGGCCATCTGTTTCTAGGACATAAATTTATAAAATGTACATATTTTATATATATTATGTATGTACATAGTTTCAAGAAGTTTGGTGAGGAACCGAAAGGAAGTGGGAAATAGCTAAAAATGGAAGAAGGACCAAGGAAAGATTTTGTTGTTGGTGGTGGTGGTGCTGGTGTTGAGGAGTGAGGTTAATTGATCTGCTTGTCGTTTTGGGGGAAAGACATTGAAATGAAGATAAAGATATAGAAGGAGAGCTCTCTGAAGGTTTCTCTGCTTTATTTATTTTATGTTTTTTTAAAGATTTTATTTATTTGAGAGAGTGAGTGAGCGCACATGAGGGATGGGGAGGGGCAGAGGGAGAGGGAGAAGCATGCTCCCCACTGAGGAGGGAGCCCATTTTAGGACCCTGAGATTAGGACCTGAGCCAAAGGCAGATGCTTAACTGACTGAGCCACCCACATGCCCTTCTCTGCTTTATTTATGACTTAGGACCCAGAAATAATGGCCTTAGCGAAGACAGGTGAGAGACCCCAGTTGCTCAGAGATTGTCATGAGAGGGATGAAGGTTTGTATTCTAATACGTACCTTGGGGGGAGGAGGAGTAGACAGGCAGGTGGTGATCTGATCATCTGTATCTTACTATGAAGAAGAGCTAAAGATAAAGGTGTTGGATGATGCAAGGGGTTTAAGAAAGTGGCTAAGGTTTGGAAGAGCCACCCTAGGGAGTGTAGATGCTAGCTGACTAGGGACAAAAAGAAGGGTTACTGATGATCACCGAGGGCTGTTGGGGTTGGCCACAATAAATTGGAATGACATCAGTCTGAACTGCTAAGCAGTTTTCTTTATGAGAGCTCAGTCACCTGGAACAGAATTCCAGAGTGATTCATCTGGGTGGGGACGGCTCAGGCTTGCAGTATTGGAAACAAAGGATAGAAAATAAATGGAGGGTTCTAATAAAAAAGGTATTGTTTTGATTAAAAGGGGTCTGGCTGGGCATGGAAAAGAGGTAAGGAAGATTGATGGTCTGGGAGGAGCCGGCAAGGACTGGAAGACTGGGTGATACTGCACAGGTGAAATGGAAGTAAGAAAAGGGCAGGGATTTATGGATGTGGTGCGATGCCATGTTGTACTGAAGGACAGCCATTCTTCAGTGGTGATTTCTAACTATGGTGTGGCCTTTATGAGTGCCAAGTAAAGTGCAGAGACAGGTCATGAGAGAGAGGGTATCTTGGAACTGGGTGTTAGTGAGGCCATCTACCAAACACTGAACAAGCATGGTGTTGTGCATGACATTGATAACGATGGGTGAGGTTAAGGTGAGGGTGAGCGGGGGAGGTTAGTTTCAAAAACTGGTTCAGGGGTGCTGGCAGACAAAACACTAGACGTCTGTTACGTCCAGCAGTGATGGCTGGATGTGTTTGTGCTCCATTCAGTAGACTTGCTCAGAGTAGAAAGGTAAGGCAAGCTTGGACAAAATATCCAGTTTAGAGAAAAGTTATCCACTTATATATATTTTTTTTTTTTTTTAAAGATTTTATTTATTTATTTGACACAGAGAGATCACAAGTAGGCAGAGAGGTAGGCAGAGAGAGAGATAGAGGAGGAAGCAGGCTCCCTGCTGAGCAGAGAGCCCGATGCGGGACTCGATCGCAGGACCCTGAGATCATGACCTGAGCCGAAGGCAGCGGCCTAACCCACTGAGCCACCCAGGCGCCCTATCCACTTATATTAAGATTGGTCGAGAATCGTATGGTCAAGGTCATGGTATTAATAATAAGGGCAAATCATTTGATTCTGTAATTTCTACATTTTGTTAAGTTATTCTATTATAAAATCTAATATCTTATACTAAAATCACATCTCATTATTGGCTTATTTTTCAAATTCTCCTGTTGGTATAAATAATTCAGCCCTGAAAAAAATCACTCTGGATTTCAAATGTGTGTTGAGTACTAATTATTTTGAGATAGTGCAAAAGTGTGTCCCTTTTTTTTTTTCCTGCTTACCATAGGAAAGATTCTGTAATATAGTTAGCTTTATCACTTCTCTTAGGCAATTTCTTTTTTTTTATTACTAAAAAATCTATGAAATTATATGGGTTATTAGAGAAGAAATGATAACCTTTTGCAAATCTTGGTGGTAAGTGGAAAAATAACTGGATTCCTGATTGAGTTTTCTAGTGAAGTGCAAACTTGTCTTCTATCTCTCGTCATCTCCCTTCATGACCATTATGTCTTCCTTCATTCACAAAATGGTGATCATTTGCTCCTAATAGTTCTGCCCTTCTCCAATTAATTCTGGGTTTTGCTGCTGGAATAATTTTTCTACACGGCTAAATGGCTCCTATTACCTACAAAATAAAATCTAAACTCCTTTGATGGATAGCCAAAGCTCTTGATGATTTACTCCGGACTAACTTCAAAACTGGTCTCTTGACATTCCACAGTTTTTGAATTATTTGCAGTCCTCACACCTGCTGGGTTCTCTCATGCCTCTGTGTCTTTGTGTATGTACCCCGCTTCTTGCATCATGTTCAAGCCCCTTCTTGTTAACTTGGTTGATTTCTCTTTTTTTCTACATCCAAGTTTAAGCATTATCTCCTCTGTGACACTTTTCCTGACTCCCTTCTGTCAGATGTTGTCTTCTCTCCAGCTCCCACTGTGTCTACTTGCAACAAAGAATGTACAGCAGGGTACTCGGGAACTGACAGCCTTGCAGCGTTATGGAAAAGAATCCAAAATTTAATGCCAGCACAAACATTGTTTTATTGGCTTGGGGTGTGATAAATGTTTCCATCCTTGTTCCCAAATAACTAGCATTAATACGTAATTTTTTTTAAAGAAGCCATATTTAAGCCTTTAGCAGTTTGCAGGTGCATGCTTGTGGTGGGTGGTGGTGATGGTGTACTGGTGTGTATGTGGGGAGGGGTGAGATTGCTAATTGCAAGCACAGAAATTGCAAGCATGGAAATTGGAGTGGTTTACAAAATAATCAAAATCATTTTGTGAGATCAGCTAAACACCCTCTTTTTTGTTAATCCCCTGATGAAATGCCAAAAAAAAAGTGTTGAATAGAATGCCCCTCTTTCTTTCATTGCCCCTTTCATTTCATTAACTCGTGAGTCTTCCCTTACTTATTTTATTATGGAAAATCTCTTCCTGGTAGACTCCGGAAGGACAGTGTCTGGAAGGACAACATCTTATGGCCCAATTAGAGCATGCATGAGGAGCAGTGGTAAATCTGTGAGCACAGAATTTAATCTAGTTTGTTGGTTAATTTTATTTTTATGAGGCATAAATATTACAATTTTGTGGCTATTGAGTTAACTGCATGAAATCTCCTCATGATTTATAATTTGTAATGTTAATTATCCCAAACAAAAATGGTGACTCTTGCAAATCAGAAATTGCATGTTATCAGGAACACAAATGATTAAATGCATTTTAGATTACCCCCTCTCACCTTTGCTGTATGATTGCAGTAATGTGAGAGGTTAGTTTTTCTACCTTAGCACTAAACTTTTATGGTTTCAGGCTGATCAAAAATCCCACATTTCCCAAATGTGGAAAATAATTTAGGAACACATGGGAAATCATAATGGATACATTTCAGAAAAATTTCTGTCGGTTTAACACAGAATCTTGTTGAGGTCAGAACTATATTTGGATTTATGAAAGTTGAATTCCATTGGAATAATCTCCCAGAGCCTCTCTCTTCCATTTGATGTAGATGATTTCCATTGTTTAAAAAAATAAGTATAATGCATCCTAGCCTTTTGGAAAATTATACGTTATACATTGGAGAAACCCATGAATAGAGAAATCCAAAGATTTCTGATGATAAGAGTTATATAAAGAAATAAGCTTACTCAAGAAATCCTTTTTATTTGAAATGATTTACAAAGACATATATGCTTAATACAATAGGAATAGAAAAGAAAGACCGCAGAAAAGAGAGAGAATTAAGTATGTTTTGATTTCATGAGGTGTTACCTGGTTGGTGTCAAGCTTTCTTGGAGCCTCGGCAAAAGAAGAACTGTGATCTGTTACATAGCTTTGGATAACAGAAATGGTGGAAATTGCACGTTTCACAAAGGAATCTTTCTTTGCACTAAATTTTGGAATTTCCTTGCTCTAAATTCTGGTAAAGGATTTCTTTTTTCTTTAGTTCGTAGGAGAGTCACTGACTAGTATAGTGGCAAAGACAGAAATAGATTTCACATTCTTGTATCTTAAAGCAAACTTTCATAAAAGTTTAGAGGTTAACTTTCAAGCATAAAAGCAATTCCGTGATTTTTTATTTTCTATTTATTTATTCCCTGAAAGTAATTCTGTGAAGTGCAGAGTGACCAGAGTGTAAATATTGCCTTCCAGTTGGATAACTTTATCCGAGCATGAATCTTAGACCATCGAGATTGTGACAAATATATTTCTCAAACAAACCTCTCCTGCTATTTGTCTTCCCTATTTTCTTCTTATTTGCTAATTTGTGCAGAGATCCTCTGTTAGTTTCTTAACATGGATGGAGGGCAGGGGGCAGGCTGACTCAGGATGAGCTGAGAGGTATAGGATATGAAAATGATTCAGCACCTGTTAGCATTGCACAGTTCCTTTTTAAAAACAGACATATTTGTGTATACAATTATTTGTAAAATTGTTTCACTAATGTCTGGGTTCCTGGCTATACCAGAAGCCTCAGGAGGGCAGAGCTGATGTTGTGTTGCTTCTCGTTTAACCCTTGGTGCCTGAAACAATGCTGGAACACAGTAATATTTGATAAATTTGAATGAAAAATTAAATTAATCCTCTTTTGTCTTTTACATGTTGCCTTCTTACTGTAAGCTATTGAAGGGTATTCATTTGCTCATTCATAAAATATGAGACATGGTCTCTGCTCTCAAGGAGTTTAAAATCTGGTTAAAGGGACAGGATACATATGCATGAAAAATTAATAACTCTGATAATACAAGGAAGTGCCTATCAAGTATCTAATGAATAGTGCAGACTGTGAGAGCTATGGGAATTCAAGAAAGAGATCATGGTGGGCTGGGAAGGCAAAAGGCAACTTTGCTGCCAATGTGGGATCTAAGCTGAGTCTGAAGCATGAGTGGGTTGGAAATAGATAGGATGCAAAGAATGCATTACAGATTTCAGGTCACGGGGTAGATGGTGTGAGTCGAAGAGATGAAAACAACTTAGCTTTTTTTGGAGTCAGGGAAAACAGAGGAAGTCATGCTCATTTTAAAGGGAGTGAAAAGTTTGCATTAGGAAGGAGCAGGAGAGGTAGTAGAACGGTGGGTTAAGGCTAAATTCTTCCTTGGGTCTTGAAGTACCAGTCTGATCCTTGGCAATTTATCTATTCCAGTGTGGTCTTTGAGTCAAGGAAAGCATTTGAACGAGATGGGAGATGATGACAAGATTCTCCTGAATCAGAATGAAGCAGAATCTAGTGGGAATTGGAGAGGGGCAGGTTAGGGCCCTAGAGTAGAAAGGAAAGGAGGAAGGTGTTTTTGGAGCCCCTTGCAGCCATTTGGGCTACTCTGGCCTAGGGTTGGGGCATTGGGCAGCAGGATGGGCTCATGCAGAACCTTGTGAAGCTTCAACGATTGATGGGATGGGCATGGTGAGAGTAGGGTAAAGTACAGGTAATGAGATTGGGTGAGTGACTTAAGGGAGTGATTATTTTATTTAAAAAAAGAGAGAGAGAAGGGAGTTATTAGGAGAATATACTTAGAGGAGATAGTACATTTAGGAAATGGTGGGATCAGGTAATGAGAACACGGGCAATGGACCATTTACCTTCAGAGGTGCTCAGAACAGGACAGGACATGTTTGCTGAACTGAATCCAGGCACACACCGTTTTTTTATCCAGACCCAGAGACCAGATGTTCTTCAGAATTCAGTGCTGATCCTGTGTCTGGTAGCTGGCCCTATGGGGTTGAGGAATCACTCCCTTATCAAACACATTGTCAGAACCGTCCCTGGATATATACATATTCAAATGAAGTGGTGCAAATAAATAAAGACTATAAACAGCCTCAAATCAGTATAACTTAGGTTTTGCTGCTAAATGAATTGAGGTTTGGTCAGGTCTTGCCAAGGGATCAGTTACAAAGATCAGAATCTTTGGATTTCAGCATTTCAGAAACTGGATAATGGACGTATACTTGCGTATAAGCCACATTTCATATACATGTTTGGTGCCCCAAAATAGCCAGCTGCAGAGAAATCATGATGTTTTTAGAGACTTGTTATTAAAAAAAAAAAAAAAAAAAGAAAGAAAGAAAGAAAAGAAAAAGAATGGTTTGACTAATAACTAGACATCTATAAAAGAAGAATGCATGTTGAAGGGGGATTTTCCTTGTGTTGATATCATGAGAAATATTAATGAATTTGCTAATTTTTTTTGTGTACCTAGGTCTGTTTTAGTGTAAATAGGAAGTTCTGAATAAAACATTCTCAGTACATCCAGAAATTTGAAAAGACAAAATCTATGATTTTTTTCTTTATTTTTATTTTAGCAAAAAGGCCGTTTTCCATAAAATACCAAGTAACTCCACAATGTTCTGCCATTTAATGAATTGAATAAAGCTAAATGCTTGTTTTCTGTTGTCTTAGTTTTAAGCCTAATCTGAAATTCTTTTCTTTGTGTTTGAGCTATGCATATGACTTTATCATTTCAAAATAGAAAAGATTCAGACGTCCCAGAAAGTGTGGGCAAGATAGTCATGGTGATACACAGTATCAAAACATGAAGAAACAGATTTAATCATACATTTATGAAGGAAAAGCACTATTTTAATGTAATGGTATGAATGCCATTACATCGTATACCATTAATGGTATGATACAACCTCCTTTGTGTTAATTTGGGATCTGAATATCTGAATAGTATAAATGGATCCTCAAATTTATCCTGATAGTTGATAGTACATTAAGAACATCGGTATTTATTACTGCTCAGGGTGATTTTAACAGCTGATTATTTTAAGTATTATACTCTCACATAAGGACTTCCTTTTGGAGGAATTACTTGAACAAATGCTGTATATGTAGCTAAATGCTACTTAGAGAGAATATCTGTAATTTTAAGGTCTTTAAAAACGATTTTATTTATTTGTTTATTTGACAAACAAAGATCACAAGTAGGCAGAGAGACAGGCAGAGAGAGAGGGGGAAGCAGGCTCCCCGCCAAGCAGAAAGCCTGATGCGGGGCTCTATCCCAGGACCTGAGATCATGACCCAAGCCAAAGGCAGAGGCTTTAACCCACTGAGCCACCCAGGTGCCCCTAATTTTAAGTTTTGTCTTCTCAAAATACCATATTTGATACTCATGATGGTCATTATTCAAATATTTATTACCATCTTCATTCTCAACCAGTGTATACCATGTGCCAGAACCTTCCTTTTTCTTCCACTTGAGTTGTCAACACATAATTCCTTTTTGAAAAGTAAAATAATTTTAGTCAGAAATAACTGCAGAATTCAAAGGAGAAAAAAATGTTATTCCAACACTTGAGAAAAATAATGAGAGAGAGCAAAAAGCAAAAGCTTTTGATATGAGAGGTTCAGAAAGGTAAGCTGGGAAATGATTGTTATTTAGCATTAAAATAATCCCCAGGGAACACCCTCTTCCCAGGTAGATTTGAGGTCTAAGAGTTGGTGAACTCAGTAGCCCTTTACCAAAAAACTGCTGCTGCTTTGCCACTCTCTCTTCCAGAGCAGGAAAGGAAGGCGGGACTGAAGTCCCAGGCTTGCGGCCATTTCCTCCCACACCTTATTAGGTGTCTTCATTAGTGTGTGGCACGACCAGTTGCGCAATCATTAGCGCTAAAAGGCAACCAGCCACAGCTTTCCAGCTTTCAGTGCGATAGGATCGTCTGGCGGCTCTGGTTCCCGTAGGACAGAGGATGCAAACACTGTAAAAGGATACCTCAAGGACTTCCCTGAACTAACTCAGGTTGGAGCATTGTAATTAAGCTGTTATTAACCAGGTAGCTTTCTAGATACCTTTTACTGAGCTTGATATAAATGAATCATCAGAGGCTCAGGAACCTTGCCTCACCAGCCCAGGTCATTGTCTCCATTTCCTCTTCTGATTTTCCACCTATGGGAGGTAAAAGTAGAAATTCCTCATGGAAGCGATTATCCAATGGGATGGCAGCAGGCACAGTCCCCGCTCGTGGTGCTGAGAGAAACCACTTCACTGATGAATGAAATAGAAGTAGACTGTTGACCGCAGGCTAAACAGTATGTAGTCAATAGGGAAGCTAAGAGTGCTTGAGCCCTTGATTCATTTTAAACCATGTTGATAGAAGTGGCTTATTGTTCAAATAAAGGGTCAAAAGGCCTAGGTGGGAGAGGATTGTGATGAGAGGACACTGACCAAAGTTTTCTCTGATTCAACTTCCTCCTTCCTTCTTCCTTCCTTCCTTTTTAAGATTTCATTCATTTGACAAGGGGAAGTGGGGTGGGGTGACAGAACAAGCACAAGCTGGGGAAGCGGCAGGCAGGGGAGAAGCAGGGTTCCCACCGAGCAGGGAGCCTGATGTGGGGCATGACTTCAGCTGAAGGCAGATGCTCGACTGACTGAGCCACCCAGGCACTGCTCCCTGGTTTGATTTCATTTGTCTTTTATTAATTCCTAAAACTAGATTATTTCTTGAAGATAGTTTCACTGGGTTAAAGTATTGCTTGCACCACTTAGGAGGTATGATGAACTAACAAAGATATTAATAATTGCCTTCCTTGGGAGATCTAGATCCAAAGGGTACATGTTGGGAGTGGGAGAACGTAGGAGAAGGTTCTGATGTAGTAACTGTGTTGCTGGTTGTTGTGCTGGATTCCAGATGAAGCAAGGAAAGAAAGGCCGTTAGAAGACCCAGGGGTCCATGGGGAGAAGGGCGGGGGAGGTCAGGCTGGAATAAGAATATATAGCCTCTCCAAAGACAAACAATCTGTTTCCAGTAGTGGTTGTGTATTGCATTTTGAGTATCGGTGTTGGTCAAAGCAATTCTGCTGTTTTGATTTGTTTCTCTCATGACTGCGGCCCTGACTTATTGTTGATGGTTAGACAGAAATGTGCAGGGTTGATTTGCCTGGCTCCAAGGTCATAGCAATAGCCAGCAGGACAATTGGAACATAAACTGAAGCCTCCTGATTCCCAGACAGGCGCCTTTTCAGCCATCCCAGATGGCAAGCTGGCAGCAGGGGAGCCTGGTCCGCCTCGGGACTGGGTTGTGCTAGGCCACTCCCTACAGCTTCGTTCCACTTTGTGATCGGGATTTTTATCTGGCACCATCTCCTGCCTGCCCAGCGCTCTCTTTTGGGTAAAGAGTGTCATTTTGTTGACCCTGCAAACAGTTGTCTAGTTCCAGGACAAAGCCTGTCATTGCCACTGACCCAGAAGATGTCAGCCCAGCACTGTCTGCCCTTGCAGCCACTGGCGAGCCCACATTCTGTGTTGGGCTTTACTTCTTCCCTCTGATTCAAGAGGAATGTGATTACACATCAACGCTTCCCCAGACTCGTTAAGATCCTTTGCATACCCTTGAGGATATGCCCACTGAAATGGATAGACCAGCTGAGAGTAGACAAGAGAATACACACAGAAACCTGAGGGAGCAGGTCCCCGGAGCCCAGGGAAGTTCATCTTTGCATGGTAAAGTTTTAAACTTTGTATTTCTGCTGCCTCAACATTCCTGAAAGCAGGCTGTGAGCGCCCCACCTAGGTGACCAGGTGGCCCAGTGTGAGAAGGCTGGCACAAGCTGCCCTCTTGCCCTCCTCCCCTCTGACCTAGAGACATTCAGACACACCAGTGACATCCTCTCACACCTTTGGCTTATGTACTTCTGACCCCCAATAAAGACACCTGCTTCCTCTTCTTACTCTCTTGGCTCCCCACCTGTTTGGGTGAGTCTGCTCCCTTGGCCCTCCACGGCTCCTCCCCCCCCCCCAGTGTGGCCCCCTACTGGCCTGCCGTGACTCTCTCCGATTAGTGAGGATAAGAAATGCCATTTTCCTGCCCCTCTCCTGTGTACACTCTGTGGCCAGGCCTGACTGACCATCTCATGAAAGTGTTAGGTCCCCCAATAATGGATCCGTGATTAGAGGAGCAAGACTCATACAAAGCGAAGGTCAAGCAAAGCTTTATTTCACGCCAAGCATCAAGAATCAGACCGAATGTTTGGGGCCGCGCCTCTTACAGATAGGCTGACACCTCTCTGCTTCTTTTAGCTTTTAAGGGCAAAGGCCATGTGGTGGGGCCTGGCCACACACAGGTGGCCAATGAGATTGTAACACACAGAGAAACCTGAACAGTCATGCTCAGTCACACATAAGTGACCAATTGAATTATAATTTACCTTAGTAGATATTTGAACCAGCCTATCATCTTGGTCAGAATTGGCGCCCAAAAGGTGCCCAAAGGGCGGGGGCCCATACTCCTTGGTAGCTAGGGAGACAGTATGCGCCCCCCTCCCCACTAATTGGATGTCTCCACCTGGCCTGACCCACCCTTTATTTGGGCTTTGTTACCTGGGACTGGTTTTTGGGACTTGTTTTTAAGTAAGTACCTTGGGGGGGCGGGCAGGGACAGTTTAAGGGTTAAACAACAAAGTTATTGTTTAACCGGATGGAAGCGCTCTGGCTAAATAGGTCCTTACAAAAGCATACAGAGCAGTGTTTCTTGCTGTTTCGTGACCTATCCCCTCTCTCTTTTATGTTCTTCCCAATGTATTCCTGTTTGAGCTGTGCCATCACTGACAAATACATTGAGTACCCATCATTTGCAAGGGACCGTGTTAGGCGCCATAAACTCTCGTCTTTCAGGAGCTTGTGGTGAGCTAAGATTCGACACACGTATGAAAATACAGCTGTAATAGGACTGTGATGTCAGCATATGATAACTGCCACGTAAGCAGGATGGACAGTCTATTCTGCAGGAGGCAAGAAGTCATTCCCAACAGAAATGACCAAATGAAACCTCGTGGGAGTTCGTGAGAACTCTAGAACCTCACAGTGAGTGGGTTTGGTGGGAGCATCCTTGTTATATTTTCAGCCAGTCTCCCGAGTACCATGGAACTCACCATATCCTAAGAAGTCTGGCTCTGATCACGGTTTCTGCAATAATGCTTGGTTCTGATCCTTAGCTGTGCCTTGCAGCTCCAGGAGAATTCCATTGGCAGGGGGAGGGCATTCCAAGCTGGAGAAATGTCAAGCACACAGTTGTAGGGAAGGAAAGGATGGCTGGTTTCGCGGTAGAGTGAGAGTGGGGCGGTTTCCTGCGTCGGGAGATTTGGGTCTTCTGGAGGCTGGAAACGGAAGCTTCAAGGCAAATCATGGAGGGTCATGAATTTCAGGTGCAGGAGCTTAACATTCTTTCTGAAGACAAGAGGAGGCCATGGACCATGTCCCTCTTTTTACATTTTAGATTTATGAAAGTAGTACAAGCTTGTTGTGAACAAAACAGAATAACAACAACAACACAACAAACCACCCCCAGATTATATGAATGAAGTCAGAGAACTTGAAAGTTTTGGATCACAAGAGTGACAAGATCAAAATGGTATTGTAGGATGATGGATACAGGATGCCCGGCTTTGAGATGGGGAGGGCCTCGATCACTTGGGTACACCTGACCTCAAGGGATCGAGGCCCGGTTTAGAAGTGGCATTGAGGGGGCGCCTGGGTGGCTCAGTGGGTTAAGCCGCTGCCTTCAGCTCGGGTCATGATCTCAGGGTCCTGGGATCGAGTCCCGCATCGGGCTCTCTGCTCAGCAGGGAGCCTGCTTCCTCCTCTCTCTCTCTGCCTGCCTCTCTGCCTACTTGTGATCTCTCTCTGTCAAATAAATAAATAAAATCTTTAAAAAAAAAAAAAAAGAAGTGGCACTGAGGATGGAGTGGAGGGGAAGGAAGGAAGCAGGGTGGTGAAGGGAGACCTGATAGTGCCAGCACACTCTTTTCTTTTTAAAATGAACATCTTCCTTTTAAGAATTCTGTTCCCTAAGTCCATTTCCATCATTTACTAAACAATAAGGCATATCAATCTATCTCTAAAATTAGAAACTTGAATTATTAGTAGATCATTTAACCTTCTTTTCCAAGTTTGCCAGAAGTAATGAATGTATTATGCTGGTTATTTATTACGCTAAGAGACTTTAAGAAAAAGCAGATTTATGTTCACAATTGTATACCTCAAGTTGCAAAGATATCGATGCCACTGAATTTCCTTTCTGAAGCTTAGTATTTGCCTGAACTTGTTCACTGTTTGGGACCACGCTCACTGACTTGTCTCAATTCATTTCCCAAGTAGAGGAGCCTCAGCACTATAGGACTTGATTTTGGTCACTTAGTAAGTGAAGGCTCCGTGGCTCCAGCATTGAAGAAAACAGAATCCCTGCCCTGACTGAGCTTACACTCTAGTGGGAATAGAAGGATAATAAGGAAATACGTGATTATATATTATGGCAGTGGGCAGTAAATGCTATGACAATGAATGAAGGAAGGAAGGAAACAGGAGGACTCTGGGGAGGCTTCTGGGAAGTTGTGGGAATTTCCTCTGATAAGGTGACATTTGAGCAAAGACCTGAAGATGACGAAGGAGCAGATAGAGCAGCTTTCTGGAGGAAAACGAGAGAGAAACAAGTAGAAAATCCCCAAGACAAGAGTATATTTAGTGGTTGATGAACAGCAAAGAAGCCAGTGGCTGGAGCAGAGCGAACAGAAAAGAGAGTAGAGTGGAGATGGATGAGATAGCAGAATTATAGGCATTTTGTTGTAAAAAGCCCTTTCCTTGAAGTAAAGGGAATTAGTGAGAAACGAATTCTTCTGTGTAACTTTAAGAATGTAGTTTCTAGTACAGACATACCCCATTTCTAATTTAGTGAAACCCTTGAGCCCTGCTTCCTAGTTTACTCTGAGGTAAAGCACAGTGGATGATTTTCCTTCTGGCAGCTCCTTCGCTCTTCAGAACTCCCATTATGGCTCCTTTATGGGGTGCTCACTCCACCTGCCTCCCTCCAGTGGGATCTGGAAGTGAAGAAAGCTGCTTTTTATGGTGGGTGAGTTATTTGATCATTTTAAAGAGCCTCTACCCTGTGCCTGTCCCCCATCCCTGCCAGCAGAGCTAACTCTGGGATGGTATTTTTAGCAATGGGGGCGGGGAGCGGGCCTGTAGGCAGCAGTTGAGGGGGCGGTCCCAATTGTTTGTTTCTCAGGTTCTGACTCTCAGATTACCCCCATAGGGTAAGAAAAGCATCTTTCTCTAGGGATGAGTAAATGATCTGTCCATTGGAGGGGCGGGCCGGGGGGGGGGGTGTGTGTGTAGAGAGGGAGCTTGTGGACCTTCCTGGGTTATTTTTCTTCATTACTCCTGCCATGAGTCTGTTAATTTAGCCATGTGAAAAATGACCCTCTCCATTTATTTCTAGATTGTTCTCTGGCTTCTATTTAGAGCCTAAACAGATTACTGGATTCTATCCCCTCCACTGAATTTTGTGAACACAAGCGCTTACCAATCCAAGCGTTTAAATCAGGACAGAGAATGTACTTAACAGCTGAATTCTTGATGATAGATCCAATTGAATATGAAAGAAGAATATTTTTACTCTTCCTCAGAAAACTCAGCAGGGGGTGGAAGTAGAGCTTTAGATACAATACTCAAACAAGTCTAGATATTTCACCCTTAGATATACAAGAAAGGTTAATAAAATGGATGTTAGGCATTCATTTAAGAGGTATTTCAGGAACACCTGTTCTGTGGGAGGCCCACTTCTAGGCCTCGGGCAGGGATACAACAGTGAACAGTAAGAATGACAACAATAACAAAGCACTAAAGGTTTTGCTCTCATAGGTTGTACATTCTGGTGGGGAAAATACAGACAATGCGGTCATTCACTCAGTCCATCAAATGTTTGTCTCACACATCTCTGGAACATAGTGGGATGGTACTTCCCGGTCTTGTGATTAGTTCTGGCTAGTTGGGTGTGAGCAGCGGTGATGTGTGGCATTTTTGAGCTGAAGTATTTAATTTGCACACGTAAGATCCTCTGGCTTCTTGTTCTCTTTTCCTCAGCCATCAGCAGTGCTCTCCCTAGTTGTGGCTGTGGTTGCCCGAGTTCCAGTGTGAAGGTGACGTGGAGTAGTTTCCTTACCCCACCCTTAGTGAACATGTAATTTGAGAAAGAGAGTAGACCTTTGTTGTTGAGATTTTGGAGTTGTCTGTCATTGTGGCATAACGTACCCTACTGAGAAAGAAATAAAAAAACAAAAATAAGACATGATTTCAGATAATGGTATCTTCTGTGAAGAAACTGAGACAGGGACCTGCGACAGTCAATAGGACTGTGACAGAAAATGCCAGAGGTGGGGTGGGGTCAGTGTGGAGGCTTCTATAAATTGGGTAATCAGATTGGCTCCCTTTGAGGAGCTTATTGAGACTAACACCTGAATGATGAGAAGGAACTAGTCAGGTGAAAATCTGGAAGATGTGCCCTATAAATTGAAGGAATAGGAAATTAAAAATCCATGAGTGGTGAAAACATTTGGCACACTTGAGAAACATCAGGGGTGATTTTGGAACTTCTAACCAGAGAGGATGAAGAAGGAGGATGAAATAGGAGTTACTGATGGAAGACTTGGTAGGTTGTGGTAAAGAAATTTTATTTTAAGAATAAAACACCCTAGCATTTTGAGCAGAGAAATTATATATGATTTAGGTTTTTATCGTGACTATTTGGGTTGCTCTGGGGGGGGGGGGGGGGAGAAAATAAAAGAAATGGCTGTATGGAGGAAAGAGTGAAAGCAGGAATACTGACTCCTGACTGGTAATTGGGAGATGGCTGTGTTAGTCTTTGGTAGAGGATGTGGTGATTTGATTCAAGATGGCATCACTGGAGATGGAGAGAAGTTGGTGGAATCAGGATGCATTGTGAAGATTGATCCCATGGGATTGGATGATGATTTGGATATGGGTGATAAACAGAGATTTAAGGACATGTGTGTGTGTGTGTGTGTGTGTGTGTGTGTGTGTATGTGCATGTGCATGCACAACTAGGTGGATTATGTTGCTATTTATAAAGCACAGAGATTGGGGGAAGAAAAGATTTGGGGATAAAAAAAATCAGGTTTTTATTTTGTTCACATGGAGGTTGAAATGCCTGTCTATATGCCCATGCTTATTCAGTACAAGATAGGTATGTATGGGGTTCCAGTTCTAGTAATATGAGGTAACTTGTATCAAACTATTCTTTCTGTAGACAAAACTTAGAACCTTTTAGTTCCCTCCCCACAAATGAGACAATTGGCTGAAGGCATTGGAGAATGACCTAAAGAAAAAAGAAACTGGTTGGGGGTGGGTGGGGGAGAGATGGGCAGGAATTCAGCCCCGATAAAAGGGAGACATTCTGGTGACAGCTTTAACCCTGAGACCAGTCTTCAGCCCATGATGCTCGGGAGCAGCCGTAACTCCAGGAGAAAGTCAGTGCTCTTGATCTGTGGACTCAGAATATGGAGTTCAGGGCTGGCAAAGCTGTTGGAAGGTATTGAGGGAAATCCTGGAGATGACAGGGTCACCACAGAGTGGGGAGATCCAAATTTTATGTATAAATTAAGTCCTTGCCTGGCTTTCAGTGGCACACTCTTGGGGGGAATTCAAGAAGCCCAGAAAAAGCACTAGGTGGAAGTTTTAAAGAGCTGAACAGAAATTTTAGTGGTTTTCTATTGAAATCCCAGACTGGCTGCCCTTTAGAAATAAAGATTATATCCTAGGGCTATGGAATTTGCCTCAGGCCTGAGGATAAAACCAACATAGAGACATTCTAACCAAGGGTAAATTCAAGCCTACACAAGTTCAGAGTGATTAGCAAATAATTTCAGTGCATGGTAAAACAACAAAAAAATAACACTTTCCAGGGGAAAGTAACAAAGTACAGTCTCTATAATGTATCATCCATGATGGCCAGTATAAAAACTATACGTGCAAAAAGCCCACAGCAACAACAAAAGCTAACCCCCCCCCAAAAAAACCCAGGACAATGTGACAGAAAATCCAGAAAAAAGTAGTTACACCTAGGTGATCCAGAAGTCAACTAGCAAACAAGGAATATATATATATATATATATATATTATTATTATTATATTATTATTATTATTATTATTATTTATTAACATATAATGTATTATTAACTTCAGGGGTACAGGCTTGTGAGTTATCAGTCTTACACAATTCACAGCCCTCACTATAGCACATACCCTCCCCAGTGTCCATCACCCAGCCACACTGTCCCTCTGTCCCCACCCCCCAGCAACCCTCAGTTTATTTCCTGAGATTAAGAGTTGCTTATGGTTTGTCCCCCGCAAACAAGGAATATTTGTTTATCATTTATTCATTTATTTAGAAAGATTTATTTATTTTAGAGAGCAAGAGGCTGAATGTGCAAATGGGAGTTGGAATGAGGGAGAGGGAGAGAATCCTCAAGCAGACTCACCACTGAGCATGGAGCCCAATATGGGGCTCTATCCCAGGACCCTGAGATCATGACCTGAGCCAAAATTAATAGTCGAAGCTTAACCAGCTGAGCCATTCATGTGCCCTAACGGACAAGGACTATAAAGCAATGTTTGAATATTGCTCAGGGACAAAAAAGGTAATACAAAGCAAGCCAAAAGTAGTTTCGTAGTTGAACTACTGAAAAATCAAGATAAGGAGATGATCTTGAAAGTAGCTAGAGAATAAAGTCACATTTCATACAGGAGGAATGATGATATGCATGATGGCCAACAACTTATCACAAACAATGGAGGTCAGAAAGTATCTTTAAAGTAGGGAAATAAAAATTTCAATCCAAAATTCTATACCCAGAAAACATGTTTTCAAAATGAAGGCAAACTGAAGCCATTTTTCAGATAAATAAGCAAGACACTTATCTCCAGTAGATCTGTACCAAAGGAAATCCTAAAAAAAGTTTCTTCATCTAGAAAGCAGGGAAACCACAGAGATAGTCAAATCTATAAGAATGAATGAAGAGTACTAGGTCATAAGTATGGGGATACATTAAAAGACTACTTTTTCTGTCTTTTAATTTCTTTAAAAAAAACCTGAATACCTAAAGGAAAATTTGTATTGTTATATTGTGAGGCTTTATATCATAATGATATATATGACAACAAAAACACAAAGGATGGAGATAAGTGGAATTTTACTGCTGCAAGATCTGTGTTATACTAAATGACACAATATTAACCTTAACTAACCTGATTAGTTAAGGAGACATGTTGCAATCTTTCAGATAATCCCTGAAAAATAATACAAAGAAGACAAATGAGAAATCCAAATGCAAAGTAAGTTAGAATACTAAAAATATTCCATTATGCCAAAAGAAGGCAGGAAAATAGGATCAGAGTAACAGTATGGAGATGGGACAAAGGTAAAGCGAAGAGCAGAGTGGTGGATCTAAACCCAAACATCCCCATAATTAAATTATGTGCAAGAAATCTAAACATTTCAGTTAGAAGTCTGAGATTGTCAAACTGAATTAAAAATAGCTTCATCCAACATATACAGTTTATGAGCAATATACTTTAAAGACATAGAACAATTGAAATTAACCAGATGGAAAATAAATGTATCTTATAAGCAGTTAGTGTAACAAAACTGGTGTGAATACCTTAATCTCAGACAAAATAACCAAGGTGGACATTTCAAAATAATGAAAGGGGCCAATTCATCTGGAAGATGTTAACAACTGTAAATACGTACTTGCCTAACTATAGGGGTTCAGAGCAGCTGAAGCTAAAACTGACAGAATTAAAGAGAAGAAAAAATAAAGCCACAATCACAGTTTTATAATTCATCATTCATCTCTTAATAATTAATAGAACTAAATTAGAAAGAAAAATTAATAAAGATATAGATGATTTTGAAATTATCAACCACCTTGATTTGATAGTAACAGGATTTTAAACCAAAAAACATTAGAATATACATTCTCTTGAAGTGGAACAGAGCATTCACTAAGATAGACCAAGCTTTATCCTCTAAGCAAAAGGAATCAAGAATTCATTTATAGTTGGACCATATCTGGAATATAAAAAAAACTAAGTGAATTTGAAAGATAAAATCATGCAGAGTGTGCTCTCTGACCATAAGGATTAAATTAGAAATAAAAAATAAATACACAACACACACACACAAAATCTCCAATATTTGGAAATTTAAAAACACACTTTTAAATATCTAGGGGTCAAAGAAGAATTAACCAGAAAAATTAGAAAATATTTCTGCTGAATGATGATGAAGACATGTCAAAGTATATGGGATGTAGCAAAAGAAGTGCTTCTTATATTTTAAAAGCTAATATTAGAAAAGAAGAAAGGTTTTATTTATTTTTTTAAAGATTTTTAAAATTTATTTGACAGACAGAGATCACAAGTAGGCAGAGAGGCAGGCAGAGAGAGAGGGAGAAGCAGGCTCCCCGCTAAGCAGAGAACCTGATGCAGGGCTCGGTCCCAGGACCCTGGGGTCATGACCTGAGCCGAAGGCAGAGGCTTTAAGCCACTGAGCCACTCAGGCACCCTAGAAGAAAGGTTTAAATCATTGCTTTAAGTTCCCATCTTCAGGGGTTAGAAAAAGTAAAGCAAATTGAACCAAAAGTAAGTAGAAAGAAGGAAATAATAAAAAGCCAGGAAAAAGAAAAAAGAAAAAATATAGAGAAAATTAACAATTCCAAAGACTAATTTTTTTTAGAAGATCAGTAATCTTGCTACTAAGATTGATCAAGAAGCAGAGAGAAAACACAAATCAAGAATGTTAAGAATTCAAGTGGGAATATTGCTATAGATCCTAAATAGGTAAAAGGTCTAGGGAATGTCAATTTATTTATGCCAGTAAATCCCCCAAACCCCAAAAAGAAATAAACGTATTTCCTGATAGACCATGTGTTGAACAAAATTGACACAAGAAGAAATAATCTGGATAGCAATCTATATAAATAGAAATTGAATTTATTATCAAAAATTCTCTCTACAGTAAAATTTCCTGGCTTAATAAAATTCCATTTCTTGTGCTGTTGAGGACTTACAGGTGTTCTCTTCAAAAAGAGGGAAGCAATGATTTATTTATTTATTTAACATTTACATAAGTAGTAGTATTTATTCTATGCCTGGCAGTGGTCCAGCTGCTTTACAGATAACTTATTTGTCCGACCTGTGTGGTATTAAGGACACAGAGAGATGAAGGAAAATTTCAGGAATGACCATTTCCTACAGTATATGCAATACATTCATCAGAACTGAATATTTCTGGCTGTTTTCTGCCCACTGGTGACACATATTTGTGGTCAGCCAGGAACATGCTTTCAAATGTGTACTCCGATGGCACAAACAATCAGTGTTTTATTCTCATTTTCTTTTTGCATGCAGAATAGAAAAACGATTGTTAAAAACCAGAAATAGGAGGCCCAGCTGGACTTTCTCTTCCGCGTTCTTGCCTCATCATTTTCTGCCTTTCTACCTCCTTCTGTGGGTTCCCTTTCAAGTCTACATGTTAAGTCTTATCTGCTCTTCAAATTTTACTTCTAAGTGTTATCTCCTGTTAACATGCCTTTGTATTAACTCTCCTCATCTCGCCTATCAGAAGGGTTTAGTAAACATTTCTTGAATGGATGCCTTGAATAGATTATGAATCAAGGCAGGTGTCTATTGTGTTAGTTGAAATGAAGAAGCTACTTCCTTGTTCAGTTTCATCCTCACTGGTATCATGGTTTTGTGGCTGCAAATGCACCCTGAATAAAATGTCGGTTGGCTGTCTGCACAATGGTAGCTAGCTAAATGTTTAATACAATGATGTTAGGTATTAGAGAGCAATTTTGGGACACTTGAGACTAGATTGACTTGTTATTGATTTGATTTGGTCATTGATGTATGCCAACAAGAAGTTAATGTTTCATTAAAGATTAACTGGAGATACTTTTCCCAGGCATTAATGGGGGATCTTTTTCCCCCTGTGTTCAGAGTATAGTACTAGGCCCTATTGGGTCTGCGACAATTTATCCAGGTATTATTCTGATAGAAAAAAAACCCAAGGGTGCCTGGGTGGCTCAGTTGGTTAGGCAACTGCCTTTGGCTCAGGTCATGATCCCGCATCGGGCTCCCAGCTCCATGGGGAGTCTGCTTTTCCCTCTGACCTTATCCCCTCTCATGCTCTCTCTCACTGTCTCTCTCAAATAAATAAATGGAATTAAAGAAAAGAAAAGAAAAGAAAAAAACCCCAAGCCTATCAGTTGAGAGCTTTTTGGGTCCTATCTTAATTCCTTGATTCCTTAGTTAACATTCCGGTTAATTATGTAGTATGTGGTTGTACTTAATCTTAAATGAGAATTGCCCAAAGTTACCAGTGTGAATGAGTGTGGCAGTCCCTGCTATTTCGGAGAATGAGTTGTGATTAAGGCATTTCAAAACTCCCATCTTCAGAACCACCAGCTACCTACCTCAGCCATAGGCTCATCATTTTCCATTTTTGGCTTATGTCCTGTGGTAATCAAGGATTGGCTTGGAAGCATATTGGCATAGACCCTTGTTATAACCACAAATACTATTCTAAAAATAAATGAAAAAAGTGTCTCTGCCTCTGACAGTAGAAAACCTATGACTAAGACATTGTGTCTGGCCAGTGTGGAACTCAGTGACACAGCAGGTACTAAGAAGTAGAGAAACTATTTTTCGAACATACTTTCTTTTAGGCATCTAATTTGCTAACTCTAGCTGAGAATTCCAAATACTCTTCATCACAGAGTTTTTGTGTGTGTGTTTTAATATTACCAGAGAATTAGCTTACTCAAGAATGGAAAATCATAAATCATTGTATGACGTACTTTATTGGAAGAGGTTGAGCATAATTCGTTGACAATACCCCAGTTTAAAGGTAATTTTGAACCTTCCCACATTCTAGTTATGACATTTAAGATAGTAATGTGCTTCCCCACTATGCTATCAAGTAGTATGTCTTGCTCCATGATGCAAAGAAATTGTGTCATGAAATAAAATTTAGTCAGTCTTTGAATTCTCAGTATCCTTAATAGCACTATGCATTTCTATAATAACCACAGATTGTAGCCTACTTTTCTTCTCTTGATTCATTTTAGGCAAAGAGAAGAAAATAAATGATGATACAAAAAAGAGGTTTTACTACATCGGGAAATATCTTGAAATAGAACGTTATAAATCCAGAGTCTAAATGTAAGGACCATAGTCAATGGGGATGTAGGAAGACCAGTATCAAAAATGTCACGGGAAAGAAAATTTGAGGAAGTGGGTACTCCTTAGAAATGAAAGTCTTAAGAAAGAAAGATGTTGCAAATAGTGAAAGAGTCATTACATGTGGTGATGGTTACAAGAGAGACAACAGTCTGTAGTCAATACTGGCTTCTATTTTATCCTTTTTATTGAAAGATAATCCTTTGTAGATTTGAATTCTCAAAATGTTATCCCACAGTTTAAAACTCAAAGAAAATCTTATTTTTCTTTTTAATTAGACTAGTACAGGCACACTTAACAAGTGCTATGCAGCACAGGGATTACTTAAAAAGTTAATTGAGAATCTACTTAAAACCGTTTAACATTTGAGAGTGTGTTTACATTTTACAAATAGATCTGAAATTCTGTTAACTCTAATGTATGATATAAAGGCATCAAGCTCATCCAACATGTTTGCATGTTTACAGCTCTAATGAAGCTCTTCATAATCATTTTTAATATTGAAATATAATAGAATACTGAATCTGCTGTTGTTTTTGCTTGCCATGGATATTAGGCAAGATCTGAGGCTTATGATGAGGCAGCATAACATTTGTTAATTTTATGCCATCATAAAAGAAAAAATCTTGCTCCCTTTTCAAAACATTAAAATTCTTTTTTAAAAAAGATTTTATTTATTTATTTGACAGAGAGAGAGAGATCACAAGTAGGTAGAGAGGTAGGCAAAGAGAGAGAGGGGGAAGCAGGCTCCCCCGCTGAGCAGAGAGCCCGATGTGGGACTTGATCCCAGGACTCTGAGATCATGACTCGAGCTGAAGGCAGTGGCTTAACCCACTGAGCCACCCAGGTGCCCCCCTTTTTAAAACTTTAAAGGCTTTTTCTTTCTTTACTGTTTTCACATATTTTTAGTATATCTTTTTTTTCCAGTTAGTTTTTACTTCTTTCCTTTTATTATCATTTACTCAGTTTCATTCTGAGGGCTTATTTCTTACCTTTTATAAGTTGATACTTAAGTTTTTGCTATTTCATTTTTGTATCTTGCATTCTTTTTGTCCTTCCTTAAAGTCATCTGCTTATAGATGTTTTTACTCTCATTTCTTTGTATGCATCCAACCATCTTTTACTCATTTATCATTATAGCCAGTGAGTTATAACTGGTTTTACTGTAGCTTGCTTTGAATCTGAGCTGGAGAACCCATCTGTCTTTTCACTCACTATCCTCTTGTCTTCTCTTTGGACTCTCTTCTTTCTTGTCTTTATTTGACTCTTGTTTTCTTGTCCTAGTTCTCCCCACTTTGGTAATTGTTAGTATTTTTCTTTTTGGACTAGTAAAACTAAACTTTCTCATTTCATGACATTGTAGGAGGGAATGAAAATGGAGAGGACAGGAGAACATTCTGCTTTTTTCATCACAAAAATAGGAAGGAATTATGGAATTTTGTCTCTTTTTTCATGGGTGAGAGGTCAAAAAGATTTAAAAACCATGTTGAATCCTGAAAGATGGTCTCATCTAGTCTGTTTTCCTCAATCTTTACTCGTTCTTTTTTGTTTTTAATCTATACAGGTTCTTGGATAGTTGATCCTGCATTCATAGTATTCTTTTAAATTTGACTCATTCATTAGTTTAAGTCTTTTGTTAGCACTTGGCCCGCAGTAAATGCTCTGTTCACATCAGTCGAGTTGATTTGAGTTGCTGTTTAATGTACTAGGTTCTTCACCATCTAAATATCTAAGTAACCGTCTAAGGAATCATCTAAATAACACCCAACCTCTTGTTTCTGGAAGGGTAACGGTGATATCAAATTGGAAGCCCATGGGATAGAATGAAGCCAGGTTGACCCTCTTGGGCTCCAGGTAGGAGTTACATTTTCTCACTAGTAAATAACATTTGATACCTGATAAGTTTTTTCTAGTTTCTGAAGTAATAGGAGAGCCCCAAGGGAACTGAATTGATCAATACAAACCGTTATTAATTCTTTTCAGTAAATAACAAGTTAGTTTCAACCATTTAGTAGATGTGAGTTGCCCCATATTATTTTACAAATGATGTGTTTTTAAAAAATGAAATACAAATAGTTTCTTCCCAGCATTAAAGAAATTAAGGGGGGAAAATTATTTTCATTTTTTTTTCCCCTAAAACCCAGGACAAGGGATTGAAAAGAGTGATGGGGGATGTGTATATGTGCATGCCTCTGTGTGTGTGCGTGTCTGGTGTGTGGGTGTGTGTATGTGTTAATATGAGTATGTAAAAGGCATCAGAGTCTGGCAGGGTAAGAGGATCAGTGAAAAGGGGGCGCCTGAGCTATACTGGGAACTGGCTGTATTTCCCAGCTCCAGAAGCTACATGTCTTTTGCTATTCTGGGTGCTCAGAACTCTGGACCAAATTTACAAGTTCTTCTGAGAATTTGGAGATCCACGTCTGAGCTTTTGAGATATGTTACTGGTTTATGCCTTCAGTAGCTCAGCAATTCATCTTGGCTTAGATGTTTATTTCCATTCTAAAAGTCATGCAGGATCAGGTCCAATAAATTTTCTTTCATAAATTAATTTCTCAATCTCTTGATTATTTTCTTTGCCCTTTTCCCTGTCTGTGACTTTGGCTGGATTGATCATCAAGCTGCTTAAAATTCAAAGAATCTAATTTGGAACAGGGCCTAGAACAAAAACACATTGGGCTTGCTTTATTTATTGTTGAAGTGAAGAATGACAAATTATCACTCTGTTACTGGGTTTGGCTAACAATATGCAAGGGAAAAAAAAAAATCTGAGGAACTTTTGCCTGGCCTTTATGTTCTGCTTTTTTCTCTTCTGCATTATCTATTACTTACTATTTATTTTTTTTTTCCCAGAAAGATCTGGGTCCACAAGTCCGATCCACTGCATAACCGGAAAACCCTGGATTTAGTTAGTCCCATATGGAATAATTTGAACAGCTGAAGCTTTTAGTCTGCTCAAACTTGAATACCTTGTGAGAGTAGTTTTGATTGAGTAAAATTGATTGAGTAAAATACTCATTATGTCAGATTTCCTCTCCCTCTCCAAGATGTCACGGGAAGGGGGATAGTCGAAGAGTGTGCCTTTTATGGTCTGCATGGTATCCAGTGGCTCATCCTGTCTCCGTGGCTTTGTCCTTTTCATTCTGATTGTTTGTCTTGTTGGCATTTACGGTGAAGATTAGCAGCTAATATCACTCATAACTTGGTTTCCTTTATTTAGGAGGCAGGTGGCGTTCCCTGGCTCATCTGGCCTCGGTTCTCTTACAGAGTCATCAGTTGTCGTCTCCTACCTGCAGTGTCCCATCTTCTCTCCCATGGCTGACTTCTGCCAGCACTGAGCACTCAACTTGGTTTCCTTTGGCATTGTTCTGTCATCTCTAGGATCATTCAGGAATTTAGCTGATTTTCAGGATGTGTTTTTCAAGGACTACAAAATGGAAAACAAGAGGATGGAGGAGGCATACTTGTTTCTTACCACTTCTGCCTGAAAGTAGCATATATTCTTCTTCTTTTCTGTGGGTGAGAATATTGGAAACTTAAGATCTGAATCTCAATCTTTTACATTGATTCTGCTCAGTAACCTTAGGCAGTTTATGGTACTTTTACAATATACTGGACATGATAATATCTCAGATGCTTGTTAGGAAGATTAAGTTGTATAATTTCAATTGTTTTTTGAGCCACTGACCTGCCCTCTTCATCTCTTAAAGCTCCTCCTACTTTTCCTGTGTCCCCTGTTCTCCTGCCCACTTAGACACCTAGAACACTTTTCATTAAGGTACTCCTTTTTAAAAACAATATGCTTAGTGTAGTGCCTAGTATATACATATACAATTAATACCTATACTTCTCTTGTTTGCTGAATAAACATTGGACAAACAAAAATAAAAATGAAGAAAATTATAATTAATCTTACTAGAGAGAAATAACTTATTAGCATTTTGGCATATTCTTTTTTTTCATTATTCTCATCTTTGAAATTATTTTCCAGGGTGCCTGGGTGGCTCAGTGGGTTACAGCCTCTGCCTTCGGCTCAGGTCATGGTCCTGGTGTTGTGGGATTGAGCCCTGCGTCGGGCTCTTTGCTCAGCGGGGAGTCTGCTTCCTCCTCTCTCTCTTTCTGCCTGCCTCTCTGCCTACTTGTGATCTCTGTCAAATAAATAAATGGAATATTTAAAAAAATTATTTTCCAAAGTATTTAACAAACCCAGTTAGATATTTTCTTTCTTTCTTATTTAGCAATAGTTTATAAGCATCTTTCCTTGACATTAAATATATATTTTCATAATTTTAATACTTAAAAATGCTCAATTCTAGCATAGGCTTAGTGTTCTGCTGTGTCAAAAATTCATTTTCTTGAATTTTTGGATGATTCTTATTTTCCCCTTTATAATAATATGTTTCAAATAATATCCACATACATAAAAAATCTGTTTGCTCCATTATTTTTTTGGAAAAAATTGCTAGAATTGGGATTTCTGAGTCAAAGGATATGCAAATTTTTGACTTGCTATTTATTGCCAATTTGTTTTTGAACTTTGATTTTCGAATTGAAGAAATACTAATTTCTTTAAAAGCAGCCATAATCTTTGACCCATTAATTGGGAGAATCTATCCTACAGAAATGAAAGTGGTTTTATATAAACATATATGTAAATATTTATAGGGCTTTACTTGGGGTTCCAAACCCAATTCCAATGTGTGGGGCAGAAGATTTCCTCCCACCAGCAAGCAATTCTTTGGACACCAGCTGGGTGTCCTACCACTCAACTCCATTCTGATAGTGTCTAGCCCAATGTGGTGTTAGATTCCACAGGTTAAGGGTTCAGTCCTAGGAGACTGTGCTCTGCCCCCATCCACTTGGGATGTCAGTGGCAAACCCAAGTCATTACCTGTGATTCTAACTAACTGGCAGTAAATCAGAAGTTCCCATGATCCCCACCTTGGGTTCAATTAATTTGCTAGAACAGCTCACAGAACTCACAGAAACATTTTACTTAATAGATTACTAGTTTATTATAAGAGGATGCAACTCAGGGATAGCCAGAAGTGATTTGTAGCAAGGCATGAGGAAAGGATGTTGCCCAATGCGGAAGCTCTTTAAACCCAATCCTTTTGGATTCTTATGGAAGCTTCATTACACAGACATGATTGATTAAATCATTGGCCTTGGGTGATTGAACTCCACCCTGAGGTGGGGGAGTGAGGCCAGTGAAGTGGGACTGAAAGTTTCCATCCTCGAATCCCTTGGTTGGCTTCTCCACAACCAGATCCCCCTTTTATTTTTTGTTTTTTGTTTTTTGTTTTTTAAGGTGGGATCTAAACATTACTTTATTAACATAACAAAAACACCTTTATTGATCTCAACACTTCAACATTTCAAGGATTGTAGGAGCTCTATGCCAGAAACAGGAACAAAGACCAAGTATATATGTCTTATTATAAATTACAGTATCATAGACTTGTAGCATCAGATAGCTGAGATCAATGTGAATGATCAAAAATAATTAAAATTTTGGATATATGTGGATCATGCATTCTATTTAATATTTGTCACCATTAGAAATATGTCTTTTGACTGTGGTGATATTTATGAGGCTATGTTGAAAGCACAAATTGCAGAATAATGTGCAGGGTATGATTCTGTTCCTGTAAAATGAAAAAGCAAAAAATACACACACACATATATGATCACGCTTTGTTTTGTATTGTAAGGGCCTATTCAGCCAGAGCGGCCCACCCTGGTTGAACTGCCATTTTGTTGTAAAACTTAAATTGACACACCCCCTCCCAACTTATTTAAAAGCAAGTCTGGGAAACCAGTCCCAGGTAACAAAAGTCCAAATACAAGGGTGGGTCAGGCCAGGTGGAGGTATTCAATCATTGGGGGTGCACACTGTCTCCTAGCTACCAAGGAGTATGGGCGCCGCCCTTTGGGCACCTTTTGGGTGCCAATTCTGGAGTAGGTGATAGGCTGGTTTGAATGTCTACTAGGGTAGATTGTAATTCAGCTGGTTGCCTAGCATCACTGTGGAGTTTCCTGTGTGTGTTATAATCTCATTGGCCACCTGTGTGTGGCCGGGCCCAACCACATCACATGGCCTTTGCTCTATAAAAGTTAGTCTGGAAAGCAGGGAGGGGTCGTCCTCTTTGTAGGGGTGGCCCCGACTGGTCAGTTTGATAGTCGGTTTGATTCCTGATGCCTGGCGCGAAATAAAGCTTTGTTTGACTTTCGCTTTGTATCAGTCTCGCTCCTTTAATCACGGACCCATTATTGGGGTTCCCAATTTTGGGGGGACCCAACAGTATGTATTTTTTTGTTTGGATATCGAACGAGTTGTGAAAGGATATATTATGGTTTTGAAACTGTATCTTAGACACTAAATATGAATAGACTTTTGTATTGTTTCACATGCTACAATGGAGAAGTTTTGTTTTTTTTTTTTAAAGTTAATAAAACTAGAGGGAAAAACCCCATTGCCCTTAAAAATTGCTTTAACTTTACTGCAAACTGTTTTCCTAAACTGAAAGGCTTCCTGTAGTCTCCAGAGGAATTTCAGGGCTTTGAAGACAGTGTGCCCTGAAGTCAAGATGACTTTTATAGTTAACGTAATTGATATATTATTTTACACAAGGTAACAGCTAAGCTATTGGGATTTCTTCAGTTATTCAGAGGTAATCACTCTCAGAAAGGCTGCTGAAAATACAGTCAACTCATATCCTGGCCTGCTTCATGTCAAACAACTGATTTTTTTAGAAGAAGGAATAGAGGTTGAAATAGTAAAAGTGTATCAATTTAGGAAATTGCTTTCAGAAGTATTCTATTATTTTCAGTAGATAAAAGGAAGGAACAACTAAAAATATAGAATTAAATAGGGTGGAAATAATAGGATATAGCTAAATGTGTGCTCTTGGTAACTCACTAGATTTATGGAGATTTTGATTGAAATTTGCTTTCTTAAGGCAGTGAGTATTAAAAGGGGGAAAAAAAACCCCTCTGTATGTCTTAGACCTTTGAAAACCTGGTAGCACAATGCAAAAATCATTTTAAAATGAGAAATTTTAGTAATTTAAGAAACTAAAGTAACTACTTTATTTAGGAAGGTAAAATCTGTTATTGCTCATGGTAAGATCTTGATGGTTGAAAGGCTCTGAACAGAGATGATGACACAGTAACTTAAATATAGTAGGTGATCAGTTTATAAATATGAACTAATGATATTTTGAAAATATTGAAAAGACTTCCTGGGAAGCCGTGCTTATACTTGAAAAACCAGTAAACAGAACATATTTGAGTTAAATTATATAAGCTAATCATAAATGCTTATCATAATGCTGACATGTAAGTAAGTTTGTCAAACATTTACTAGATCAAGGATCTGAACACTATAATGTTAATATTATTTCAAAATGGTTATATTTTAGATGCAGGTATAGTTTATCCGAAGCATCTACTGAAATTATTCTAGTCCTGTAAGAGTCTCCTAATCGAAACTTTACTATAATTTCAGCATGTTAGGAATAAGTGTCGATGCTCACATGTGGAATTTAAGAAACAAAACAGATTAATACAGGAGAAGGGAAGGGAGAATAAAATAAGATGAAAACAGGGAAGCAAACCATAAGGGACTCTTAATCATAGGAAACGAACTGAGGGTTGCTGGAGAGGAGGTGGGTGGGGGATAGGGTAACTGGGTGACGGGCATTAAGGAGGGCACTTGCTGCAATGAACACTGGGTGTTATATAAGACTGATGAATCACTAAATTCTACTCCTGAAACTAATAATTCAATTTATATATATGAACTAAATTGAATTTGTTTTTTCTTTTTTTGAACTAAATTGAATTTAAATAAATATTATAAAATAAACAGTATTTGACATCATGTAGAAAAAAGAATAAGTTAATAAGGCATTGTACTTTTCTAAAACTTTACAGGCAATTTTAAAAAACATTTTATTTAATGTCAATGATATTGAATGTTGAAATATAAATGAAAAATGTCCATGATGGTTATTGGAGATCACCCTATTTTTCAGTATATAATTCTCTTGCTTCCCACTGGTGAGGTCAGTGGGAGTCCCATATCACTCCAAAGCAGACTTTTCCAAGCTGTCCTAGTGAGGGTCCCAAAGTGTAAATAAATATGGTTTTGTTACTGTGCGCGGTGAGCATATCAGTGTGTATTAGCTGAGAAAGGTGCAGAGAGGTGCAGCTCCTGCAACATTCTCCTTTTGGGTCTGATGTGGGCTGTGGCTTCTCTGCAGAGTTTGGATTCTAAGTCATCATCTTGTACCCACTTGCTGTGAGGGCCCTGACTCCTATCTGTAGCTTTCATCGGTGTGTATTTTATCAGTATGAACAGTTGAAAACATTCATGTACTCAAGTTATATAACTCAGCAAACTGTTAATTTGTTTCTGCTGCCTTTGGCGTAATCTATCCCCAGGCCTTTCTGTGTTATCTTGAATAATTGAGAGCCTGCACACAGAGCCACATTACTACAGAAGTGGCTGCTAAGCTTCCAAGAGGCTCCCTTCACTTGCGCAAGATGGAAAGTGATTCCAGCTGGGTAAGAAAAAAAAAAATACATGAAGGCTGTAATAGACCCTTAGGAAGGCAATCTGTTTCCACCAAGACAGAAGAATGATTCATATGTAAGAAATATAAATGAAAGTTTTCTTTGAGTCATTAAGGGTGTCTGTAATATTTTTATATTTTTCTAGTAGAATTCCCCTCCCTTATTTCTTTATCTTTCATTAGGAGATTTTCTGAGTCTTAGTCTTCTCATTTATAAAATGAAATAATAATACCTGCTTTCAATTTTGCCATTTTTTGAGGATAGAATAGTTAAGGGGTTTTGAAGTTTCCTATAAATCATAAATGTATATGACATTCTAAGACATTATTTTCTTTCTTCATTTTTTTTTACCTTTTCATTAATTTTTATAACTTGAACTACATACTATTATGGAAACAGAACAATATCTAACCAACCATGTTATGTGGTTAGAGGACTTACTGTGAATTCTTACTAACTTGAATTTTTATCCCTTTCATTTTTCCTATGGAGGAAAAAAAAAATCAGCCTCTCAGTTACTCATATCCAGTTTCAACTGTCTTGCAGAATTAAGTAGGTGAGGCTTTGCTGAAGTGTGGGAAACACTAGGAATTACTGCTGAATGCCAGCTCCTTCTGGGTGTGTGATTCCTAAAGAAAAAGTAATGTTGCCCAGTTTCAGTCAGTGGTGCCATGGAGTGGAACTGGGTGCAGGGGTCCCCGAAACCTGGCCCGCAGACCCGGGGACAATGCTTTTCTCCAGCCGTTTTCCACCTAGCCAGAGTGGTGTGACCTCTGGCCGCCACAGTTTCTCAAAGGGATTGCATTTCACATCTCTCATAAACACATCTTGTAAAAGAAACAAGGTTGTCTTTTAAACTTTTGCTCCTGCTTGACAAGAAAAATAAAACCCAGCCAGCCTCCTTTCAGGGCCTTCTGGTTTAGTGAGAGATCAAGCCTTTTATTTTTGTGTAGAATGCTTTTGTATCAATTTCTCGTTTTTCATGTAGAAATTCAATATATTATGAAGAAGGTCAGGATTGATAAATAGGCCATTTATGCTTTTGCTCTCTGTGGTTCTGAAAGTTCTAACTTGCAGAATTGGTTAAATAGAGAATTCTAAAACCCAGAATGATGAGATGCTGATTAAATTCACTTTTTAAATGCTTTTTGAGAAAATCATACAGGTGACATGTACCATCCTTTTTATATATGTGAGAGTTGCAACCTTGGGTCTATTTATACTTTCATATATATTTTATGCTTGTCTCTGTCAGTTACAGGTATTATTAAATAAGGCTGGATTTATTTTGTATCAATAGGTAACTCTTCAGTTCAAAGATTATCTAGATGAAGAGAATTTAAACCAATTTTTTTCATCTGACTCATAGCAAAAACAATTTGTGTATTCTTTTGTGTCATTGGTAAGCATAATAAAAAAATCTACTCACATTTTTGCTTGTATATGTTATGTGACCTAAGAAATATAGGCAGAATATTTAGTTTTTTTTTTAATCAGAAAAAGTTTGGTGCTAGGTGAAATAGGTTAGATTTCTCTAGACATGCATTGGCCAATATAATAGCCATTAGCCATATGTGGCTCTTAAGCACTTGAAATGAAGCGAGTTTGACTGAGATGTGTTGGATGTCTAAAATGCACACCAAAATGAATTTAAAAAAAAATGTAAAATAGTTTACTAATTTAATATTTTGCTAATAATATTTATAGTGACTACATCTGGAGATATTTTGGAGATATTGATTAAGTAAGATATATTATTAAAATCCATTTCAGTTTTTCTTTAACTTTTTTTTAAAAAGATTTTATTTATTTATTTGATATATAGAGAGAGAGATCACAAGCAGGCAGAGAGACGGGGGTATGGGGGTGGGAACCAGGCTCCCAGCTGAGCAGAGAGGCCGATGTGAGGCTCCATCCCAGGACCCTGGGATCATGACCTGAGCCGAGGGCAGAGGCTTAACCCACTGAGCCACCCAGGTGCCCCTTTCTTTAACTTTTTAATGTGACTGCTGGAACATTTGAAATTATAGATGAGACTCTAATTATGTTTCTGTTCATCAGGTTACCTTACCCCTGATTTTGAGAGCAGTTTATAGATGTTTGCACCTTACAGAAGCATTCATTTTCATTGTCTCACAAATTTTATTAGAATTACTTCAAGAGCTTGCTCATTTCTTAGAAGTTTCATTTGTACAGAGGTAATCTTAAATTCACTTTGGCTCAGTGAACACAAACGCATAGTTTAACCATGTATAGAGGGGAAGCTTTTCTTCCTAGGGATAGAGCACCGTCTTGTGGAATGTGCTGAATATAGCACTTTATTTAAATTCAGTGATCTGTGGGAGATTTTAAGATCTGAGAACTGGCAAACTATTTGTTTCACATATTTAAAGAAGAAAACGAAGACTCACAATAAAGACGTTCACTTCTCCGCTCTCATAACCAGAGCTCATATCAATTATGGAACGTATTTTTCTTAGTTAGGCGATGCTGAGGTTGAAATAGTATAAGAAGACCATTTTGATTTGGTGTGCTTTTTCAAAATACAAAGGTCTCATTCAAGTTTTTGGACAGTTTTTCTTTCTCCTTGAATGTCTAACTAAGGTTTTTTGTAATTCATTATAAAAAGAAGAAGAGTTCTATATTTTTGCCCCTTTCCTATGTAAAATTTGAGTGTGTTTAAATTTTGAGACCATACAAATAAGCTTCATTGGATAAATGAGGGAAAAAGATAGATCAACAGTCATATTACATTTTCTCAAGAACTGATTTTATTTATTCTGGAGTCATGCATTTTAAAAAGGGAAACATTTTTGACAGAGCTTGGTTTATGTATTTCTTGCTTTTTTTTGTGTGTGTGTGTACATACAAAGGTTAGATATACAATTCAGTATCTCCTTACCACCATATTTCATTTCTAAGCCTGACAAAAATAACTCCCAAATTACTGAGATCTCAATACTGATGACAGAACAGACTTCTTGTGATCTGGAATTTTAGTAATCAATTTCAGCAAAACGTTTAGTAATCAATTCCAGCAAAAGATATAAGCCAACATCCAGCCAATCAGCTAAACAAAATTCTCCAAAGCAATTACTGCCTTTTTCAGGCTGGTTTAAGAAAGAGTAGTGACGGGGCACTTGGGTGGCTCAGTGGTTAAGCGTCTGTCTTCAGTTCAGGTCATGATCCTAGGGTCCTGGGCTGGAGCCTCACAATAGGTTCTGTGCTCAGCAGGGAGCCTGCTTCTCCCTCCCCCTCCCCACTCCCACTGCTTGTGCTCCTTCTCTGGCTGTGTGTGTGTGTGTGTGTGTGTGTGTGTGTGTGTGTGAAATAAATAAATAATCTTAAAAAAAGGAAAAAGAGTAGTTATGGGAATGGTTATAAGGGAATGGGTCAGTTGAATTTCCATTTCACATGGAGACTCTGGCAACCCATTTCTAAAATTCTGTGGCTTTATCTCTATTACCTTCCTTGGAATCCAGCAATAATATGGAAGATAATTCTGATTATGAAAATGTAATACAGATTCCAGGACAAAACAAATAAAACTAAGGAGTTAGCCATCCAAATCTGTCCTAAGAAAGGAAACATGGTAAGATTAGCCTCTTCCATTAGTAAAAGGAGCTCAAATATACCCATACTGGCAGCAAAGAGCGAAAATAATTGTTTAATTCTTATGAAAACATTATTAGTCTATTGCTCATTAGTTAAAAGGCTTTTATGAGTTTCTGTGGGGAGTTTCAGATAGCTATTTAATATTACATTGTATTACTGCTAATTATTTATTAGATAAACAGATTCTGAATAGTCTTAAAAAATCCATTCAAACCCATTTTCCCAAAAAGTCATTTTGAAAAATTTACAATGTTCGTTTTAAGGATAACTATTGCTCAGTTCTCTCTAGCATTTCCAGAAATCGATGCTAGTTTCACTGCCTCTAGTAAAGGCTTCTGTTGATGAGATGATGAGTGATCTTGACCCTGTGTCCTCCCTGAGAGACAGCCATTTCTTTTGGTAGGGAAGTATCTATTCCAGTGGAATCTTCCAAACCACCACCTCAGCCATCTCCCATATTCTTGCTCCACTCCTACTGTTTCACTTTTCCTATCCCATCCCATTTCTGAAGGCAAAGCAGTGAGCCAGAAAACACGTCATGGATTAGCCGCAAACATAGTCACTTGAGAGCAGGGTGGCCCCATGGCCTCTTTTTGGTGGGAACAATTCAGCTTTGTGTGTACTGGTCCTACTCAAGCCTGGCTCTAAAAGCACATTGTCCAAGATCAAGGTGCCCCACACCCAGGTAGGCTTGTTGTCAACACATGAGCTTCAAGAAGGACAGGATGCAACTTCCCTCCCTACTGTTCCTTTGCACTTAATAGAGATTAGGGGGCCTCACCTGTTTTCCATGAGGGGTTGAATGGCTGCATCTGAGGTCCATCTCTCCCAAAGCAGCAATCGGCACTAATCCTTGAGACAAAGCTAGACTGCATTACTCAAGAGGAGATTTCTAGGAGAAAATGTTATTTCATGTCTTGTAAATAGCCATTACCTTGGGGAGGGTAATGATTAGTACAGGCTAAGCATAAAGAATATGCTTTTCTTCCTGCTGTATTTCCTGCAGTGCACACAAAACTGATTAAAACAAATTATTATGGGTTGTGATAATGGCATCCTGAAAGATTAAACAGCCCAAGGGCAGACTTTGGTGGCAAATATAGGGGCTTTTATAGGAAATTAACCAAATATGATCTTTAAGAAGGTACACCCAGAGTCTTTGGTTTTGATCTGTTTTGTGGCCATGCCTTTCAGCCAGTGCACATGTGGGATTCCAGAACAGGGGCCCCTTCTGTAGGAGAGACAAGCCCTCTGACTCCAGTAACTCTGATGTGCTTGTCACCACCACGCCTGGAGGGCAGGAAGGGGCAGCAGAAGTTAAACTTAATAGGGGTCGGAGTGAGGGTGGGGGTTTCTCCAATACCCAGGAAAATACCAATGTACTCACAGACGACAGTGATGAGAAGACAGACTCCGCGGACTAGGTATGGAAGCAAAGAGGGTGTGGAATTGCAGATTAGATAGTCCTCTTGGAGATGAGACCATTCTTTTGCAGCCAAGGTCATTTCAGGTGTTGTGGGCTCCTTCTCTCTGCTCTGCACTGCAGACTCTGGTCCCTAAGATGGTTCTGTGTGTCTTTGGATGACTGGGATGCCAGAGGTAGCCTCTATTTGGAACCAGCCTATGGAAGAAGAGTAAAGCAGAAGAGAGCCTATAGTATAATATGACAGCCTAGATCTAGCAGAAATGCTAAGTTCAAATACTGGTTCTGCCACTTAATAGATGTGTAGCTTTGAACAATTTGCTTCCTTTCTCGGCATCACCAGTTTCATGTCTGCCAAAGAGACATGATTCCTATCTCAGAGTTTAGTTTTGAGGATTCAGTAAAATATAAAACTCTTCATACCTGGTGTGTTGTAAATGCTCAGTGAGTGCTAAGTTCCTATTATATATGAGATTCTATATGGTATGAGGAATACTTTCTCATACCTTACTGATCATCCATTAGCCATACAGCTATTTTAATAACATGGAATTTGTTACTAGGAGTCTGCGCCATCAGTGCAAATGAACGGCTGCTATGGGAAGGTCATTCTAAACTCCTGTCCCGTTGATAATGAATGGAGAGAAGGGCAGTGCTGTTTGTTGAGCTCTTACCATGTACTTTTTTATACATCACCTTGGGTTATTATTACAAGAAGCTAATAAGATAGGTATTATTATCTTTTATTTAATTACGAAGAAACTGAAGGTTAAAGAATTTAAAGTTGCCCAAACTCATGTAATAATTAATTGTGGAACTGGAATATTTTTGTTTAAAAGCAGGGTTTATGTTTTCTCTCATTTCATTTTTTTTAATTAAAAAATTGGGGGGTTATCCTATAATAACAACCTTGCTGAAATTGTGAAAATAGCAGTACATAGATCCATTTACATTTTAATCTTAGAACAACAGGTAAATCTTTCACCTCCCAAGCAACCACTGGACTATGGCTGCATGGGGTCTGGGGCATGACCTTGGGTGAGGCAACTTTCTTCAGAAAAAGGCCACTCTTGAGAGGGCTGAAAGCTCTCAGCTGGTAACCTTCGCAGCAGCTTGGGACGTAAGTCCACCTGCCTTGAAGGAGAGGATCTGGGATGTGTAGCCCAGCATCTGTGACACCTTCTGTGATATGTAATTCAGAAAAAGGAGGAAAGTAATGTTTAATGTAGGAATATAAACCGAGTTTCAGTGTTCTATTGTCAAAGCTGTTATAAAAATAAACTGAAGCTTAATTTTTGGTGTTACCCTTTCAAATACTAGCAGTTCTCTTTGCAACTTCTACACAAAATTGACTGTTTCCACACTTTGGTCTGGATTCTAAGACCACTACTGACAACCTGTCAATAAATCTCACCCTATGTAATGGAAAGTACCTTTTCTCTCCTAGTGCAAGTGAAGATCTGTTTGTAGGTACAGCCATTGTAGGTGGGGTTAAGATAAAAGTAGAGTATTGTTTTGCTTTTGCATCAGATTTTAGGCCTAGAGATAAGGAATTTATCTAGGGTTTATTTTCTTATGAGTACTATTAAAGAAGGTGTTGATTCAGTTCAGTTCAACTAGGTATCATGTTATATATATATTCTAAAGGTATTTAAAAATTTTTTAAAAAAGATTTTATTTATTTATTTTACACACAGAGAGAGAGATCACAAGTAGGCAGAGAGGCAGGCAGAGAGAGAGAGAGAGAGGAAGGAAAGGAAGCAGGCTCCCTGCTGAGCAGAGAGCCCAATTCGGGACTCAAACTCAGGACCCTGGGATCATGACCTGAGCTGAAGGCAGAGGCTTTAACCCACTGAGCCACCCAGGCACCCGGTATTTTAAAATTTTTTGACTTTTTTTAATCTAAAGAAGAAATCTGGGTGGGAAGACAGTGCTTTATCTTTGTTAATCTTTTATTAATTATCTAATGATTTCCCCAGAGAGGTGATCATGGACATTGCCTCTTCTTTTCAAAGACCATCTTCTTCCACACCTTCTACCCTTGTACTTTACTGAGAGAAATGAGGTAATCATATTTGGTGTCTCTCCATTCTGTCTTTCATACTTCAAGACTTGTCTGTTTTTCCTGTGATCTTTCTTCTTTCCTGACCATGTGTTGAGTATTTGCTGAGTGCATACCATGTGTTAGGCAGTCTTTTCTGTGCTGGGAACAGGCTAGTGAGTGAAGCACAAATGTCCCTGCCCTCATTGAGTTTATATTCTTTATCTTATTTCTATTCTTAAGTCTATCTCCCAGTGTTTTCTTTCAAAAATACCTCTTGAATCTTCAAGATTTCCATCTGATTTTCCAAAATATACTCATAGCCACTTCTTCTAGTGTAATTTTCTTATAACCAGACTACCCATACTCTCTTACTGTTTTCCATCATTGTTTAAGAGTAGGCTACATTTCGTGTCTCATCTTCTTTAGTTCTCCTTTATTCTTTAACCTTTTATAACCTAATGTCTTACCTTAAAAGTTTTTAAAAGTTTCCCTTTGGAAAATACACTCACATAATTATCTCTTTTGGCTTCAACTGCTACCATCCTATGTCTCTCTTGGACATTGCAGTAGCCTTTTTGCTAATTGCTCTCTTTGGCAATAATTAACTCAGTCTTTAAATCCATCTCATAAACTATTAGTAAAATATCTCTTATGTTGGGAGGTCCCCAAGACCAACCCCAGTTTTGATGATTCACCAGGAAGGCTCCCAAGACTCAGCATACATTAGTAGTTAGTGGATGTGACTATGTTGAAAGGATATAAAGCAAAATCAATAAAGGGAAAATGTACAGGAGCAGGGAGCCAGATGCAGGGCTTGATCCGAGTACCCTAGGATCATGACCTTAGCCGAAGGCAGATGCTTAACGACTGAGCCACCCAGGCGCCCCTGCGGGATGTAGTACTGATACCTTACTCTTACCTTGAACACATTTTTTATCTTGAACACATCTTATTCCCACTAAAAATTTCTCAAAATTTTCTCTTATATGCTTCATATTTTAATCAACCCAACTCTTTCACCATTAGTTAAATACGATAGATTTTCTCACCTCTGTAATTTACTTTATGCTCATGTCTCTTTATGAAAAATAATACAGTTTATCTATCCTTTTGCATCCAAATGTTATCTGTTCTTTGAAACTCCCTTTCCATGAATTCTTCCCTATTTTTTTACTTTGGAACTAATTTCTCTTTTGTGGCTCCACATATTTCACTTCCCTGTTGCTACCTGAAAATCTAACCCCAAACTTTGTGGCTTAAAATACCAATTTTACTTTACTCATGATTTTGTGGGTCATGAATTCAGGAAGGGCTCAGCCACATAGTTCACTGGATATGCTGTCAAGTCGAGTAGCTGAGACTGGAGGGTCGGTTTCTAAGATGACTTCTTCTCTTACAAGTTTGGCACCTCAGTGCTTCTTGGCCTTTTTTCCTCTCCACATGGTACCTTGTCCTTCAGGGCTTTGGTTTCTCACAGCATGACAGCCTCTAATACAAAGGCTGAGGACTCCAAGAGAACAAGATGGAGGCTGCCAGTCCTCTTAGAGGTTAGGTCTGGAACTGGCGTACTGTTACTTTCATTGTAGTCTGTTGGCCATCGTATTCAAAGGCCAGCCCAAATGCAAGGAAGTGAGGGAAAAGGTTTTATTCCTTGTCAAGAGAATGACAGGGGCACACAAAGAGAAAAGGAATTAATGGCAGCCATCTTGGAGATAGCTATCACACCAGGGTACTTTACTCAAATTTCTATTTTCATAGTGTTCCTTCGTATTATATGTATTTATGTAGATGCCTAACATCCCTTATTAGATTATAGGTTCTTTATGGGAGGGAATAATTACTGTTTCATCTTTGTATCCCCAGTTTCTAATTGACTCTCTTATACATCACTGATTTTCAATGTCTGCTTCTGGAATAGAATTTACATGGCAATATTTGTAGAAAATATATGCCAAGATGAAAAAATTACTCAGTGCAACAAATCATTATTGACTACCTACTAACTTCAATAGAATGAGTAATTGTAAGGATTGAATATTTCTTACATTTGAATAGTTTCATAGTTTACAGAGAAATTAAAGTCATTTAACATTTACTGGGCAAAGTTCCTTGATGCATACTGTGGGGGATACAAAAATTAATAACACCATTTTTAACACACATTTTAAAATTTGGTTCTCATAGCAGCTGTCCAAGATGCTGGAGAGAATTTGCCAGCTTCGTATTACAGATGAGGAATAATTGAGGGAGCTTTTGACAGATCTGTACCTATAATTTACTCTCTATTTCCAAGGCAGTAATACTGTTCTGGTCCAATGTTGAGGTCCAATGCTTAGTTTATGACCAGTGTCCTTCGTAATATGGTCATGAACTTACATTACACTAAACTTCCATTTATACCTCTTACTACTCTTCAAGTATTAGATATACTTGTCTTATGAACAGACCCCATTCTCATAATTTTGCTGATACTTCCCCTTATTTATTTATACTTATTAATATTTAATGTTAAAATATTAGTATTGATTGAGGTGCTGCTTTGTGGCTGATACTCTACTAGGCACTAGAGTTACAGAGGCGAGTGGAGAATATTTCATACCCTCAGGTGCTCTCAGCCTAGCAGCAGAGACAGTGTCTTCTAAGTGGGGTCTTAACACCTCTGTCCCTCTTTTTTTCCCCATTTCTTGCTGAAATGGGGGAAATCCTACTCATTTTCAGAGGTTGGCAAAAATGTCCCCTCCTCTACAAATGCATTTTTATTCCTTCTGGTCACTTATCATTTTTATACGGTAGTTTTCATATTGTTCATAGTTAGTAATTATATAGTTGTCCTCAAGTTCTTTGGTCTCCTACGCTGCTGATATTTAGGAAAAAACAAAACTTAAGTTCAATCTAGTTTCAAAACCTCCATGCTTTGAAAAACTGATTAAATTATAACAGACACTTTTAGGTTGCTTGAAACAAACTTCTTTTTTTTTTTTTTTTTTTGCCCCAGTCCATCCCTCTCACATAGGCTTTCGGAATTCTGTCTCAGTCTGTTGCCTCCGCTCAAGCTTGGCGGCCATGATCACACCCTGTGACTGACTCCTACTGCAGTTGATTAGCCTCAGAATGTGTGCATGATCCATGGGACATCAACTCGTTAGCTGAACCACAGCTGATCAGCTTGTCAGATTCTTGAATGAGTTTCTATTAGGACAGGAAAGTTTCAGTTTGTGGTGGTTTCTTTGTTTAGTCCTGTAAATTGTTTTTGAGTCAGGCAACCATATTGGTTTGTGTACAAGGAGACGAAACTACTCAGGAGAAAAATTGAAAATGAGATTCATTTCGTAGACTCTGAGAGGGTGGCTTTGGTCTGAGTTGCTTCTCACTTGAACATCCTGTAAGACTGAACTTCACGTTCATTCATGAGATTGCCTTTCAGGTTATTAAATAAATCCTCCCTCCCTTGACTATTCTTTTGTAACTTAAAGTGCTTTGATCAAAACATTGCCAGATTCAGTCTTCTCTCAGTTAACATCTTCCTCAGTCTCTTTATTTATTTATTTGACAGAGAGAGAGAGAGAGATCACAAGTAGGCAAAGAGGCAGGTAGAGGGGGTGGAGGAAGCAGGCTCCCTGCTGAGCAGAGAGCCCGATGTGGGGCTCGATTCCAGGACCCTGGGATCATGACCTGAGCCTTAGGCAGAGGCTTAACCCACTGAACTACCCAGACATCCTTCTCACTGCATTTTTAAACTACTGCACAGAACTGTATTGTAGAAATGTTTGCTTTCCTTAGCTTTTAAGGCACAAATTATTCTATCTCCCGTCTAACTCGACAGCTCTTCGTGTGCTTGCCTTTCTTTTTAACCTAATAAATACGGGCATATCCTGAGGTTTTGCTCTTAACCTGTTTCCTTTGTCCACACTTTCTTGTCCTTTTCTATTCTCAGTGTATCAGCTGTCATCTCTATGAAGGCAACCTATCAAATATACTTCACACACACACACATACTTCATAATGAAGCTTTGAATTTTCTCCTAAACTGTTTGCCGAATCAGTATCTGAAGCTTAACAAGTCGAAACAGAATCTTTATCTTTCCCTCCAGATGAGTTAATATAACTACTAGATAATATTTGAAGTACTTCCTCACCCTTCACCTAACGAATCTGAGTCCTCATGATTTTTTAATTTCCTTTTAATGGTGTTATTTTTCTCTTAGTACTATAGCTGTAATTTTTAAAATACCCTTCTGGGTATTTGAACATCAAGCTGGGTTTTCAGGATATATTGATTAATAATAGGTTGTACCTGAGCAATAATGGATAATAATAGACCCTACTTGAACCCCGTATTTCTAGACCCGGCCTAGGTCTGGCTGTGGGATGGGAAGCCCTTCTCATCTCAACTGTAGTCCACTGTAGCTACCTAGGAGAGAGGAAAATAGTGACACCAGAGTCCTAAGAGTGAGTTGATCTTGTTGGCCTAATGTAGTGTCCCCTTAAACAGTTTTCTGTGGGCGAGAGCTCCATGTGATGTTGGTGTCGGATGACTGACTTCACAATGTCCAGCACAGTGGTTAGTTGTACTCTAAGAGACCGCTCCTCTCACATGATACTGTTCTTGAAATTCAATGCCTGAACTGATTTGGTAGCATTTGCAATAGAACCAGTGAGTTTGATGAGATCTGCAGAAAGTAGGATTGGCTTTAAGGTGAAAGTGGCCTTAAAAGTAGTTGGAAAATAACCTTTCTGACTGATTTCAGAACACCTGGATTCTTACTTGAGCCAAAGAAGAGCAGTCAGCTTCCGCTTGGCATGGGCTGCTATTATTAGCCAGTGGCTGTTTGTCTAATATATGTGATATGCAGATAACCAAGCATTGTTGTAAGATCAAAAAGATTTGAGAATGAACACCTGCCCTCTCCCAAGAGTGCTTTAGACTGTTGAGAATTCATACACACTCTGATTCAACCACGTAGAGCAGCTGATGATTTTATGGTTTTGTTTAGACTCATATTGCTTGAGGTCTGGTCCTGAATATATTTAATTAAGAAATCTAAAATACTTCCGTTGGCTTAAACTGAAGGCATCCAATAGCAACGAGCCTTGTAAGACAGGAAGTAAAAGTTGGGTTTTCTGGAGCACAGTTTACTGAATATCTTTGCTGATGGTTTCTCAACTTGGACCATCGTGGAAATTTATGATCATAATTTGTGAAAAATTCTGAATTGTCTTCTGGGCTGTCAGAGAGATAAACTTATTTTCAGTAGATGTTTGGGGATTTTATTGTGTGCCATGTAAAACGCTGGTAGTCCACATATGCATTTTAAAGTAGCAATGCTAAGCAGCCTTATTTCTTGATCATTCTGAATAAACAGTAATTTACCACATTGTGAATTCAGCATGTAGGAATTATGTGGGGAAATACTGTTTTGTATTTTCTTAACAAGCTAATTCAATTAGCAGAAGATATAGATATTTGAAATTCATTTTAGATATGTTTGCCCCACATTTAATTGTTTTTGAAGTGAGGATGTATTAAAAAAAAACCTCTCAGCAACTATAAAAAGAAACTACTATTTATTGACCACTTGTTCAGTGCCCAGCACAGTGAAAGGTACTTTGCATATATTCCATTTAATTGTGCTCTCTCTTTTTTTTTTTTTTTAAGATTTTATTTATTTATTTGACAGAGATCACAAGTAGGCAGAGAGGCAGGCAGAGAGAGAGAGGAGGAAGTAGGCTCCCCTTTGAGCAGAGAGCCCAACGCAGGGCTCTATCCCAGGACCCTAAGATCATGACCTGAGCTGAAGGCAGAGGCTTTAACCCACTGAGCCACCCAGGCGTCCCTTAATTGAATTAGCAGAATCCTTAGACAGAGGAGTGTTTCAGAAAGTAAATGGGTTTCAGAGACAGTCACAGCTGTATTTGCCATCACATAGGTATGTAACCTTGTACAAACTGCTTTTATCTCTGAAGAGGTTTGTCATAAGGATTCATATATATTCATTTTGTCCTCATAGGTAAATTAATATAAAGGTAGTCAACATTGGTAAGCATTTAGTAAGGGTTTATACTAATTCTTTCTTGTTGAACTGATTGGGTATGAGTTGAAGGTGAGTTTGTATTTTGCAATTTGGAGCATACCTACAGTTTTCTCAGTCTATTCTCAAAGTGTCTGATTCTTTTAATTGCAAAAAAAAATCTTCTGTTGGGACTAGACAGCTGGAGATTACTGCAGCATATTACATTTGAATAGGGTAATTAAATACAGTGTTTTTGGGTTTTGGTGTATTTGTTTGTTTACTTGCTAGCTTTTTCCTTAAGAAAAGGAAATCAGCTTAGAAACCTGCTGGGGCAATGTTCTGGGGAGAGGAGCAGGCACCAGGCAGAGGTAAAGAGATGGTAGCATTAAGCACATCTCTTTTGAGAAATCATCACTGTTGATTAACTAAGACATTAAAAGTGTTATACGTTATTATACTTGAAGATACCCTCATGCTTTAAAATTATTTTACATCCTAATTCTTTTTTAAGGTTATTTTATTTTTTTTTAAATTTTTTATTTTTTATTAAGGTTATTTTAAAAGCAACAAACACATGCTTAGTCTAGAACATTTAGAAAGCATAGGACCAAATAAAAAACATAGAGCTAGAGATGGAGATAGAGATAGTGGTAGAGAGAAAGATTCGAAAAGGAAAATTCTGCCATTCCACCACTCTTGACAAATCAGAACACAATTTTGTTTCTGTATTCTTCCCATTTTGTTAAGTATTCTAAGATAACAATTCGTTACATGGTTTCCCATCATATAGATACACTAAAATTTATTGAATCCATTCTGGAAGCTGGAGCTAGACATGCCCTTGAGTAGAAGAGGTTGCAGATGGATGGGATGGGCTGTGGGACCAAGACCAGCTACAGATTTGGGGAGGGAAATCCATTCAGTAAGGTAGTCTGGGGTATACATAGAGCAAATGTAATAGTTTTTATCAGGACAGAGTCCCAGGCAGAGAAGGAAGTGAGCAAGGGACCCAGTTAACCATATCTAGAGGATCAGCTGAAGCTTGGTTTCAGGAACAAGGCAGAAGCCTGGTTATTAAGTCGTTGCCAAAGAGTTAGTTATCAGAGTTGGACTAATAACAAGGTTGACTCACTGTCTGGGTGCTCCATATTGAGCTAAAGTTCCCCTCTCATGAAAATGCTATTGGTCCAGGGCCTGTGATAAGACTGGATATCCAGGAGAGATTAAGTGGCTTCCACTGCGGAGAAAGAAGGTGTAGAGGTATGAAGGAATTGAAATCAGACAGATCACAATAGTGTCACCCAAAGGTGACTATCAATGTTTCAGAAGTTGGAGGGATATATAGTGACGCAGAGGAGCCAGTCCTAGATTTAGTGCTATCTAACACTTCCATTAAATCGATAAATTAGAGAACAAACAAACCTTAATTACTCAAGTGATATTAAATAAAAATAGTAGCTTGCACTTTGGGAAATAAAATTTTAACATTATTGTGAAAAACTTGGTAAATGATTAAAACCCGGTGGTCGCTTAGAAAAGACAAATGCCCAAAAGTACTTTTAAATAGAAAAACAAATGCTACAAATAAATTATTTCTACTAAATTGCAGACCAAAGGATTGAAAATCTTTATTTTCTGGTTGACCTTTTCTGGAAATCTCATGAGATATTGATGGCATTTTAAAACTGTGACATTAGTAATGTTATTCTTGCCAGTTTTCAAGTCTCCTGAAATTTGCTTGATTTTGTGGACTCCAGTTACATTTAGAACAAGAATAAAATATTTATCAGACCTCTCTTGGTGCTACTTGGCAGATCCTTTTCAGGTTAAGTATTGTATTTTTTTGGCTGCAAGTCAAGGAAAATGGATACCATGAAATTATGAAAAAAGAAAATTTGGTTTCTCCAGTGCTGGATGGGAAAAGGTCACTAAGCATTACTAATTACTGCTTTTGCTGGTGTTTTAATAAGACCTTTTCCAAGAAATTGAGGGTTGCTGGGGGGAGGGGGGTTGGGAGAAGGGGAGTGGGGTTATGGACATTGGGGAGGATATGTGCTTTGGTGAGTGCTGATTCACAGACCTGTACCCCAGGGGATAAAAATACATGTTTATAAAAAATAAAAAATTAAAAAAAAAAGAAATTGAGTTTCGAGGACATGAGGTCAGTTGAGTACAAGAGAGAATTATTGACTATGGAATAGAGAAAAATTCAAATTAGCTAAAAAGACATTGGAGTGAGTCATCCCACTTTTCTGAAATGGGACTATCAATGAGGCAGAAAATTTTATTATAATGATTTTCATGTGTTACATTAATAATCCCTATTCATCATGTGTTACACTGATAACCTATATTCAATCTCATTTAAAATTGTTATCTTATTTGAAAACTATAATCCATTGAAATTGGCTAGTTCTTCTTTAGATAAAGACAAGATGAAGAGGTTGTGATAAGGGAACATTTACAGCCTGAGATGTGGGCTTTTGAGGACCCTGGACATTAGAGAAAGATGTAAAAATGTCAATGTAACTGTACTTAAAAAAAAGGTCTCTGCCAGTGGCTCTTTTTCTTGGAGCTAACTCTGGGCAAGGAACGCTCTTTATCTGGCAGGTCACCTCAGCCTGGGCCATTTATCTGCCTAGCCATGGTTATCTAGTTATCTGACCTCCTGGAACAGGAATCCTGTCCTTTCTCATCTTCCTACACCAAGAGTGCTTAATGCTGCCTCAATGACTCCTTTATGTACTCAAATACCATCATTCTGATGTCTTAACTTTTTCTTCCACAAAATGAAAGAAAGTCCCATTCTTAACTTTAGTCACTATCATATTTAATGATTGTGCATTCAGAGTATTGTGTTCTATCTAAATGAAAATGTGGTCATTTTGCCAGGTAGTATAATTTAAGAAAAGAAGCCCTTTTTTTGTTGTTGTTGTTGTTAAGATCAGTTTGCCTTAGAAACTTGGCATCTTCAGAGACTAAAAATTTTTTTTAAATCTTTTCAAAGTCATAAGATAAACCAGATTCTTTAAGTAGCTCACCTAAAGAAATTTTATTTCTTAACAAATTTTTACTTGTAAAATCCTTCCTTATATTAGTGACTTAAATTAAAAAAAAAAAAAAGATTTTATTTATTTATTTGACAGAGAAACAGATCACACGTAGGCAGAGAGGCAGGCAGAGAGGGTGGGGGAAGCAGGCTCCCTGATGAGCAGAAAGCCCGATGTGGGCCTCGATCCCAGGACCCTGGGATCATGACCTGAGCCGAAGGCAGAGGCTTTAACCCACTGAGCCACCCAGGTGACCCTAGTGACTTAAATTTTATCTTCATCTTTCAAATGGGAATTTCTTAGTATTTGCCACTATGTCGAATGTGAGCAGTTTCTTAAAAGATTCTACTCTTATGTGAGTAGAATGAGCATTGAAATTAGGGAAAAACTCATGACTTAGTAAAGTATTGGAAACTGTTCCTTTCTTATGTGAGTAGAATGAGCATTGAAATTAGGGAAAAATTCATGACTTAGTAAGGCATTAATTCTTCCTAATCCAAACAGCGGAGCTGACTGGGTTTGAATCACAAGATTTGTTGACATAGATCTGATTTGGGGTTGCTGAGTCTCTAGAACCTGAAGAAAAATCTCTACCCAGTCCCCAAGGAAGCGTTTGCATTTCAGTTTGATCTGCATATGTTCAACTATGCCCAACTTCAGTCCTGAAGATTGCATGAAGGCATCAGATGGCCTCTAGCAAAAATGTTAAAGTCTATTTCGATATCACCAATTCTAGAGTCCTCACCTTCCCTTTCATAGGTGAATCTTTCTCCTGAGTTCTCTGCCAGCTCTTTTGTATCTACTGATCTTTTGTATCACCCCAGATGAGTGCCTTGGCTTCCATCTCAACGACCCTCTACCTATCTGAAAGAGGAAGAAAAAACAATTCTACAACTAATATTCTCTGTACCCAACAAAAATAACTTCTTTATATCATCATACTGAGCAGACTAGTCCCTTACTGTTACAGTGTCTTCATTCCAAAATAAAATTTGCTCCAACATTTGCATATTAAAAGGTCTTTTTGAGTGTGTGTTTTTGTTCTTGAGATTTCTTATCTCGTAAGTTTTGCCGAGAAAACTTTGAGATGGCAGCTCTGGTTGAAAGGCATTAGGTGATTTTCTTAGTGCTCAAGCTAGAATACCTGAAGATTCCTTGTTCATTCTTTTATCCGCAGTATTCAGCCATTTGAGTTGTTGAGGCACATGGTGGAGGGCTGGTGGGTAGTCTTGATGGGGAAAGGAGAGCAGAAGGTAATTTCCTTTCTCTTCCAGTGAAACCCTATGGATCAAGACTTTCTTCCACTATATTTTCCATTCCATTCCAATAACTGTTAATTTGTGCATGCTTTATAAACCACTTATAATTTTAAAATCTTATTTGTGTGTGTAAAGGATAATGTCAGAAAACTCCATGTCTGGGCTCTTCGATGTGTACCGTACATGTATTAGAAATAACCTGAAGTGTTCAGATTAGAGGAGAATGGCGACTGATTTACTCATGTCATTTAGGAACATTCTTGAGGCCTGGGCCAAGAAATTCTTTTTCCATGAACTCCTGATTTGGCTCTGGCAACCCCTTATAGTTTATAGAAAGTAAGTAAACTTAGTGCTGAGCCTGTTTACATTATTTTTCATGACTTCCATCTTATCTTATGACCTTGTGCTCCCAAATTCCCCAAATTTTTGTTTTGCTTTTGCTTAGAACAATGAATCAATGTTTAGTTTTTGGAATTGTCAAATACCTAATATCATTATTCTTTACTCTATTTTTTTATGTTTTGGTTATGATGAGTATGTTCATTTTTACCAAATATTTTTACCAGTGTGCTAAACACAATGCTCTATTTTGCTATTAATAGTTTTCCACCTGAACATTATTTTCTCTATGACATACTTTTTAACTTCTATTTTATTTTGTATTTTATTTCTATTACTTTTATTCATAGTTAAGTAATACATGTTAGATGAATTGAATTGTTTAAAAAAAGACGGTAGAATGGAAACTCCATGAGGGCAGGGATTTTTGTCTCCTCTTAGCACTTACAAGAGTACTGGGTACATGGTAGGCACTCAATGAATATCTGTTCAAGGAATGAGGAAAATAAACTGTGATTTTTTTTCCTCCACCTTGGTTAATAATTATCCTTAAGGTACTAGTGCTTGTATTGTGCTTTTCCTTGTGATTTTCAATTAATGAACAGCCTGTAATCTATTGTAAGTCCTCCAAGAAAATTAGTCTCATTATTTTATGTATATGTTTATTTTAACCAAAATAAACTTCACAATTTGAGTATTTTTCTATCGTATTTTTCTGCCATGTTTTTAGATGACTTTAAAATTGAAGGCTCTTCTCCAAAGACTTGTCATCATTGACATTATTCACAGAAAGTGTCCTAGGCTTTGAAACATTCCAAAGGAAAAACCCCCCAAAAATGTTTTGAGCAACTAGGAATGTTTCGAAAATTGAAAGCTCCAACTCAGTGGTTCTTAACCTCATTGAGGCCAACAGTCCTTCTGAGAATTTGGTAGCTATCAAACATCTGACCCTGCCAAATGCGCATACCTACATATAACCCATCACGTTCACTTTAAGAGATTTATAGGCCCCTGAAAGCTTGTTCATGAACTGTCTGTGGTTCTCGGGCTCCGGTTAGGAAACCTGACTTTAAATCCTTGAGTTCAGGGTCCAGATCTGGTTGATCCTCTGCTACAAGAAAGTGCTTTATATTTAATAAATATCGATCAAGTGAAACGATGTGTAGTAGTAAAAATGTCATATTGTTTAATGGTTTTATTTTAAACTTTTTACTGTCCACATATTCACATAGGTTGATAAAATTTGTGTTAGGTATCTATCCTGACACATTGTGTTATAAAGAACCTAACTGTGCCCAAACGGAAGGGAGCAAACAGAGTATTTTGATAGGAGGTTGGGGCTATCTTAATGACATTTGCAGGGGAGCTGGACACAGGAGAAAGGAGCTGCAGCAAGTAGAGGTAAATCTGATCCTGTGCAACTGTCATTCTGTTCAAACCCAATATGTTGTTCTCTGGGTTTGAGTCATTCCAATCATTGCCACTGGGTGACATGTTGCCATTATAGCTCTCACTATATTCTTTCTAGAAAATCAGTACAAATTGGATTTATGCAAGGCACAGAATCACACCATATATTTTAATAAAAGAATAAAGGAAAATGTTGGCATCTCCTTTTAATTAAGCACTTCTTTCACTTCCATCATGACAAAAGAAAAATAATTATTTACTTAGAGAAATAAAGTTGAGAGCAGCAGTATTACTAGTGACTGAATATTAAATGTATCTTGTCAAGTAGGACAAAAGGTATCATGGGCTTTTCTGTTTATATTAATGCATTTCAGGAGACTCAATTCTCCCATATGTTTTTGGGATGTTAGATATAAATAATCTAAGATGTAAAAAGCAGAAGTGCTTTTTCCAGGGCGCCTGGGTGGCTCAGTGGTTTAAGCCTCTGCCTTCAGCTCAGGTCATGATCTCAGGGTCCTGGGATTGAGTCCCACATCGGGCTCTCTGCTCAGCGGGGAGCCTGCTTCCCCTCTCTCTCTGCCTGCCTCTCTTCTACTTGTGATCTCTGTCTATCAAATAAATAAATAAAAATCTTAAAAAAAAAAAAAGAAGTGCTTTTTCCTTTCCTTATTTTCTTTGATGTATTCTAGTGTAGACAAAGGATCACAGGAAAGGCTCTGGCCAAATGTAGTCCGTTAAGTGCAAGCCCTGATCTACAGCCTGATGTGTAATCAGTGTGTGAGGGGCCAGGGGACATTGAGGGTGGTTGGGGAAAGGATGGGTTTGAAGCGCTTGCTGCTAGGGACATTTATCCATGGAGAACAAATTGTGTTAGTAAACTTGGTCTTCTGCTTTGGTTTTGCTTCTCTCCGTCATACTTCCTCCCCCTCTTCGACCTGCAGGTCTCCAAAGAATCTTAGGGCCAATGACCAATCCTCATTTTCCCTCTGGATTATGAGCTCATTTTTTTTTCTTCCTTATCTGTGCTCTAAGTCTAACGTGGTGATTGGATGAACTAATTCCTTCATTTCACAAATATTTGTAGAACTCCTACTGTGTGTCAAGCCCTGTGCTAGAAATTCAGTGGAGAACAACACAGACACAGTTCCTGTCATTGGAGAAAGAAAGAGAGAAGGGGAAAATCCAGGAGTGTTTACTGCATATATGGTGTCCTTATATGGAGGGGGAGGTGAGGGAAAGGAAAGATACTTCTTTGGGATGGGAGGAGATAACCACATTTCACTGTTGCTACTGCAGACATTGCTCCTTTTTTTCCCTCAGCTCTATGCTAAGTAAGCTCTCCTTTTTGGTCCAGAGGAGACTGATATGGCCATTATGGTCAATAATGGTGGGAAGAGGGTGAAGATGGGTAAGAAAGAAGGGGAGGATAAAGACATTGCCACTGCTAACTCATTTCCTCTCCTCGGCTGTATTTTGGGCAACCTGATAATGCTTGGCTCTATGGCCATCAGAAGAGGAGAAGCTTAGAGGGAGAAAAATGCAAGGGAGAGAGGGAGGGATTTCCTGTTCCAACCCTTTGCTCTTCACTGCTAAATGTTCTCAGTGACTTCATGCCTTCCTCTTGGTTTTCTTAAAAAAAAAAAAAATACTGCTTAATTATTAAGCTAAGACAAGAATGTTATGTAGAGTTTAGAAGATGTGGTAAGGTTCAAAAAAGAAAAAATTCTCTTGTAAGTCTGCCATCTTGAGTCTACTGCTGTTACTATTTTGATGTTTTCATGTAAATATATATTTAAAAAATATGAACTTATACTCTGTATTCAATATTTATTATGATTCTCCACCCTCCAGTACATTAAGTATCATTTATAAATACATCTTATGGCTGCATGATTTTATCACTTTATTTTATCATGATATTTGGTTGAACATTTAGGATGTTCACAGTATGCTGCCTTTATCTTGCTGTCTACTTCACTCTGATATGAACATCTTAGTCTGTAAATCTTTCTACACTGTCAGAAAGACAAATACAGCCAACTGTCATTGAGTTACTACTGCCAGAATATGCAGCTGCTGGGTCTAGATGGTGCTCGAGATCTTTCTAGCTCCTGGGGCTAAAAAAATAGTTATCTCTTGGCAACTTTTCTACTGCGTTACTAGACTCATCTATTCCCTAGCATCGAAGCAGCTAACTCATAAGCCAGGTAGATTTACTGAAGAGCTCTGGCTCTTTCTGATTTCTTGTTGGCCTGACATAGATCTAAGCTTCTCTGCTGTTACAGTCTCAGTGTTAGAGGCTGTCCCCCATTGGTGCTCCTCCCTCGGTCCATTCTTCTCTCCTGTGACAGAGCCACATCAAGGTCTCACCTTCTTAGAACACCCTTCAAATTCTATGAAATCCTTTAGTTAAGAACTAATGTGCCCAATTGTGGGTATGATGGGTTGTATGCAGAGATCAAATCTGAATTATTGATATGGTGATAAAATAATAGTATTTCACCTTGAGCACATAACATGTCAGTCACTTGAGTAAGTGATTTATATAAATCACAACATAATCCTAACAACAGTCCTATGATATGGTAATGTTATTACCCTCATTTGATCGGTAGAAACCCAGGCAAGGAAGGGCTACATAGCTGCCTGTAGGTCACCCCAGTGGGCAGTGGTTAAACCAGGATATAACCTTAGTTGCCTGTCTCCTGAGCCCTCACCCTGATCATCATGCATAGCATAAACATATGGCCATAGTCATTAGCTTAATTTCTTTTTATGTTCCTGGGCTAATATAAAACCAGGGAGGTTTTGTAATTCTCACCTGAATTTTCAAACCAGTTGTTAAATTTATTTCTAATGTTAGGTTTCTTTTGATTTTTATCAGGCAAAAAGAAAGATAAAGGTTTATAAACTTATAGAATGTTGAAGCTGGAGTAATCTCAGCGATGCCCTTGTGCTATCATTTAGTTGTGTAGACTAAATGTAATTTTAGACCTTGCCTGCCTGGTTGAGGTTGATTTAGATTTCTGTTCTGATCTCTATTCCAGTTGCCTGGCCTGTGGTAATGAGTCATCCACGCGGGTTTGTGAGATTGATATCTTCGTGTTCTTCTCTGGTGAATAGGGGGGATCCTTCAGTTTCTCTTCCTGCCCCTCCAGATTACTCTTATCATCAAGGACAGAGCCTGTGATAGACCATAACTGTCAGACATACTCACATTATTTGACAAAAATATTGTCTACATGCTGCCGTAGGACTCTCAGCACAGTGCCGTGATTATGGCTGTTTAGAGGGACATCTTTCTGCCTGAACGTTGCTTTCTTTCTTTAAAAAAAAAAAAAAATTAGTGACAGTGCCCTTTTTTTTATGCCTGCTCTGTCTGGTCTAGTCCGATTAAAGCTCATGGTGATTTTTGTGTCATCAGCCATCATATTTTTTTGTTCCACTTGTAGAACATCTCTTGCAAAGATGTTGAATACTTCTTTTTTTACTCCTTTTTTAATTTGTCACCAAATTATTAACAGAGGTTAACAGCAAAGCTTTTCAGTGTTGCATCTGAAAATCACTGCCTAAACAAAAGGTTATTTCACCCTGTTAATCCTTTTGGATAGCTTTATATAGCTTAGTAGTTCATTAATTAATTGGAAGCTACTTCTGATTTTATTTTTCAAGATAAATGCTTCCTGGGCTCTAGACCCTTTCCTTGGGATTTTTTCCTTTCCTTTCCTTTTCCTTTTTTTTTTTTAAAGATCTTTGTTTGTTTGTTTGTTTGTTTGTTTATATAGAGCACGAGCAGGGGGAGGTGCAAAGGAAGAGGGAGTGGGAATCTGAAACAGACTGCACACTGAGCATGGAGCGTGACGTGGGGCTCGATCCCACTACCTTAGACCATGATCTGAGATGAGACCAAAATTCTAACATTCAACCTACTGAGCCATCCATGCGTTCCCCACCCTCCACCTTTCTTTTTTTTAAAGTTTTTTTTTTTTTTAAGTTTATTTGAAAGACAAAAATCACAAGTAGGCAGAGAGGCAGGTGGAAGTGTTGAGGGGGGCAGAGCAGGCTCCTCACTGAGCAGAGAGCCCGATTTGGGGCTCGATTCCAGGACCCTGAGATCATGACCTGAGCCGAAGGCAGAGGCTTAACCTGCTGAGCCACCCAGGCACCCTTCTTTCTTTTTTAAAAACTAATTTGAAGTTTGCCTGATACAAGTGGGTCTTGTTGCCTTTCACTCCATGCCTGCCTTCAAACACTGGGAGTCATCCTACCTCCTAAACTGAGTTCCCTCACTGTCTGCAGTACCTAACACTCAAAACTACTTTAACTTTTTCACCATGTTTCTGAAAGCACTTCCTTAGTCACAATTGACCACCCACCGACCACATCCTTGTTTCTTCTTTATTCTGTTTAGCTTTTATACTATTTAATATTGTTAAACTGTCCTTTGCTCGATATTTTATTTGATTTCCATGATAAAGATTATTTACTGTATCTCTCTGTTCTCTCTCTCTCTCTCTTTTTTCTTTTTCTTTTCTTTCTTTCTTCTTTTTTTTTTTTTCTTGGTCTTATTTTACTAGTTCTTTAACTTCCAGTTTCCTACAATTATTAAGTAAGCTGCATGATGGCTGCTTCTATCATTTAAAAATCTCAGTGTGTGTCTCTAGCCCTCTTCATTCCCTTCTTCTCTTGCTTTATGCTTCTTTTGTTGACTTTACTAATTCTCAAGATTTCACGGATTACCTCTGGACTGACGCAGGTGAGTTTATATCTCCAGGTCCATTATATCACTCATAATATTCCATGTCTTCTAGGACCTCTCCATTCCGATATTTCCCTGGAACTCCAGATTCAATCGCAGAGTCCTTCCTCCAAAGCATCCCTCACCCCAACAGTCTCTGCCTCTTCCTCTTTTCTGTTGCTGCCATTACTATTGTCCGATTTCCTGAGCATGAAACTGAAGCTGTTCTCGGCCTGTCCCTCCCTTATACTCAACAGGCTATCAGTTACTAAATTTTACAGATTTTACCCTTTAACTGTCTTTGTACCCCTTCTCCCCTTGTTTTCCATCATTCCAGTTTAAAGCTAGACCATTTAAGCCATTGGGCTATTTGAGCAGCATTTAAAGGTTCATTCTTTACAATGTAGATAACTTTGTGTAAGTTTATTTTCTTTTTTTAAAGATTTATTTAATTATTTATTTGAGAAAGAGAGAGAGCGAGAGTACGAGCATGAGTGGGAGGAGGGGCACAGGGAGAGAATCTTCAAGCAGACTCCCTCACTGAGTGTGGAGCCCCACGTGGGACTGGATCCCACGTCCATGAGTTCATGACCAAGGGTTGGACGCTGAACCCACCCAGCCACCCAAGCACTCCTGTGTTAAGTTTATTTTCTAAAGCGTAATTCAGAGAGTGCCTCTTCATGGCTGTTACCTGGTCCCCCAGATGCCTACTCTCATGCTCGCCATGACCTTTCTTTCTCAACTCTACTGTAGATAGTTCTAAATCTTTGTTTCTCCAGATTTCCAACACTAGAGCATCTCTTGTCAGCAGGGCAGAAAAAAAGTGCAATAGAGTCTTTCTATTGGATCTAACCAGTAAGCCAAATATGTCACATAAACTTCAGCTTCTTTCAACACACTTGCCTAGTCTCTCCTTTTCCTTGGTCTCATGCAATGGATGCTCTTGGCAAGAAGGAACATGAAGTTAGAGATTGGAGCAGTAACTTAATTGTCTGTAAAGGTTGATTATGAATTCCAGTTATTTCTAATTCTTTGTTGGAACTAAAGGACATATTAGAAAATAGGACATCCCTGAAGCCTTCCTAATAGTGATGGAGAGTAGTGCTCCTGGATGGGAAATTAACATGCAGGCAAATCTAGTCCTCATTTGTGCTTTTGGTTTAACTATACTTAACGACGGAAATGTGTGATTTTGTAAGGCAGAGGCATCACAACAGAGAGATACATGGGGTGAATTTATGTTAGCATGACATTTTCTTATTATTGTGTTCTACTTCATCTAGAAATCACCTTTGCATTGAGGTCTCCGTGTTCAGGCCATGCTACTTTGTTAACCTGACCTTTGCCTCATTTTCTTGGATCTTTTTGTCATAAGTTCCAACAATCTAGGTAGTTTGCATGAGTATAAAAGTTGGGACACATGAAAGTGTCTGGATGGTTGTATTTTGTCTTTTTGTGGAACGTCCGGTTATTTTCGTCAGTGATGTTTTTAAGTCTTGGCAGGACCAATAAGAAGCACCCCTCTTCTCTGCACAAGTTCTACATAAATAAAGAAATGAGATAGAAGTGAAGTTTATGGAGACCAAAATACTATCTCTATTCTGAAAGAATATGTACTGGAGAATGTGGCTTGTATCTACAGGCAAAGGAACACCTTTGTACTAAAAGCCATAATTAAATGGGCTTCCTTAGCCTCAAGCAATACTGCTCTGACACGCCTCCCCCTGAGGAGCAGAGCAGAATTTAGGATGTCCTCCAGGGGAGACTTGATCTCTAGAGAAAAAGTGCTAAACCACACACACCAATTTTCTTCAAAATGATCAGTCACATAAGTCTCTTCTCCCCTGCAAGTGGAGAAAGGTTATGGATAACATAACTGATAGAGCATTCCCTATTTTCTGAAAGGAAACAACCCGGATTAGGGAATAAACATTCCCCCCAACAGTGTTAATCCTCTTGTGATTATTTGATGATTAGAAAAATGGTATGATCAGTTATAATGGATTTATCCCATCATATTTAATATAAGGAACAGTTAACATTTCAGTTAATGCTTTGTATTTAACAGCTGTCTAAAAAAATTTTTTTCTCATGTATTTGTTGTGCAAGCTAGGGTGGTAGCTGGTCACACATAGGCAATTTTATAAATATGACACTGATCCCCAATGTGCCCCTGCAGTAGGTATCACTGTTTTATCTGTTAATGATAAACCATAGTAGCATCCAGACTGTTACAATAATATTCACCACCAACACATCATAAGTTATGACTTCCCCCAGGCACTGGCAGATAACTATTTCTAAAACGGTACAAGAGCACAATTCAAATGAGATTATATCTGGAATGATTTTCCTGCTGATCTCTCTGAAGTTCCTGGTTTGCATACTTGAATAAATAAAAACTTACAATTTTTCTGTCATGATGACAAGCTAGTATACTCTAAAAGTCATCAATTTCATTTTGCATCATAGTTACACGACAATGGATAACAACTGAGGATAGACAGTTCTTTGAATTAAAAGTATTGAGGAATATACCAATATTCTACTGACAGATTTTTCATGCTTTCTTCACAGAAAAGTAAATATCAGTAATATTCAACAGTAAGTCACAGAGAAATATAGTTCTGATGTTTAGCTTGGAAAAATAATTTATACTGTATAAATATTAGATACTAGATTATAGCAATCAAGGGACACCTGGATGGCTCCCGTGGTTAAGCCTCCAACTCTTAATTTCTGCTCAGGTTGTGATCTCAGGGTTGTGAGATGGAGCCTTACATCAGGATCTGAGCTGGGCTAGAAGCCTGCTTAAGATTGTCTCTCTCCTTCTGCCCCTGCTGCATACCTCTCTCACTCTCTCTCTCCCCCTTCCTTTCACATAAATAAATAAATAAATAAATGCCATTGAAAACTATGTTATGTTAATCTTTAAGGAAACACTTATAATATAGCCTAGGACACCATAATACTATATAATTGTATTTCACTTATTTTATTTATTTTTAAAAAATATTTTATTTATTTATTTGAGAGAGAGAGAGCAGGCACATACAAGCAGGGGAGGAACAGAGGGAGAGGTAGAAGCAGGCTCCTGCTTAGCAGGGAGCCCGACTCAGGGCTTCATCCCAGGACCCCAGGATCACAACCTGAGCTGGAAGGCAGATGCTTAACTGACTGAGCCACCCATGCACCATATAAGTGTCTTTTAAATAGACACATAAGTGTCCTTTTATATAATAGACATATAAGTGTCTTTTAAATAAGAACTAAATAAAATAGAGGATTTGGTTAAGAGTAGCAATTCAAGCATTCTAATGGGTTTTGTATTTTTATCTCTTTTCTGTAAATACAGTTTGTTGGCCATCCAGAGTATGTTGTGGTTCCTTATTTGTTTTGCTTGTTTATTCTTTCTATATCTGAGCTAAGTTATATGTTTTAGTAGATTAAAACACAGAAGCAATATTGCCTGCGTGCTTACAGATGAAAGAACTCTAACATCTAAATTACGATGTACTATTATTCATTTAGTTTGCATAGACACCAATCATCTAAAATAACTCCTGTATCCATTGTTTTATGAGTAATATAGGCATCAAAACTCTGACCAAAATGATATAAAATATGGAGAAAATATGATGCATATGTGAATTATAGTAGAGATCAAAGGAAAATATCATTAGTGACATTTACTACACAAAGTTTGCCCTTTGAAATTTTTCAGTTATTTCAAAGGCTTTCATGCTATGAAAGGTAATTTTCACAAAGGCTCTTTTGCTCTGTCATCATAATGTCAAACATCTTATTAAGGTAAAGTAAGTATTTATACTATGAATATTTTACTTTTATTTCTATTTTGTCACTGATCTTTTCTCTAAATATCATATATCATGTTAGATTTTGTTATTTCCATGGCTCATTCTATTGGCTTTCAGAATAATTACGGAGCCTAGTGTTATTTATTGCTATTTAACAAACTATCCCAAAATTCAGAGGCTTAAAATAAGCGTAAGTGTTTGTGATCTCACAAAGTTTTTCTGGGTGAGGAATTTGGAAGCAACTGAAGCAGTTCAGCCTTGGTACCTCTCATGAGATTAATGTCAATATATTAGGTAAGACTACAGTCACGTATAGACTTGACCAGAAGGTTCTCTTCCAAGATGGCTCTCTCAAACGGGATGGCAAGCCGGTGCTAGCTGTTCACTGGAGCCCTCAATTCCTCACCATGGAGATTCTTCCATAGGGTAACTTAATTGCCCCAAGTCATGACAGCTGATTCCCCCTAGAATGAGCAATTCAAGAGAGAGAGAACAAAGTGGAAACTGCAATGCCTTTCAAAACCAGGCCTTGGCAGTCACTCTTCACCCATATTATATTGGTCATGTAGACCAGTTGTAATTCACTGTGGGAGTTTACCACATGTGGGATGACTAGCAAGAGGTGAGACTTGGTAGGGGCCATCTTGGAGATTAACTACCATACTTTATAAAGGCTTAAGCTGCTAAAATAATAATGAACTCTATGAAATCATTCATACTTCAGCTTGTACTTATTTTCACCTAAAAGTGGGGGAAAAAAATCTTTTTTGCTCCTCTGAATTGTGTATTTTATTCCTAAATATCCAAAGGGTATGTTCCTATGTCTTGTAGGTCTTAAGGCCTGGATCCATGGGCTGGGCTTCACTGTTATATGTATCATTGTGTGATTTGGATACAATACTGCTTTGCCTATTTTATTTTATACCCAGCCAGAATACTTTAAGAAAGTAACTTATTGAAAATATTGGAAACTTTTTCTTTCAATTCATCAGACCTGTCTAAATCCCAGCTTTAGGTGTAAACCAGCCACATATGCAAAACACAGTGCATGTTAAACATGTATCCCCAGTACTTTCAGCAGTCATGTAAATAATACGTGTGGAAAAGATAATGAAGTTATAAAATTGTCAATCTTAGAGACTCATTAAATGTATGTTTATAAAAACATATTATGTCTAGAACTTAGTTTCATATATGTTGGATTTATTCAATGCCAGCACGTTAAGGAACCTTTGCTACTTCATTGGAGTAATTCGGTTCAAAACTGGCAGTGTGAAGTTCTTACCAAAACTCAGTAGAAGCACCCAGGGAGCTTTAGTCTTTAAACACTTACTGGCATATCCCTCTCATTTATGGATAATTGTTTTTTTCCAACATTTTACGTAAAGTGCTATATAACTTGATTCAACACTCTTTTCCCCACTTTCAGCTGGATTGCTTCTTCTAAACTCTTCTTGTATAGAAATTCAGAACTGCAATGCTTAAGTTGTTTTGAGAAATATTTTCATAAGCAATGAATTTCAGGGTGAGAAAAAATGAATCACATCTGAATTTCAGGTTCAAGTAAACATAATTCTAGTACATGTTAGTGTCTTCCTTTTTCTTCATTAGTCAAAGATTTCTCTACTTGATAAAACAGTTTTTTTTTACGTTGTTTATAGTCTATATTTTATTTTTACCTTCAATTCAATTTATATTTTTGCTCTTACCATCTTTCTTTTGCATTCTGTGAGTTTATTCTCTTGTTCTTCTTCTTAAGTCTGGTATTTCCTTTTATTCAGACTTTCTTTTGTAGTGGCATTGGAATTAGAGAGCAGTTTTTTTTAGATGGGAGATGCTGATTGAATTTCGTTCATTTGTTTTTTCCTTTCATCTTTCTATCCCTCTTGTACACTTCCATTTAGTGTGTAAGTCATGCATTCAATGGCCACTCCCTTAGTGGCTACCCTTGTGATTTTACTATGCATATTTAAAAATCTAGCATGTCTCCAGCTAACCAGTGTCTTAATTACTTCCCAAATTCCTTAGAACATTTTAACTAGATCAACCTCCTCTTACTTATATGAAATTGTTGTTCAGTATTCTAGTTCTTTTTTAACCCACAAAGTAGACATTCACATTTTTATTATTTTATACAAGTGATATTTGTTTAGATTTGATAATGTTGATCAATTTCTTTTCTCACCATTCTTTTTTGTCTCAGGTATATCTATAGAGGTCATTTCTGGAGTCAGGTTTATTTTCCTTGAAGTGCAACCTGTAGAAGGTTTTTAAATAAAAGTATATAGAGGATATACTCTCTCAATTTTTATGCTTTAAAAATTCTTAAAAATCTTTGTGATGGGGGGGTGGGAGGTCGGGGTACCAGGTGGTGGGTATTATAGAGGGCACGGATTGCATGGAGCACTGGGTGTGGTGAAAAAATAATGAATACTGTTTTTCTGAAAATAAAAAAAAATCTTTGTGACAGTTGTCTTTTAAGTGGAATATTTAGTCTATTTTCACTTATTAATTACCAATATATTTGTGTTTAAATCTAGCATTTTGTTTTGTGCTAGCTTTTGGTTTGCCTTATCTTTCCTAAGTTATTTTTTTCCTCCTCTTTGCTTTTCTTTGGATAAATTATTATTTATTTAAATTATATAATTTAATATATTTATATAATTAAAATAATTGTATAATAATTAATATATTATATAAAGATAAATTATTAATATTTATATATATATTTTCATTCTATTACTTTGTCAGTTATACATATTTTTATTCTTTTAGTGATTATCCTGGAAAGTAAAACACATAACTGACTTACTGTAGTTTATCTTTAATTAATATTGCCAACAATTTACAAGAACTTTACAGCTTTTAACTTTGACTTTTGCTATCTTTTGATCTATTTAAGTTTAAATTCCATGTGTTTTAAATCCTAAAAGATAGTATTATTTTATCTTAATTATAAGTAACTCTTTGGAGGTATAATTTACATACTATATATATTTAACTATATATAGTTTTATTTATATATGACTATATAGTTTTATAAACTTTGACATATGTACCCATCTGTTGCCACAATCAAGATAAAAGTTTCTGCATGAGCTTTGGTAATCCCTTTCTCCCATCCCTTCACACATTTAGGCAATTACTGTTCTGTTTAGTTTGCATTTTCTAGAAATTTACATAACTGGAATCACATAGTATGTACATATGTAACTTCTATTAAATCTGTGGTTATTAATTTCTTTTATTTTTCAGGTCGAGATATTCCAGTTGATTTTCAAAAATAGTGTTTGGTTCTTTGGTAAAATTCATAATCTCATCTATTTTCTGGACCATATTAATTATAGTTATTTTGACTTCTGTGTCTTAGAACTGCAGTATGTTCATCATCAATGAGTCTGTTTATATTTTTTGCCCCCTCTTGGTTTTTAGTAAGTTCTCTTGTCTTGTTTCCTTCTATGCCTTCTTCTTTTTTTTTTTTTTAACTTAAATATCAGAAATAATATGTGAAAACCTTTAGAGGTTCATGATGATCTTCCCTAGGGAAAGTTTAATTTTTCTCCTGGTAAGCAGATAGAAATGGGCTTCAGGCTTTCTTTGGGTTGGTCTGTTTCTGGTTTGTCCTTACTTCTAGGGTATAGTCCTTCATGTGTCATAACTGATACCACAGACTTTGCTCACAGTTCTTCTACTACTTCCTGATTTCCATTTTTTGTTTCCTAAGCATCATGAGACTGCTAAAATCTATACTTATTTTTATTCTCTTATCAGCTGTTCTTTGCTTGGTTTGAACTCTAACCTACATAGTTTAGGTGTCAGCAAATGCTCTGTGGGGAATTATGTTAGAGGTTTGGGCTCATTTTTGGGGTTTCCCTTTTTCTGATATTTTGACATTTGATTCTTCATGTCTTGTTTATATTGGAAACCCTGAATTTGAATTTCTGTCTGTCTGACCCACTCGGACTGCCTCAAACTCTAAGTCACGGTTTTCCATGTGGTCCCTGTGTCCCACAATGAAAATCAGCAAATCTTCCTAGGGAAAAAGCAGCTCATTTAGTGCATTTTTCTTCCTTCAAGGATCTTGACCCTTTAAATCTTGGCTGCCTTGTTTGCTCTTTGATGCCTTCAAACAGTTGCCTTCATTATATTGGATATTTGCACTAGGAACATAATTCTAGGTTGATTGTACTTTTAAGCCCTGTTTTATGGCATGCTTTATTACTGTGGGGAAGTAGTCTGTCAGTATGAATGTTGCTTTGAAGTAGTCTGACTTCCCTGCCTGATTTTAAGATCTTTTCTTTATTTTTTAACACAAGTGAGGCCTACAGTTACCCCAGCTTGCTTCCTGGAGAGAGTTTCCCAACTTCCATGCAGGAAGGAAGACATCAGACAGAGGCTGGCATTTCTGTGGGTTGAGGAGACAGAGTTGGGTGTGTGGAGAGGCTGAGGCAGAACTCAGAGCAGGTACTAGAGAGGAGAGCAGAGCACAGAGAAGTAATTCCAGAGACCAGCAGATACGCCTTCAGTCTTCAAGTGACGTATGATCAACACATGCATATAAGCGAACCACGATAGCGAGGGAAAGAACTATGCAAAAAGGAGAATGGGGAAAGGGCACTGATGTTCACACAGGCCCTGAGATAGTCTGTGTGCTTACCAAGCAGAGAAGCAAAACCTTGCCCTTTCTGGTGCCTCAGATAGAATACTCAGAAGCAGGGTAGTGGGGCTACATTAGCCTTACACTAGGCTTCTCTGATGCTGCCTAACCGGGCACTATTTTATATGATTCCATTTTCTCTATTTCCTTAGTATATCAGCTAGCATTTAAAAATATATTTAGTCATTGCCCTAGAGTTTGTAGTATATATTTACAACTAATTCAATCCACTTTCAAATAACACTATATTACTTTATAGGTAGGGTGCTTTGTAATAACAAAGTAATCCTAATTGTTTCTCCTGTCCCTCTGTCATTGCTGTCCTTCATGTCATATATACATATATACATACAGAAGCATATATATATACTTCTTGAGATATAGACATACTTGAATACACTGTTGCTATTATTATTTTGAACAGACTTATCTGTTAGATCAATTAAAAGTAAGAGAATAAAAAGCTTTTATTTTAACTTCACTTCTTCTGTCTTTGATACTCATCCTTTCTTGTGTAGTTCTAAGTTTCTGACCTATAGTTTTTCCTCTTCTCCAAAGAACTTCTTTTATCATGTCTTTTTTCCTTTAAAAAAAAAAAAAAGATTTATTTATTTATGTTAGAGAGAGCACATGAGAAGGGGGATGGGGCAGAAGGAGAGGGGAGAGAGAATCTCAAACAGACTCACTGTTGAGGGCAGAGCCTGATACGGGGCTGGATTTTATGACCCTGACCTCATGGCCTGAGCTGAAATCAAGAGCTGGATGCTTACCTGACTGAGCTACTACCCAGGCACACCTTCTTTAAACATCTTTTTTTTTTTTTTTTAAAGATTTTATTTATTTATTTGAGAGAGAGACAGTGAGAGAGAACATGAGCGAAGAAGTCAGAGGGAGAAGCAGACTCCCCATGGAGCTGGGAGCCCGATGTGGGACTCGAGCCCGGGACTTCAGGATCATGACCTGAGCTGAAGGCAGTCGTCCAACCAACTGAGCCACCCAGGCGCCCTCTTTAAACATTTCTTGCAAGGCTGGACTACTGACAACAAATTCCACTAGTTTTTACTTGTTTGAGAAAGTCTTTATTTCTTCTTTACTTTTAATGGATAGTTTCACACAGTATAGAATTCTATGTTAGTGAATTTTTTTCTCTCAACATTTAAAACCTTTCCCATCACTGTCTTTTTGCATCCATGTTTTTGAGAAGTTAGATGTAGTTCTTATCACTCACTGTTCCTCAAAATGGAAGGTTTTCCCTCTGGTTCTTCAAGGTTTTTTTTCTTTGTCTTTGATTTTCTGTAGCTTGAAAATGATATACCTAAATGCAGAGTTTTGTTTTGTTCTGCATTTATCCTGCTTGGTGTTTCTTGAGCTTCTCAGATCTGTTATTTGATATTGAACATTAATTTAGGGAAATTCTCTGTCACTATTTTTCAAATATTTCTCTTGTTCCTTTTTCTTTTTCTTCTTCTAGTCTTCGTGTTACATATATGTTATATCTTTTCTAGTTGTCCCATAGACTTTCTACCTTGTTTGGTCTTTTTTCTCTTTAGTTTTCATTTTTAGAGATTTCTGTTGAGATGTCTTTAAGTTCAGGGATTCTTTCTTCATCACGTTTAGCCTACTAGTAAGCCCATCAAAAGCATTCTTAATTTCTGTTACAGTGTTTGTCTCCCGCATTTCTTTTTGCTTCTTTCTTAGGAAATCCATCTCTCTGCTTACATTTCCTACCTGTTCTTGCATGCTATCTACTTTATCCATTAGAGCCCTTGGCTTATTAATCATTATTTTAAATTCCTGGTGTGATAATTCTAACATCATTGCTATGTCAGTTTCCAGTGCTTGCTTTGCCTCTTCAAATGTTGTTTTTTGTTTTCCTTTTAATATTCTTTGTATTTTTTGACAACCAAACGTGATGTACCATGTAAGGGGAGTGCTTTAGCAATGTGGTGGTGAGGAAGTGGGGGTGGAGAAGAAGTGTTCGATAGTCCTATGATTAGGTCTCAGTCTTTAGTGAAACTATACTTCTGGATTATGAACTTCAGAAGTACTTCTTAATACCTCTCTGCCACTTTAATTGGGAGAGAATGGCTAGAGTAGGCTGACCTTTTCATCCAGGTCAGAAACCTTGAGAGAGAACCTCAGCAGGTTTCTCCAGTGTTTACTATAGGACCTTGGTTGAGCTTCTAGAGGTAAAAATTACAAAAACATAAGGCCTCTATGACTGTGTCTTCCTGGAAGTTTTTAGCTTCTACACTGAGCCTCTAGCAATTTGTTTATTACAGTTCAAGTTTTCCTACTGCAGCACTGATTCCCAAGGCAATTTTCACTTGCGAGTTTCTGCTCTGGTAAGCTCCTTCTATTTGCCTGTCTGTCTCTCCAGTCTTGAGGGGCAGTAGTCTGCCCCGTATCCTCATCTCTCTTATAGGTCCTAGGAGAGTTGTTCATTTTAAAATCTCCTCAGCTTGGTACTTGTTGTTAGGATGAAGTGATGATTTCCACGTGTCTTACATATGGAAGTGGAAACCGGTTATGAATTTTTAATATCTTTCTTTAGTAAGTTTAAAAATGGAATGGGAAGAGAAAATAGCAAGTTTGCAAGTACAAGACACCAGTCTGAAAGAGTCAGAGGACTTATGGGAAACTATGAATGAAAACCAAGTTCAAAATAGAAAGGAAGAGTCAAAGATATCTGGATACATGAAAGCAAATAATAGAAATATTAAAATTTTCACCTCTGGCCTGGTTTTGCTTTCCTAGCATTTATGGTTGTGGGAGGACCAGATTCTCTTGTACCCTTTACTCCATCTCTGATCAGGAGCTAGTGTCCAAGTCCCGTGGACAGTTACCTGTGATTGATTACGATTGCTTCAAACCATGGATCAGCCAATAGGAGATTAGTCTTGCCAATTCAGTGTTTCCTTTTTACATGGATTAATAGAATGCCTGAAATTAAATGAAAACTTATTTTAGAAATCTATTATTGATTTTCAAAACTGATATCAATATAATGATGACAAAAATTTGTTAATAATAGTGATTATGTTAATATTTTTAAGAATAGGGAGCTACATTTTCTATCCCTTTGCTCATTTGAAGTACAAATTGTGATAATAACTACATCCTCTAAGATTTCAGAACGTATTTTATAAATTTTTTCTTTTTTGATGGGTTTGGATCTTAAAAATGCTATTTAGGGTGATTTCACCTGTACAAGTCTGGAAGATATAAAACAAATTGACTTCATTACAATTAAAGAATTTTATAATATTCAATATGTATATATATTATTAGCTATTTTTTCCTTAATAGGAAAAGTCATAGATAATAATAAATGAATACTTTACTTTCATTTTGGGATCATACTTTTTCATCTTGAGCAATAATAAGCAATTTAGGTCAGTTAATTCTAAGAATGTTCTAAAGGAAAAAGCCATGTTATTACAGTAAAATATTTCAACTCAGTAAAATGGAAAGTTTATTACTTTTATTTTCTGTGGAGAATTATTTATGTCAACATGTGTTTATTTAGTAGATATATATTTTACTAAAAGTTTGTAATACATACACTTCTGAAGTTGACGTTACATTCTAGGGATGAAAACACTATTATTTATGCTGGGTATCTAACTAACCATAGTCTTATTATTTTTTATTTTTTTTAGAACCTCTTTTGAATTACATATTATAATACATACTTGCAGTATTCTATGGGATTATATTTTAATTCTTAATATTTGGTTCTTTCAAATTCAGTGATAACAAACATTTTATGTGTAAGTTCCTACTCTTAATGTGAAGAAAAAGCATCTATTCAACGTTTTTTAAATTCTCTTTGTACACTGAATAACAAGACTTGATCTGAATATTAGTAGAATGGCATCCTTAGGGTACAAAAGTTTTATGATCTTGTACTTTATATAATGCTACATTTGTTTAACTAGAACATCCTTTCCCCCTGATGATATTCTGGTGTGTTTTGTTAGGTAATTTTATTTCTTGATGTTCCATCCATGGATTGTCTTATTTTAGTTATTTTTATTCTGTTGCCATTTTTCAATTAGCAAATTGTAAAAAAAAAAAATTCATATGTCATGTTCCTATAAACTAGAAATTAACACAAATCACCCGTGAATATTTCCTATACTTATTTTATTCTGATTGGAAGTGAAGTTCAGTTAATATTGAAATGCTCTAATCCAGTTTCCTTTTATCCTTTATTGTCTTATTCTAGACATAAGAAATAGGATTTACATCATTGTCAAGTGTTCTCATAAAAAGAGTTAAATATTAACTTGGCCTTTAAGGAATCTTATCAGTGTGTTACTTTATTTATTTATTTATTCTCATTAGAGAGGCATACGATGATAGAGGAAACATACGATGATAGAGGAAACATAAGGAGCAACATTTCCTCTTTTTCTTTCAGTAGGTAAGGATTTCCCTTTTTAATTTAAAGTATTTTGAGGGAGCAGACTACAGTAATCTCTCACTGACTAAACAAAACCTACAACCCTAGAGTTGGACAGGATCTTAAAAGTCACGTAATCCAACCCTTTAAACTATACCTGGCTAGTGGCCATTCTTTCTTGTCTGCACTGGAGGTTAACTTATTACTTCTTGAAAGAGTACTTCCTATAAATTCTTTCTGGCTATGACTCTAATGAAAATTACTATTTAGAAGAGATCATCTCTGACCTGCTTGTTAAGGCCTGTAGGAAATGGAGGAGTTAGTCAACAGCTGGAGAAGGTAGAGTATTCCAGGCAGAGGTTCAGCATGAGCATAAGAAGCTGAAATCTGTTCGGTGTTGATGGAACTAGAGTGGAGAGTAGGTAATGGTGAGAAAGGAGAGGAAAACTTGGGTCAAATCAAGCAACACCCTCTATACCACACTGAGGAGCTTGAATTACAATGGGGGAATGATGACCATTGATTTTAAGTGAAGGAACAATGTGACCACAGTTGCATTTCAGTTAGATCTATTAGCTGTATGGAGGTTGGATAGGGAATGGAAAAGGTTGGAGTGAGGAAGACCAGTTATGTTGTTGTAAGATTCCCAAAGGGATGTAATGAGAACCCAAATTATGAGAGAAGGGTATGGTTATAAGATCATAAAATAATGTGACTACTGATCAAAATGGCAGATGTGCAGGAAAAAAAGACCAAGAATGGAATTTATCTTAAGTAACGCTGAAAATCACAAGATGGTAAACTCAGAAATAGGATTGGATTTAGGGATAGAAAGGGTCAGATTGGAGGTAGGGGTGGAGATTTGGAATACATTTTTGTATACTAAGTTTGAATTGGCACTAGAGCTTTCCAGGGGAGAGTGAGCAGGTGACTCCATCTGAAGCTTCAGAGGAACAGTTTATGCTGGAGATATCAGATATTAAACCCACAACAGTGGATGACATCATGTAGTGATACAAGAAAGGTGAAAACTGAGGATGGACCATGGGGAACATCATCATTTATGGGACAAGTAGAGGAAGAGATGCCCAAAAAGGTGACTGAGAATAATCAGGAAAGTAGAAAAAGAACAAGGAATATTTGGTATTCAAGAAGCCAAGGAAGTTAGTGTCAAAATGGACAAGCATGAACAAGTGCTCTGTCAGATGCAGACAAGATGTCCTGTAAGTTAACAGGCAATATGTTTCTACTGGATTTGGCAATGTGGGAAACAATTTAACACTTTAACACTTGCCAGAACAATTTCAGGAGAATCTTTGCATTGCAAGTGAGATCTCCGGGAGTGGGCATGATGTGTATTATTTTTCTCAAAATCTGGAATACAAGGGAGGAAAAATGGATGACAGTTCAAGAACATGGGGTCAAGAAAGCACTGCTTTTAGGATGGGCTTAAGAGGCTTTAGAGGCAGAGGGAAGAGAACCAGGAGAGAGAGAGAGAGAGATTCGAAATACAAAGGAGAGAAAGGACGGCTGATGGACCAAGGCCCCCAAAGTGGGAAGGGTATGGTTTTAAGAAGACACAAGTAGGTCCTTTTGTGAGATGAGCATTGCGTCCTCTGAGAAACAAGGGAAGGAAGTGAGGATAGATAAGCAGATGCATGTGAGTGACCAGGAAGTTGAAGGAAATCATGTTTGGTGGCATCAATATTTCCTTGTAGTTGGGCCAAGGTCATATTCTGAGAGTGAAAGAGGCTTAGTAGGGGCTATGAGATAAAATTTGAAATGGATGCTGGGAAGAATAGGGAAGAGATCGACAAGTACACGGGAAACTATTAATGTGCAGTACCGCAGTAGCTGCTGAAATTGGCATCGTGATTATGTAGTGGTTTAGTAATCTACTCTTGCAACTTTTTTTCACAGTTTGCTGAAATCAGAGAAAGCAAACTATAGTGTTGAATCAGTTGGGGTTTTACAGGGCAAGCATAAGACAAATATGGGGTGCACAGGAAGGGAGGGTGTTGAGGAAACAGAGTTAGATAGGGAAAGAGAACTTTCATGCTAAATAGAAAGAAGTAGAGCTCAGGAGGTGGCTAATAGATAGCAAGAAAATGTGGAGGAGGTGAAGGTCAAAGAACTGGTGGGTTCCATGTGGCACAGAGGGTGGGTTTGATTGCCGGATCTGCAGAGATACACGATTTTGGCCATATGGTAGAATGTTTTTAGTTTTTTTTTTTGTTCATTTGTACACTGTTGCTGTATATGGTATTGTGTCCCTTCATTATTTAGCAATTGGACAAATATTTATCTAAGACATGCTATCTGCCAGTGCCATGGTATACCAGTAGGGAAGAAGACAAATATGGTCCTCACTGTGTTGCAGTTATGGATGAATGTGGCACACGCAAGTAGACAATGAATTATACAAAGTCCTGGGTGTTAGGTGTTCTGAGGTTGAGCTGTGTGAGCTGTGTGAGCTTGCCAACAAGCTATATTTTCCCCCGTATTTTACTTGCAGAATTTTCCTTTTGGAAAATGTGTACCCTTTCTTGTGGGCAGGTCTTAATTTTCCTTCTAGAATCTGTCCCATCAGAATTTAATTTAATGCAGATATTTTATGATATAGTCTGCTGAGTACTAAGGATATAAAGAAAGACTAGGAAATAAAGATTCTATTTGGACTCTCCCTTTTTTTGCCTTCTGGGCCTTTGATCCATTGGTCATCTTATATCTGATAAGGTAATCTTAGCTTCAGTAATAAAAATCTCTAGAATATATAATGAGTGCATCTTAATTGAATTTCTCACTCATATAAAGCCGAAACATAGCAGGTATCTTTGTTCTAAGCAGTGACTCAAGGACCAGGGATCTTCCGTCTATGGTTCTGCCATTTTCAACAACATTTGCCGTACTTGATTTACATTTGTGCATCAATGTAGTACTAGGTAATTAACTTAACCTGACTCTAACAATTAGCATATGACATAGACTTTGCTAATCAGTGCTTGTCCTAACTGTGCCAATGGTGATTGATTCAGAACCCAAATAAGCTCAATGAGGGTGAATCATATAACTTTCCTTAGAACTAGTGGGGCAGAAGCATTACGTTTTCCTCCCTGGACAAAGATGAAAACATATTACTCAGGATTGCTATAGTCATCTTGGGACTACAGAAGGTATGTCTGAACATGTTGGAGGAGCTGGCTATGACGGTACCCCACTTTGAAGAAATCAAGCTGGGAAATGGAGATAAATCCAACCTTCGTTATATTGTTTGAGTGCTGGATCAAACCTTGCTTGAAGTCATTTTGTTTCTTTAGTTAAAGTAAATCTACATTATCTTCTGAACATATATGTTTAGGAGGAGTTTTTTTTTCAAGGAGCAAACATGTTCACTAGAAAATACGAGAAGGCAGTAAATAAAGACTCCTTATAATTTAAGCTGGTTTTTAGTTTTGTCTTTTCTCTTCTCTTCCTTTCCCTCCTCCCCCTCCCTTCCTCCCTCCCCTCTGTTTATTCTTTCCTTCCTCCCTTCCTTCCCTCTCTGTTATTTGCAACAAAGAACCTTCGTAATGGCATGCGAATGCCTGCTATTCCAACTTTGACCACTTTTGACCTCAACAAATTAAAAATTTTAATGAGTTGTAGATTACATATTTGTCTTACATTTGTATCCATTACATGCATGCAAATATACATTGTACTTATGGCTGGCCACATCATATATAGGAGATTTTGGAGCAGGAGCTTTAATGGATAGTGGTATTAATTTCAGTTTAAAGTTCTCCTGAGGAAAGTGCCACCTTCATTAGTCCTTTTATATTTCCCGGTCAGGGTCTTATGTGGTAATGCCACAGTTTTTCCTCTATATTATATAAATCTTGCTCTGATTCCTCTTACCAAGGTGAGCAGAGAGTATAATACCAGTAATTTATCACCTTACCTTTTTTTTTAATCAGTAAAGTTTCAAATAGTCCTAAGACTATAGGGGTCCTGGAAACAAATCTATCAGTCTGTATATACCTGTTAACCTGCTTCTTCTAATGCTGCCTGGTTGATGGTCTTTGGCCCACTCTTTGGCACTATGGTGTACTGTTTAAGATGGTGCTGGTTTGCAACCTTGGGAATTTCTCAAATAAAATCTGACATCTGTCCCAACGCATGGAGGGCAAAGAGAGACCGAAGAAGGAGTCAGGCACCTTCCAGTTGGGAGGTGGCAGTTTTAATAACAAGAGTACACACACAAGGCATGCCTTCAGTGGTCACAAGGCAAGTAAATCTCCATACTTGCCCACCACAGTCTTAAAAATTCATATAGAGGCCTCAACTGAGTTCAGTTGCTTATACCATCTACACAGTTTTCTTTCCTTTTTTTTTTTTTTTTTAAGATTTATATTTATTTATTTGACAGAGAGAGACACTGTGAGAGAGGGAAAATAGTGGGAGAGGGAGAAGCTGGCTTCCCACTGAGCAGGAACCCGATGTGAGGCTTGATCCCAGGACCCCAGGATCATGACCTGAGCTAAAGGCAGACACTTAATGACTGAGTCACCCAGGTACCCCTCCCCTCCCGCCAGTCTGGACAGTTTCAACAATTCATTGCTCTCTCAAGATTGTGCCATTAAAATCAGCTCCCACCCTGGGAATGGTGGGGAGAACGTGCATCCAACAACAGGAGAAAGGATCAGGAGCCTCTGAATGCTTAGGTTGGCTTGAGGGTCACTTGGGGATCATGTTCTCTCGATGACCCCCTCCAACAGCTAGCTGTGTCCTGCCCAGGTTGTTGTGTTCCTAATGGAAGTAGGTGATCACCCCCACTGGTCATAGCCCTTAGGGTTAGGGTTAGGGTTAGGATTAGGGTTAGGATTAGCTAGCGCTCAGTGTCCTTACCGGACTTGGAATGCCATGAGCCTTGATGCTGGCTTTCACCAGCATCCATGAAATTAAATCCAAATGAGGTTCTCCCACCTTGGAGGCCTAAAATCTGGTATTCTCTCTGAATCTAGAAGTCCTTGCTCTAATGAACCCCTTTCTTTAACAAATTCCCAGGAGTAGGTCTGCCCCTATCTCTTGTGTGAAAGCACAGACACTTCTACATCTTTTCCTCTGGGATTGTTTATTTCTTTATTTTAGGCCTCCTCATGAGAACCACACCTGAGCAAAAGGTACCCAGAACATAGGACAAAAGTCTGGTTGTGAGGTAGAAAGGAAATATTCCTTTTTTTTTTTTTGCCAATGAGAACACGTGGCAAAAATCCCCCAAGAAACCAAACAGTTTCCCCCTAATTCTCCCTATTACACTTGCCTTTTATTTTTTTTTTTAATTTTCCACTACATATGTGTGGTCATTATATATTTTTAAATATGTTTTTAGAACATTAATCTTGTTAGAATTTTATAACATGTTATTGGCCTTAAAGCCCCTGTATATCTAGGAAAGATTCCGAGATTTTCGGGCCCATCACTTGACTTGAACCAGCATTTGTAACAGCCAGTCCCTGTGTCTTCTGACACCTCTATAGGCTTGCGTACTGTCTTACTGCTTCTGCCTGTTCTAAGATTCATTTTCCAATTACCTTGACCTTATCATATGTGATCATCCCTACAATCCAAGATACATTTTACTAACATAAATATACACTTATATTCACAAACATATCTATGATTAAAATAAAAGTCACTTATGACCTTGTCAGGAATGTAAGCACCTTCTCAGCACTGCCCTTTTTCTCTTGTTGACCTATAAGGACTGTCTTCCCTTATTTACTGAAACTCCTCTAAGGGAAAGTGTGATAAAAATTCTGAATTTTGTGGGGCGCCTGGGTGGCTCAGTGGGTTAAGCCTTTGCCTTCGGCTCAGGTCATGATCTCAGGGTCCTGGGATCAAGGCCTGCATCGGGCTCTCTGCTCATTAGGGAGCCTGCTTCCTCCTCTCTCTCTGCCTGCTTCTCTGCCTACATGTGATCTCTGTCTGTCAAATAAATAAATAAAATCTTTAAAAAAATTCTGAAGGGCGCCTGGGTGGCTCAGTGGGTTAAGCTGCTGCCTTCGGCCCAGGTCATGATCCCGGGGTCCTGGGATCGAGTCCCACATCGGGCTCTCTGCTCAGCAGGGAGCCTGCTTCCTCCTCTCTCCCTCTCTGCCTGCCTCTCTGTCTGCTTGTGATCTCTCTCTGTCAAATAAATAAATAAAATCTTAAAATAAAATAAAATAAAATTAAATTAAAAAAATTCTGAATTCTGTGACCTACAGAAAAGGTGGCATATAATTTATTACCCAAACCAGAATACTAAGAAAGGAAGGGGACCTTATTAATAATTATGTCAGGATAACAGTCATAAGCCACTGTTGTCCCAGGCAGACCAAATGTACACTCATACTACAGGGCAAAGACAGCCCATCTTTGTGTGACATCTTTAGGTAACGCGGAGGTTCCTGATTTGATTAGCTTGCAAGAGAAGTCACTTAGGCCAGCAGCCAACTGATGGCAATCTATGTCTACGTGTTTCAAGCAATAGGATGGACACTCAGTGAGTTAACCTTGAAGGAAGTTATGGAGAATTTTCATAATGTGATTTGACTGAACACTGGAGCCACACCAGTTCTGTCCTTCATATATGGCAGCACTTTTATTATGCGTTGCAAGTGAATTTCAGGCCATGTTAACCTGCCATTTTGTTCTAATGACTCTAATGACTGAAATTAGTGCCAGACAATGAGCTTAGCAATGACAGCATAAATGGTACTGTCACAGTTCCCTTTTTACTAACTTTGTGTTATTTCAGCCAGTGCACAGTTAATCTACTATGTTTTATTTGCAAAGCACTCCTCAATCGCCAGCATTATGATTTGACTTTTAAAGTACATCCATTAGTAATTTTTTTGACATATGCGTATGTTGAGAAGGAAATTCACATTTAAATTTCCAAGGAACTCTAATTGCTGATCTTTGCTGTTCTTCAGTCTAAACTGCTGAATTAAATAAATCTTAGTTTGAAGCTGAAAGGACGTGCAGCTAAGGGAACCTTGAACAAAGACAGCCCCCGAGTCTAAAATAAGATCACCTTTTCATCAATCACCCAAACAATGATGGACTTCAAACACCTTCCTGCCTTGCTCTCAGCTGTATCTCTAGAGTACCTAGGACCATGGCTCACATATCACCAGAACACATCCAATATTTTGCTCAACAATGAATAATATACAGTATGAGATTTATGGCATGAGATTTTTTACTCTCAGGTATCCTGTGCTTAATCTTTGTTTATCACATTCTTGACAATGTACAGTGTGGAGACTTGCAGATCTCTGGTTTTCCATAACTGTTAATTCAGTTAATCAGCAAGTTCTGTAAAGTTGTAATTTGCTCTGCTAGCGTTGTTTGCTTCAACAGGAGAGCTTTCCACATTCTTCTTCGAGTTAAAATTAACACTCCCCCTGACTTTCAGATTTGCCCTTTGCTTCTCTTGCACAGGCCAAGAAACCAGATGATGTAACCAAATCTCCTTTTTTTCCCCCATTCTATTTAAAATTTTGGCTAGGGTAATGTTTCTGGTTTCCAAATGAAACCTTAAGTGCTATTTTTTTTTTAAGATTTTATTTATTATTTGACAGACAGAGAGCACAGTAGGCAGAGAGGCAGGCAGAGAGAGGAAGGGAAGCAGGCTCCCTGCTGAGCAGACAGCCAGATGCTGGGCTCCATCCCAGGACCCTGGGATCATGACCTGAGCTGAAGGCAGAGGCTTTAATCCACTGAGCCACCCAGACATCCCCTAAAGTGCTATTTTAATAAAAGTGAGGTACAAGAAAAACTTAGTAATTAAATCTTAAAAGATTTCTCTCTATCCTCAGTAGCCTACATGAGAGCTACTGTCTATCCCTAGAGAGACAATTTCCAGATGGAAATATGTATGTCTTTTTCATAAATTTGACATATCATGAATAAAAAGGGAATATTTTCTCTAGTGAGAAATTCTATTATAGGATTTCAGGCTTACTTTATTTTAACTGTAGTTTATATATGTGTATCATCTCCCTTATCATTACTTAGATAACTTTCTCAGGAATGGGAATAAGCCTACTAGACAAAGTTGATCTTAGGAGAAGCCAGGGTGACCTATGTTCATTTGTTTCTTACTCCCACCATTTGTCATCTTTCTCACCTTTCAGGACAGTAATGCTCTCATTTCTCTTCTCTCCTGTAAATCAAGAAATGTTTCTGCATTAATTCTGATATTAGTAATGTTTATTTTAGTATTCCTCTATACACATTTTCCCTCCTTGAAATATTTGCATTTTAACGTTCTTTCTAATCCTAGCATTTATCTATGTAAAGGGAATTGTAGGCATCAGGGTGGAAATAACCTTTTGCTGGGAGCCACACCAAGCTCTGTAATGTGTACATGCTGCCCCCTCCCCAACCCTTCAACCCACACACTTGTGCACAGACCTGTATGCAGGTGTGGGTGTTTTAGCTGAGGGTGAGGCTGTGTTTGGATCTTATGACAGACAGTGGATTTTTCCTTCTAAGTTTCCACGTACCTTCAATAATTGGGTCTGCCTTGGTTTTGTTTTCTGGTCCCTACTGGGAGCGGGCTTATGGAGACAAAAGGGAATTATGTGGAACTTACGCAATGTCTTTACCATTTGCCCAAAGTAGTTTCAGGATGCCGGAAACCAAAGACACATTAGTGAAACAGGAAGCAGCAGGGGGCCGTGCCCTAATTCCTCTTGTTCTCAGTGCAGCATCATGAATGATCTCTGGACTATCCTAACTCATGTTGGTATTATTTGCTCCAGGATGATATGGAGGCTGTCTTGGATTTCATTCATGATCACTTATTGACAAAGGACCAGAAAGGACATTAATAGAGTCGTTTGACCCACAAGGTAATTCTGTGGCAAAGAGCTCAGAATATAGCAAGATAAGAGAGAGTCCCTAAAAGAAAGCAAAGCTGTGTAAATCGTGAGTCATGATGGACACTGATTTCTAATAATATCTTATATTGCAGGTCAGTTGCTCCGCTTAAAAATGTTTCGAGAGGATCATGGCTCATGGATGACAATGTTCTTCAGCACAATTCTGTTTCTCTTCATATTTTCTCACATATACAACACGATTCTTCTAATGGATGGGAACATGGGGTAGGTTATCTTTCCCCTTTCTACTGTGGTGAGTGTTATGTTTGAAACTCGTAAAAATTCAAAGAGAAATTTTTAGTTTGTAGTAGCCTTACTCTTCACAAATATTCTACTGTAAATAAAGAATGATCTGTGCATTTTTCTTCCCTGAGACATTGAGAGTCTTTTCTCTAAGGAGCCTTATAGTGTTCTGTGTGATACTTATCTTGTGTTCCTTCTACTTGAGGACTTCTCTGTAGGGTCGTTTGAGACAGGTGATGATTTCAGTACAGTCCCAGAGAGTGTGAGAATCAGAAAATCTTATTGACTTGTCTTACAGTTAGTAAAGCTGGCCCAAGATGAAGGTCTCTAGATTTGCAATCCCATTGCTCTGCAATGCCTGGTTAAATGAAGGTGTTTGATACTGGTGGCATTTTTTTCTTTTTTGATACTGGTGGCATTTTTTTCTTTTTTAACTCTCTTGACAGTTCCAACAGAGAGACCATTGTTATAAATGGGTCATTTTAAAAGTGGGCCACCCTGTATTAAATCCAGGGTTGTGATCTATACTTATCAAATCACTAATCAAATCACCATGGCATGAAGAGGTGCTAACAAGGAGATTGTGGATTTTTTCTTTTCTTTCTTTTTTTTTGTTTGTTTAGTAGCTTTCTTGGTTTGCTCTTGATAAGTTTTAAGAACAGACTACAAGGAGAATGGCTTATCTTATAGCACTAAGAATTAGATTTCTGGCAAGAATAAACCACTGTAGATATTGCTGTGTACTGATAGAGTTTCTAAGGAATGTTTCCATCTATTCTCCCCAATAGATTGGAAAGCTAGGTAATACCATTTTCTTCTAAATGTAGACGAGGCAAGATTGTCGGTCAGTTCTGGAGTGCAGTTGTTTCGATGTTGTGTATAGATTTTAGCCAGCACTGTTCACTGCTGAGAGGGATAGCTCAATTAACATTTTATTGTTTTTCCCCACCATTAAAGAAAATAAATAGTAGAGGGATAAATTCAGGCATGTGATATTTAGATCAAATGTTCAGGCTTTGAGAAGTTACTGACGTGCTTTATTTGTGATTATTTCTTACATTTCAAATAATGCCATTTACTGCGTCACTTTTTAAATGGTGGAGTCACAGACCCTAACCCAGGCCAGTCAGGAGAAGCCTCAGCCTTAGTGCAGTGCCTGTAGTAATAGAATGGGTAACGGTCCTCTTGGAATTACCCAACACAACTGGAAGTCTGTCAGAGAGGCGTTGTGCACTCAGCACTGGGGCCAGAAGGGCAAGGGACCCATAAAAAACTTGCATTTTTTAAGCACTTGCTTAAAATATTACTTAAAAATAGTATATGAAATATTGGTTCTGCTTGGAAGTTGACTTCCTTTCTCATTCTTTTTTTATTCTTTATATTTGTTGTTGTATGGAGTTACTGAGGTTTTTGCTAACTGGAAGTATTTATTCTGAGAAAGAAGCAGATTTAAAAATAATAAATTATTTCAATAATAGGTAATCCCTGGCACACTATAAAGCACTCAATAGCTAATAATCAAACCAGTCTTACAGAGGATCTTAAGCCTCAGTACCAGTACTCAGTTAAACCTCACAGTGAGCCCGAGCAATAGGTATTTTTATTACCTCCATTTTACAGATCAGGAAACTGAGGACCAGAGATGGTCTGTCTCTTGTGTAGAGTGACATTATAATTCAGTCTCTACTTTAGACATTAAACAAGGAGTTGAGCGATTAAGTAGTTAATTCTGGTAATACCTCCTGCTCTCAGGCTGGCATAGAGTTGATTGCTGATTGATTCTGATACTCAATCACTGTGAGTGTATTAGTCTTTCTTTGTATTTTTAATCTTTCAAGCTGTGTTTGAAAATGGAAAGAAGTAGGAGGTATATGCAGGAAATCAGAGAATTTATGTGTGTCTGTCTTAACTAAAATTGAAAGTGATTCTTTTTTACTTTCAGACTGAACATAGTATTCCATGTTCTTACTAACTCTTGAATTCTTCACCAATATGTCTCAGCCTTGTTCAGAAGAATCTTTTCCTGAGAGGACATTTTAATGGGGTCACTTTTTAATTTTTAATTCAAAGCAAGGGACAAGTGGTTTAGTTCTACTAATAAAAAAATTACATTATCATTTATAAAAGATATATTACCAGCTCTAATGACACGCGCCATTAACTAGTGAGTACTTTAAGTAGGGATGTAAATTGGAGGAAAATCAGGTGTTAGGAAAATCAGCTGTGCTTTTGGGGTTCTTAGGAAACACCCTGTTACCTGAAGCATTTCTTCTCCTTTGTATGGCAGGGAGTGAGTGATGGAGCCAGAGGCTGTGGATAGAATAGGCATGTGGCTATTATGACTGACTAGTGTCCTGACTGTGGATTGCTGGTGGTGGAGGTGGAGGAGAATCCTGCAATCCTGCATTCTTTTTTTTTTTTTTTTAAGATTTTATTTATTTATTTGACAGAGGCACAGTGAAAGAGGGAACACGAACAGAGGGAACAGGAGAGGGAGAAGAAGGCTTCAGGCTAAGCAGGGAGCCCAACTTGGGGCTTGATTCCAGGACCCTAGGATCGTGACCTGAGCTGAAGGCAGACGCTTAAACGACTGAGCCAACCAGGCACCCCAGAATCCTGGGTTCTTTACAATGAATTTGATTGGCATCGACGATTCCAATGTTTCCTGGTTTGTGGCTCTTTTAGGATTTCAAAGAGGATTCCCTAGTATGATTTGCTTTTTTCCCCCTTCCCCCCCAATTTTAGGATTGGTTGTAAATTTAGGTTCAGCTAAGAATACTTTGATCCCTCCTTATAGAGAACAAAACCGCTAGATTTGTCTGACTGAACCTCAAGAGTTTTAGCCAGAACTGACTTGATAAGAGTCAAGTTGGCTGCTCCTGGTGTTCTCATTGGAGTGACAAACATGCAGCCATTTTCTTCCACAGTGATGGGATTCTTGGTTAAAAATGATTCTGGGGCGCCTGGCTGACTCAGGGGGTTAAGCCTCTGCCTTCGGCTCAGGTCACGATCTCAGGGTCCTGGGATGACATCGGGCTCTTTGCTCAGCAGGGAGCCTGCTTCCTCCCCGCCCCCCTCTGCCTGCCTCTCAGCCTATTTGTGATCTCTCTCTCTGTCAAATAAATAAAATCTTAAAAAAAAAAAAATTCTAAATGACTCCCTCCACCCCCAGGTTTTTTTGTTTTTGTTTTTGTTTTTAAATTTCCTTCCTATTCAGCTAGGTATGTTTTTTTTTTTTTAAAGATTTTATTTATTTATTTGACAGACAGAAATTACGTAGGCAGAGAGGCAGGCAGAGAGAGAGGAGGAAGCAGACTCCTCACAGCAGAGAGCAGAGAGCCCGATGTCATGACCCGAGCTGAAGGCAGAGGCTTTAACCCATTGAGCCACCCAGGCGCTCCTCAGCAAGGTATCTTAAGGCCAATCTTTTTTTTTTTAAGATTATTTATTTATTTATTTGACAGACAGATCACAAGTAGGCAGAGAGGCAGCAGAGAGAGGAAGAAGCAGGCTCCCTGCCAAAGCAGAGAGCCCGATGCGGGACTCAATCCCAGGACCCCGGTATCATGACCTGAGCAGAAAGCAGAGGCTTTAATCCACTGAGCCACCCAGGCGCCCCTCTTAAGGCCAATCTATTGTTAAATCTGTTTGGCAGAAATAAAGAGAGGTATGCTTCAGAGTCCATGGTGTGGTCTTTACTGACTGAACAAGTCATATAGGGCTGGGAAGAGTTTCCACTGCAAGTATCATCTTTCTGAAGAACTTCTTGGTCATGGAATTTTCACAGCATTCATAGTATAAAGCCCTAATTTAGGAAATGTTTTCCTGGCCTTCTCAAATATCTCAATTCCCCAAAGAATAATATGTGTAATGTATAAAGAATGAAATGGTAGGAAAGCAAAGCGTATAGGCTCTGGTTATGTTTGTAAAACGATTCTGAAAAGAGCCACTTGATGGCAGCAGAGGGCATGTTTTCAGGCAAATCTGCCTCAGCCCTGTCGCTGAGACTTGCTCCTTTTGAAGAGACTCTTGTTCCTTTTGAATTTCGGAAACTTGGGTTGAAATGCATGCCTTCCTAATTGTTAATGGACTTTTTGAAGAATTCTACCTAGTGAGCTCTATAATAAGCACTTATGATGTGCTTGGCCTCTTTTTATATTCTTAAACAAGTTTAAATAAGAGTATATATAAACACATATATGCACACATACATATCTGTATGCTTATGGACTTATTCTGGTATTACAAGGATAAATATTGTATTTAGCATGGAGGAAATTAGACACTTGACAGACATAAAATTTCCTCGTGAACTGGAATAAGTTTCCAAAGAGTACATGCTATTTAGGACAGAATATGAAGAATCTGAGGTTTTCCAAAGTTAATGAAAAAGAAAGTTTTATTTTTCCTAATACACAGCTTTTTCCAGAGAAGTGTTACAAATATTAATTAATACATCAATATGTGTTAGGTATTGCAGAGGCAGAAATTGAGAAATGAGACAAAGTGATTTAGGCAATTTTGAAAATAAGTATTAGTATTCATATTAAGAACCTGCAAAAAAGATGAAGGTACAAATTAGGTGATGGGTAATGAAAATGGAATGGATTGTCTCTCTCTTCTGTTTTGTTTCTGATCAGTTTTAGTAAGTAAGAACTTCTATGGAGCACACATTAAATTTCTGGGTGTGGTGAGTCTGTTATAAGTGAGTATGCTGTAAGAGTATGCTATAAGTGGCTTAGGGAAGGTGATAGGAAGGAATATTTAAAATAGACCCTTTCTAGGGATGCATGGGTGGCACAGTCAGTTAAGCGTTTGCCTTTGGCTCAGGTCATGATCCCAGGGTCCTGGAATCAAGTCCCACAATTGGGGTCCTTGCTCAGCGGGGAGCCTGCTTCTCCCTCTGCCTGCTGATCTCCCTGCTTGTGCTCTTTCTCTCCGACAAATAAAAAAAACTACAAAATAAAATAAAATACAACACAACATGACGCTTTCCATGGGGCACTTGGGTGGCTCAGTCTCTTAAGCGTCTGCCTTCAGCTTAGGTCATGATCCCCAAGTCCTGGGATCAAACCCTCCCTTGGACTCCCGGCTCAGTGGGGAGTCTGCTTCTCTCTCTCTCCCTGTCCCTCTCCCCTTCCCCCTGCTGTGCTTTCTTCCTCTCTCTCTGAAATGAATAAAATCTTAAAAAAATAAAATGGATACTTTCCTACAATCTAAAATGCCTGGCTTTTATGTACAGAGGGGGCAGCAAAACCAAGCAAAGATGAATGGGAAAAATAAACAAGCAAGAGACTGGCATAGACTTGTCCATAGGCTGGATGAAATTGTTCAGGCTCTATTGCTTCCTCAGGTGTGTGTGCACAGCTGCCCTAGACCTTACCCCCTGTACGCTTATCCTCATTTTTACTGTTACTCTGGGCCATCCGTGCGTCTACGTGTTCTCTCAGAAAAGACTCTGATTTATAGTTTCAGTTTCTGTTGCCAGAGGTAGAGGTTCCAGCCCATTATTTTTCCCAAAGCTGAGTTACACTTTGATGGAAAATTTCAGGGTAAAATTTCACTCCAGGCAGTACTTTTTTCTTTCCTAAGTTCACTATTTTTAAAACCTGCAATAATGCTTTCAGATTCCTTACTCAAACTTTTTTTTTTTTTTCTCTCTCTCTCTCTTTTTAGTCAGTACTAATCTAGAGGTAACAGCCCTGGTGCATGCTTTTTTTTTTTTCTTTTCTGTTAAAAAGCTATGATCTTCACTTGCTACTGCTCTTGAAGTACAAACTTGGTTGACCTGCTACTGTTGTTTACACTGGTAGCTTCATGCTGAGGAAGGAATGTTTTGCGTGTGTGTTTCTTTGATTTTAAAGGTGCTAAATGTATTTCGGGAAATGGCAAGAAAAAATCCAAATAGTCTTTAGTCATGTTCAGCTATATAGTTTCTGTGTGGCGTAAAATAACAAAATTATTGGTGTCCAAAATTATCCACTGTAGTGGATATAAACTGTAGTAAATGAAACAAGAACCATATTATTTTTCCAAGGGATGAGCAGATAGGGATGGGTAAAGGAAGGAGGCCCTGGGCAGGATTCAGAAGCTGGGGTGGGGAGAAAGCTTGGCTTAAGTATTCAGGAAGCCAGCAAGTACTTGAGTCCATAGCTGAAAAGCTTGATTGGCTGCTAATACAAGGCTGAATGCAAATTCTGCTGGAGTGGTGCTTTAAATAATTTGTTGGCTTCGTTCTTAATTAGGCTAAACATTGACTTGCTTGTACGATTAATTCACAATAATAGCACAATTAATTACTAAGGCTGGGAATAAGGGACCAAGCTGGTTGCTGAGAATGGGCTAGTGAGAAGAAAAGCTGGAAACGAATGGCTGGGTTTGGTCAAGGGGGATTACCTGTGGGGTGCTGGAGGGAGGGAGGTTTGGTGAGAGAGAGGGAGGGAGGGTAGGGTAAGGAGGGTAGGAGGGGGAGGGTCAGGGCAAAGGAGACGGACACTTGTTCAGCCAGAAGCCATGTAGCCATAGGGCCTCGTTGCTGCTTTTTAAACATTTTTTTATTTTTTAAAATTATTTTAATTCAATTAATTAACATATAATGTGTAATTAGTTTCAGAGGTTCATGTCTGTGATTCATCCGTCTTCTATAACACCCAGTGTTCATTACATCACACGCCCTCCTCAATGCCCACCACCCAGTTACCCCGTCCCCTACTCTCCTCCCCTCCAGCAGCCCTCCGTTTGTTTCCTAAGAGTCTCTTATGGTTCGTCTCCATCTCTGGTTTCATCTTGTTTTAGTGTGTTGCTTTTGATACTATTGGTTTTACATTACTTGGTTTTGATACTATAAAGGTCAAGTAGCACAGTCCACTCAAGTTATCACAAGTTTACTGTTAGTGTAGTCTGAATCGATGACGTTTTAAAACATTAATGAAAAACGCAATCGATGTTGCATCCTTGTTACTGTGTGGGAATGCATTATTATCTGTCCAGAATCAACATTGTTTTGACACACTTGAGAGAAGTGTGTTCCGTGATCATTGTTTTTAGTTATTTCAACTCCCTCATTAAATAGCTTATCAAGTTATTACGGTGGGGACAAAATTCCAAACCGGAAATCAGAATATCTGGATTTTAGCTCCATCTCAGCCACTTACTGGCAAAAATAACTTGGAAAAGTTAGACTGTTTTCTTATTTTTTTAAAAAATATTTTATTTATTTGACACAGAGAGATCACAAGCAAGCAGAGAGGCAGGCAGAGAGAGAGAGAGAGAAGCAGGTTCCCTGCCAAGCAGAGAGCCTGATGCGGGGCTCGATCCCAGGACCCTGAGATCATGACCGGAACCAAAGGCAGAGGCTTTAACCCACGGAGCCACCCAGGCGCCCCAGTTTTCTCATTTTTAAGATGAGTTGTTACAGGGTTGTTCCTAGGTTTACTATTATCGACCTCATCTTCATTATTATTAATTTTGGGGAAATGCATGCTTCTAAGGTGAAGAAACAAACTAACTTTAATCTCGTTTACCATTGGCTTTGTTTTATATGGAAGGCAATGTGACAGAGTAGCAATAGCATGCACTTTCGTCCTGACACTCTTGCTGTATGACCCTAGGTAAGCTTCACTTTCTGAGACTCCCACATGTAAAATGGGGATATTAGTACTATCTTAGGGTTGCTGAGGCAATCAAAGAAGACAAAGAATGCATAGCAGTTGGCAAGGTGCCCACCGTATTGTGAGCTCCCAGTGTTAGTTGCTTTTATAATAATAGAATACGTTTTAGTTTCTCAAGGACTTGAGCTCTCAATAAATATTAATTGTTGTAATAATAGCAGTAAGTACTTTGGTCAATATAATGAAATGAAATAATTTATGTCAATGATGTTATTAGATTACTATCATACAACTAGGATAATGGTTATCATATTTTATGCAAAATGCCTGAGTAAATGCTTAGCACCAGTAGGTCTTCAGTAAATGTTAATTTCTTAAGCCATAATACATAATACATAGTCTTAAATATACTTGAATCATGGAGTCAAATTAGTATATGGAATACACAGCACCCGGTTCAAATGCTATGAATGCATCTTTATGAATATACATAAACTGTGGCTTATTTTTCATCAACGAAAAGCAAATACAGAGAGCTAATATATTTCATCAGGATTCAGAAGAGGAAATCAGACATAATATTAAGTTACCAAATGATTATTTGCTAAGTTTGATTTTTTTGAGAAGAGGCAACATTCGGTGGAATTATGGATAATATCATGGGACTTCATGACGTGGCGGTCATGCCTGTGGGCCTGGGTGTGAGTATCTGATATTTAGAGACTATATAATAATGAACATCTTTAATTTCCATCTCAATTTCATTTTCCTAGTGGTGAATGTGTAGGAAACAATTATTTTCCAGGCATGAAAAGTTGATATATATGATAGCCTGAAGCTTAAGGTTTATCACAAGTTATATAGTTTAATTTAATAAATTAATATAATAAGAGAGACCCAGCGTGAGCTGAGAATGTGACATTTCTATGACCAGTCATACTCTTTGTAACCTATTAACCCCATTGTTATTTTTGATGGACTGATGAAAATCATTGAACAGAACTCTGCGCACGAGGCCTTCCATCATCCCGCAGGTTTTCTGTCACGGTAACGTCCCTTGCAGTGCCTAGTGTACGGACACCGCTCCTGCTGCTCCGGCAGGAGTGTGGGCACTTCCTTGAGTCTTGACTCAGGGCAGGAGGATGATGCCTTTCTTGAGGGTAGATATAAGTGACTTGCTTGTGTTTTCGGCATGGAGAAAATCACATTGGAACGGGTTAACTTTCTTTTTTTTTTTTTTTAAAGATTTATTTATTTGTTTATTTATTTGAAAGAGTGTGAGAGCTAGAGAGATCACAGCGGGAGAGGAAGAAGCAGGCTCCCTGCTGAGTCAGTAGCCCCACACCGGGCTCCATCCTGGGCCTTGAGGATCATGACCTAAGCTGAAGGCATACACTTAACTAACTGAGCCACCCTAGCGCCCTGGAACTAGTTATTTTTCTGTTTCAGTTTCCTTTAGGCTGTTGCCAGTGTACACTCTACTTTTATTTTTTTCCCTAGAGTAGCAATGCACATGAAATACTTGAAAATGTTAGTTACAAAAGACATAGAAGAGCATAATATTTAAGTAACATATTAAATGAACACCCTTACCTAATTGAAAAAAAATCTTACAATAAAGATGGATAAAATATACAAAAAATATGAAGACAGAAAAGAGTATTGGGTTTTGACTTATATTTTATAGACTACATAGTTTAATTCTTTTTTCCTAAAATGCATATTTTAAAAGATTTAGTGGGATGGTTCTCAGGCTTTTTATGCAAAGTGTAAGATGTTCAGCATCCTGTGTAATAGCAGAAAATATCAGATATAAAATACTTCTATTCTTTTAGGAAAAAAGTCAATAGACCTCTTTGCTTCAAGGTCATCCATATACTACCTAAATATGCACTTTATTTTTAACTTATTATAAAATATTATTATTGGCAAGGATAAAATACACCAGTGATTATATGTAATGAATAATGTTATTATTCAATATATTGTTATGCATATATATAATGTCTGCTGCTAGATACTTAAGTGTATTTCTTAATTAAGCCATTTTACTTTTATTAGAGAATTTGATGTGTAAACTTAAAGCTAAGCATCTAAAATAAATCACTGAGGAGAAAGCTATAAATAACTACACAGAGATAAGTTTTAACAGTATGCATATATTGAACCTTACAGTGACATCTTAATTGAATATGTGGATATATGTAAAACTGATAAGTAATCAGGATTTCATAGGTCTTAAGTGAGCAACAGGTGTGATGTCTCTGTTGGGATGTTAAGTTAATACAAGGCTCAGCAAAAGGTGGAGAGCTAAACTACAGAAAGTCAGCTTCTTAGACAATTTAACTATCTGGAGAGGATGGCTTTGATTATCACTTCACTACATCATTGAGGGAGGGTTCGTTTCAGGTCAGTTTATGAAAATTCAATGACCTAAATAAATTAGTAAAGAAGCTTGACTTGTGCACCCATTTGGGGGAATTGCTTCTAGAGAATTTACTTTACAGGCTTTGGGAGGGTTTTTAATTAAAATTCACAATAGCCCTTTCTCCTTTTCTTTCTTAGGAACAAGGTCTCAGAGCCAGAACCATTGACACTGCTGATCTGTTTGAGATTGACTTTCTGGTTAAAAAAAAAAAGAAAGAAAGAAAGAAAAATTTCCAAGTACCTACTTTGGGCACTGATTAGCAGTTACAGTTTAAAAACTCATCTCCTTGAGCTCAAACAAGCTACTCAAACAAGTAACCAGAGCTGGTTCAGGAAGCCAGTCACAGGCAGATGTTTGTCATAGCCAGACAATCATGATGATGGGTTACGAAGATGAGGGCAGAATCTAGGGCAAGGAGATCCAAGACAAGGTTGACAACCTGGCGTTGCCTGTCATGGGTAGAGACTAAACTCATAGATTACTTAAGAATCAGCAAAAAGATAGAGCTAAAGTCAGGAGTTTTGGAGAATATAATGAACATGGCGGATCTTCTTCCCAGCCTCCTAAATCTTGTGTACAAGGCAAGGGAGTTTATGGACTCTATGTTAAGAGTTACTAGAGTTGGTATCTCAAAATCAGAACATGAAATGGGAGGCTTCAATGATAAGATCTTAAAACTAAGATACACTAGTCAGGATAGATAAGCGTATGTCTTAGTAACAAACAAATCCAAAAATTTCAGTGGCTTAAAACAGCAAAATTTATTTTTCAGTCACACTACATTTCGCTGTGAGTCAGCTAGAAGGCCTCACTTCAGCCTCCTCATTCTGAGACCATAACTGAAATAGTGGCTACGTTACAATATTGCTAGTTACTCCCTGGGTCTCAGGGGAGTAATTCAGCATTCTGCCTAGAAGTGATCAACTTCTGTTCACAACTTTGATGAGAATGAATTATTTGACCACAACCAAGCACGAAGGAGCTGGGAACTGCATTCATCGCAGGTACCTAGAATAACACTACTGACTACCACATGCGACCACTCCCACCTCAACTAGAAAGTGTGTTTCTTCCTACGAATGGGATATATAAGATGATATTTACAAAATCACTGTAACTGATGTGACTGAAAAGGAATGCATGAATTTCACATGAAAATCTAAGTCTTATTCAGGTATATACAATTATGATATAAGATGGCCTATCAGGTCATTAAATGGGCAATAATGGATCAGAGGAGAAATCTGTTTGATAACAGGAAGGAATGGTTTCAAGGTATCATTGGATTGATTGGTAGCTAGCAGGCACTGGTTCAGTTCTTGTGTACCTCTAGTATACATTCTGATTTGGTGAATACATCCATTCTTAAGCATCCATTGGTGCTTCTCATGCCATGTCTGTTCTCAACACTGTTCTCAGGAATGTCAACCCTAATTATTAGAAATAAATGAGTTAGTGAGTTGAGGAGAAAAGATACAGGTCAGTGGGGCCTTATGAAGATACAGGTAAATTTATAATAAGTCAGAGGAATTATGAAATGTTTTGGCTTCTCCTGTCTACAAAATTAAGATCAGTCAAGAGCATATTTGGAATTTGATCAATTAGAGTAGAGGATCCAACTGAGGCTGAACTTATGCACTCCTCCTAGTTGCCCTGGCAACAGGCCCCCTTTCCATGTTAGTAATATAATAATGTGAGTGAAGAAATAATTGGAGGTAGAGAAATGTGTTCAAGTCAACTCGTACTTCTGGGAGAGTTAGGGAGGAGTTTGCTGAAGGCAAAGGATGAGGTCATGAGAGGGGAAGAATTTGAATTAAAAAAGAAAAAAATAATAATTAAATTGAGCCTCAGCCTGAAAGCTTCTGGGCATAGCACTGCACATAGCAATGTTTCTTCCCTGACTTTGGTTGAAGGCAGAGTAGATAGTAAATCACATGGTTGCATATCTATGTTATCTCTTCCATTGTAGCCCAGGAAACGCACTGCATTGGGAGACTGTGACTGAATAATTGGCTTGGATTGGAGCCATCTGCTCTGCGGATTGCTCTGCCTGCTCTTACAGCTAGCCAGGACGTTCTCATTTGCCCTGAAGGGTCAAGAGGGAGTCAAAATAGCCTTGCCCATATTTTTCCTGGGAGTTTAGCTTATTTGTTTTTAATGTCCTTGGGTATATTTTATCCTTGCCAAATACATCTTTCAAATTCTGCTCAACAGTCTGAGCCTTTTCTGCTTTTATTAAATACATGTGAAATTTGCACCACTGCTTGGAGAATGGAGAGATTGGGAAGGGTTAGCAATGGGCACTTCCTCATTCAGGGCCGCTTTGTCCTCCTCTGAACCCTTTCCACTAGCAAAAGAAGAGGATACAAGTTGCTCTCTCGATTCCACTCCCTGTAGCTTCCAAAACAAATCCCCCCAAAGCCAGAGTAGAAATAAAGAGGAAAACCACAAAGTAGAACCTAAAATAGGACGATTTTGTAATTCATTATCGAGACCAGGACCTTTCTGAGAATGAAAAGGAGTGCTATTAATGATAGGAGACAAGGCATAAAGTGTTATGTCCTGAGCTATTTGAAACATATGGTTGCCCCACCTGAAATAAGTAGGAGAAAGTAGAGAGACTGTGAAGGAAAGAGGATCACCTGGGCATCTGGCACCTGGGCACCTTGATGCACATGGGTGATTCCTGGACAGTTGTAACTTGTAGCCAAGTGCCGTCTCTAATAGGACCATGAGATTGTTTTAAGATAAAGGATCTCTTTGTCCTTGTTTTAGGAATAACTTGTATCAGGTTAGACTAGAAGAATGAGTTCCTAGGCAAAAAACAAAGTTTTCCATCCTCAGGAAAGGGCTTCATGATTGACCAGAGAGCGGTTAAGGTCTGACTGACCAAAGAAATTCCATTTTCTGCTATTGTTTTAGAAATTTAAAGTAAGTTCCATTTGCTTAAGGCCAACCTATCAAGCTCCGCTGTTTTCAGCTCAGATCCCAATTGGAGTAAAGAGGAATCCCTGTCATCGGAGAAAATGACTATAACTGTCTGTAGCGGGCAGCCTCTGAGATGGTCCCGATGTCCCTGCATCTGGGTTTCAGGCTCTTGTGCTCCTTTCTCCTTGAGTGTAGGTTGAACCAAGTAGTTAGCTTTTAATGAATTAAATATAGTAAAGTGATGGGCTATTATTTCTTTTCTTCCTTCATTTTTTTTTTTTTTTTGAGGGAGAACATGAGAGAGAAAGTGAGAGCGAGTGCATGTGCAAGTGAGGGGGTGGTCAAAGGGAGAGGATACTCAGCAGACTCCATGCCCATTGCTGAGCCCAATGCTCAGATTTATCTGAGATCATGACTTGAACTGAAATCAAGAGTCAGATGTTCAAACTGACTGAGCCACCCAGGTGCCTCAGTGGAGGTTGATTATTTTTTTCTTTTTCTTTCTTTCTTTCTTTTTCTTTTTTTTTAAGACTTTTATTTATTTATTTGACAGAGAGATAGAGATCACAAGTAGGCAGAGAGGCAGGCAGAGGGAGAGGGAGAGCAGGCTCCCTTGCTGGTCAGAAGCCCACTATGTGGCTCTATCCCAGGACCCTGGGATCATGACTCAAGCCGAAGGCAACTGCCTAACTGACTGAGCTACGCAGGAGCCCCTATTATTTCTGAGATTAAACTTTTGTCTTGCTTCCCTTTTCTTCTGTTTCTGTCTCTCTCTCTGTGTGTATTTCTCTCTCTCTCTCTCTCAGAGTCCTTACTCTGGGGGAAGCAAATTTACCACACCAAGAGTAGTCTTATGGAGAGATCCATGTGGCAAGAAACTATCTCCACACAATAGCCTACAAGGGCTTGAGGTCTGCCAGCAGTCATGTGAATGAGTTTGCTAGCAGGTCCTTCCCAAATCAAGCCTCAGGGAGACTGTAGCCTCTCCCCATATGGTGATTGTAGCCTGTGACCTGACCTCTGAGCCAGGGTATACCATTCAGATACCTGACCCACAGAAACTGTGAGATAATAAATGTTTGCTGTTATAAACTGCTACATTTTGAGATAATTTATTCCTTAGCAGTAAATAATTAATGTACTGTATTTAAATAATGGGTTCTATGTGATGAAAAGCTCAGAAAGAAAAATTCACACATATAGACACACCCAGAATGGCCACAAAACAAATTCCTTTTGTATGCTTTGTAGGAGTTTTTCTTTTCTTTTTTTTTTAAAGATTTTATTTATTTATTTGACAGACACAGATCACAAGTAGGCAGAGAGGCAGGCAGAGAGAGAGGAGAAAGCAGGGTCCCCATGGAGCAGAGAGCCCGGGGGCTTGATCTCCAGACCCTGGGATCATACCTGAGCTGAAAGCAGAGGCTTTAATCCACTGAGCCACCCAGGCGCCCCTGTAGGAGTTTTTCTTTTGCTCTTCTCCATTTTTTGCATGAATTTTATTTTTTGCTCCATGTTTTTTTGTTTATTTGTTTTTTTGTTTTTTAATCTTCCATGTTGATGTCCATGTTGTTGGTGAGGAAACTTTAAAGCTGTCCTAGAAAATATTAACAAGTAATCAGCAGAGAGCCCAGGCTTAGAGACCATATATTGTATTATACAATGGATATTTGAAGAAAGCATTCCTGGCCTTTCTTATGAAAACCAGGAGATTTTCCTGTGGGTTTTCATAAAGAAGACTTTCTAAAATGTAGAGAACAACATCCTTAAAGACATTCCTAACAAATCCTAGCAGAGTATGTAACATAAATTTTAATGAGCTGTTTCTAGTCTGTCAATGTTGTTTTTATTTCTAGTCTTAATGACTAATCTAACTGTAGGTAAGGCACCCAAGTAAAACTTAGTAATTTTTGAGGAGAATGTCATGTATATACGCCCTTTTTAACAACAGCAAGTATGACACCAAAGGCATCTGTCAAATTTCTTTTGCAGATCGTTTGTTGTCTTTTAAGGATGGTTTAAATTTCTGCCTTGTGACCAGAGAAAACATAGTTGGTCAGTAGTGTCTTAATTTTTTTAGGTATAGAATTCTATGAATTTTTTTCCTTAAATCAATTTTTTTTTTTTAAGTATTTGTTACAGGAAAGGTAAATATTTCGCTTGGTGAACCTGCTGAAGGAAGATTATGTTCAGACAACTTCTCATACTCTTTTGACTATAGGGGTAGCTAAAATGCTGTTTGACTTTTCAGTTTCTTTCTTTAGCACAGTACAGATTCTAGAGTCATCAGATTATAGGTGCCATATACCACTTTAATTTAGGAATAATGGTGTAATGCTCTTTTAGTTAGTCATGAGAAAGTACTTGTATTTGAAACTATTTCCAGACTTGGCAGTTTTTACTGTCGCTTGCACATGGGCAAATAATTCTTACTAAAATCACTTAACACTTCCTCATGAGCCGTGTATGATACACTGATTTATGTGTATATCCTTTTGGTAGGAAATGAGCTGGAATTTTATTTCAGGAAGAATTATCTAGAAAGTGGAAATGTAAAAAGATAGGATAAAATCCTCTCAGCTTGTAATGTCACAACATCTCTAATCAAAGGAAGCATAACAGAGCCATAGGAATATCCTTTTACTTTGCAGAATGAAGCAAAAATTCCCTTTAATGTTTCAAAAGAGGGTAGAAGCAAAATATTCGTTGTGATAGATGTCTGTTAGTGTGCAGTGCAGATTTGTTATTCTCTCTTTAAAAATTAATTTTGGACCACACCTGCGTCCTCATATCAAATCCTTGGAGCCATCTGGCTCTCACCTTGTACTTCTTTCATTCTGTCATCTAGCAACGTGGCTCTCTCTCTCACTAAGAGGCTTTAGCACCTGTTTCCGTCTTACTCTTTGCCACAAGTCTTGACATGAGTCCATGTGGGTCCCAAATCCGCTTGGTCACCTCTGATCTCCTTGTCAGACGACAAATGGATACCTGTCAGTCTTTGTGTGACTTGACCTCTCCCTCCAGCACTTGGCACTTGGCACTTACCACCATTCCTCCCTTCTTGAAATGCTCCTCTGTTCTTGGTTTATAATTCCATACATGTCCCACCTCTCTTTATTCTCTTGTCCCACGGTCCTGCTCTTCAGTGTTCTTCTGGCTGTCGTCACTTAGGTTTCTAATCAGATTTTCTTATTCTATGCAGCCTCCTGGTGCGAGACCCACCTTCGTGGCTTAAATGACTATTTTTGCATGGGCAGTTCTAAAATGTGTCTATGTATCCTCAATTTTTCTTCTGTGTTTCATGTCATGCTAATGTATGTAAATATCTGTAAATATCTATCTGAGTGTTCAACAATACTCAAGCAACATAAATCTGCAGTTGAACTCATTGCACTCCGCACGGCCCAGCCCCGCTAGCCTCCTCTGTTCCATGCCAGTGAATGGCGCTGTTACCAACCAGCAGCTAAGGCCAGACACTTTGATATTGTTCGTTCTTTCCTTCCTTCCCTTATCTCATACACACAGCAGATCACAAAGTCTCTTTGATTCTACCTGCGAAGGATTTCTCAAATCCATCTACTTAGGCCCGGCCTCACAGCTCCTCTCCTGTTGTTTCTTCCTTGGATTTCTGCGGCAGCTGCCCCTTCGCCTTCATCCTCCACACTGTGGTGATTCCTCTAAAATACAGATGGCCCTGCTTACCAGTCGGCGGTGGATTGTCAATGTCTTCCTAATAAAGCCCAAGTTCTTCCCATGGTTTATAAGGCTTTACATAATGTGGCTCCACTTACCTTGTTATTCTGCTCTTTTGTTCCCTTTGCCAAAAAACTAAGCTCCATCCAAAGTGAACTTCTTTCATGGATTTGCTTCCTCACCCCTGGGTCTTCAAATAAATCCCTCTACCCCACCGCCACTCCCTCTTCCCATTGCTTATCCCCTGGCTAACTCATAGCTCTTCTGGTCTCTGCTTAGCTGCCACTTCCTCTGGGGAAACTTCCCTCATAGTTCAGGGTCAGGAAAAATGCTCTTTGTATATATTCCTGTAATCTCAGGCACCGTCCACATTGTTATATCACCATATTGCATTGTAATTGCCTTTTTACATATATATATATATATATTTTTTTTTTTTTTTTTTTTTAAGATTTCATTTATTTGTTTGAGAGAGAGTGAGTGTGAGAGAGCACAAGTGATGGAGAGGGAGAAGTAGGCTGTGGGTGGAGCAGGGAGCCTAATGTGGAGCTGGATTCCAGGACCCTGGGATCATGACTGGAGCCAGAGTCAGACACTTAACTGACTGAGCCACCCAGGCAACTCTAAGGGTGACATTTTAAGTGATACTGCAGGGAACCGACTGAATTAACATAATCTTAATTGCCTAAATGGCAACCAGAGATGAATAACTACATGCAGGAAAATCTGGCGATATTTCAGTAGTGTGGTACCACAGCAGGCCGTTACCCCTCAAAAAGGAAGGCTACTGCCCACACCACCCATTAGTTAGCTGTGTATTTTGAATGACTTTTCCTGGAGTGATCTTATCTACAGAGCTGCCGTGTTTACTGCCCATGTTTTATTAATTTGTTCTTTAGCTTGGGTCAGCCTTTTAAAACTTTTCAGCTCGCTCATCATACTTGTCAGCATTTCTCTGCTACGGGGAGTTTACAAAGAGGATGAAAATATAAAGCGACTTTACAGCCGGAAGTTGTTACTCCGAGTGAGAGTGGTGGATATGTGCTCTTTGGACAACATGGAGGTATTTTTTTATTTCCCACCAGTGCCTTAACATCTACAGTCTGAAGGTGCCAGGTACCGACTTGGCTGGGCAGAATAAGTTTTCCATGTTGGTTCCTGTGTTGCTTTAGCTCCCTGGGTGGGTGAGCATTCCCTTGGCCTACCCAAGGTTCAAACCCCAAGTGCATCAGATAGCCACGGCTGGCTCTCCTCACTCCAGCGCTGCAGAGGAACCTCTAACTGGCTGGAAGGTGATGCAACCCTTTCAGTCATGATGCGCTGTTGTTGTTAATTTCCTTTTCTCCACAGACGTGCCACTTAGCACGGGGCGCCTGGGTGGCTCAGTGGGTTAAAGCCTCTGCTTTTGGCTCAGGTCGTGGTCTCGGGGTCCTGGGATCGAGCCCCGCATCGGGCTCTCTGCTCAGCGGGGAGCCTGCTTACTCTTCTCTCTCTCTCTGCCTGCCTCTCTGCCTACTTGTGATCTGTCTGTCAAATAAATTAAAAAAAAAAAATCTAAAAAAAAAAAAAGTGGTAACTACTTCGGAGTATATTTACGACTCCAGTGAAATGAGACTGGCTGCCCCTTTGCAGTGGCGCAGAAGTTAGAAGTGTCCTGAGCTTCCTGCTGAAGGGCTTGGCCTTCGGAGACGCTCAGGTGACCCTGGGTCCTTGGTTTGAGATTAGTTTCCGAGATGGTATTGTTCATACTGAGATACATCTTTGGGTGCCTACTTTTTTTTTAAAGGAACCCACAGGTGAACTTCTTTCCCTATTCCTAAATCAAGTTTATGACTCATTTTTATACACCCAATTTTAGTAACTTCCTTCTATTTTATGTAGTGAAGTTTGCTTGAGTAATGAGACATCTGAGAGGCTACTGAGACCGTTTTACATATTTTTTGGGGTCAGTTTAGGTACATTAAAAAATTTCTTATGGATATCACCAGAACTGTACATGACTTAGTCTTTCCATAGGACCATCCTAGTTGTCAGGCAGAAGAAAGACAGGCTGGATTCAATTGAATGAAGTATCTTTTACGGTATCCTTCGATCATTTGACTTTAAGCCACAGTTGGAAGAGAAGAGGTTCCTTCTGTTGTCATGCTCTGGAGAGATTTGTCTATGTTGTTCTGCCTGTTTTTTTTTTTTAAGATTTTATTTATTTATTTATTTATTAAAAAGATTTTATTTATTTATCTGACAGAGAGAAATCACAAGTAGGCAGAGAGGCAGGCAGAGAGAGAGAGAGAGGAGGAAGCAGGCTCCCTGCCGAGCAGAGAGCCCGATGCGGGACTCGATCCCAGGACCCTGAGATCATGACCTGAGCTGAAGGCAGCGGCTTAACCACTGAGCCACACAGGCGCCCCTTATTTATTTATTTGACAGAGAGAGATCACAAGTAGGCAGAGAGGCAGGCAGAGAGAGAGAGAGGAGGAAGCAGGCTCCCTGCTGAGCAGAGAGCCCGATGCAGGACTTGATCGCAGGACCCTGAGATCATGACCTGAGCTGAAGGCAGCAGCTTAACCCACTGAGCCACCCAGGTGCCCCTCTACCTGGTTTTTAACAGAGCTGTGATATCTCACTGTCTTTTGATCTCAGCGTCTAGAGAAGCCCTGATTGTGCATCATTATTTGAGCTCCAGTATTAGAGACTTTAAGTAAAGTTCAGAACTTTAAAATTTGATTTTATTTAGAAGACTTTGCATTTTATAAGAGAATATTGACATTACTGTTTACTTAAAATGAAAGAACATGTATCTGGGAATTATTCTATGGAAAGTAAGTTTTGTGGGGGGCTTGCTCTACTTCTGAGTTCTTGATTCTTTATCATATTTTCAAATGAGTGCTTAGTAATGATTAAATGCACATTAGTCTGACCTATATCTGATAGTGGAAGAATGCTCCTTTCTGTTGACTTTGAAGAACACAATTTCTGTTCTTGTTTCTCATTGTCTTCATAATCTACTAACCAAGATGAGCAAAGTTTACGATCTTTCCTTTTATTTTACTTTACCTTGCTCTAGATGTACATTTTTGTTGTATTTTCTTCCAGTGATTATGTATTTAATATTATCCCCTCAACTTTGCTACAACATGGAAATAGATCTTTTTATTAAAAACCATAAAGTAGATAATTACATATTTTTCTCTTCATATCCTGCCCCCAGCCTTATAGAATTATAATTGACAAAAATTGTATATGTTTAAGGTGTACAATGTGGTGATTTGATAAATGTAAACACTGTGAAATGATTAGCACAATCAAGCTAATTAAAGTATCTATGATCTCACATAGCTACCTTTTGTATGCATGTGCGCCCCCTTGTGTCTGGTAAGATCGACTTGCAGCAAATTTTAAGGATACAATACTACTTATTGTTAACTATAATCACAGATCTCTGGACCACATTCCTCTTGCATAACTGAAACTTTGTACTCTTTAATCAACATTTCACCCTTTATCCCTCCCCTAGGCCCTGGTTCTACTTTCTGCTTCTATGAGTTCAACATTTTAAATTCCTCATGTAAGTGAGATCATGTGGTATTTGTCTTACTGTGCCTGACTTTTTTACCTTATCATTATTTCCTCAAAATTAATCCATGTTGTTACATATGACGAGATTTTCTTCTTTTAAAAGTCTGAATGATATTCTGTTCTATACATATCTCTATCTCTTTATCTACTCACCACATTTTCTTTATCCGTTTAAACTTTGATAGACATTTAGTTTGTTTCCATATATCTTGGCTACTGTGAATAATGCTGCCATGAATATGAGAGCATAGATATCTCTTTGAGATGATGATTTCTTTCCTTTTGGGTATATACCTGGACACAGGATTACTGGATCATATGGTACTTCTATTTTTAATCTTTTGAGGAACTTGCATACTGTTTTCCATGATCGTTGTACCAATTTACATTCCTACTAATAGTGTACAAGCATTCCCTTTTCTCCACATCATGGCCTCTACATGTTATCTCTTGTCTTTTTGATGACAGCTATTCTAACAGGTGTGGAGTGATATCACATTGTGGTTTTGAGTTACATTTCCCTGATGATTAGTGATGTTGAACATTTTTTTAATACTTGTTGACCATTTGTATGTATTCTTTTGAGATTGGTATCCTTAGTAATATTGACATGTCTGTTAATATGTAATGCTAATGAATAATTTAACTTTTTGAGGGTTAGTCTTATGAAAATGTTGGTGGCTGTCTAAAGCTCAGGAGGGTCAAGGATGTATTAAGAACCAGGATAATGCATAGAACCCATCAAAATCAAAATGCTGTTTAGATTTCACCCTCAACTACTGGACAGCAAATGAATTTGTTGCTGCCTCACAAACGCCCTGCCTTGAGCTACTGCTTGTCTGCTTTGTAACTCATCTTTCCTGTGACCTAGTTCTTAGACTGGTTTTTGTCTTTAAGTTGTCACTATAAAATCTCTAACTGGGCTATGTCCATTATTCCTTTTATTAATCTCAAATCCTATCTTTATTTTTTACTGTATTGAAGGGTATGGTCAGGAAGATAAATTATATTTGCTAGGGGAAAAGTAAAACTAGTTCTCTGTGTCCTTGACTGTACATATTTGTAGTTGTTTTGGGATCAGACAAACTCTGCTTTAGAGTCCTGTCTCTGCCACTTTTTTAACTCTCTCGTCTGAGGCTATAAGAATTACAGATAATACCTATCAAGACCTTACTATTTGCCTACTACTCTTATATGATTATATATACATCATTTTACTTATTTCTCATGAAAATCTTAGGAAGAGAGACCACTGACAGTGGTTATGTATTTTGCCAGCTGTCCACTGGCTGATAGATGAGGCAGTTGGAATTCAGATGCTGGCTTGATGACTCCACAGAACCTACACTTTTACCTACATTGAGTTTTTTCCACGTATAAAGTGAAAATGGTAATACCTACTTTATAGAATGAGTTTGGTGTGTAATTAATATAGTGTGTGAAAAATGTATTTTTTTTTTTTAAATCAGCCTTTGGGGTACATGGGTGGCTCCCTCGGTTAAGTGTCCGACTCTTGATTTCGGCTCATATCTGATCTCAGGGTCACAAGTTCAAGCCTGGTGTTGGGCTCCACTCTCAGCGTGGAGCCTCCTTTAAAAATAAAAATCAACCTTTATACACCAGATGTTAGCAGACTCTCAGGGTACATTGCATTCTCTGTTAAACAAGAAAGATTTTTGCCAGAAACCCAGTGCCTCTGGGATAGCGATTCATTTTTTTATACTGAAGAAAAGCAGGGAGTGTTATGGTTTTAGGATACCATGAAGAAGCACCTGTTAAAAAGACCAAGAGCCGGATGACCCTTAGCAGCCTCTAATGGTGTGGCACTGGGCTCAAGATCACCCCTGGCCTATCCGCCGGTCAGTGAAGCAGCTCCAAGAGCACCTGGGTGGCTCAACTGGTTAAGCATCTGACTTTGGCTCAGGTCATGATCCTAGGGTCCTGGGATGGAGACCCACATCATGCTCCCTGCTTAGCGGGGAGCCTGTTTCTCCCTCCTGGGCTGCCCCTCCGCCAGCTCATGCTCTCTGTCTCCCCCTCTCAAATAAATAAATAAAATCTTAAAAAAAAAAAAAAAAAAAAGAAGCAGCAGCAGCTCCATACACTAGAGTGGTGGATTGAAAATAACAAGAGTAGAGTTAGGGGTAACTCTAAATCATACTCTTAGATTTTACCAGAAAAATATAGGTTGTATTCTTAATAGAAGTTTGTTTAGTAAGGGCTTTTAAAGTTTTAGCTGACTGAAGGCTAAATGGGAATCTCTAATGTGTCATGAGTGCTAAAAGAGCTAATGCCATTATAAAAAGTGTTTTCCAAAATAAGGAAGGGAACGGTACTGCTTTGTAGTATCAGACCAGGTCTAAGATATTTCGATCACTTCCCAGTCCATATGCTAAAAGCTTCATTGGCTTCAAAGCTGCATTTGGCGGCCAGACCTCACTGATAAAGGGTTTTCTGACTCTTTTATGGGAGGAACTGTTAAATCTGGGTTTTAGCCTAGGGAATGTTATCACTATTTTCAAATACTTGAAGAGCTGTCATGTACAATTGGGAGTAGCCTTAATCTGTGTAGTGCCGGAGGACAGAAAAGAGAAAAGATGAATGGATCACAGTTATAGAGAATCAGACTGGGCTTTACGTAAGAGCTGTTTAACTACTGAAACCGTCTGAAATTAAAGTAACTCTTTTGTCACTATAGCTGCGAGTCCGTTTCCTGCCATTAACGTGTTCAAGGACCTACCAGAAAAAAAACACTTGTTAGGGAAAATATAGGAGACACTCCTGCTTTGGGTGACTGCTTAAACCTGATGACTTCTAATGTCTCTTCCAAGCCCCAAATTCTTTAATATTACCAAAAAAAAAAAAAAAGACATAAATGTTTGTGATAAAGCAAAATACTACTCCCTAAAATGAAATCTAAAGAGAAAAACGGGTTCTACTACAGAAATTACCTTTACAAGAGATACTAAATTTTTTATTGTATAAGCAAATTAAATATGCTTTTCATCTCTCAATAGGAAGGTGAATTTATTATTTTAGGAGAAGGCAACAAATGTCAGGAAGACCGGATGTTGGGTCAGCCTAAGTGGTTTCCCTTAGGAATAGAGTAGTGGAAGTCAGATTATCAGAAGGGTGAGTGTGAGTGTGAATGAAGGCATCTAGGCACATAGTTGAATGTTCAGTCACATCAGGTTCTAATGTTTCCACCTGCATGAAAGGGAGGTGTCAGCTGGGCAAACTCATCTTACGCATTGACTTGACAGGTCCTGTTTTTACCAGGTACAGAAAAAGATGGGTCTGACCAAGAACACACACTCTTGTTTTCTAGCCTTTTGCCCTCTAATTAAACACATCGAAATGCATCTTGGATCAAGTTATAGTTAAATCCAGTAGTCTTGTAGTTAATTATTTTAAGACACTTTTATTTTTGTTTAGACCCTATATGTATATTTTATTGCCCAAATTTCTCATGAAGTCCCTTATAACCCATACTTCAAAAAATTCCCTCTTTGGATCATGTTTCTCTGTAAATTAAGGTATCCAGGAAAATCAGTGATAGTCTTTTTAAATGGAAAGTGAACCTATTATAACTTCATTTTTTCTATGTTACCAGAATTATTTTATCTACTTCCCTATATACGCTTGAAAAGTTTTTGAGATGGTATCTTAATATTTTCCCTTTGCTCACACTGGGGATAGGTCTCCATTTCCTTTTAAAAATCATTTGCCTTTTTCTTCAAGAAAAATTACAACCCAGTTGCTCAGTCACAGTCTGTCTAGGGAGTAACCTGAGAATAAAATATTCTTTGTTAATACTAATTAATTAATAAAATTAGTTTTATTTAATTAAATATTTAAAAATTTGATTCAAATATAAAAATTTTTATTTAATTAAATATTTATTAATAATATTTATTTATTAAATATTTATTTAATTAAATATTTAAAATTTAATTTAAATTTAAAAATAATTAAAGTTGAATTTAATTAATTAATTAAACTTATTTGTTAATATTGTCAGAAAAGGAGAGTATTTTTGCATTAGACATAGATATATATTGCTTAAGAGCTCAGTCATCAAGGACTTGAGCTACATGAATTTCCTGGAAAAAGTCCCTTGACTCCTATTTCCCCTGATGAGGGATTTCCTTAATCTGCCTCTTTGCAAACAGATTAACAAATTATATTAATGTTTTACTACAAGGTTGAAGATAACCACGCAGTTGGAAGAGCTACATAGTACATCACCCCAAAATTTAGTGGCTTAAAGCCAACCTACTGAGTGGCTCAAAAACACTGTAGAACATCGCTTTTATTTGCTCCTGGATCTGTGGGTCAGCAGTTGAGGCTGGGTTGGCTGAGTATTCTTTAGTCCCTCTTATGGGGCCATAGTCTGACATGCCTGATGATGGTCTAACTCACGTGTTTGTCTGTTGGTTCCTGCTGTCAGATGGACCACAAGGGCCCAGCAGGCTTGTACAGGTTTGTTGACATGGTGGCAGGGTTCCCAAAGTCACAAGCGGGAGTTCCCAGCAGCAGGAAGGCAAGCCCAACGCACAAGCAGTTTTTAAACTGCTGCGTGTGTCACGTTTGTTTATAACGCATCTGCAAACATGTCACAAGGTGATGAGAAGCATGACCTGACCAGCCCTAGATGCAGGTACCTCTGATAAATGAAGAGTCATTACTATGGCCAGCTCTCATATCTGTGTCTGTGTTTAATTCTTTGATACATTTAATTTTGTTTTTGGTCAACGTAATATGAGCATAGACTCTAAATAAAAGGAAGAGTGGTGTGGACAGAAAGTGAAAGACCCGTGGATCCCCTTACCCAAGAATCCAACACTGCCACTGGATGCAAACAGCAAGAGGTTTATTGTCACGCAGGTACCGGCGGGTGGTCGGTAGCTCCGGCTAACCGAACACACCGACCGGAGTGAAGCGGGGTCTTTTATAGGAAGGTACAAACAAGTTTTGGGTGGGGCGCAACTGATTGGTGGACAGTTTGAACTTTTGAAAAAGGCATACTTGGGTTTTGCTGATTGGCTCTGAGGACCCGCGCACGCGAAGAGAGAGGCGGGAAGGGGGAAGAGGCTGATTGGTTCTGAGGGCCCGTGCGCGGGAGGAGAGAGGCGGGAAGGGGGAACAAGAAGGGGGAAGGTAGGAATGCCATCATGGCGTCCCTATTATTTCTATAAGCCAAGCAGTTACAGAAGGGCCAGAGAGCAATTAATCCCACAATTAATAACCTAATCTTATACCTAAAAGCCAGCGGTTCACAGAAAAGCAAACAAGCGGTTAGTTATCCTATCTATCTTCTAGGGGAGGGGACTTTCCAGGACAGGGGTCTTTCAAAAGGAATTACACACACTGAGAGCTCTGGATGTGAAGAACTTCACAAATGTCATCTGATTTAACTTTGTAAACTTGGAGTGAAAAGACTGAGAGGCAGGGAGAGTAAGCAATCTGTCCAAGGCCACAGTTAGTAGGTCACACTCTAAGCTAATAAGGATCTCAAAAGCATACAAGAAAAGAAAGAAAGAAAGAATGGGGTAGATAATATCAGTAATGGTACATATGAATTAAGGATCAGCACTGTATTTATTTTTATGTGGTGGTTCACAATGCATAAATAAGATTCTTGCAATGGATTTTTTTTTTTTTAAAGGCTGCAAGTCACTCCATTACCCATAGGACCTCCCACAAGCTTGTGAAATCAGAATGCTCATAACCAGAGGGTATTGCAAACATACCACTATTTTCCTGCTTCTGATTTATCTGAAAGGTGTACCTTGACTACTGTATTACATTGACATAGTGTTTTAATCAGGTGCTGAGCACCTGACCTTTTCCACCGCAGTTAATCTCCTTTTATCAGCATCTACTAACATTTCTTTGGGAATTAAAGAAAATCATGACCTTAGGAAAGATTTGGTATTCTGGGGTGGAAGAGATTAGAACATAAATTTCCCTTATTGATAGACCCTTTTAGAAACTAATAAAGAGCAAAAGAGGCACCTGAACAGTTTGGATGTAATGCCATGGGTTTGAGCGAAGTATTTGTTACTCAGATTTTGTGTCTGAAAGAGGGAAGGGGAAAGCATTCTGGTCACAATCTATCACTATTTCTTTGTTATTCTTATTTCTCTTCAATCATGCAAAATGAAGTGTTTCTTTTAAAATCAGCCCACACACTGTCAGGTCTTGTTTTATTTGGAAAGTGGAATCTTTCTGTAAAATCATGGAGGAGAAAGACTTTTAAGGAAATATCAACAAAGTAGGAGCTGAAATAAATTCCTACCTGACGACTTTATGTGAAGCTTTTCCCTTTGAGATTTTTTTTTTCATACTCACCCAACATGAATAAAGATTTCAAATTAATAAACTGGGAATCATTTGATAGAAAACAACAGGAGGAAAATGTCCATAAATTCCTACAAATCTCGGCACGCAAGGAATTCACATAGTAACTTGAAATTCTCAAGAGTGTCTTATAGATTGATTAGAGAATTTTTAAAGCAAGTCGTCTTCTATGCTCACCAAGTATGAGCTGAAAAGTTATTTTAAAGTCATTTTACTGCAAGGAAAACAGCAGGATTCTGCTAGAACCCAAACGCGGGTTAAATTGCAATGAAACGTTGAAAATTATGAGGTCAAAGCTATATACTTACATAAAAATAACTTTTGGTGAAGAAAAGATGGTATGATTTTTCTAAAATATGACATATTCCAACGAAACACCAAAAGGCAAATTGGCCAAGTTATTTGTCATGATCTATTTTGATAATTGCCCCCAATTTAAGAAATGATAATGAAGACTGTAACCCTTTAGATCATGATAGTTAATCATGATAGTTTTTTATTTTAAAAGTGCTCATGGATGTGCCATGGTGGCAGTCCGTTAAGTGTCAGACTCTTGGTTTTGGCTCAGGTCATGACCTCTGGGTTCTGTCAGGCTCTGCACTCAATGGGGAGTCTGCTTAAGATTCTTACTCCCTCTTCTGTTGCCCCTCATTCCCTCAGATAAATAATTCTTTAAAAAATTTAAAAAGCGCTAGTGAAATGTAATTGTGGTGTTATTATTTTTTACTGATTTTATTTTCAAATATTGTTTTGTATATAGAGTATTGTTTTGAAAGGAAAGCTGTAGCAACAGCAGTCAGTCTATAATTAACTCTAGATATATTTAAAAAAAATCAAGATGTTAGTAAACAAATGATAGAAACTGAAAGGGAAGGTAATTACAAGAAGGTAACTTTGAAATGAATCAAGATGAATTGAGTCTGAAATCCCAACAAGCTTCCTTGGGGCCACACTGATTGCTGAAGTAGGAGGCCCATGCTGGAAGATACACCCCATCAGTGAGAGATCCGGAGAAGACATCTCAAACTCAAAGTTCTGTACTTTGTCCGTTTGGTAGCATTTTGCCAACAAAACATTATAATTCCATTACCCTGAATTCCAAGTCGCTGTCCCACTTCTTGTTTTAAGTTGTTATTTTGGGGTCACAAATTTTATTAGAAAAGAATAGAAGCCTTTGAATAAATACTTATTTTAACGGGATCTGAGATGTAATACATCAAGAAAAATGACATTTGATTAAAATGGAGAAAATGACTATAAAATTCTTTTTCACTTTATATATGTAATATGTATTTACATATTAATTATATGCAGTAATTGTTTAAGTGTTATTTTGTTTAATGTTCATTGCTAATGTTAAAATGTTAGATGCTTAAAGCAACATTGGTTCATTATAGAAAATTTTAAAATACAAAAACAAAGAAGAAATAAAAATAATCTACAATAGATCTAATCGTGATTAACTTTTTGGGGTAAATACACTCAAGATTATTTTCTTTTTATTTTGCCTTCTCTTTTTGAATGATGGCATAGCATGATGTAGAACTAGCAGTAACACTCATGTTCCTTTGGCACTTTGAAGATGTTATTCTGATGTCCTATTGCATCTATTGCTACTGATGTCTTCCTAATTTCATAATTTTTATTCTTTTCTAGACAATGATGCTTTCCCCTTCATCACTGCTTTTAAGATCTCTGTGTTTTGAAGTTCCACATTTCACTACGATATGCCTAACTGGGGATTTCTTTTCATTTATCTTGCTTAGGATTTGGGGGGATTCCCAAATTTTAAAATTAACATCTTTTGTGAATTTGGGGAAATTCTCAACTATTATTTCTTTAGATACTGACTTTTCCTTAGTTCCATACTGTCATTTCTGGAATTTCAGTACAATATAAATTTTACCAATTCATCTCATTCTCTTTTGCTCTTAACTTCTCATTCTACATCGTTTTGTTTCTCTGTGCTGTATTATGTATTATCCACAGGTGTTTCCCAGGTCACTCATTCTCTGTCAAAACTCTGAACTGAACTCCTGCCATTTAATCTATCTGTTGAATTATAACTTCAGCTGGTATTCATCATTTCCTTAAGTTTTGTTTTATTTCATTTTGTTGTCAAGTCAGCCTTTTTCATCCTTCTGTGCTATTTGTGGGCTTAATTATGTTACTCCTAAATTCATGTGTTTAAGTCCTAACCCCCAGTACCTCAGAAAGTGACTGTATGTGAGAACCGGGCTTTTAAAGAGGTAATTAAGGTAAAATGAGGTCATATGGTAAAATAAGGTAAAATGAGGTCATAAGGTAAAATGAGGTCAATCCAGTATGACTGGTGTCTTTACAAGAAAAGGAGATTAGGACACCAACTGCGACCACAGGGAGTTGACTATGTGAAAACAAAAGATGGCCACCTGTCGTCAAGGAGAGAGGTCTTAAAAGAAACCAAACCTTGGACTTTGAGCCTCCAGAATTGCTAAAAAAGAAATGTGGTTTAAGCCACCCATTCTGGGGTATTTGTTATGGCAGCCCTAGAAAATGAATATACATGCTAGGATATTTTGGTTTTTGTATGGTTTCTGTTCATTTTAAAATCTCTTACTATTTTGAACATATTGTGATCTACTTCTAGTTCTTCATTTTCATTGTCTTGTATGGCCTGTACATTTGTGAACTGATCTCTCAGTGAGGCTTTTAGTTAGTGTCTCTCTCTTCCTCCTTAAAGTGTTCCTATTTTTATTTGTAGGATTCTGAATAGAAAAGATTTAAAAAGGGGATTTTTAATAACCAGGACTATATTTGAGTCCTTTTTTTCCTAGGATACTCAGTGGCTAAATTTTCTCTTTTTTTAAATAAAAAAATCTTTATTGTGGTTAAGAACATTTGACATGAAATCTAATTTCGTAGATTTCTTAAGGGTACAATACATTATTGTTGGCTACAACTACTGTGTTGCACGGCAGATTTCTAGAGCTCATTCATCTTGCTTAACTGAAAGTTGATGCTCATTGATTAGCCACTCCCCATAGTCCCTGGCAACCACTGTTCCACTCTTTGATGCTATGAATGTAGCTATTTTAAATACCTCATATAAGTGGAATCCTCAGTATTTGTCTTTCTGTGCCTGACTTATTATATTTACTATAATCTTTAATGTTCATCTGTATTGTTGCATATTGCAGAATTTCCTTCTTTTAAAAGGCTGAATAGTGTTTTATTGCATGTATATACCATACTTCTTTATCTCTTCATCGATTGATGAGCATTTAGGGTGCTTCCACATTGTGGTGATTGTGAATAGTGCTACAATGCACGTCAAGGGCTAATATCTTTTCAAGATGCTGATTTCAACTCTTTTGGATAAATATCCAGAAGTGGGATTGCTGGATCATATGGTAGTTTTATTTTTAATATTTTTGAAGAACCTCTGTACTTTTCCACATTGGCTGCACCATTTTGCATTCCCACCAACAATGAGCAAGTGTTCCGGTTTCTCCACATCTTTGTCTGCACCTGGTTTTATTTTATTTATTGATTTATTTTTGCCATCCTGACGCCTGAGAGATAATCTCTCATTTTGCTTTCGATTTTCATTTCCTTGATAACTAGTGAGGTTGAACATTTCTTTATATATCTGTTGGCCATTATATGTCTTTCTGGGGGGAAATATCTGGTCACGTCTTTTGCACCTTTTAAAAAACTGAGTTAGTAGTTGCTTTACTATTGAGTTGTAAGAGTTCCTCATATTTTTTTGGAGATTAACTCTTTATCAGATATATGGTTTGCAAATATTTTCTCCCACTCCACAGTCTGCCTTTTCATTCTGCTGATTGTTTCCTGTGCTGTGCAGAAGATTTTTAGTTTGATGTAGTCCCATTTGTTTATTTTTGTATTTGTTGCCTGTACTTCTGCTGTCATGTTCATGAAATCATTGCCAAGACTAATATAATGGTTTTTCCTCTGTTTTCATCCAGGAATTTTACAGTTTCAGGTATAATGTTTGAGTTTAATTCATCTGAGTTGATTTTTGTTTGTGGTGTAAGATAAGGGTCCAGTTTCATTCTTTTGCATGTAGATATCCCCAGCACCATTTGTTGAAAACACTATCCTTTCCACATTATGTAATAATAGCACACTTGTCAAAGGTCATTTGACTATATATGCATGGATTTGTTTTGGGACTCTCTATTCTGTTATTGGTCTATGTGTCTGTCTTTACACCAGTACCATACTGTTTTATTTATTATTATTTTTTATTAAAAGATTTTATTTGTTTATTTAAGAGAGAGAGCATGAGCAAGGACTGTTTTAATTACTATAGCTTTGTAATGGAAGTTTGATGCCTCTAGCTTTACTATTTTCCCTTAAGATGGCTTTGGCTATTTATGGTCTTTTGTGGTTTCTTATGAATTTTAGAATTTTTTCTATTTTTCTAAAAAAATGCCATTAGCATTTTGATAGGGGTTGCATTAAATCTGTAAGTTATTTTGGGTAGCATGAACATTTTAATAGTACTAGTCTTCCAGTTCATGAACAGGGATATCTTTCTGTTTGTTTGTATCTTGTTTCATTCCTTTCATCAGTATTTTGTGGCTTTCAGTATGTAAGTCTTTCACTACCTTAGTTAATTTTATTTATATGTATCTTATTCTTCTTGATGCTATCATAAATGATATTGTTTTCCTAATTTCCTTTTCAGATAGTCAATTTTAGTGTATAATAATGCAACTGATTTCTATATGTTGATTTTATATCCTGCTGCTTTACTGAATTTATTTATTCTGACAGTATTTTTAATGAAGTCTTTAGGGTTTTCTACATACAAATTATGTTATGTGCAAATAGGAACAATTTTACTTCTTTTACAATTTAGATGCCTTTTATTATTTTTTTCTTACATAATTGCTCCATATAGGACTTCCAGTACTAGGCGAAATAGAAGTGGTGGCATTTTTGCCTTTTTCTTAATGTTAAAGGGAAAGCTTTTGAGTAAGATGTTATTTGTAGGCTTTCCTTTTTTCTTTTTTTTTTCTTTTAAATGTTGTATTATTTATTTGACAGAGAGAGAGAGAGAGCACAAGCAGGCAGAGCAGCAGGCAGAGCAGGGAGCCTGACGCCGGGCTTGATCCCAGGACCCTGGGGTCATGACACGAGCCAAAGGCAGCTGCTTAACCAACTGAGCCACGCGGGCACCCCGTGTCAGTTTTTCATATATGACCATTGTTACGTTTAGGTAATCCCTTCTATTCCTAGTTTGTTCAGAGTTTTTATCATGAAAGGGTATTTAGTTTTGTCAAATACTCCTTATTTTGCACCTCTTGAGATAATCGTGTGATTTTTTTTTCATCCCTTATTTTGTTAATGTGGTATATCACATTCTTGGTTGGCAGGTTTTTTTTGTTTGTTTGTTTCCTGTAGTACTTTGAATATAAATATATTAACCCATTACCTTCTGTTCTGCAGGGTTTCTGTTGAAAAATTTACTGATAGTGTTATAGTGGTTCCTTTGTATGTAATAAGTCACTTTCCTCTTGCTGCTTCCAAAGTTCTCTCTTTGTATTTGACTTTTGACAATTTGATCATAAATGTCTTAGTGTGAATTTATTTGGGTTTATCTTTTTTGGGGTTCCATTGAGCTTCCTGGATCTATATGTCTCTTTTCTTCTCTAGACTTGAGATGTTTTCAATCATTATTACTTTGAATAAACTTTCCAGTCCGTTCTCTTTCTTCACTTTCTGGGACTCCATAATATGTAAAACATCGACTTGTTGATATCCTATATGTCCTTTAAACTTATTTCATTCTTTTTTGGTTTCTTTTTCTCCTTTGAATTATTTATAATGACATATATTTGAGTTTGCTAATTCTTCTTTTTCTTCTAGTTTGTTGTTGAATTTTTCTGGTGAATTCTGTGGTTCAGAGTTTGTGTTCTCAGCTCCATGATTTCTGCTCGGTATTTTAAAAAATTCTATCTCTTTGTTGAGATTGTCACTTTGTTAATTTTTTTTTTATTTTGACCACAGTGATTATTACAATTATTTTGAATTCTCTGTTAGGTAAATCATATAACTCCTTTTTCTTTAAGGTTGGTTTCTGGAGATGTTTCTTGTTCCTTTGTAATATCTTTGCCTGATTCCTCATTTTTCTTGATGTCTTTGTTGGTGTCTTTAGTAGACAAAGTATGTACCCCTCCCCTCCCAAGGCTTCACAGAGAAGCCTTGTACAGAAATGATCTCCACCAGTCAGCCTGGCCAGAGATTCAGGGCCTCTGCCCTTGACCTATCAGAACTGTGAAAACTAATAAGATAGAAGCTAATTCTTTAGGCATCCCTGGAGAAGTTGGGGTACTAGACACATGGGTCAACTCTTTCTTTGTCCAAGAGTGATCAAAGAGCTGGGATTTTTCATCCACTAATTGTGTTGAGCAAAGGTAGGATTTATGGTGTCTATCAGCCCAAACTGTCACCTTCATTTTCCTTGAGGCTACTAGACTGTCAGACTTAGTCAGAGCTTCAAGGTTGGTAAGACAGATGATAATTCTTTGTGTGCTCCTAGAGAAGTTGGGTCATTAGGCATACAGAGCAACTATTTTCCTTCTCAAGGGGAAACTTAGCTGGGATTTTTCATCCACCTATTCTATGCTAAGCAGCAGGGAGGAACTATGGTGTCTACCGGCCCAAGTCAACATCTCTGTTTTCCCCTGGGTGGCTAATTTGTGCTGGACCAGTCAGAGCTCCAATTCAAGACAGAAACCGTTTCTTTGGGGAACCCTTGCTGGACACATGAACCAATCCCTTTCCTCCCCTGAGTGAAACTTGATGTTAGAGAGTCTCTGATCATATGGATGGGGACTCTGGCAAGAGGGTGTTTCAGTTCTCCCTACTGTCTTCAGTGAATCTGGTTTCTCATTCTCCCCGCACCCTGAAACCTTTCATTTCATTTCTGGATTTCTCACAAAGGGAATTTTTCCTGTGAATTGTTGCTGAATTGGTATGTTTGTTGGGGGAAGGAGGATTCAGGGCTTCCTTCTCTGCCTTTTACAGGTGTTACTCTCCTGTTTTCTAGTTGGTTTGTGTCTTGGGAGTCTTGTGTGCCCTAGATGGGTTTTTAAAAAACAATCCAATGTATAAAATTGAATCTCATTTTTTGGAATCTCATTTTAATTTATATTATTATATGTACCAATGAATTAGAACTTTTATATGTATATCAACAATCTGCATTTCTTCTGTTGTAAAGTTAGGGCGAGGGTTTACAGTCATCTCCTGGAAACAAAAAATGAGTGCATTTTTCAGCCTACATTCTGTTCTGATGATTCAGTGTTATCTATTTCTGAGCTCTGTTATATCTGCAAGTTATAAGTCTTTCTTGGCCTCCTCCAGAAAGTTGAAAATTAATATTCATTTCTATATTTGTCAGGAAAACACATGAGGGTTTGAAGGTGGAACGGAATCTTGTTTTCAACTCTGTTTAATACCTACAGTTAATCATAGAAAAGCACTAATTTTAGTTTGTCAGGATATTGTTACCATATACTAATTTTGTAACAAGTAAAATAAATACTCCTTTTTTGTTGAAACTTTTTTGGAATCTTAGATTAAGCCTTAGGAAAGAAACTAGTGCTATGGAAATCACAGACACTTGAACACATTGTGGTAGAAAAGTTTTGGTTAAATATCTTCTTATAAAAGGATAAAATAAGATACTTTGTGACAGAGGTCTTTCCAGAAGGAGCATGAGATTCACCTGTAGATTTAAAAAAATATATGAGATGCTTGGCACCACCTGCAAAAAAGGGATTTACATAAGTATATTTGTGTTACTTAATCCATATTTTAGAACTCCTCACAAGATATAGAAGATTGTGATTTATAAAATTTTGCTTATATAAAATGCATATATATTATAAATATATAATACATTTGTAACACACAATTTTCAAATTTTAATGACTAAAATTTGGCAGTGTTATAATTTGTTTTACACTAACATTATAGTGTTTTGTTTGTTGTGGTTTTTCTTTAGGAAACCAGTTTTTAAATTGCTTCAAATTCGAATGGAGGCATTTAGACTTGAGGAAACATGATAGATTATATACTGCACTAGAGGTTCTAGAAAAGATTGCACCAAATATTTAACAATGGCTACCCATGGGAATTGCACGAGGGATAGGTTAATTGGAGGTTGCTCTAAATGATAACTGGTATTTTTCAAAGCTATTACAAGTATGTATTTTAGTGTTTGCTAAATATAACACATGAATGAAAAACCACTGCTTTGTAATTACAAGCAACTTTTTTTTTTTTCCCCCAAATGGAATTTCTCAGCTGGAGATGGGAAATAGATATCACCTTAGGACCCAACTCCAGTTGATAGGTAGTGACTGTGTGGGTGCAGTGTTTTAAATAGGATTCAAAGAACCTCTCTATGCTCAGTGGGGAATATCACTTTTCAAAAAATGATGTTTACAGTAGTCAAGGTGAACAGGAGGGGTAGCACCAGTGTTGGGTGTTTATTGACCCTTCTCAAGGTGCTAATAAGATAGCACATGCTACATTCACTTTGTTATTATCTGGTCATCATAAAATGTTTAAAAAATAGATTCACACATAGGAACAACCTTATTCCTTTTAGCTATCTTTTCATGTTTCTGGGACAGGTTTTTAGAACTTGTTACTCTTGGGGATATATTTCTATTTTTCATTGTTTTCTAGTCACTGCTCTTGCACAGAACTTACTAGAATGGGAATTAGGCCAACCAGCAGTTTTACACTTATGCCTTCCTGATAACTCACTTGTATTTGACATTTAGTTTTGGTTTCACAGATGTGAGACCTAGAATCTCCTTACTGCTACATTGTCTTTAACTGCAGTGTCAGTCTGCATTCTACAGTTTAGTCTGCCCAGGGCTGATTTCTCCTTCTTTCAACAACCATTGATATCTGTGAAAGTAGCTCGGATGTAGAAAATTCCAATCCCACAGGTGACCTCTTTTAATTTGGAAATATTTATTTTCCTGAACAATTTTCCTCTCTATCAAGGGATTCTGTACTTAGCTTCATAAGCCTTCTAGAATGGCAAAGCCCTTTTTAGTGAATTCCAGCTCCATAGAACCTGTTCTTCTATTCCCCCAATTATTATTCATATTTATTATTGTTTGAGTTTAAGCGTAAGATTTCAAACAAAAATATGGAATATTTCATCCTAATTTAGAAGCCTAGATTTTAAAATCTCTCTTATCTTCAGGATCAGCAGCCTTTTCTGAATCCTAAAGAAGGAGATTTTTAAATTTCTGTGTTATTTCGACATACCTTAAATACAGTACATTTGAATCGGACAATGGTTGTATTACATACTTGCTCTCAGCATTTTAGGCTGTATCTCCAAAAGGGGAAACCTGCCCTTTGGTAAGATTTAAACTAGTACATAAATCAGAGCCTGGGGATGTGGATGCTGATGTGCCTTAGGAAATATTAATTATAAGAAAATTGATTTAAAAAATTCTTAAAGGTAGTTCTTGGAGTAGAAGGTGTTAGAGCAGTGGACCATTATCCCTCAGTCTAGACTGCTAGTATTCCTGGTAGCTCTTAGCCTGCTGCCTGCTTTAAGCCCACATGAGAAATGTGGATGAACATAGGTATCGAGGGTCAAGTGAATCTGACATCTTTTTTCTTGCAGTTTCAGAAATTAGACTTTAAACCATTTTATTATCCAAAAATGACTTCAAGGTAACTCCACATTTCCTTTTAAAATGCTATCATGAGATATTTCATTATCCTCTGGAGCTTTAGAAGATGAATTTTAGCCCTACTGGCTTTTAATCTAAAAGGCAAGAACATTTAGAAAATGATCCTGTATTTAAATGTTTTTATACCTCACACTCTAAAAGTTTTTGTATAGTTTATGATATCACAGTCCATTCCTCTGAAGTGTACACACTAATAGGATTTGCATGCATCTTTAATTCATTAAAATTCAGTATTTAATGTGGTGAATCTTTGATCCAAGGATCTCAAAACATCTTGCCTGTCTCTATTAGCTCATTATTTTTTCAATATATCCCTGTGAGGTAGTTGTTAAGTATTATTCCATATTTTACAAATGAGGTACAAATGAAACTGAGAGAGGCTTCAGGGACTTGCTTCAAGTCCCAGAGCAAGTTAATAGCAGAAAAGCAATAAAGGCATAGTCCCCTGGCTCCAGAGATTTTCAGCCTTTCCTCAGAATATATCCCTAATTCCACTCTAAAATGTTACATTGTCCATGAAAATTAGCATATTATTACATGCCCAGTGCCTTCAGAAATTAAAATGGACCTAAGAGGAATTTAATGAAATATTTCTTTCTCTCTATTACACTTCGATTAGGTTTCTGGGGAAATATGTGTGATCGAAGTGTCCTTACTGCTCATAAGTAGGTGTTTCTTTTTGTCCAGTCATATAAGGAATGTTGAAAGCGGGGATCAGAATTGTGGTTGTAAGTGTGGTTGAGATTAGCGGTGATTTCCTTACTGATAGAGAATTTTGCAAGCTCAGAGATTTTTCCGTTAATTAGCAGGTTGTTCATCCTTCAGTCACCGAATAATAAAGTCATGAGATGTTAGTGTTATGAGGGACCTTAGGGTTTTCTGCGAGCTTCCACAAAATGTAGGACTTTGCTGCAAAGTATGCTTGGCGAGTCAGCACATTATGCTTGAGTGCTTTGGGAGATGGAAAGGTATCTACAAGAATCTTTATTCCCCTGGTGGATGATTATAATAACAAATCCACGAGTATTTATTGAGCCTTATATTTATACTTGGTATACATTTCAAAAAATATAAGATAAGGAAAGAAATCTAAGATAATGTTCCTGACTTTGAAAACCTTGGCCAAGTTAATTTCTATACCTCAGTTTCCTCATCTTATAAAGAGGAATTGACTTGTTTTGAGGATTCCATGAGTCAGGTGTAAAGCATTTAGGAGAGAGCCCACTATGTAGTAAGTGCTCAGTGAATGTCCGTTCTTATTACCTACAGACAAGATGAGAGAGAGAGAGAAAGAAAGAGAAAGGGAGAGGGGGAGAGAGAGTGCTTATCATTCTGCTGCCTCATTTTGTTCTTCATCCCACGGCCTTCAATCAGCCCATCTTCATTTCTCATCTGAAATACTGCTGCAGCCTCCAACATGGTCTCCCTGTTTCCAGTCTCAGCCTTTGCCATCCATTTTTCCATGTTGAAGCAAAGGAGAACTTGAAGTCTGAGCATGTTAATCACGATCTTAAAATTTATTGCTCTTTATATACTCCAGTATGAGCCAATTTATGAAACTGACAACACCCTTGGTGATCCAGCCCCTGACTGCTTTTTCAGGCTTATTTATAGTATGGCCGTCCTTTGACTTATATTCCACATTCTGAAACTAGACAAATGTGCCAGCTCCCCACGGTGTCTCAGGCCTGCATATCTCCCCGTCTGACCTGAGCGCCATCCTACTTCCCATTATCTGACCCTGTTTCACTTCCTTTCCTCAGCCTTTCTTCTACTCATCTGTCATGGTTCAGTTTATACACCTCCTCCAAGAAGTCACTTTGATCCCTAAAGTGCTCTCAGTGACTTTTATTCCTACCTTCCTATTTACCACATAAAATTACAATAATACTTTTGACTCTCTCCACCTCAAAATGAAAAGCCTTGAGATCAGGGACTATATTGTATTGGTCTTTCCCTAGAGTCTAATTCTTAACACATGATAAGTAATAAATGTGTGTTGAATGAACAGCAACAGACAACAATGCAGAATAACTTTCAATAATTGGCTTCAGACAAAGAGTGTAATTAAAGTTACAGAAAGGAGAGGTCATCCCTGACTGTGTAGGCAGAGAGAGAATCAGAAATGGTGGCCTTTGAGCTAGACAGTCTTTTTCTTGATCTTCTTGAAATAAAGGTATTCAGGAAAAACTCTAGGGCATCAATCAGTCCAACTGTAGCTTTTGTGCCGGAATGTAATCCCAACTCAGCCACTTTCTTGCTGTAAGATATTCTACATCTGTAGAATGGATATTATAATAATACCTATCTCTGTACTATATACCTCAGCTAAGTGAACTAAACTTCAACTCTTTCAAGGGGTAGATTAAGCATATATAAGCTGTTTTCATCAACCCAGTGACTGGGAGCACATATATTTGGGGCATAAACACTAGAACCTTGTGTTGAGGGTTCAGGATTGAGTGGAAAGCCCTTGAGAAGATGGAAGGGTGAAGGGTCTGAGGAGAAAACAGAAAGGAAATGAAAAATTATTCACTATATTATCAGTCTTAGGGAGCAGATACAGAATTCTGCAAATGAAATTCTTTTTAAAATGTCTGTAGTTAGGAGTGCCTGGGTGGCACAGCTGGTTAAGCATCCGATTTTTGGTTTCAGCTCAGGTTGTGATCGCAGGGTTGTGAGATCGAGTCCTGTGACAGTCTCTGTGCTCAGTGCGGAGTCTGCTTGGGATTCTTTCTCCCTCTCCCTCTGCCCCTCCTGCTTGCGTGTGTGAGCTCTCTCTCTGTCTCAGATAAAGAAATATTTAAAAAATAAATAAAATGTGTGTAGTTAAGACATTTTTTCTTTTAAAACTCTAGTTTTATCATGAGAATGTTGCTTTTACTGTGACAATGTTTTATGACAATGAAGATGTGGATGTGGAATATATTCTTAATTCCGGTATACTTGGGACCAACCTGGGTCTACTGGGTGGCCTGTGAATATCTTCTGGGAATTATCCATGGTTCTGTTACCTGTGATAAATGCTATAAATATTTTATGCATTTTCTTACAATGATTTTAGTCTATTGTATGCACTCTAAAGTTGAGTTTGTACTCTATATACAATTTTTATCCATTTTCACTTAAAGTTTTATAAACATTATTTCAAGTGGTTTAAAAAATGCCAGTTTCCTGGACATCTATGGGATTTTCTGCCCAGGATCATCCTCTCCACGGTCCTGTCTTCCACTGTCTACATGGTTCCTACAGGAGCAGTCATGTTCTTACTTAACCATATCTCATGTGTTGCCCCAGAAGAGAGCAGTTGGCCAAACTTAGCTAACTGAACTGCTTCCCCAGAAAAGTTTTGAACTGGGGATCTCTCTGATAGCTGAAGCTGGGAGCTTTCATTGGCTGGCCCTATTTGTAGGTCTTAGTGAGAACAAAGAAATTGAAAGTGCTGAGAGCAGATATGAGAGTCAGAAAAAACAAAAAACAAAAAAACAAAAAAACCCAACCCTGTCGGTATCTGTAATTCCATTTGTTCTTGAAACCCAGCTTTATCTCTAGCTCCTTGTGACTTGTGTTTCACCTTTCTTTGGATGCCTTGAGCTAGTAAATTCTCTTTCTGTTGAGGCTCATTTGAGTTGGGTTTCTGTTGTTTTTTTGCGAAATCATCTGCCTAGTTTATTAATCTTGGTAGATTACAGATGAGAGAACTGGGGCCCAGAGAGATTAAATAAGCTGGAAAATGGTAGAACTGTGATGGAGACCAGAAATATTTGACTCCAAAGCCTGCCCACTCACCATTAGAATTCACACTCCTGGAACACGAGTTTTCTGGGACTTCTCTTTTCATGTGCTTCTCTTCAACAAAAATAGCCAGAGCAGGAGAAATGAGGCAGAGCCACCTGGTTCTTTTAGTTTTAATTTAGTTTAGCTTTTGTCTTTCTTTAGTATACTGACAGAGAACTGAATATGAAACAGTAAAGAGATCTTCTTCCTGCCTTTGAGTTTCTGGGTTTCTGCTTGAAGATTCCCACTTCCTATACTCCGTGCATACCCTGCCCATAAAACCCAAGCTAGTTCTCCTTTGATTGGGACTAGTTATCCACTCCTTTGTTAAAGATGCCTGTATTCTTACTTTTTTCTTTGTGTTTCTCCATTGCTCTCATTGTCCTCAAGTTTTCTAGAGAATGCTTACACGGAAACTGCTGTCTCATTACGATCGTCATCACTGCCATCATCACGGACAATATTGACCGAGTGACTGTGATGGACCTGGCATGGGTTAGGCATTTGATACTTATCTCATTTAATTTTTACTAGAAGGCTTTGTAGGTGCTTCTACTACTACTTGTTGTATTGATGTCACTATTGTCCCATTTTCCCTATGAAGAGACTGAGCCTTAGAGAGATTACTTTTTTAAGGTCACATACCTGGTAATGGTGCAGCCCAGATTGGCATCCAGTTCTCTTCCCATGGCCTGTGCTCATACCCACTCTAATGGTACTCCTTGCAATGGATTCTGGGATAACCATGGGGCAAGAGAGGAAGACGAGACGGCTGTACTCTTATTAGTGCTGGGGCTGACTGCTAGGCCAGAAGGTTCAGCATGCAGGTCTGTGTTTAAAGGGTTGTGAAATCCAGTAGGTAAGACACAATCTCTGGCAAAAATCCAGCTCAGCTGGGGCAACATACAGGTCATTTTGCAGGTATGATGGTCAAGCGTATGACTTAAATTTCTGCTTGGGAGTTACAGAGACAAGGTCACCCAGACCTTGGCAGAGGGAAAAGTGAGGACGGTGAAGATTGTCCTGGTTCCAGCCAAGAGTATAGCGTCAGGACAGATCTTTAGGGTCAGCCAAGAAAATAAAGAGATACATTAAAAAGATTTATTGTTAGGAATTGGCTCATGTGATTATGAGGATGAGAAGTTCCATGATCTACTTAATGTCTGTGAGCTAAAGAACTAGGAAAGCCTAGTGGCATAAATTCCATCCCAGTCCAAAGGCCTGAGAACAAGGAGAACCCAAAGTAGAAGTCCCAGTCCAAGGGCAGGAGAGGACAGCTCTCCTGTTCGAGTCAGTTTGGAGACCAGTCCCCTTCCTCTGCCTTTTTGTTCAGGCCCTCAACCGTTTGAGTGATGTCCACTCTCACTGGGGAGGACCGTCTGCTTTACTCAATCCACCAATCCGAATGCTAATCTTGTTTAGAAACAACCTCACACACATATCCAGAAATGATGCTGAATGTGAGCATCCTATGATCCATTTAAGCTGACACGTAAAATTAACCATCACATAGGCCAAGCCCCAGGTATTACAGAGACAAATTTCAGAGTGTACCAGCTAATGAGCAAGACCAAAAATTTGGAGATTAGTTCATTTCTTCTTAACCTCCTGCTTGCTGAATGACTTTTAGCAAATTCTTTTACCTCGCTAAGCCTGCATTCCCTTATCTACAATACAAGGACAACATCTATCTTATTAGAGCTGAAATGAACGAATAATTTATATCCAATGGCATATTATTTTGAAACATTAAGATAAAAATTCTTTGGCTTGAAGAAGGAAGGAGAGTAAGAAGGGAAATATATCAGTCAGGTTCTCTATAGAAGCAGAATCAGTATGGTGGTAGAATATTAGTATCAATATCAATATCTCTATGTATTAATCAAGAAATTGGCTCATGTGATGGTGGGGGTGGCAAGTTTGAAATCTGTAGAGCAGGCTGGTGAACCGGAAGCTCTGTGGGCAAGGGACTGATTTGTTGTCATGAAATAGAATTTATTCTTCCTGAGGTAAACCACAGTTTTGCTTTACTTTAAAGGTCTTGGCAGTGATTACATGGGGCCCCCACATATTACTGAGACTAATTTACTTAAAGTCAACCAGTTGTAGATGATAATGACATCTACAAAATCCCTTCAGGGCAATACCTAGGTGAGTCTTGGAATAACTAAGCACTGCGGCACAGCCAGGTGGCCATGTAAGACTAACTATCGCTGGAGGTAAGAGGCGAGACACCTGCTGATGACCGCCTCTGCTCACATCTTTATTTCAAACTAGAATTGTTGGACAGTCCATTTCTGTTGTCAAAGCCATCCGGCTTGTGGTTCTTTGTTGTGCCGGCCCCAGGAAACGAATCCAGTCTGTTGTTGATGATTTCAGGTGTGTTTTATTCCACTCGAATGACAGGAAAGGAAAGCAGGGGATTTCCCCTGTTTTGTTCCCAGGCATCTAAAGTAGTTCTCAACACGTGATAGGCACTCAGTATTTGCTTAGAGCATCAGTGAATGAATAATTGCACATCAGTGACATCCTTGTTACCTGTATCAGGTGTATATTATGGTCTTCTTGTCAAAGATGAGGAAACTGATACCTAAGATTGGGCTGCTCAGAATCATTGCAGAATTTGAACCCAGGTTTTCTGAATTCTGTCTCCGATTAAGGTAGTTTCTGATCTGTAACAGTGGCTCTCAAACATTAGTGGGCGCCAGAATCACCTGGAAGACATGATTTCACTTGTGGAATTTAAGAAACAAAACAGATGTACATGGGGGAGAAAGAGAGAGAGGCAAACCATAACCACAGAGAACAAACTGGGGGTTGCTGGAGGGGAAGTGGGTGGTGGAGGGAATGGGTTAAATGGGTGATGACCATTAAGGAGTATACTTGTAATGTGCACTCAGTATTGTATGTAAGTGATGAATCATGCAATTCTACTACTGAAACTAATAGTATACTATGTTAACTAACTGGAATTTAAATAAAAACTTTAAAAAAGAAAAAAAAGCAATCACCCACTCTTCAAAAAAAAAAAAAAAAAGAAAAAAGAAAAAAAGAAAGAAAGAAAGAAAGAGAGAGAGAGAGAGAAAGGAATGACCTGGAAGACTTGTGAAGACCCAGATATTGTGATCGAAAAGTTTTGGGGTATAGCCCGAGAATGCCTAATGAATTTCCAGGTGATGACTTTGCTGCTGTTTCTGGAATAACACTTTGAAAACCAGTGTGCTCTGTATACTACAGCTACCTTCCTAACCCTTACTTACACTTACTTGGTAAGTGTAAATAGCTTTCTGCATGATCAAACGCTCTGTGACACCACCCAATTCTTTGTGGATCTTTCAAAACCTCATGGTTAATAATCCAGTATAGCAAGGAAAATGGATCCTTGTATTTCCATTTCTTGCTTACTACTATTTTTTCCCCCTTTAATGTTGTGCTTTTATGTTCATCCTCTTCTTTTCTTATTTTCTTTGTTCTTCCTCCTCTGAACTTTCTTTATAATCTCCATTTGTTTCATTGTGGTTCCCCCCTCCAATGTTCTGTGATATTCTGCGAAAAATATGTGAAAATAACAATTTAATTAAGCTTAAGGTAAATTACCTTGTATCCAGCCTGAGAACAGCACAAAGCCTGCCATAATTCCTATTATTAACTTCACTTTGGAGGCTTTGATTGTTGAGGGGCATCTGAGAAACCTTAGAAACTCAGTCCAGAAAAAACGAAAAAAAAAAAAACAAACAAAAAACATTGGGTAACTGCAGTAATAGTGTATAAATCAGAGATTTGAGATTTCGGACACAGATGATGAATTTACCATGGAAGGAATTTTTTTTTTCCCCCTGGATGTTATTACGAGTATTACTGACCATGAGATCTACCCAGGATAATGCATCAACTAGCACAGGGGAAGCTGTACTTCAAAAAAATGTAGAAAATTCAAATCAGAAAAAGCTGTCTTAAATCACTCATTATTGTACCCATACTGATGTTCTTAATGAAGAAAGAGGAAAAACCAAAGAACGACTTGAGTGATTCCTTGAAGAACATACTTTTGCATCATGAATAAGTGTACAGTGATTAAATTTTGATTTTTAATGCATACATTCATCTCACAATACAGAGAAGTTTTTGCTCAGAGGAATTTTTTGGCTTGTGTTGAAATGACACTTATCGCCGCTAGAGGGCACTGTGGACAAACATTTGCACCAGAGATCTCTATTGGAGCTCTAATGTGTCTGAATTTAGTTGTACAGGAAGTCCCCTATTACACCTATATACTGATCCAAAATCTTGTTTTCAAAATACTTACTTGGAATTCAAAATGCATTTTTCTCAGAGAAATAGAATAAGTAGCAGTATGTTCCTAAATTTACCTCCATTATTTGCTATATAGAAGTAAACGACAAAAGCAAAAAACCCCAATAAAAATTGAGCAACTCATTTAGATATAATGGGATTTAGAAATCTGAATGTAGAGGCTATTTGGGGGGGACTGGGGGGACACCTTAATTCACAGAAGCCTACTAGCTTGAAAATATTGCCAAGTTGCAATCTCCCCTTCTTCAAAAACAACAGTGAAAGGAAAACACTCCGTGATGAACGCTCTAGTCCTAAGCATCAGCCCTTTCCTCCCCGCTCCCTTGTGTTGTGGATGGGGTGGAGCAGACGGGGTTCTGCCTCCCGCTAAAGCCTGCCTGGCTGCTTTGCTTTCTGATGACCACTCCCTCTGGCCAGTTCTGCTTCCCTGCGTACTTGCTGCTCAACAGCATTCCTTGCTTCTTTTCCTTTATCTTAAAAGGCAGCCAGATGCCCATCCAGCGGTGTCCTGTGAAAGCATTTTCTCCTGGTTCCAAGCTAGCAAGGGTGATTTCTTTCCTCATCAATCTCCCCAGATCTAGTTTTGGGAATTCACTAGGCTCCCTCCCCAGTTGGGAACAGGACCACCCCCGTGGCTGCTGCTGCCCCTCCGTCCCCCTGCCCTACGAATGGTTGGCCTTTTCTCCTTTGCTTCTCAACTTCCTTCCTCCAAACTTAATGGCTGTTTTTGGAATATCCAATTTTTTTTTCTTCCTCTAGGGCTTTCAACTACATTAGTTTACATTTCAATCAATGGGCATTTTGAACTAAACAGGAAACAAAACATGATTTAACGGTGAATTTCTCATCCTAATGACTCACCACCCTGTTCCTTTTCTCTTTAGCTAAGGTTGAAATGAGTTTTCTTTCCTCTCTGCAGAGCTAATGGGGAGGCAGGTGGAGGTGAATGGTGACCCAAATGTCGGAAGGTGTGTGCATGAGAGAGGACTGTCGACCAGAGGGGCTCTTTCTTTCTGGGTGATGAAAAGTAGTGGGTGTGCACCCTGAAACCACAGACCACCCTCATAATTTAGGTTGTATCTGTATCACCTCGGGGGGGGCTTGTCAAAAATGCAGATTCCTGCACCTGTGAAGTGAGACCCAGGAAAGAGCATTTTTTTATTAATTAATTAATTTTTAAGATTTTGTTTATTTGTTTGTCAGAGGGAGAGAGAGAGAGAGAGAGAGCATGAGCAGGGGAAGGGCCAGAGGGAGAAGCAGATTCCCTGCCGAGCAAGGAAACAGACGCAGGACTCGATCTCAGGACCTGGGATCATGACCTCAGCTAAAGGCAGTCACCCAACCAACTGAGCCACCCAGGTGTCCCCAGGGAAGAGCATTTTCAATGAGCATCCAGTGTATAGAGGTATAGAATCACCAAATTATACACCTGAAATTAATGTAACATTGTGTGTCAACTATACTCAAATTTCAAACACACAAATAAACATCCTTGATGGTTCTGATGAGGACACACATTGGGAAATTACCCAACAGGTCCTCCATCCTCAGGCCTCCTTCTGGGTGAATATGTTCAGATCTTAGAATGTATCTTTTGTTTTATGGGTTTTTGTTTTAAGGCAGCAAATGTGTCATTATCACCAAGGAGGCAGGACAAGGTATTTAGTTGGTTTGTTTGGTGAGGTTATAAAAAAATAATGTTAGTAAAGATGGACTTTGATTTGATCTGCCTGTTGAGAAGTATATATGTAGTATTTCCACCGACACTTTTCACAAAAGAGGAAAGCATTATTCATGAAACCTTCTGTGTGTGTGTTTTTTAGGTAATAAATAATTGAAAGTAAAAGTTGGCATCACTATGCCATGTCAAGCTTTTCTTTTCTTTCTTTCTTTCTTTTTTTTTAAGGGTAATGAGGAGACAGATGGCATTTTTTTTGATAGACGCCAAAAAAAAAAAAAAAAAAACCCCACAAAAAAAACCTCCCAAATCTCACAGTTGTGGAGGCAAATCTTATATAATTTCCAAAAACAGAGCTTGGATCCTTCTGCCCTTCCTCTCTAGCTTAGGACAGTCACTCACAAGGGCAGTAGATGTGTATGTTCTGATTGTCATTGGATTGGTTAAGTAGAGGGATTTCTGGTTAAAACCAGAGATTTCTAAGTATGCAGAAAATAAACGTGTGAAAAATGAAAACCAACTGTGCCCAGCTGATTAGTAGTGGCTACATTTCAAATACGCAGGCGTTCAAATGGGTAATAGGGACTACACTAACCTACCCTGTTACACACTTCAAAATATTTCATCATTTCAGGGCTTCTAGCCTTTCATGACAGCAAGAGGAACATTGTTACTTCAACAGAATGACGACATTAATTTTGGAAAGATAAAGCAAGTTCTTCAATATGTGTTTTGGCTAGACAAATGATGGCAAGAAAAATCTCCCTGATGCATCATTTTTAAGTCGATTATTGGAAGGACAGAGCTTTGATTTTTTTTTTCAATGTTCTTTTTAACATCTGACAAGTCGAAGTGCTTCTATCTGCATAAGTCACATACTAATTAGTAATTAACCACCGTTATTTAATTAGACTATCTGGTTGGTGGATCGTGCATTAATCACTCCCAATTTGGTGTACTCCGGCTGCTCGTGGTGACTGGGCCACGCTGCTGGGGTTCGTTTCCTGCTGTGTGATGCAGCTGTGCCCAGACAAAACCTTTTTCTGCTTTTGTCTTCAGTTTAGACCAGAACCATTAAAACGTGTGGAATTTGACTCACTCAACTAGACTTCCAAAATGGTTTCAGAAGGCAAAAATGAGTCTTTGCCAACGGAATAAAAGAACTCTTTTGTTCAAGAGATTCATTATATTTTCTTCTTCTTTCCTGAGCTTTGGATTTTCTCTTAGATCATTTGAAAATGATACGCATGCCTTAAAGGAAAAGTCAAAGTTGTATCTTAGACCTACTGAATTTGCAGAAACTATGAGGATCTATGCAAACTCTCAACACTTTTTTAAAGCTTTTGGTGAACATTGTCTATTAGATGAAATATATTTGAAAGCATTTTAGCCAGAAATAACCACAGGTAATTTAGAGATAGTTGTTTTAATAAAAACATTAATGTGTCTTGGATTATGAAACTAAACCTTTTTGGCTTTTATTTTACCAGCTGTTACATAAATGGGAAATTCTGCTATTAAGAATTCGTCAAACTGCAAAATGCATCTTGAACAACTCTTAGTATCTTTTTAAAAATTTAATTGCAGTGTAATTGACATGTGATATCCTATTAGTTTCAGGTGTGCATTATAATGACTTGAAATTTTTGTATAATATGAAATGATCATCACAATAAGTTTAGTTACCATCTGCTGGCATAGAATGTTAGAACAATATTATTGACTATAGTCCCTACAATGTACAAGAAATCCTCGTGACTTATTTGTTTCATAACTGGAAGTTTATATTCCCACTCTGGTAATCAACAGTTTGTTTCTTATCCAGGAAGTGCTCTTGATAATTAAGTCTCCACTCTTAAAGTTGCCTTTAACTGTAAGTAGACTTCATCTAAGTCAGTGGTTCTTAGCTCTGGACAGAGCTCAGGGAAGATGATTTATATAATCCAGATTGCCTATGGAGTTTGTTGCTTGTTTAATTGTGTTTCTGTATGAAAGACTGTTGTTTGTGGTAGGGCTTTTATGATAAAGGGCGGCCATATTTTGAACACAGAATTTGAGGCAAGCTCACTTGGCGTGACCAGATTCCTCTTTTCCCCGGAATGTGAAATAGGCGAAAACCTGAGGCAGAGATCATCTTAGGCAAATCTGGAGGGCAATCATGCTTTCCTGAACAACTGGACAAAAACAGTTCCCTTTGTGGGAAGTCCATTCTATTTCCCAAGCATCCTCACCGACAGCTGTTCTGAAAGGGAGACAGTCTAGAAACTGAGGCTTCTGAGAGGGGGTTGGCTCACTTAAATTTGCACAGTAAGTAAATGCTGGAATTAGGGCCAGAACTCAGATCTTTTGCTACCTGGTTCCAGGTTCTCTGCACCATAATTCTCTCCTCCTCCTCCTCATCTTCCTCGTCATCCTCTCCCCCCTGCTTCTGGATAAAGGTGTTTAGACAAAGGAGTTGAACTTTAATGTGGCCATTATTTCAAATTTTATAAATGTTTTATTTCATAAACTTACTTTTTGATTAATTTTCATTTCTTTAAAATGGCAGGCTAATCATTCAGCCCAAATTGGATTATAAGCTTCTCATAGTTTAAATGTAGTTTATACCTAGATTATGCATACATGTGTGGAAAGTCTTTCCTTTACCTTCAGAACTATCGAAAGACGGAATTATCTCTCTGGAACGTTTGGAAGTGTTTTAATAAAGGCTCTATGAACGTGAATCATGAATCCCCCAAAACTGCTTTGACCTTTCCCATACAATGTATAATAATCCCTAACTTCAGAAGACAAAAAAAGCTGCTTTGAACAGAATGAGGGGTCTGATTGTTGACACATTGTGATAGAATCTGATTGGTGATAATTCTTCCCTTACCACTCTGTAGCAGTAATGGCATTTCCTTAGAAATTTCTAGTTATTAAGTAAGCATATTAAAAAGAAATTAGGAATTACAAATAGACTGGAATTAAAGAATTCTAGGCCTTTGGTCAAATCCATTGATCAGCTCTATGATATCTCTGATAAGAGAAACAGCTTAACTCTTTCAATGAAAATAGTAAGGTTCTGTGTTAGCAGTATCCAGATATCATGATCAGTGAGTCCCTATTCACTCAATTTTTCACATCTGTTATATCACATCAACCCCAATCTGACAAGAATCAGCATTCTCAAAGAACATGTGGTGTTCCTCTTCATACTGTCCACCTTCTATATGTTCTTCTCTTGGTCAGAAACCAGTGTGATGGATTTGCCAAGTGGTAGGACAGTATACTAGAACTCAGGAACTCATTTTGAACAGAAGACTCTGCGTGTCCAGTCTGTCACTGGCTGCCACCGAGCACTGTAACTTTGGGACATCATTTTGCCCGTCGTTCAGATCGATGGAACTGGCCTAATATTGCCATTATGCTTTTCAACCATAAAGTTTTGTGTAAATATTTAAATAAATATGCTGAAAAGTCTGCACTCACACCAAGGCTCTGAATGTTTATTTAAATCGAGGACTAGGGAGTTTTCACTTAAACTCCAGCCATTTTACAGACATCCTCGGTGTTCTCAATAATCAGGGTATTTTATGGATAAGTTAAGGATTTTCACAGTTTGCCAGCAAACTGTGTAGCAACTAGAACTCAACCCACAATCTCTGCTCCGTTTGGGAGGATGCTGAAAACAGAATGGAGGCTACAATAGATAGAAGTGACAAAATCCAAAATTGTTCTTCACTTTACCCATCAGTTTGTTAAACAAAGAATGCATGCTCTGATTTCTCTTGCCAGCTGAGTTTGGAAATAGAAGCCATAAACTTGCAAAACCCAGCCATTTATTACCTTCTTCTCTGCTACTCGTAGTCAGAAATCAGGGCAGAACCTATCAGCTTATTTGTTAAAAGTGTCAACAGGAGAGAAACTCATGTATTTATTATTCTGTTCTACTGCATACGTCATCTGATGTTGTCTTTAGATTGGAGATTAGTATATTGTGATGTAAATGGACCAAACAGCTGTGTATTAGCTTACGGTGGCTCCTCTGATGTTCACTTCTTCATAGCAGGCTGGATAGTTAGCTGGCACCAAACTGAATTCTTACACATTCAGTTTCTCTATATATAGTTCAAATAAGGCTATGTTTAGCCATTTAGTGCCTGCCTACTTTACATAGCCATGAAACAGCTAACCATATATAAGATAGACTCCGGGTATGGAAGACCCCAAGCTCTCCTGCCCTTGGAGCCCTCTGGGCCTGAGACTGCCTCTTTGCTGCTGAGCAACATCACCAAAACACATGAGCCACCTTTCCAGTTTCTCCTTCTGCCTCCGAAGGTATCTCCCTGTTCCCCTTCTGAGTGGCGTTGTGGGCCGCTGGCTCTGGAAGTCTGTTGTTTGGGAGGAACTTCCCCTCTTATGTAATTCTTAGTGCCATTCAGTGAAGCTTGTTTTGTGTTACTGCCTCTTATAGCCCTGCCTTGTCCTTGATCAACCCGCAGTCATCAGGCTTACCACATATGCCTGATAAATACTTGCAAGTGCATGTTTTTAAAATAATGAACCCCGTAGGTTTGCTTTAGACTGGACATGGAGAAAATAAATCTATAAATGGTGTGTTAGTAATTGTTGTTCCTTCATGATGTGAAATAGTAATTTGGTTGCCTTTTTTTTTTTTTTAATGTGAGCAATAAAGGCAGCATGATACGGTGAAATAGCAAAGGAGTTAAAATCAGAGACCTTGAGTTTGGGCCTTGGCTATTTATTGCCATGTGACCTTGGGCAGGTTACTTAGCTACCCTGAAGTTCAGTTTCAGAGCTACAAAATAGTGATAATACTACTTACAGTTCTTTTTACTGACCTCACTACAATGTAGAGGTGACAGGACGTAGAACAATTTGGTGAATTGTTTTTTAACATGTTATTTATTTATTTTAGAGAGAGAGAGTGATAGAGTACAGTGGGGAGAGGCAGTGAGAGAAGGAGAGAGAAACTCAAGTCGACTCTACACTGAGCTTGGATCCCAACACGGGGCTTGATCTCATAACCATGAGATCACCACCGGAGCTGAAACGAAGAGTTGGCTGCTTAACCAATCATGCCACCCAGCTGCCCCCAATAAGTTGGTGAGTTCTAAAGCACAGTATAACTGAGAGGGTAGACTATCTTCAAGCTCTGGTCTTACTACTTAGGTAAGCTGAGGAATCTCTCTGAACCTCGTTTTATCATCAAAAGAGGGTAAAAGTATGACTTGTTTCATAGGGTTGCTCTGAGGCTCAAAATAATTCTCCTTCAAATGTTTCTAGTGCACATAGACATACATATTATATATGGGCTTCAGTGAAAAATGAAGTATAAGAATCAGAGAAGTCCTTCATGAGGATTGTGAGCATATTACAGAGGCAAGATGTTTAGAAGTGGGTGATATACATTTAAAAAAAATCCATTAGAACTCTGGGCAATAATTCTTCATTTATGTGAAAAACAACTCTGAAATGTGAATAGTGTGAAATGTTAGAAGGGAATAGTGGAGCATAAAAATACTCTCAAATGATCAAAGTAATTCTCCTATGTTCCATTCTCATGGTTCATATCTATATATTTTTTGCAGCTATTATACTCAAACCACAAAGATATTACTCAAGTATGGAGATGGGTTAAAAAAAAAACGAGACTTCTTGTTTTAATTTAATTTCCAGACAATGAATTACATCAATGAGGTCTGGCATCTAATAAAAAACTACAAATAGGGGAAGCAGATTAATTATCAGACTACAGTTCAGTGGCTCCAGCGTGAGGCTGAATGCTTTTTCTCATGTTGGACTGACGAACCCAGTCCTCTTAATGGAAAAAAAGCAGTGACTGTACTTGAACAACAATAAGGTGACTTAGTCTTCTAAAAACCGTTCACAGGAGGACAGGAAGCCCTTTTCAGAAGACTAGCATGGTAATGTGGGATCTGAATACACAATGAACTGTTGACTTTGGCTCTTTGTGAGCCAGTACGTAATATTGCTAAGTACAGCTATAAGGAGATGTATGCAATTGGTCTGGTGCACTTAATTAAGAGGGTTATAGCAAAGACTGCAGCTGAAATGAACAAGCCAATTGGTGCATCTACTTAGACTCTGTGCTGAGCAACAGAAATGTCTTTGATAGAAAATTCAGTCGAATAAAAATAAGGTGACCTGGACCATGTAGGGGATAAAAATATTATTGCTGGCTAGGCAGATGTGAAAGACAGCACTCTTCAACCTTACGGTGTTTATTCTGGGGATGCATGGTGTAGAGAGCACGGATTGGCCCCATGTACTGAGGAGAAGAAAATTATTAGGGAACAAGAACAAGGAGATTATTTAATGTCTCCTTCTATGACGGAGATAGCCATGCTATAAATCTTTTGGGGGGAAAAAAGAAGGATCCGGCTGAATACATGAAAAGAAGGAAGGAAAAGAGGGAGGGAGGAAACAAGTGAGAACAAGTTAAGGGATTGTGTTGTTTGAGAGACAAATGTATTGCCTTTGTCCGTTCCTAAATATAGAAAGGATCGCTTAGCTTAGGGACTAGATTTCCAGTTACAACCGAAAGGCGATCATAATAGGGCTCGCCACACAGTACTTAAATGAGTAAATGACCTCAGGCAAATACCTTGACTTTACTAGGCTCTAGTTGCCTCTTGGATAAAATGGAGATCATAACATTTGAATGGTTGTTTTAAGGAGTAGATGTGGCAGTCAGTGCCTGTAAGGAGTTAACATACAGTGAAGACTCAGTTTTTACCCTCCTGCTCTTCCTCCTCCTCCTCCTCAAATAATAAAGCAGAAGGCAAGTTGGACAGGTCCAGTCCAGGAGCGCTGGGCTGCTGTAAGCCAGGGGTATGCAGCTCTGTGAGTTCATGCAGTACTGAGTTTCATTTAAGGAGTTACCTAAAATCTAGATTTGCTTAGCTTTCCATACATATTCATACTCATCAGCCTTCTCCTTCTGCTAGTACAGAAATAGATGCGGTTTAGACTTTAACTTGTGGATAGTTAGGAAAATAAACTATACGGGTAAATGAAATGGAGAAACGAGTAACTGTTAAGATTGCATTCATCCCATTTAAAGGTAGAAAACAAGAATGCAGAGAGAAATCCCTCTTCTTCCTTTGCTCCATTGATTGCTGTTGAAAGGACTTTTCATGAGTTTGGGAACATGTAGTAATAAAATGCTGGGACAATTTGTGAATTCAGATGTTGTATTTTTGGAAGGAAATGTTGCTGGCAGCCTTTTGGAACATCTCATTTTTTATTCCACTAAACTGGTATTAAAGAGTCTTCTTTCCTTGAGAAAACGAGTATTTCTAGAGAGGGTTTCTGAAGTTTCAATATGATCACAGATGGTATTTCAAATCTTCCATCAATTGCATATGTGATAGAAGTCCAGATTTAGACTCATTACACAGCTACAATTCTTGGCAAAGAATTTATGAAATTTAGGTCCAGTCAAAGGAATATCCACCCCCTCCTGAAACCATGTGTATATCCCTTTGGAGGAAATTTCAGATGGTCCAGGTTACTTTTCCTTTCCTTTCGAGGATGACTCTGAGAGTGGTTACTTTAGATATCCACACAAATCAGTGTGGGACCAATAAGCTTTTCTTATGCATTAACATGCATAATAAAACATATTGACTAATTTAAGGTGACCCTACTGTTGTGTGAATTATCACTACATGGTCTTGTGATTATTCTCTTCCACTCAAATGAGACTAGCTTTCTCCTTGGCTTTCTCTTCACTATGGCTGTTTTCTTGATGTCTGCAGTGATATTATTTTGTTTGAATCATGTCCGTATGTCCAAAACAATGGCATAGGCTGTTCCGATTTTATACCCCTGCTGCTTTGATACCCTGCTGCTATATTCCACCTCCCCCAACCCCGCCTCCTGCTGTCTCTTGAATTCCTTGTAAATTTAGACTATGATTAAAACCTGGGCACCCGCTTCATGACTGAGCACATGCTGTCCCATATGCCTCTGTTGCTTTTCCTGAGGTCCCCCACATGTCTCTGCTGATGTGTCACCTTCTCAGAGAGACGTCCCCTGATGTGTTTACATCCCAAAACACTCCACCTGCTACTATTATTTCTTATTTAAACAATGTGGATTTTTTTCATAGCACTTATCAAAATTTATACTTATTTATTATATATTTTACTTCTGTTCTTATCTATTTCTTCTGTGTACTCAGGAGGGGAGACACCATGTCTACCTGGAACGTCTTTGTATCTCTAGATCCTTGATTGGAAAATGCATATTCAATTATGGTCTTGGCCTTTTATTTGAGATAATTTAAAACTTACAAGGAAGTTGCAAAAATAGTACAAAAAACTGTCGACTATCTAGATTTACTATTAACACCTTTGCCGTATTTCTACCATTATTTTCTTTTTGTATAGACACATTATTATGTAGTTACCCTTAAATACATTAGTTGTATTTTCTAGAAATGTCTCCCTCAAGGACATTTTTTTTTTATAGATGCAAGACAGTTATAAAGATCAAAATATTTAACATTGATCTGATACTCACGGTTAATCTACAGTCCACATTAAAATTTTGACGACAGCTCCATTACTGTCTGTCATAGCCATGGTTTTACCATTCCAAGATGCAGTGAAGGATCACACATTGCATTTAGTTGTCACATTGCTGTAGTCTTCCTTTAACATCAAACCATTCCTTAGCCTTCTATGACCTTGACATTTTTAAAGAGGATAGGTCAGTAATAAAACAGAGGATCCCTCAATTTGTGTTTATATGATGTTTCCTCATGAGTGGGTTCAGAGAGGACATTTTTGTCAGGAATACTACCTGAGAGATGTTTCCTTCTCACTGCTTCACTTGGAGAGGAAGACACATCATGTCGAATCATCACATTTTAGTTTAGTTTCATCTTTCTTTTGAGAACATTTAAATTCTACTTTCCTAGCAAATTTCAATGATATGTATGTTTTCAATAATGGTCTCTATGTTTTTTTACATTGGATCTTCAGACTTTATTCATCTAGCTGAAAGCTAGTACCAGCCCCCAGCCCCTAGCAACCACTGTTCTCTTTTCTGTTCCTGTGAGTTTGACATATTTTTGTTTGTTTGTTTGTTTTTTAAGATTCTATATATGTAATGGAACCACATAGTATCTGTTTTTCTCCATCTGGTCTATCACACTTCAGTCAAATTTCTTAACAGCGACTGAATGGATAGTAGAGTGTTACATTCTAGGACTTTAGACCTATTGCTTGATCATTAGTCTGCCGTACAGGTGGTATTAATGAAACCGTTTGCATACACAGGTGACTTACACAGGAATTCAGATCTTCAGAGCGCTTCTGTTAAGTTTAGATGTTATACATGCTTACCTTCTCTCTCTATATATTTGGATCATAAACTTGCTATTTATTAGCAATAAGCAGTTTGACAAGATATAGATTGTTGTTTTGTTAAGGTATTATAATATTTGTATCATTCCAATATCTGCAGCACAAGCATGAGGTGAATGAATAAGTGAATGAATGAATGAATCAATCAATCAGTGTTCAAATTTAGTGTGACTCTTTAACACAGCAGTATTGAAAGCTGATCCTTTGATTACCTGCATGATATGTTCTTAACAGGACCATAATATATCACAGTGGTAAAGCCTTCTCCCTTAGCTATGGATGAAATAACTGAGGTCCAGGATTGTGAGTGGTTTGCCATACCTCACAGACATGGTATGGTTGAGATCCACATTTGTTTTTATTTATTTATTTTTAAAGATTTTATTTATTTATTTGAGAGAGAGACAGTGAGAGAGAGCATGAACGAGGAGAAGGTCAGAGGGAGAAGCAGACTCCCCATGGAGCTGGGAGCCCGATGCGGGACTCGATCCCAGGACTCCAGGATCATGACCTGAGCTGAAGGCAGTCGTCCAACCAACGAGCCACCCAGGTGCCCCCACATTTGTTTTTAATAATGGTCTTAGATTTGGGGGTTATTCTCCTAAGGTTTTCAACAGAAAGAATTTTGTAAATATAGAGCATATTTTGATGTTAACTTCTGGTTTCCTGTTTCTCCTTCAAGGTTGACTGAGTAGAAGTTAATAAAAATGCTTTTAATGTAATTCTCCTTGATTGGTGACGGGTCATGGACTAGACAGGACTCTGCCAAACGGATGTTACTCATCTCACCTCCAGCTTAAAGATGTTGGTGATTTTCTCAGGAAGGAATCAAACACCATTAGTGGATTTTGATGTTTACTTCAGTTCATTTGGAGACAGGGTGTATTCTGTTTTTGTGATTTTTTTTTAAGATTTTATTTATTTATTTGACAGGCAGAGATCACAAGTAGGCAGGGAGGCAGGCAGAGAGGGAGAGGACTGCTCCCTGCCCAGCACAGAGCCCGATGTGGGGTGTGATCCCAGGACTCTGAGATCGTGACCCGAGCCAAAAGCAGAGACTCTAACCCACTGAGCCACTCAGGCGCCCATGTTTTTTCTGATTCTTGTCCACTTTGTCAGCAGCAAAGATAAGGTGTCACTATTATACATTCATTTCCTGATGCTGTTAATTTCTTAGTGTACTGTGTGCATTTCTGAGAACCTCAACAAAAGAAAGATGAAAAAGATTTGGAAATAGAGAATTCTTTCTTTCTTTAGAAATAGGTTATGCTTCAGAGAGACAGATATTGTATCTGAAAAATCCTCCTGCCATAGACATCTAGAAATGCTGGATAAAATACAATAGACCTCCTCCACCTTGGTAGCTGAGACCATAAGAAAATAAGGGAAATTTACAGAAGCCAAACAATGAGGAGGTAATATTGAAAATAGAGTAGTAAGGAGTGCTGCCCTTGCTTTTAGTGGCCTCACAGGTAAATCAGTAATATTTAGCCTTGCAGGTTTTAGCATTGGTATTAGACATAAGTAGTAGACATAAATAGTATTAAATAATAGTTGTTAAATTAATTCAAATACGTTAAAATTTGTATGTGACTTTAATACAATTAAGCCCATGGTTATTGCTCCTCCAGTCATGTTAGAATTATGCAAATGCATAATTTGCAATTCTTGGTAGCTCTGTTTAGACTGTGGGCTTGGATTTAATGGTATTGCTAAGAGGATGGGCTCACATTATATTTTAGAGGTTGAAAACCTACTAGAGCTCATCCACTCAATGAACCAAACTCAAATGAAATTTAAAAAATAAAATTTCAAAACAAATGGTTATTTTAAACATTTTGGAAGCCCAAAATCTCTAGGAAGATAATGATATATCCTAAAGATTTTATTTATTTATTTGACAGATAGAGATCACAAGTAGGCAAAGAGAGAGAAGGGGAAGCAGGCTCCCTGTTGAGCAGAGAGCCTGATGCAGGGCTCGATCCCAGGACCCTGAGATCATGACCTGAGCCGAAGGCAGAGGCTTTAACCCACTGCATCACCCAGGCACCCCGATATGTCCTTTTTAATAGTAAGGATGCACACCCAGTAACTCTCCGGGTGTTTGGAAAAGTCTGCGTTTTCTCAGTTTTCTCACCTGTAAAAACAAAGGAGTTGAGTAGATGAATGCTCGTGTATTTTCTGATTATAACTTCATTCATTTATAAAAATTTAGTATTTATTGAATGTTTACTTTATGCCCAGTGCATGGGCATCTGTAGATTAATAAGATACTGTTCCTACACTTAAGAAACATATAATCTAGTGAGGGAAACAAGCAAATAATTCAGGCAGTGTTATATTTAACTAAAAATATACATAGAATGGACTGATTAAAGAACCTTAGAGCTGGAAGAGCAGTTCGGAGACTTACTAACTAGAGTCTAGACTTTGCCCTGAGTACTGATTCTTCCCATTTGTTGCTGTTCCCTTCATTTAGCATACTACATTAAAATAGACTCCTTCCAGGGCGCCTGCGTGGCTCAGCAGGTTAAAGCCTCTGCCTTCAGCTCAGGTCATGATCCCAGGGTCCTGGTATCAAGCCCTGTGTCAGGCTCCCTGCTTGGTGGGGGGCCTGCTTCCTCCTCTCTCTCTGCCTGCTTCTCTGTCTACTTGTGATCTCTGTCAAATAAATAAATAAAATCTTTAAAAAAAATAAAATAGACTCCTTCCTTAAAGTCCATATTCTTTATTGTTATACTCAGTCTGGCTTGGATTTTAGATGGGTTTTTACTTGCTGACATGCTATGGTGTTAAGGCTTTGCCATTAGCTAAATAGGCTATGCTTGATAACAAATTCTGAGGGGGACACCCGGGTGAGAGTAGGACCATGCAGTCCCTCTGTGTCATCGTCATTTGATAACAGAGTAAAACTACTGGAATCACACTAGAAGGGGAAGGAGGGCAGCTATGGGATCTACTTCTTTGTGTGTTTTACCAAATGAAAGATATGGCAGGTGTTTTATGACACCATGGGAGAACGTGTCCCAGTCCCTCACACTGTTTTCTAGCTCTTTGCTTTCTGTGGTTTAGCTCTGTGCTGTTCTACCCAGGTTTTGGGATGCTAATAATGCAGTAGAAAGTTTCTAGATCATAGGGAATCATTACAGTTCCCAGAGATGATCATCTCACCACAGCAAAAATACCCTCACCCAAATTGTTATGTATGCTACCCTTTTTAAAGCATCTCTCCCTCTCTCTTTCTATAGATATACATACACACCACACACACACATATAATAATTTCTATTTATATATAGAAATATATATTATATATAAATATATAAAATATATATTATAGATATAAATCTATATGTATATAAGTTTATATACATATAAATTTACACATTATATTATGTAAATAATATATGTGTATTTTTGTGTATATGTGTATATTTTATATGTATATAAAATTATATACATATAAATTTATATCTATAACTATATATTATATATTATATACATATATAAAATGAAATTTGTCATGGAGAAAGGAGTATATACAATATTTGTAAGTATTATGATTCTTTTCATTATAATGAAAGGACCAACGCTCTATCCACCACTCAACTTAAGCAAAAAGGACATTAGCAGTACCTTGAGGCCCTCCCGGGGCATCTCGTGATCTCCTCCCTCAGCCTCCCTCCAGCGGAAACTCCTATAATGAATTTTGTGTTTATAACCCCTGTTTTTCTTTCTGTTTTATCACATATCCACGCATCTTAATGAGTATATTATTTAGTTTTGCACTTCTGGAAATTAATATAAATCGAACCACACTCACATAATGTACATTTCCAAGACTTGCTTTTTCTCATTCAACTTTATTTTTCTGAAATGTATCAGTGTTGTTTATGACTAAGGTTTCCTCACTTTCACTGTTGTGTTCCATTGAAGGAAAATACCACAAATAACTTATCCTTTCTGTTCTTAGTGGAAATTTTGGTTATTTGCCATCTCAAACACCATTGCTGAGACCATTCTTATATATGTCTCTCTGTCTATTGTTTTAAATGTGCAGAAAACAAATATAATCAGGGGTCCAATTGCTGGTTTATATGTTATATGCATATTCACTTTGTTAGTTAATGTCACATTATTCTCCTATATACTGCAGATCAGTTCTTACTTACTCATATTCTTTCCAATAATTGTAAGTTGTTGCCAGTCTGGTAGGTGTCGTAATATGGTATCTCATTATAGTTTTGATTTTAATTTCCTTGAGGATAGATCAGGTTGAATATCTTTTCATATGCTTATTGATCTTTCATATTCCTCTTCTGTGGAAGTCATATTCATGTCTTTTTTCCCTCCTTGAGTTCTTTTTATTTTCTTATTAAATTTTTATGAGTTCTTCAAATGCTTTGGATTTAATCTTTTTTCCTAAGTAGATGTGTCATGAATGATTTTTCTAAATTTGTGTCTTCTTAGACCTTTCCTTATAAAACGTTTGAAACATATAAAGTAGAGAGAATTGCACCTTGATCCTCAGGTACCCGTTGTCTGGCTACAACTCTATCACTTTCCTGTACTTGTGGTTCCTCTTGTTTCTGCTGCAGCTCTACCCACTGGACCATGACACTAAACCCTGAGCAAATCTCAGTCTCATAGAATTTCACTGTAGCCTGTTTTTCACTTTGTTGTTGTTTTTTTTTTTTTTTTAATGAATACAAATTCTTAATTTTAACATAATTGAATTTTATCAACCTTTTTCCTCCATGGATTGCGTGTTTATGTTTCTTGTGTAAGAAATCCTTCTGTAGGGACGCCTGAGTGCCTCAATTGGTTCAGTGTCTGCCTTAGGCTCAGGTCATGATCCCAGGGTCCTGGGATTGAGTCCTGAGTCTGGCATCGGGCTCCTTGCTCAGCAGGGAGGCTGCTTCTCCCTCTGCCTGCCTCTCCCCTAGCTTGTGCTCTCTCTTTCCACCAAATAAATAAATAAAATCGTAAAATAAAAGAAATGCTTCTATAAACTGAGATCATGAAGATACTATCGTTTTTCTTCTAAATCTCTTAAAGCTTTGTTTTTTCACGTTGAAATTCTTATTCCATTTGAAATTAGTTTTCTTGCATGATGTGATATATAGATCCAATTTTGTGTTTTGTTTTGTTTTTCAGTAAGGATAACCTTTGTCTAGTGACTAGCCATACTAGGCCTTATCTTTAGGGGACCAGTCTTTAATACCATCTTTGGTGTTTATCAATTTCCCAAATTAGTGAGAATTTGTTTCTGGACTCTGTTCTATCCCTGTGCTAACCATATTATCTGAATTACTATAACTTTATAATGAATTAGTATTAATAAAGTTGGAGCTCTCAACTTTGCTCTTCTTCAGGAGTCTTGACAATTCTTGGACCTTTGCTCTTTCTTGTAAATTTTAGAATTAGAATTAGATGACCAAGTTCTATCAAAAACATCTGATATTTTGACTGGCACTACAACCCATGCACTACAACCCATGTATGAATAAACTTGTGGTTAAGTTATGTCTTTCAAATTTTGAGGTTGTAGTACATGTGTGTGTTCTACTTTTCCAGTCATTTTGTTTTTTCTGGTCTTTAATCTGGTCTCTAATCAAGTTTCTTCTTCTCAGTGAGGTGTTTCCTTTCCACCCTACTTAAAATTATAACCCAACCTTCCCTGGAAACACCTATTTTCATCCCATAGTATTTAACCCATATTACATATCGTTCCTCCTTGATATAATGTAAATGACAGCGTATTTTTATCTGTTTGGTTACTTCCTGGAATAGTGCCTGGCACATAGTAGGTACTTAGTAAATTAATTTTTATAATTGTTTTCATAAAGATCTTTTACGTCTTTTTATTTATTCCCTGGCTCAGTGATGTGCTGGTAATGCTTAATAATAGGTCTCTGGGGAAGAAAGGTAGGGGAATAATTCATAGAGTTTGCTCATATCCATGATGTAAAGTCTTCTGTTAGGGCCAATTCTAAGCTACAGTGTGAATGCAGAGTTGGAAGGGATGTGGAGTGGCACACCATTGTATGGTATTTCCACCAAACAAACAACAATGGATGTAAATAAACTCAAGAACATAATTAATTATAAAATGTAATAACATAGTTAGATATTTTATTGTTAGTTCATATAATTTAATTTTTAATAATGGTTGTATTTAACACTTGGCTTGCATAATTCTTGAGAATTTAACAATGAACTCTTGTAAACTATACAAGCCAGCTCTAACATACCATTGTCTAAGGTTCTTTATATTTTGTGTGATTGTTCTCAACATCTTTTCTTGCTTTTTAAAATTAAGTTTTCCGACAATTTCTTGCTAGTTATAGGAATGCAATTAAATTTCATGTAATGTTCTTATATCTGGCAAACTGGCTAAAATCTGTTCACAGTTTGAATAATTTATATGTACACTCCTCCAGGTTTCTTTGTAGACCAATCCTATCGTCTGTAAATAATGACAGTTTTATTTCCTCATTTCCAGTCCTTATATATCTTATATCTTATTGTATGTTATTGCATTGATGTGAACCTCCAGTATAATACTGAATTTTAGTGGTAATGGAAGGCAGTCTTGTCTTACTTCTGATTTTCAATGAATGTTTTTAGATTTTTTTAATATATTCTTTGTTGAACAAAAGTTTTATTCATAGAAAAGAAGTTGTTTCTTCTTTCATATCATAAATTTTATGATATGATTATTCTGTATCTATTGAGATGATCATAATATGATATAACAAAAATGTTCAACTTATCAGGAAATATTTTGTCACATACCTAATAACATGGTATCAAAATATAGAAAACAATGATTAACAAAAGTAAGATGAGAAATGGAAAAACAAGTATACAGAAAAAATAAATGTATGTGAACAAAATAATTAGCTATTTGATCTACTGGAAGAACACGTGCTCTATTTAATAATGTAAGAATAATAGTATTTGGGGTGCGGGCAGGCAGGGAGGGGCAGAGGGAGAGAAAATCTTAAGCAGGCTCCATGCCCAGCATGGAGTCCGAGTCTGGGTTCAGTCTTAATGTGATCATGACTTGAGTTGAAATCAAGAGTTGAAAGCATAGCCAACTGAACCATCCAAGGATGGATACATAGTATCCTTTTTTTTTTAAAAGATTTTATTTATTTATTTGATAGAGAGAGATCACAAGTAGGCAGAGAGGCAGGCAGAGAGAGAGGAGGAAGCAGGCTCCCTGCTGAGCAGCGAGCCCGATGCGGGACTCGATCCCAGGACGCTGAGATCATGACCTGAGCCGAAGGCAGCGGCTTAACCCACTGAGCCTCCCAGGCACCCGGATACATAGTATCCTTAAGCCCCCATGGAACATTTACAAAAATTGGCCATTTAATAGGTTGGCTATAAAGTAAGTCTTAGAAAATTTCACAGAGTCTATATTATGCAACAATGTTCTCTGACCATAATTACTACCCCTGAGTAATGTCTTCATATTTACATTTCATTTCACTGAATCTCCTTTCAGATATGTATAATTTGCCCTTCATCTTAGCCATTTTTTCACATTTAATTATAGTTTTCAGTTCCTAAAATTTTATTAGTTTTTTGAGGGGAAGGGAAATCTGCCAGGATTTAATCATTTATTTTTAATAATCTCTTAAAACCTTTTAAAAATTTTTCTTCAATATTTATTATTTATATTTATTATATTTATTATTTATTATTAAGCATGGTTATTTAAATCAGATTATATCCTCAATACAATGTCGGCAGTCTTAATTTCGTTGTTCTGTTATTTCTGTATTTTGACTGCTTATTTCTTCATGTCCTTGTAATATATACACTTGAACCTAGAGTTCATGGAACTCTATTTGCACAATTCTTTGACATTTGCATTTAAAGTTCTTTACTGTAGAGAGAAATGACTTTGCTTTATCTCTCACTGTAGCCACTAGCAAGCTTGAATTACTTGATATTAGTGTCTTAGCTTGGGTTTTTTTGACCCCACAAACATTGTGAATTCAGTCCCCAAATCTTTCACTTCCATCTATATTCAAGATCCTCTGCAAGGTGTATTTTATTTTCCAGTTCATTATTTTCTAGAGGGCACCGCGTTTTCAAAATTCTTGCTTTGTTCAGGAGTCTATAGTTTTACAAGCTAATTTTCATAGACTGTAAAACTCAACATTCTAGATCTCAGAGAAAAATCCCAAATTGATCAAGGTATACCATTCATTTATTATATTACTGGATATGGTTGGCTGATGTTTGGTGTAGGATTTTTGCATTTATGACTGCAGGTGACACTGACCTCTAGTATTTCCTTTTTTTGCACCTGTTTCTTGTCAGAATTTAGTATTAAGGTTATGCTGACCTAAAATAAGTTGAGAAAAGTTATTTCTTTATCTTTTCTCTGGAAGTGTTTATATAAAGTTGGCTTTATTTTATTTTTTTCTTTGAATATTTGGTGGTATTTTTCAATGAAACTATATGGGCTTAAACTTTTGTTGGGAAATTTTTTTAAATTACAAATTTAATTTCTCTAGTAGTTGTAAGACTATTGATTTTTTCCCCTGATATCAGTTTTGTTGTATTATTCTCAAAATATATTAATTTTATTATAATTTCAAATTCATTATCATAAATGTTATAATACTTTCCTATAATTTTAATATGTGCAGATTTTAGAATAATGTCCCTTTTTATTCCTAGCATTATTACTTTTGCTCTCCCTCTTTTGTTCTTGATTGTTTTTTCGAAGGGATTATCAATTTTTTTAAAGATTTTATTCATTTTATTTGACAGACAGAGATCACAAGCAGGCAGAGAGGCAGGCAGAGAGAGGAAGGAAAGCAGGCTCCCCGCTGAGCAGAGAGCCCTATGTGGGGTTCAATCCCAGGACCCTGGGATCATGACCTGAGCTGAAGGCAGAGGCTTTAACCCACTGAGCCACCCAGGCACCCCATCAATTCTTTTTTAAAAATTTTAATAATATGTTTTATTTAATGCAATGTATTCAAAATATTCTTTTCAACAATCAAGAAAAACTTAACTAATGAAATTTTTAAATTATTTTTTTCATATTAAGTCTTCAAAATTAGCAGAGCCATTTCTTTATCTCTCTCTCTTTTTAATTAGTGTAATGTATTATTTACCCCAGGGGTACAGGACTGTGATTCATCAGTCTTACACAATTCATAACACTCACCATAGCACACACCCTCCCCAGTGTCTAAAGACCTTAGAGCTTTGTTGGTACTCTTAGTTTTTCTTTGTTTTCTGTTTTTTTAATTTCTACTCTCATATTCATTACTTTTCTCTTCCCACTTTCTTCACATTTATTTCACTGTTTTGTAACTTTGAGGTAAATATTAAACTCATTAATTTTCAGCTTTTTTCTTTTCTATTACATTAAAGATGATACATATTATACATTTCTATAACAGCTTTAGCTGAATCTGACAAATTTTGGTATGTATGTCACTTACAATTTTTTTTTTAAATTATGGATCAACACTTTTTCTATTACAGAAAATAGAGGGCAAAAAGAGAGGCCATAACTAAATGAACTGTAAATATTTCAGAGCATGTCCCAACTCCTAGCAAGGTAGTGTGCTCATGGGCTGAGAAAATTTTTAGCCAATTGGCCAACAGTGTGAAGTGTATTTGTCATACTAGCTGTCAATGGCTGTGAACATATTAACATTTAGAGCATAGGAAATGTAAATCACACAGCATTCATGGAATATCTTTCATGAAAAAGAAAACTTTCAGAAACAGATAGCATTATAACAAATCAGTACTTAGTAAGAATGGTGTTTAATGCTCTAATGATATTCGTCACTTATATTCTGTGCAGCTCTCAGCACATTTTGGATGTTTGCAGCCAAATGGCTGGTATTAGAAAATGTGAATTAGACAATGGGCAAGTGCATCCTAGCTTTTTATTAGGTTTTTAATTTTAATTTCAGTATAGTTAACATATACAATATTGTATTAGTTTCAGGTGTAGAACATAGTGATTCTACAATTCTTTTTTTTTTTTTTAACAAAAACATTTTTTACTTGAAGCAGATTTCAGAATACATGGTTCTAAAAGATATATTTAAAAAATTCCATCCAAGAAAAATAGAATACACATTTTCGTCAAGTAAACACAGAGGAATTCCCCTCGTTAAATCACATAAAAAGAGACATAACATGGGGTGCCTGGGTGGCTCAGTGGGTTAAAGCCTCTGCCTTCGGCTCAGGTCATGATCCCAGGGTCCTGGGATTGAGCCCCGCATCGCATAGGGCTCTCTGCTCAGCAGGTAGCCTGCTTCCCTTTCTCTCTCTGTACCTGCCTCTGCCTACTTGTGATCTCTGTCAAATAAAATAAATTAAATCTTTAAAAAAAGAGAGACATAACAAATATTGCAAATTTGAGAAGACTGAAATCATACCTAGTATATTTTTCAACCACAATGGTACAAAACTAAAGATCAACAATAAAATAAAGCTGAAAAATCTACAAGGTAAATATTAAATATTCAATATGTAAATATTAAACAACACTATTACACAAGAAATGGACCAAAGAAGAAACCAAATGACAAATCAAAGTAAGTCTCAAAAGAAAAAGGAAACACAATATTCCAAAACCTTTGAGATGCAACAAAAGCAGATGTTAGAGTGAAATTTATGCTATAAATGTTTCTATTAAGAAAAAAAGTTCAAATAAACAACATTACACCACAAGAAATTAGAAAAAGAAGAAACCCAGCTGAAATTTAGTAGAGGTAGAAAATAACAAAGAAAAATCAGAAATAAGTAGAATAGACAGAATAAACAATAGCATAACATTAAAAGCAATGGCCAGTTCTTCCAAATAAATAAACAAAATTGGCAATGCTTTAATTATATTGACTAAGGAAAAAAAGAAGACTCAAAAACCAAAATGAGAAATGGAAGAGAAAACAATACAATAGATAACCACAGAAATACACAGTATGTTAACAGATTACTATAAATAATTATATTCTAGCAAATCAGATAATTAGGGGGAAAAACACAGATAATTCCTAAAACTCACAAATTACCAAGATTGAATCATGAATCTTGAATCTAAAAAATAGGAAATCTTCTTAGACCAGCAAGAGGAACAAAAGTTGAATTAAGAATCACAAGTCGCCCAGCACAGAAAAGCCTAATTTATTGAATTCTACCAAATGTTTTTAAAAATAATTAGTGACAGTCTTTATCAAAATCTTACAAATAATGCAATAGAGGGAACACATTCAAAATTGTTCTGAGACCAGTATTACCCTGACACCAAAACAGGACAAAAACAATGCATAACAGAAAGTCTAGTTTGTCCAATATAAATATTGTTACTCCAGCTTTCTTTTGACATCCGTTTGTGTGATAAGTATTTCTCTACCCCCTCACTTTCAATCTGCAGGTGTCTTCAGGTCTAAAGTGAGCCTCTTGTAGGCAACATATATATGGGTCTTGTTTTTTTAATCCATTCTGACACCTATTTCCTTATTTATGTCCTTATATGTGGTAAGTTACATGTGAGCACAGCAGACAAGTTTATGCGTATTCATGCCTAAGATAATGACAATTTTTCATGAATTGGATATAAATATTTTGATGAGTATTTTTCTGTTTTAAATGATTCATCAAAACATTGTGTTCAAAAATTATATGGCATACAAAGTATTATTTAGACCATGGAAAACATAAAACTGAAACAAAATTTATTTTAAGAAATTCAAACCACTAAAAAACCATAATATTGGGGCACCTGGGTAGCTCAGCCGGTTAATCCTCTGCGTTCAGCTCAGGTCATGATCTCAGGGTCCTGAGATCGAGTCCTGCATCAGGCTCTCTGCTCGGCAGGGAGCCTGCTTCCCCGCTCTCTCTGCCTATTTGTGATCTCTCTCTCTGTCAAATAAATAAATAAAATCTTTAAAATAAAAATAAAAAATAAAAAAAACATAATATCAAATGTTTGATCATTAGTGCCCTTCAAATAAAAGGCTGAGTTAATGGCTTTTCAACTATGGAAGGAAAGGCCAGAGGAATTAACTTCAGATTTTGCCACCTTGCAGACAACTTTTCCAGGGTGAATAATGACTATGCTCAGTGAGTAATAGAGTTTTATTTTATTTGACAAATTTTATAGAAAAGTTAACAATATAGTAAATACTTGATCAATCGGGGGATGGAGGGACTGATAAGGTAAAAAAAAAATCGATCAGTGATTCTCAGTTCTATCGCAGAATGAGAGGGAGTGACAGGAGTGGGATTAGAGGGGAGGGTCGTGGGGTCACGGGAAACCTCAGAATCCAGCAAAGGGACAAAGCTTCCGGGTGTTGGGGATTCCAGACCACAACCTTTGTCCACTATGGGGAACTTTCCCAATGGCAGAGCTTCCAGAGCAGGTGGTAACTTAGTGTCGTTAGCAGCTTGTAGGCACTGAGAGATCTCTCCCAGCATTTTGTATCTGTTTGTGTCTCTCTGAATTTGATTCTGTCTTTTTCAAGTCTTCTAAAAATCAAACATTGATGAAACCAGTATATTTTGAGGAACTTGTTAGGTACGTGATCACAAGGAACTTTCAGGGTGGTAAGAACCATTCAGACATCTATTGCTGATACAGTTCCAAAGAGTGATTTTTTAAAAAAAGAATTTATTTATTTATTTGACAGAGATCACAAGTAGGCAGAGAAGCAGGCAGAGAGAGAAAGGGAAGCAGGCTTCCTGAGGAGCAGAGAGCCCGTTGTGGGGCTCAATCCCAGGACCCTGGGATCATGACCTGAGCCGAAGGCAGAGGCTTTAACCCACTGAGCCACCCAGGTGCTCCTAAAGAGTGATTTTTTAAGCCATTTTTATCTGTCACCATTTGTTTCACAAAGGATGGCTCATATTCCTTTGAGTTAAGAATTTACATTGGTAAAGACCGAAGATTTAATCTTACTGACAGCCCTGAGGACATTCAAGGGCAATATCACCCTGTCCCAGGAAGTTTAGGACTGAGAGCGATGGCACGTATTAAGGATATTCAAATTGCAACTTCTTCCAAATGAAAATTTATTATTTCATTATTCCTGAGGCTTCATTTATTACGGTCCTTGGGATTTGAGATAATTGAAGACAACAACAATAATCCTTTTATGTGTTACATACTGTGGAGTCCTTCGTTTTGAAGGATTCCCAAGTGTGTCTCAGACTGCATGTAAAGTTCAGGGAGGGGCGCTCAGGAATGGTGAAGGAAATGTACATGGACAGACACCGAGATGCCCTTGATGTCCTGAGGGGAACTTGCAGTCTCAAAATAAGGTAAATCTTGTGGAACGTCAGAGGGATAGCAGACTCTCTCCCCAGCTCACTGTAGCCACCGTAATTTGGTGCTGAAGGGAAGATAATGATAATAATGATGATGAGGACAATAATAATAGATAATATCGACATCTGTCCTAATGAGCAATAGTAGCAAAGTCTACGCTATGTATATAGGCAAGAAATGTCAGACTTCCTTTCATTTCTCAAGAATAAATGAATAATGAAATATGTTTAAAGCCTGGAGGTATATCATTAAAAATTTTTGTAAAACTAGGATCTGGTAGAACTAATGTTGTAAGAGTAAAATTGTACATTGTGCATTCTTTCACTAAATATTTACCCACCCATCAAGTGGTACATCAGGTCATCATTTAGAGGCTCTGTTTAGATTTGCTGTGATCAAGTTGTTTGATCATGGAGATCATAGCATCTTGACAGAGGAGTTAAGGTGCATAAAATGGTAACCTGAGTGGGGGTGATGGTGAGATAGAGGTGGAGACAGTGTGGAGGCAACAGTCCCCAAATGACTGTGTTCCACATGCATCCTACTTATTAGTCAGTTACTGGAGAAGCCAATGAACCTGACCATACAGTAGCAACTTTAAAAGGAATCGTATGTACTTAACCATCATTATACATTTTGTCTATATATATTTATTTATTATTATTATTATTATTTTTTTAAGACTTATTTATTTGACAGAAAGAGATCACAAGTAGACAGAGAGGCAGGCAGAGAGAGAGAGAGAGAGAGAGAGAAGCAGGCTCCCTGCTGAGCAAAGAGCTTGATGCGGGACTTGATCCCAGGACCCTGAGATCATGACCTGAGCCTAAGGTAGCGGCTTAACCCACTGAGCCACCCAGGCGCCCTATTATTATTATTATTAGTGAGAGAGGGAGGAAGGGGCAGATGGAAAGACTGAGAGAGAGAGAATTTGAGAGCAGGCTCCATGCCCAATGAGGAGCTGGATGGAGGGGGCAATCTCACAACCCTGAGATCATGACCTGAGCCAAAACCAAGAGTTGGATCCCCAAAGCAACACAGCTACCCTGGCTCCCCCTGTCAATGTGTTTTTAAAAATCTACACTCAGTCGGCAAGTCAACATGATGCATTAATTAAGCGTGCCATCTCTGCTGTCTAAAACTGAAAGATCTGGATTCAGATACCGGCTGTACTCCTAACAGATGTGCATTGTGGTCAGTTACTTCAGTTACCTGAGTTTCCGTTTTCTATCAAATACTAAGGTGATAATGATAGTATCTAGCGTTCATAGTTACCAGGTGGGTTAATTATGTGTGGCACATAATAAAACTCAATAAATATTAACAATGCTGCTAAAGGTCTGGGTAGATACTAATGATTAGTTTTCTTTGGAATATCGTAGGTGTTTTTTTTTTTTTCAACAGTTCTATGGGACTGGTTCACTCCTTCCCGCCTTTTAGTAAAATAGGGACTATGTCTGATGCCATTTCTGGCATCTTTTAGGTGAAAAATAAATTCATTTGATTACTTCCAGTCCTCCCTGAAGTAGCCTCAGTCCAGGGCTGGGCAATAACCAACCTCCCAGTGTGCTGAAGGCCCCTTTCCTCCTGATCAGGCTGCTTCAGACAGGCCTTATGAAAGAGCCGTGGATGGCCTCCTGTTTCTCCTCCTGTTTCCTAATTTTCTAGGCTGGCTCTGGCTCCTTCACTGAAGCAGGGAGGTAGGAGCAGGAAATTCGTAATTGACTGTAACTGCCATGATCAGCTCCATTGGGTCTCTTCTGGCCATTGTGGATGCTTCTGTGAGTTCTCTGGAGTCCCTCATGTAGCATTGCCGGGAACATCTCCCCTGTAGCTCTTTTGATGTGGGCTAATGAAGTCTCTTCTAACTGGTTACTGGTTACTGTTCCACCATCATTCCCCCACATGCTTCTGGTGTCCCCACTCTGTCCCAAGTTTGCTCTTGGCCAGACACTAAGACCGTTTCTGCTCGTCTTCTCAAACATGGCTCGTGTCTTATCCAGGGGAAGAAGTCACATACCCATCAGCTCAACACATTGTGCTATTGTGGCCTGTCCACAGGGCAGGGACCTCTCTTGGCAGGCTGTCAGATCAGGTAGCCTGACAGAGTCACTTCCTCTTTAAATCTCTCCGATGTAGGCCACACCTCAGCCCTAGTGAACCGCCTTAGTTCTAGGAGACAACATGAGTCTCTCTGATGCCACTGTCCCTGTTCCAGGAACATCACTCTCTGACCCAGGGGACTAGCAAGAGTTTAATCCTCAGCCTTGTCTCTCAGTCTCTCCCTGCCTCCCCCGATAGATGCGTGCATCCAGGTCAGGGTTGCAACAGAGGATCTTTAGAAGGTCTCTGGAACAGTCTCTGATGCCACGTGGGTTTTTTTTTTTTTTTTTTTTTTATAATTCAGTTCTGACACTGTCCAAGTTAGCACAGGCCCCGCAGGCTAAGGGTCTCAGTCCCCCTGACCGTCCTCATTTCAGATGCCAGCTGTAAGCCCTGGCTTCCGGTGCTGCTGGCACTCTGTCCCACCTGCCTACAAAGTCAGGAGTTTTCACAGTCCTTCAGGTTTGAAAATTCAGGAAAATGACAGAAAACTCAGGAAAGCACTACACTTACGAAGCCAATTTTCTCAGGAAACAAACGCCCAAACAGATTGATAGTTAGGCCAGAGTGTGGACGAGTCCTGAGACCAGAGCGTCCATGCCCTCCCCAAGGCAGGCTGCTTACGCAGTGCATCAGGACGTTCCCCAGCCCGGGAAGGGCTCCAAGCCTCACTGCGGAGAGTTACTATCCAAAGTTCTCGTTCTTGTTTTTCCTTAGGCATGCTTGAGCAGTTCGTTGGCCACATTACTGAAAGTCATCTCTAGTCCCCTACCCTTCCCTGGAGGTTGTGGATTGTTGGGCTGAAAATTCTAACCCTCTAATCACATGGTTGGTTTCTCTGGCAACCAGCCTTTCCATCATGAAGCTGTCTAGCTGCACTGCCCAGCCCCCCTCCTGTCCCCAGGATTAATTTTGCTATTATAAACTCTGATATGGTCCAAATGGACATTTATGAAAAACAAGGACTTGGGAAATCCAAGGGTTTTTGAAGTTCTGTATCAGGAAGCTGGGACAAAAATCAAAGAAATATATTTTGGGGGCTCATGGGTGACTCAGTCAGTAAGTGTCTGTCTTTGGCTCAGGTCATGGTCCCAGGGTCCTGGGATCAAGCCCCGCATCAGGCTCCCTGCTCAGCAGGAAGCCTGCTTCTCCCTCTCCCACTCCCCTTGCTTGTGTTCCCTCTCTTGCTTTGTCTCCCTCTGTCAAATAAATAGAGAAATCTTAAAAAAAATACTTTTTAAAAAATATACCACCACCTTGGATCTTAGGAGTGGTTGGTACCTGTTGTCTTGACCCCAGCCAAAAATGAGACAGAAAGACTCTCAATTCACATCCAGTTACATGAAATGTTATTTATTTCAAAATCAGTGTTATTTTATTTGTTTGTTTATTAAAGATTTTATTAATTTATTGGAGAGAGATTGAGAGAGTACAAACAGGGGAAGTGGCAGGCAGAAAGAGAAGCAGGCTCCCCACTGAGCAAGGAGCCTGGTGCAAGACTCAATCCAGGCCCCTGTGATATGACCTGAGCTGAAGGCAGATGCTTAATCGACTAAGCCACCCAGGCACACTCAATGTTAGTTTAGATAGGACAAGTAAGGCCTTTAAATTTGGGTGGGATAACTTTATTAGTTTTATTATTATTATTTTTAAAAAATTTTATTTATTTATTTGACAGACAGTGATCACAAGCAGGCAGAAAGGCAAGCAGAGAGAGAGGAGGAAGCAGGCTCCCCACCGAGGGGAGAGCCTGCCTTGGGGGGCTCGATCCCAGGATCCCGGGATCATGACCTGAGCCAGAGGCAGAGGCTTTAATCCACTGAGACACCCAGGCACCCCTAGTCTTATTATTTTTAAAAACTTTCTTTATTTATTTGACAGAGAGAATACAAGCAGGCAGAGCAGCAAAAGGAGAGAGAGAAGCAGGCTCCCCACTGAGCAAGGAGCCTGATGTGAGGCTCGATCCCAGGACTCTGGGATCACAACCTGAGCCAAAGGCAGTTGCGTAACCAACTGAGCCACCCGGGGCAATGTTCTTGCAATTTTTTTCACCAAGTTAGGTAATTAGAAGTGAAAGGCAATGATGCATATCAAAGAACTTGTTGAAAAATTGCATCCCTGATAACTAGTGACATATTTTTAATATTTGCTATAAACATCATGAAGGTCTTGCTTTTGGTGAGCTGATTTGAATGGAGGTCCCCTGAATACCAAAGCCTTGAGAGTAATGACATATATTGAGAAAGAGATTTTCCTACTTTGAAAGCTTTGTATTTAGAAAGAATATGTGCCTATAAATCTTAATTGAGGATTGGAAAGGAATAATTTATCTGGTAATTTGTAAATTTTCAAAGATGTCTGAGGGAATTAAAATGCTTTGAATTTGAAGAACATCTTGAGGTCATATTGAAACTTCTGGGAAGTCTGTTCTTTTCCATAATCTGAAAATCGATTTTCTTGCAAATCTCCCTGAATATATGAACAATCGGTTCTGAAGTTCAACTGAACTGTGTCAAAGGGTTGGTTATGATAATTGCAAAAGCTGCATGGAGAGGTTATCTTAAAAGCCATATGGAATATTTCAAAAACGATGTCTAAAAATAAAATTTGAAAACTTTGAAATTCTTTACAATGTTTTAAATATCAGAAGTAACGTGTTGTCACTTGGAGCATAACGTTTCCTTAGCTTTTAGGGTTATGAGTTAGGTTGTGCAATGATTGATGCTTTCTTTATAAAGAGCAATTTAGGTTGTTGAAGTAGACTTTCCCTAATCCCCCCAAAATGCCCGTGCCCCGAAATACCAGCATAGTATGCAGCCTAGCCACAGCCATAAGCTAACTGTAAGATCTTTATCAGAGAGCTCCTTTTTTATAATAGGTGAACAATTAGATGATTTAAATTCAAACCGTTAACATAGGAAACAGTTTAGAACAAGGAAAGTATAAATCTGCTGTAGGAACTCTATTGAAAAAAGTTGTTAGGGAGATTTTTATCTTGTAAAAGTTAAGAGGAGAGACAGGAAAATTTGCATTAGACAAAATTTGCAATAAGTAAAAAAATTTGTAATCTACTGATTTTTTAGATTAATAACATTTTTCATGAAAATAAATACACACTTTGGTGAAGAGTAAATATTTACTGTTGGGAACAGCAATCCGGTCTCAGTGATGCTGTTATCCTTAATGCTTATCTTCTACCACATGCCTAAAATCATTTTGATTGTAACAAAAATCATATAAGTTAATTGTAGAAAATTAAAAAAATATATATGGCTAGTCAAAAATCAACCTTAGGGGGAAAATTGTGAATAAAGCATGGACTCTGGAACAGAAGGCTTGAGTTCAATTTCTGGCATGTCCACCTACTAGCTGTGTGACATCAGGTGGGTTTGCCTCCCTCTCTATGCCTTGATTTTCCTCATTTTGTAAAGTGGTAATAATAATGCCTTTATTATAGGATTAGTATGAAGTTTAAATTAGTCAATACTTTTAAAGTGCTTAGAACAGTGTCTGAAATATATTGTGTGCTGTATAAATGTATTTTATTTTATTTTTTAAAAAAGATCTATTTATTTATTGAGGGGGGGGATGGACAAAGGGAGGGGCAGAGGGGAAAGGGAGAGAAAAAAAAATCTCAAGTGAATTCCTTGCTTAGCATGGAGCCTGATACAGAGCTTGATCTCATGACCCTGAGATCAGACCTGAGCTGAAATCAAGAGTTGATGCTTTACCAACTGAGTTACCCAGGTGCCCCATTATTTTTATTTTTAAAATGTATTTTAAATAAGATAGAAACATACCCTTTAAAAAAAAAAGATATTATTTATTGATTTGAGAGAGTATGAGCAGGGCAGAGGGGCAGAGGGAGAGGGAGAGGGAGGGGCAGACTTCCCACTGAGCGGGGAGCCTGATGCGGTACTCAATTCCAGGACCCTGGGGTCATGACCTGAGCTGAAGGTAGACACTTAACTGACTGAGCCACCCCGGTGTCCTAAACACATCCTCTTTAAGCAAAAGTTTTGTTCTATTGTACATTTTGTTCCTGATTTTTTCATGTATGTTATAATCATTTTTTTAAATGTCTGTAATATACAATTTTTTTTCAAAAGCTTTGGACAATTTATTGTTTTTTTAAATTTGTTGTTTTTTAATCCAAAATTATATGTTATTATACTTTTAGCTTGTTTTTAGCTTTTATTTTTTAAAAGAAAGTCATAATATAATTCATATATATATAAATCCACAGAAGTCATAAGTTTAGGATAAATTGTGAGAAGTGGAATTATACGATCTATACATGTACACACATTTGTAAGCATTTATTTTTATAAGATAAGAAATTGCTTTTTCTAGCATCCTACTAATTTTCTTCCTAGGATCAGTAAATGAGGATATTGCCACCTTTTTTCAAACCTCTATTCTCGAACTACTTATTTATACTATATTGGGAAAGGTGGTCCTAATCTCATCTGTCAAGTTAACATTTTAGCTTATATTTTAATCTCTTTCCTAGAGATTGTTTTGAGGTCTTCATTACACTTCCCTGTACAGAGCTGGAAAGAATTCTGTAATGTTAGTAATAATTACAAAGGTTAGGATACAGCTTTGAGAAAATGTGCAGCAACTTTAGCAGGTAGCAGGAACTTGAACTTGACTGTCTCTTTCATATTTTAACGTAAATGATACTTCAAAAAAAAAAAACTGTGGAAAAGTGGGTGACACAGTAGGAAAAACGAATAATAAGTTGTCTTTCAACCTGATAACAACAACTGAAACTATGTGTCAGGCACTATGCTAAGTGATATGTTGTATTTACCTTTTAATGCACGTGTGTATGTATATGTGTGCATTTCACATATATATTTTATATAATTTCCAAGGCTTCATAATAACTTATGGGACAAGCTATAATATTATCCCAATTTTACAGAGAAACTGAGGCACAGAAAAGCTTGATAACGTGCTCATATTTCCATAACCCAAGGTGGTAGAGCCTCAGTTTAAACCCAGGCCGTCTGGCTTCGGACCCTGTGCTCCACACTTTGCCTTTTCAGATGCCTTAATCCAGGAAATCAGAGAAGGAAACTGCCTATTTTGGGTGAGAGGAGAATTTCCTTCAGAAAGTGGAGCTTTCAAACGGACCCTGGGTCACTGTTTCAAGGATTGAGAAATAGCCGGCACATTTAGGTCAGGCTTAATGAGTTGAGTGTGAAGTAAAGAAGGTTTGGGTTCCTCTTAAGGCTGGCAGGAGCTGTTCTGCAGAGCAGACGTGAGCAGGCGCCTACGTGCACAGCGAGGAAATGGATGAAAAAGCTCCGATCAAAGCCAGTCTCACGCCTATGGGCTATCGCTGACTCTGGAGGAAAGCCAGACAGCTTGACCCTACTTGTGCCTAGGACTTTTTGAAGGAAATTACTTTAAATAACGGCTATCTTCCATTTATGTAGCTTAAAGCATTGTAGGTTACTACTCTTTAATCTAAGGTGGTGGCTGTGTTTCATGACTCCCTGCTCGCATCAGAAGAGCAAGTTGTACATCTAAATTACTGAGTTGGCTGGGGTGTCTGGGTGGTTCAGTCTGTTAAGTGTCTGTCTTTGACTCAGGTCATGATCCCAGGGTCCTGAGATCGAGTCCTGCATCAGGCTCCCTGCTCAGGGGGAGTCTGCTTCTCTATCTGTTCACCACCACCTCCTCTACCCACCCTGATCATTCTCATTCTCTCTTGCAAAAATAAAAAAATAATTTTTTAATTAAAAAAGTAAATTACCAAGTTGGTTATGAGTGTTTTCTGAGTGAATCATTTGTTCAGCAACAATACCCCATTCTCAAGGAACTTCTAGTGGGAGGCAAATAATACACAAACACGCAAGACAGACTAGGAATAAATGCTGTGAGGGGATAATGGCAATATGATTGAGTAACTGTTTTCTGAATCTCCCCCAAACTGCAAGTGTATACCGCTTATGTCCCCGAAACAGAATAAAAGATTTCCCCCCTAAGTTAGCATGTCCAGGTATATAATGTCACAAATGTTCTGAGAGGAGATTTGCCGTAAAAAGTTAAACCTATAACTAAGTATTTTTGATAAAAATATAGACAGTATGTGGCCAGCTAATAGATTAAAAAAACTAAGGAGTTGTCTCAAAAAATCAACGTAAGTTATATGGTAGCATACTTTTCCTGCAATATAAATTATTGAGGACAGCTTAAAGAACACAGTTCAAAGTGCGTAGAGATCTAGATTCTGGCCTTAATTCTGACACTGATGAACTGTGTGGTTGTGGGGGGAACCGTATACTTCTTTGTTCCTTGACTTACCTATCTAGAAACAGAAATACAAAGTATATGTCAGGATAAAATCAGATAACAAAACTTGACTACAACTGATTTGTTTTGCATTAAGTGGTGTCTTTATTTTAAGCAGCAGTGCCTGAATCTGGTCTATCTCATGCCCAAACAGGCTTCGATTCACAAAAATCAGAATTTCACCAGTTTTTCCAATTTTATTTAACTGAGGTTATTCCATGTAAAAATCAATCATTGCTGAAACATTTCTTTTATTCCAGTTGGGTTGATAAGAAGCCATTTGAGAGCAGCTGTGTTTCATTATTTATTTTTATTCAATATTTAATTTGGACAAAACCAACACTACAGAGATGTGGGAAATAGAGATGCTCTTTTCTGAAACAATCATCATACTTGTTATTGACATCAGATAGTGGGCAATTTAACTTGCTCAAAATAATATATTAGCCAAGAAGCTCAGCACACTCTATTCAAAAATGAAAGCTCACTTATACAACAAGAGATAGTCAAATCATTATGACAAAATCTGAAACCTGTATTTTCTCGCTGAACATGATCTTCTGTAATCACAATAGAAAGCTATTTCACCAGGTGCTACCCAGGAAGGCACTGGTAGGTGATATTACCTGGATCAGTTTTTCTTTGCTGTGAATGCCAATGAAATCATTTTCTCGGGTTTCTGTATTTTTCTGCAGTATCTATTTAAGGATGAACTGAACACTGCTTCTTACTTTCAGGATACTTCTTCTTCAACATTGTCTAAAGCAGGTAAAAAATTCATATATGGAAGAAGTAAAAGTTGTCATGGTGATTAAAAAAAAAAACCACACATAGATGCATTCATTCTGAATAGTGTTTCTTCTTTGGCAGGTAAGTGGTTTCTGTAATGTATATATAATTATTGCAGTGAACGGAGGGGTGGATATGAAGCAAGTGTAACCTGAGCTCTGTAGGCTCATATGGCTTCTGCTGTTAAACCCTGTCTGCAGCTCTTTTGTTCACTGTATTCTCAACATATTTTGTACGTTCTCCTCTGTAAACTTTCAGATCAGAGAAACCAACTCTATGAATCAAAGGAGGAAAGGATACATCTTAGTTACTCAAAGCAGCTACAATTTAGAACGGAATTAGAATGACAGAGACATTTACAAGAAAATGGATGTATGACAACCACCTTCTTGTCCCTTGATCAAAATCTCTTTAAAAGAAAATGTATGGGGGTGCCTGGGTGGCTCAGTGGGTTAAGCTGCTGCCTTCGGCTCAGGTAATGATCTCAGGGTCTTAGGATCGAGTCCTGCATCGGGCTCTCTGCTCAGCAGGGAGCCTGCTTCCTCCTCTCTCTCTCTCTCTGCCTGCCTCTCTGCCTACTTGTGATCTCTCTCTGTCAAATAAATAAATAAAATCTTTTTTTTAAAAAAAAGAAAGAAAATGTATGACTAAATAACTGTGAAAGAATTCCATTGATGTATTTATTTATCTAGCAAATTCCCCATTGTTATAAGGAGAGAAGCTCAGTTTCTGAGAGGATTCTGCAACTATTGTGTTGGCAAATGATTTGCTGTGGTTTAAGAACAGGTGGTAACCTCACTCTTTCTTTATGGGGAGGTCCCTACTTTAAAAAAAAAAAGGTGTAAATGGGTTATGGCATCCATTTTGTAAGTAATTTACAAAAGTTTGCACTATTTTACCTCTTGTCACATTGAAGAAATAAGGCATAATTTTCATTTTGTCAGCAAATCACTGGATGACAGGCAAGTGCCTACATAGTGTATACGGCAACATTCTCTAATGGACTGCGGGTCCCACGTGAGAACTTGCAGTGTGCTCATTAAAATTACAGCAACAGAAAAAGCAGAATAAATTGCCACCAAGTATTTGACTATGACATTTATATGTATTTCTTCTTGACATGCCTATGGGCATGTCACTGTAAATTGTCCATGAGGATTGTAGTGACAGCTTTATGGACTAAAATTAGAGACCTAGCCTCTCACTTGGCTAAATGGTGACAGCCTAAATAAGAAGAACATAGTGAAAATAGCTTATGTGTAGCTGCATAATTCTGTTATGACACATTTTAGGCCTAGACTACCCCAAGTACCTTGGGAACTTGAAACAAAAAATGAGGAAGTGAGTGTCATCAAAAGATTTCCAAATATGATAAATGTGAAGGCTTCTAGCCCTGGGACGATCACACATGAAACAACAGCATCTCCCTGTTAGGAATAATGTGAGGATCAGTGAAAGCTCCTAGCCCAGACACTAGGGTACATGAGAGGCTTCGCAGATACTGAATTTCTCCTTCTCTTCTACAATTGCCCCTCTTTTTCCTTTGCAAACCCTGGAAGGAAACTCACGTGACATGCAAAGGGGTGACGTCAACAATAAGCACTACAAACATTCAGAAGGAAAGTTTGCAGCAACTGAAGAACTCAGGGATAGTTGGAACTTGACCCAGTTTATGAAGAAACTTGGAACTTAGATGCAGTTAGGGAAAGGCAGAGTATTCTAGGCAGGCAGGCCTGCAGGAGCAAAGGTAGGCTGCAGGAGTTCAGTTTCTGAGCTCTGATGGAGGAACAGTTGAGGTTGGAGGCTGATTATAGAGAGCTTCACCGTGATGTGCCCAGGACACTGAGGACTTCATTTCTCAGGCACTAGGGAGGTTTGTTGAGTAATTTTGCTTTCTAGGATAATGGCAACATTGACAGAAAAAAGTTTGTCAGGAGGATCAGTTTTCAGAGATAAGACAATGATTTATTTTTAGACATAATGGAGATTTCAAGAGAAAAGGGAGATACAGAAGCATAGGAGAAAGATTGGGGCTATACATGTCAGCGCCCTAGAGTTGTAAGTTTTCAGAGAGCGAGCAAGCAACAGAGTCATGCACACACAGACACACACACACACACACACACACAGACAGAAGGCAAGGAGGATGATGTTGAAGCAGAGAAAGTGCAGAGAGAGATCACAAGTAGGCAGAGAGGCAGGCAGAGAGAGAGAGAGAGAGGAGGAAGCAGGCTCCCTGCTGGGCAGAGAGCCTGATGCGGGACTCGATCCCAGGACCCTGAGATCATGACCTGAGCCGAAGGCAGCGGCTTAACCCACTGAGCCACCCAGGCACCCTGAAAGTGCAAATTTTTAACTAATTTTGACATATGCTCACATTTAGAAGGTTGGAAGAGGCAAAAACTGTAAAAGATAGAGGAAAAGGAATGGGCACTGAGGAAAAAGGAGAGAATAGCAGAGAAGATTGTCACATGTGCTGGGGGAGGAGGGACTCATTCATCTATGAGGTTCCATCACTGTGTGGTGGATTTAACTCACTTTATTTTCATAACCAACTCAATGAAATGCTATCACCACTTTCTGGCATGGAGAGGGAGGTGTTGGTTATTAAATGGGTTGTGTAGCTTTTAACTGGCACAGTTGGATTTGAACCAAGGATTATCTGGCTTCAGGGTCTGCCTTATGATGATATCCCCAAGCCAAGAGTTCAAAGAGTAAGGTTTACAATGGCTCCAAGAAGACACACACAGAAAGAAAATTAGACAAAACCATTGGCTTTGGTAATGAAGAGATCTTTGTTGAAGTTCAAGAAAGTTGAGTTGAAATAATTCATTGCAGGGAATTAAGGAGAAGTTTATAGTTAGAAACCAGAGCAGAGGATATATTCTCTGGAGAAATTGGGCAATGCAAAAGAGAAATATGATGGTGGACCTTTGGTGTCTGGGGTCAGAGGAGGTTTTGGGAATGGTACGGAGAGCATTTTAGAACTTTTCTGAAAAAGTGTTAAGAGAAAGCTACTGGAAGTTAACTAGGCTATGTTTTATATTAAAGCAAAAACATTTACTTTGCAAGATAAATGAGGGAGAAGGAGGAAAGCCTGGTCTCAGCACTTTCCAGTGGGAGGATTTCCAAGATATAGTGGCTGAGGTCAAGGAGAGAAACTGAGGAAGAGATGTGTTTAATGCAGATTCTTCTGAATGAAAACCTACGCTTTGTGTGACATGACACCTGTTACCCTCACACGTTTCAGCAAAACTACAGTATCCAAGATTACTTGGTATGTTTAGTTTTCTTGCAAGATTTATATCAATTTTGGTGAAGTACTGAAACAGTCATCTCCTAAAGAGAAGAGCCCATATTCAGGAGCATTTAATTTGTCATGCTTGTTTTATATTGCTTTAAGAGAAGATTACTTGAGTTAGTAGAGCAGGGGAGCAGCAGGGAGTTAGACAGATAGAGACTGAAGGTGCGGTGCAAGATTAGGTAGACTCAAAAAATAAGGTTTTCGGTCGTGAATAAGAGGTTGTCCTCTTTTTCTCAGAGGACAGGGAAGAAGAGAGAGAAGCTTGGGAATCATGGAGAACTATTTTAAAGTGAAGTGGTGATTGTGCCTAGGAGAATATGGGCAGAGACACTCAAGACGAGAAGTTATGCCAAGATGATCCCCATCATCTCTTCTGTGTCAGGGGGAGAGTGTCATTTACTTGGATGAGGAAGTCAGGTTGAATGTATGCCTTGGAGAAGGAGAATGTTTTGGCCCATCCAACTGAACAGATGATTAGAATGATTGCCAAGCAGCAGAGAAAGATAGTTTTGAAGGCCATTGCATTACTTTTACACACTTTTTCTATCAGTGTTGCCATTTGGAGTAGAAGTGAATAAAGTCTAGGGATATATTTAGGTAGGAAGGACTACATGCTCCGCCTCAAATTATATCAGGAGTGTCATTGCCAACTTTGTATAAAAGAAGTGGTTAGGTATATGCTAGCTTTCTTTAAAAAGGAAGACCCACTGGGACACCTTGGGGCAGTTGGTTGAGTGTCCGACTCTTGGTTTCAACTCTAGTCATGATCTCATGGTCCTGAGGTGGAGGCTTCTGTTGGGCTTTGTGCTCAGCATGGAACCTGCTTGAGATTTTCTCTCCCTCTCCCTCTACCCTTCCCGCTCACTGCTCACTCTGTCTTTGTCTCTCTCTTCCTAAAATAAATAATCTAAAAAAAAAAAAAAAAAAGAAAGGGATATTAACAAATTTATATGTCTTAGGACATCTAGTTAAAGTATCTGTAGAGGTGTCCATATCATCTTATGACATCTCCATGTTTGTACCCCACAGATTCTACCCACTGTGGAATTATCCAAATGCGAGTAGTATCTATTAATGAGTTCAGTGTTTTGCTTGGGATGGGCTGTCTTAGATGTGTTTTGTGGCATTTCTCTACCTTTTGTCCTTTGTAAGTTGAACTTCCACGTTTTAAGTTCTCCCATGGTGGGAATAGGCATGGGAGCCATGGCTTTAACCAGTTGGTCCTCATCTGCCCTAAACCACAGCTGGACTGGATAGAGGAGGCCCTGACACAGGACAGCTAAGCTGTACTGAGTGACGCAGGACCCAAGGCCTGTCAAGAAAAGATGAACTAAACCAATAGGATTCTCCCTCTGGGGAATCTTATTTGATAAATGAGAAGACAAAAAACTGCAAGTTGGTTACTCAGATGGAAAGGATGTCTTGAAGTCTACTTGTGGCCATAATAGCAGCATAATCATGATTCCAGGTCCAGATTCTAAAAGGGTCTGAAGATGTAATCCTAAAAACAGAATCTTAACAGTTTGTTCTTAAAGCACATTGACCCTGGCTGGCCGAAGGAGCCTCATGGGGTCTTCTCCCTGGAACAGTCATGCCAGTTTGCTGGAACTGAAATAGCACCATCCTTTTTCTTGCAGAAGGTGCTCAGAAAACTCATAAAGAGATAGTAAGACTGAAAACACAGTTTTCAAGAATCTTTTGTCCTCTTTTTTACTGATACACAAATAAGTGTCTATTAGTATTTCATCAATACAGAATTCCTTGCATTATGAAGCAAGAAGAAACTTTTAGGACTATGAAAGAATGCTACAGAGCCATTAAATCCCTCATTGACAGTTCGTATTTTCTCCATAACCTTGAATATTTTATTAGCAATGCCAGTTTGCTTTTCAAAGTGCAATCTTATTGCTTAAAGTAACCTCCAATATGTTTGCTAGTTGAAAAAGTTTCTGTGTGGTTAAGTAGGACACAGATTTGTCAATCCTGGTTTTGCTTCTTTACTCTGCATTGTTCTTACTCCATTTCATCCTTAGAAGATGTAATAAAGCCAATTAAAATTATATGCGATTTTCTGACATTATAAAAGATGCATGACTCCGAGGGAGAAAAGTGGCCAAAGGTGGTTGCTACAGACAACCAATGAAGAGGCTATAAATTAATGGGATTGCTCCTTTTAAATATGTCATTAATCAGGTGGAAGCAGGTAAATTCAAACTATTTCTCAGAAGAAAATCTCTTCTCATTGTAGGGAGATTCTAAATGTATTTGTATGCCGAGGTGAATTTATGGGCCTCTTCAGGGGATCTCCTTGAAGGGATTCCTGAGAAACAATTCTAGAAAGAGACCTATGTCTTCCTGGCTCAAAAAAGAAAACCACAGAGCATGATATGGTTCTTTAAAACAAGAGACCACAAACTTCTGGAGTTGAGCCAAAATTAAGTAGGTCACGGAGGAGAAGGTTTCTCCTGAAAGCCATCAGAACAGTGTGAATCTATTCTGATATTATTTCTGTTTTATTTTCAAAATGTTTAAAGAGCGTCTGCTTAAATACAGATGTTTAAGTTAAACCTTAGTTATTGGCATAATAGATATGTTTTTAACTGGAAAAAGGTTTGTGAGCTCATGCTAATTTAATATTTCAGCAAGGTTTAAGGCTTGCAATTTAGACCAAAAACCAATTCATGATTCTTCCACTTACTGGTGATAAAGTTACTTGGATTGCAGGCATATTTTGTTAAGTGGCTCTTGGAAGAAGAAATGTGCATGTTCTGTCAGTCTGCTAGTGAGGACTTCTCTACCGTGTTTTGTAGTATCATTTGTATAATGACTCAGGTGATAAGTCTCTTTATGATCGCTTTTTTTTTAAAAAATTTTCCATTTATTTATTTATTTGACAGAGAGAGATCACAAGTAGGCAGAGAGGCAGGCAGAGAGAGAGAGAGAGAGGGAAGCAGGCTCCCCGCCGAGCAGAGAGCCCGATGCGGGACTCGATCCCAGGACACTGAGATCATGACCCGAGCCGAAGGCAGCAGCTTAACACACTGAGCCACCCAGGTGCCCCTCGCTTTTTTTTTTTTTTATACAGAGTTTTTCTCCTGAATAATATAATTACCAATGTGATATGATAAGCTACTATTTTTCTTACTGGTTTTAAGCAGTAAGAAGCTTATGCTTAATTAACCACTTATTTATAATAGCCCTTTTGTTTTCTTTTTGTAAGATGACCTGCAAAAGTAAAGATGAAATTAATATTATCAGAGTAAACTATGAACTCTATGAAGAGGTTTTGGCTATCTCAACACTCTCCTCAGTGTCAAGGACAGTTCCTAGAACATATTTAGAGTTCCATACATATTTCTTGAAAAATTGGATAAATAGAGCACTGAGAAATGTATATGTGATTATAGGATTATGTTTTTATTTTGGAAAAAGTAAAACCCCACCCAATCCCAAATTTTATTTGGTAAAAATCTATGTAAAGTGGTCAGAGTCAAGGGTTTTATAAAAAGTGCTGCATGCAAGTACCTTGGTAGGCAAGAAGGGGAGGAGGTCATATGGAGAGCAACAGAAATGAGATAATGAAGGTGTCTCACTCCTGTGCAGATCAACAAATGCACTTGAAACCCATCCAGATGGAGCAGGGGTTTACTTTAATGTCACGCTTAGAATGTGGTTCCTCTTTCCATGTTAATGATGTTATGAACCTTGCATGCAAATGATGTAAATAGTGGATAGCTTGGAGATTCAAAGAGGATCTTGGGGGAGGGTCAGGTGAGGAGTCTGGCAGGGGTTCAGGGGATAACTACATGAGATCATGGGGACTGGCCCTAGCTTTCTTTCTTTCCTTTTTGTCATTTTTTAAAATCAAATTTAATTACCAACATATAGGACATACTTAGTTTCAGATGTGGTGTTCAATAATTTATCCATTGTGTTGGTCTTAGCTTTAGCGGTGCGAGTGTCCCCAGGCATTTTCTGGACCTGTTTGTAGAGTTGCTGAATTTCCTGCTGACTTGGTGAGCCGGAGGAAACAAGCTAAATGTTTTGAGTTACCTGTGTCACCTGTTCTCTTTTGAAGCCACTGCTAATTGGAGGAAACCCCAGGCCTTGAAGAAAAATGGCCTTTTTTACTTGGTAGGGACTTTCGTAAATTGACATAGGTGTCTACTACGGTGGCAGCCAGTTGTCACTGTTAATTATTTTTCTGGATTCTTACCAAGGAGTCTGAGCCCACCCAAAGAGCTTAGGATAAAGTAGAAAGAGGAATAACCATTAAAGTGTTTATTCTTCATGACTTTTAATTATATTTATTTATGTAATGGTTTACTGTGTGTGTGTCTTGTTTAAAAAGTGCCTCAAATCCCTTTTGAAAGTTGTCATGGCATAATCTTTTTTAAAAATGTTGATCTTTTTACAGTTCAGAAAAGTATAAAGCCTCAAGTGTTAAGTCAGTTTTTTGGGTGAAGCCTATAGTTTGCAGGAAATATAGGGATTCATACTAATTTTAAGATTTTAAAAATTTGAGAGGGAGAGCACACGTGCATGAGCATGCGTCGGGGGAGGGGTAGAGGCAGAGGGAGAAGGGGAGAGAGAATCTCCAGAAGACTCCCCACTGAGCTCAGAGCTGACCCTAGGTCCATCCCATGACCCTGAGATCTGGACCTGAGCTGAAACCAAGTGTTGGACTGTTAGGAAACCTGGACTGGATCCTGACAGAAGAACCAAGTGGCACTCGTTGGAATATGTTGGAGGTTGAGAGGTTTATTTAACACCAGCATGCTCAGAGGAGAGAGGTCTCCCAAGGTCTGAGTCTTGAGCACAAGCAGGGAGGGTAATTTCTATTTCTGCATACTTGGTACTTTTGGCACATGCAGGAAATGGGGTAGGAAAGAAGAACCCAGAAGGGCTTTGAGACAGGGACTGGGATTCCCTTGCTGGTTTGGCTGGCCATCTTAGAGTACAGTTTTTCCCTTATCACTCCCCACTTTGATGCCCCTTTAAACACCTAGTTTAGAGGGCATCACCATCATCTTCAATGGGCCAATAGCGCTGCTAATCAGGCTAATATCTGGATGGCGGCTTGCCTGGTGACAGTATTTTCTATGAACTTAGCAATCCATGTTTAAGGTCCCTAAGGTTGTCCAATAATCAATAACAATAAAAAGTTTCTGGGAGAAAGTCCAATCAGAAGGGTCAGAGGCATAAAGTCTGACTCCTGAGATGAGAGATATCGTGCTGATGATAGCCAAGGACCAGGGTGAACAGATAGATGCCCATCAGTCAGTGGGGTCTCACTGAAGGTGGAGCTGGAGTGGGTCCGTAGGGTCTGGTTGGGGTTTCCACTGGTGTGATTTCTCATCCGACTGGTGAGCTTTCTTTACTCTAAAGTGGTGGACCCATGGGGTGACACCTGAGACCTTGAGGGCAGCAGGGGTGGTTAGAACAACAGTGTGAGGCCCTGTCCACTGTGGTTTGAGGGCGTCCTTTCTAAAGCTTCCTAGGAGATGAGCCTTAGAGTTTTTCCCAGGGCTTGGAGGTGTTGGAACACTTCTAAGTTTTCAGTCTGTTCAAGGTCTCCTCCAAGACTGCTTATTATGGGGGTGGCCTGCCATAGAGCCTTTGCGGTGAATTATAGCTATGACAATCTTTTAAATCCAGTAGATTAGAATAAACAAGATCAATGACCTCCAACAGTTACGCTCGATAGAAGTATGATGTTCAGGTCCAGCATCAGGGTAGTTGGGTTTTAAGTTTGACAGGTTTTAGGTGTGATTTTAAGCACTGCGTGGTATTTAATAAGGCTGCTCCCAACATCTACTGGGAGCCTCTGGTCTCTTCTCTAGCTCAGGTTAACATTATTCAAGGAATTTAACATCCACAAAGGTGTGTTATTGAAACATAATTTTTCCTCTATAATGACCCTCATTTGCAGAGATAGCCAAATAAGACAGATTTGTTTGAAAAACAAGTCCAGTTTTAACAAATGGCATAATTATTTACATAAGCTCAGCAAGAGTGATCATACAGATCTTTTAGAATCTGCTTTCTTGGAACTTTCATAAGGGATCTTTATGTCAAACTTTATCAGCCTCTCCAGACCAGAAGCCAAGCCAGGTAGTTGCCATCAGACATGCCTGCAATACCTATAGATTTGGGTGGCTTTCTCTTCATGAGGCCCCCAATATGCCCTAAGGCCCTGCACCTACAGGAAGTGACATTCTTTACTCACCTGGTGAGGCTGCTGGGAACTCTGTAAGCAAGATATCAGGCCGGCATTTCCAAGGGGCTTTATGGCTCCACGTTTCATAAAGTCAACCTTAGTTCCTTAGAGCTGTCTAGTCATATCTGAGTCTACGAATGTCTCTCAAATAAGACATTCCAGTCAAAGCCTTGGTAAAATAACCAATGATTTCAATGGTGTGCCATTACAAGGCGAATAGATTCTTATTGTATTTATGCAAATAAGTATGATTGCCAGAGAAGAAAGAATACTTACTGAGAGCTTTTGAATGTCAGAGAGTTCAGGTAGAGAGAAAAGTTAAATGTTTCAATTTGTCCAGAAATGAATACTTAAAGTTTTGCTTAGTTAGTCCTGGAAATTTTTACTCATTTCAGTTTTGATCTTAAAGATACTGATACCAGTTTTTGTCCTAAAAGTCTTTTACATGAACTTCCTTGAAGATGAAACTCATTTTGTAAGAAAATAAGAACAATTGTAAATGACAAAAACTCAGAAGATACTCCCACTGATCCAGTAAGAGAGTTCACCACGATAGGATTGATAAGGAAACTTAGTTACTCTTCGACTCACAACACTCCCATAGTCAGAACATTGAGTGATGATCTTGTATTAGTACATTAAAACTTCAGGAACTGCACATAGTTAAAGCACACACCCAAATGAAACCCAGGGGTTATCATTTGTTTAACAGTACTTCCGGAGTGATTTAGCATACCCGATAAAAGGCCTAATAAGTTAAGAAGACAGTCACTTACATTTTAAATCTTGGGAAGTCTGTTAAAGAAAGTTTTAGAAAGTTTTAAAGCACATGCCTAAATAGGGATGTTGAAGACCCGATAAAGGCAAAACACAGAAACTGGTTTTTCTGGGCAGGCAGAGAGGAAACAACTATTTGCATTTTCTTATCAAGGGCAGACCAACAGTTGAAGAACACTTTGTCTTTTTGAACAAAGAGAAAGCACACTTTCAATCTTATACCAATGTACTTTAAAATCCCTTCATTTCAATTTTGGTCTGTCCGGAGTGCATCTAAATTCCATTCCAAAGTTTTCCCTCCATAAACCTTCTACAACTTTTTTTTGCATTCAGATTTTGTCCCAAGCCAGTTCTTTTATCTTTCTTAAATGTCTCCTACTTTTCCACATACAGAGTTGTTTCCCTTGTTTTCATCAGTCTTAGTTACAGTTAGCAGAATTCTGCACTCTTAGAAACAGTCTTCAGTGAGGACTAAGTAGTAACCAATCGTGAGCTGTTACACCAGAATTCTATAGATGGCAAATATATGAATTGGTTAAGCATGCTCTCTCCCTTACCCCACCTAGGCTCTACCTGTGAGACCTCTTAAGAGGTCTCTGGGAAGTGACCAGTTTTCTCTTCCACCCTGACCTGTGGGCCTGACTGTGTCCTGGGGCCCCAGGCCTTACTGGAATTGACATCAGGACCAGGACCTCACCTGCCAAATGTCCTTTGAGTCTGCCGGGAACAGCGGAGCGGGGCTGGTCTGAGGCGACGGGGCAGGAGACTGCCAAAAATGATGGCGCACCCTCTCCGTTATGATCCCTAGTTCCGTCACCACCCAGCTCTTGCCCCAAACAGGTGGCAACAATGGGTCAGTGTGGTTGGGTTTCCCGGTCAGGGAACCAGATGTTCTGGAACCTGGACTGGATCCTGATGGAAGAACCCAGCGGCACTCGGAGACCTTGGAGGATGGGAGGTTTATTGAACACCGGCAGGCTCAGAGGAGAATGGTCTCCCAAGGTCTGAGCCCCAAGCACAAGCAGGGACGGTAATTTATACCCTTCTACTTCCGCATACTTGGTACTTCCCGCGCACACCTGTGCACAGGGAAACGGGGTAGGGAAGAAGAACCCGGAAGGGCTTTGAGACAGGGACTGGAATTCCCTTGCTGGTTAGGTCAGCTGTCTTAAAATACAGTTTTTCCCTTACTAGCGCACTTAACTAACTGAGCCTCCTACGTGCCCCCAAGGGATCTCATACTAATTTTAAAAAGTTACAGGTAAGTAAAGGAGTGTTGGGGTGGGGGAATTTTTGTAGTTTGATATGGGTTAGAAGAAAGATCTCACCAAAAGGTAACATTTCAGCAAAAAACTGGCAGAAGAAACGGAGTGAGCCTGGCAAATATCTAGAGGGAGGAAACTTATAAGCTGAGGAAAGAGTAAAGAGAAAAAGCTTGAGACAGGAATGTGTCCAGTGTGTTGGGTCAAAACCAAAGCACGGGCCAGGTCAGAGAAAGATGGCAGGAGATGAGGTCAGGGAGTTCACAAGAGGCAGGTTGCATCACGCTTTTTTGGTCCAGGGAAGACAGACAGCCCTTACCTTGAGTAAGGTTGGTGTCATTGGGAAAGTTTTGAAGTGAAGAAGGGACATGATCAAACTTAAGTTGTAAAAAGGATTATTCCGGCTTCTGTCATTATTTCAGTTAGGAACACAGGGGCGGCAAGCAACAGAATCACTGACAGTAGTTTGCAGGAATCAGAATTGTTTTTTCTTATGTCTGTTTATGATAGAGGTGGTTTCTGGGGCCAGTGTTACCGTGATACCATCACAGACCTAAGCTGTTTCTTTGTTTCCCACCATCCTTCCCTTGTTGGCTTTTCTCTCTTGTGTTTTTTACCTCTTGGTTATAGGGTGGCTGGCTGCTGTAGCTCCAGGGATCACATCTTTGTTCAAGGCAGAAAGAAAGACAGAAAGGCAACAAACACTTCACCGTATCTACTTGGAAAGATTTACCTGCATGTAACAGGCCATTTGTGCTTGTAAGAAAAAAGGAGTTAAAATGTTTGCTTTCTTAGCTCTCACTTAAGGGGCAGGAAGAGGAGTTGGGGGTGGGTGCTGGCCTAGTAAACCTAAATGTCTGGGAGTTATGATTCCTTCCATCTGTGCAGCTTTTTCTATATACTAGGCTTTCAGGTACATTTTCTCATTTGGGTCCTCTAATGAGCCTTTGGAAGGCAGCAAGGAAAGAATAGCTCCATTTTTGAGATAAGAAGCCCAGAGAAGTAACCTCCTCACAGGTACTTTCATCACAGGGCAGAGACTACAGCAGCTGCCACTTTCATTTATTATTTCCTGGCACCTAACTTGAGACTCATATGAAAAGTCTGGATTCTCTCCCTAGCAGATACATTATTACCATTTGCATCGGCCTCCTTTAGCAATTGAGAGGCTACTGGAAGGCCTTGGAGACTGATTACATTGTTCCTTTTATTTTTCTGGTTCTCTTGAGTTCTGAGCTGCTGGAGGCAATGCAGGAAGCCAGAGTAAAGAAAAGCATTTTTTCTTCTGGGGAGGGAAAGAGGCAGAGTCATCCTACTGGCCTTGGATCTAGTGGGGAGAGTTGCTGAAAATCCATGGTAGAATGTTGCAGAAACATTTAAAATGTGTCAAGAAAGTATATTTTCCTTAGTTTTGCTGATTGCATAATTATTTTATCAAGATCAGAGTTGCCCTTTGCTTTGGTCTAAACCTGTGGCTCTCTACCTACGATTTGCTTAAAGCTGGGTTTCCAAGTAGCTCTGAGAAGCAGAACAGCTGCGCTCCGTGCCAGACAGGCATTTTTTTTCCCCTCCTCTCTCCGAGTGGATGCAGCTGGGAGACGCTTGTGTTGCTTTTTCAGATCCATTTCATGTCCAGGTGCACATTCACCATTCCCTTTCACAAGACTGATGTTGTTTTATCCCGGAGACCTTGGAACCCAAATAATTAATGACCCAAGGCTCCAACTGGGCTATGAAAGAACACAGAGAGGCCCTAAGTTGAGGCAAAAAAGGAATAAGAATGTAAAACATGATGAGGAATGGGAACTTTAAGTTACTTAGGATGCTGGGAACATAAACTACATTTAATCTTTTCAACAATGTGTATGGGATGTTATTACTGTTTTATTACTAGTCCTGCATGTCAGATCCATAAAGGGAAATTTAGAGATAATTAAATTACTTAACGTTATAACCACTAACCAGCAAAATCCAGGATTTTGATCCAATCATATTGTAGTTACCCAGGTACTGAAAGCTTTCTGTAGTGTCCTGCATGCTCTAGTAAAACTAGGGAAAAATCAGTAAAGGTGATAATATGCTAGGTGGTCTCAGGGACTGAATTCAAAAATGTGTCAGATGTGTCATATACATGGGATCTGTTCTGGGCTAGGGCAAGGTCAGAGTGGTTGGTTCTTAAATTTCTGTGCGCTTAAAAAAAAAATCATTTAAGGATTTTCTTTTAAAATTTAGGTTCCTGGGGGTGCCTGGGTGGCTCAGTGGGTTGAGCCTCTGCCTTCAGCTCAGGTCATGATCTCAGGGTCCTGTGATCCAGCCCCGAATCGGGCTCTCTGCTCAGCGGGGAGCCTGCTTCCTCCTCTCGCTCTGCCTGCCTCTCTGCCTGCCTCTCTGCCTACTTGTGATCTCTCTCTGTCAAATAAATAAACAAATAAATAAATAAATAAATAATCTTAAAAACAAAAATTTAGGTTCCTGGCCTCTAGCCCAGAGGTTCTGAATACATAGGGTTGAGGCAGATTCTGGGAATCTGCATTTTAGTAAGCATCTCGATGAGTTTGATGCAGGTTTCTGCAAGTGACATTTCGGGAAATATTGCTCAAAATTGAAATTCAAGAGTCAGTACTGCACCACGCATTCAGGAAGCTCCTGGCTTCACATGCAGGGGTTGGTGGAAAACGGATTGATGCACCATTCATGACTGATGATGAACAGATTTTCTCTAATGGAGACTTTTGCCATTTATTTCAATTTGGCATTTAGAACTTAGAGATGACATAGAATATGAGCAGCCCCCTTTCTAGGTAAGAATACAGAAATTAAAAAAAAAAAGTGGGAGATGTACAGCATGCTTTATTTACTTTTCCCCCTTACTTTGATTCTGTAATTTTTTATTTCCCTCACACAGCCAGACACACTAGAAGAGATTCTCAGAGGAGGCTAAAAATACTGCTCTTGTCACTACAGACTTCCCATCCCCATTGCTTGCTTGCTTGCTGAATTCTTAGTAGAGAGGACGTCTTTTGTCTTTTGCCTCTTGTCTCTTTCTGACAAGAATTAGGTTCTTGTACTACTTTTGTAATCGGGTCTTGCCTCTCTGGCCAAACCCACCCAATCTACAGTGAGGCCAAATGTTCCGGTTTCCTGGTTGTCATGCAGTTGGGCTCAGGCTGAGCAGGAGTTTTGTTTTAAACAGGGAGCTCAACCTGCCGATGAAAAGAGCAAAACAAAGGACCCAAGGCTATAGTCCTAAATATAAGTTTGTTCCTTTGTTCAGCAACTGTTTGAATGGCTCTTGTTTGTAAGATGCAGGCCAGGTGCTGAGCTGATAAATAATTTGTGATTAAAAGAATTGATTTAGAAAATCACATTGCTTTGGTTTTCTGTTGAAAACCTTTAAAAAAATATTTTTTTAAAGATTTTATTTATTTATCTGACAGAGAGCGAGAGAGCGAATGAAACAGTGGGAGAGGGAGCTGCAGGCCTCCCGCTGAGGAGGGAGCCTGATGCCAGACTTGATCCTACCACCCCAGCATCCAGGGTTCACGACCCGAGCCAAAAGCAGCTGCTTAAGGACTGAGCTACCCAGGCACCTTTCTGTTGAAAACCTTTAAAATTTTCTATGTTATAAGCTTACTTAAATATAGGAATAAATAAATCTTTTTGAGCATCTACTATGCCTAGTGCCTGGAAAACGATAATTTTCAGGCTCGGTAAAGAAAGTAACAGAGTGGGAGCATGGACTTCAGTCAGGCTGACCGAAGGCCACATCTTGCTTCTGTTTCCTTTCAGCGGGGTAAATCAATTCAGGCAAGCTACTTTCCTCCTCTGAGCTTCATTTTTAGAAAAACCTATAAAGTATAATTTAAATGATCTTTTTAAAGCTTGAATAACTAAAGAATTTCAAGCATTTGGCACACATTTCATATTTAATACATTTCAATTAATATTATTATTGAGGTTTATTTTCTTAAGATTTTATGTAACCAATTGAGCCACCCAGGAACCCTGGGAGTCTTTATTAATAAACTGAAACAACAGATGTTTACCTGGGTTGTTCTGAGTAAATAGGGACAAAATGGGGCGGTCTGATTATAGTTTTTATTTATCAAATACCTATCACTAGTTATTTCTTAGTTAATATTGAAAATAAATTCAAAGCTTACAAAGTCTCAATCATGCAAACACTACAAGAAAAGTGTTTAAGATGGGGCGCCTGGGTGGCTCAGTGGGTTAAGCCGCTGCCTTCAGCTCAGGTCATGATCTCAGGGTCCTGGGATCGAGTCCCGCATCGGGCTCTCTGCTCAGTGGGGAGCCTGCTTCCTCCTCTCTCTCTCTGCCTGCCTCTCTGCCTACTTGTGATCTCTGTCTGTCAAATAAATAAATAAAATCTTAAAAAAAAAAGAAAAGTGTTTAAGAGAAAGAAATGAAAATTAATATTTATTGAATGCTTATTTGCTAGACTTAATCTCTCAATCAGATATAAAGCTCAGAGAGATTTGTAAATTCATCAGTTTCATTGCTGGTAAGTGATAGATATAAATGAGGCTTTCATTTCAGATCCGTCTGACCTGGGGCTTCATTAGGACATATATTGACAGTTGTGGTCCAAAGCAGAAAGATATTTCATAGCCGTGTTTAAGTAAAAGTTGTTATTCTTAGAAAAATTCATAGTGCCTCAGAAACAGCAGGAGAATTTCAGAGGAAGAGGCAAGATTAGACCTTTCCAAGGTTGGACTCTCTCTTCCTGGAATCCTTAAGAATATGGGAACATTCCTTACTTTGAGGTAATTTAGGAAATAAAAATTGGAAAGGGATAAGAACTGTTATTTATGTACACTAATGCATTATTTTCCCTAGTCTCTCCTCTTCACTCCAAAGCTCCATTCAATTTTCTCGGAAATTGAGTGTTTTCAACCTACTTTTGCCTTGTGCTTTTCTATGATGTTACATGATGACTTCTTAAGCTGGTTCAGTGGTAACCTATCTGTAAGAGGCTAGACCTGCATTACTTTGTGATTGCCATCTTGAACCTGAGCTATGCTCTCCCCTTAGGTTTGGCCAAGACCAGGTACGTGTAAAGGACAATGGGGATATTGCATGGGGAATAGAGGAGCTGGTGACCTTGAATGTAGGAGCATAGTGCTGGCTGGAGTCAGACCTCTGTTTTCAAATATGATTCAGGTGTGCAGTAGCTGTGTGGCCTCAGCTTCTTCCCTTCTCTGTGCAGGTATGGCTTCCTGGACCTGTGACCTGTTTAGTTACACCAGGACCCTGCCCTTGGTTTAATGCTCTTGTGGTACCTATCTTGACATTTGTAATATTTTTGGAACAAGGAGCCCCACATATTCATTTCATACTAGGTCTAGCAAATTACGTAGCAGGACTTGTTCTAAGCCTTCTTCATTTGGCAAACAGGGATAGTATTATTTTCTTCATCTTTGGGCACACAGGATTCTCCTAGGAAAGGATATGCCAATGGGAAGGTAGAGTTAGGCAGTGAGCTTAATCTAGACTGGCTCATTCGTTAGAAAGGAAGGTTGAACTTGGCTGATTCATGGTGCCCACCTCTCACAATGTTGTTGACTTAGCTACCTGTAGACCTGTGCCATGGGGTGGGAAGAGGGAAAATCAAAGTGCTCTTTTTAATGAGAATATCTAGGAGACATTAGAAGGATAAGGCAGCCTTGTATGGAACCATGGTCATGCAGTGTGGCATGAAGATAGGGGAGAGGGTTCCTCTACTTCAGCAAAGCTGAGATTTGCTACCACAGTGTTGGTGCTGATATTAACACCATAGCCTGGAAGACTCACATTGGTCAAGTGCGGGTGGCAGTGCCAAGAGTGGTGGTCAGTGAGGTTCCTTTTTAAGTTGTGAGGGACCCAGAGAATCGAGCAGCAGATTGAACCACTCCCACTACCACCACAAAAATGAACTCACATCATTGTGGGAGGAATACAAGGCCAATGATGAATGCCAGGTGGTTTCTCAGGTACCGTATTAAAAACTCACGTGAGAAATTTCCTGCCCTCTCAGAGAGAGTTGGAATGGAATTTGTAAGGGGAATGATAACAGAGAAAGGTGGGTTGTTGATAAAATTAGGTAAGACCTGTCTCACATAATGAGATAGTATAGTTTGTCACATCAAGGTTACCTCAACATATTAGCTTCTTTTACTCTTACTAATTAGGAGAAGAAATGGATTTTAGTAATATATAAAGCAACATAACATTCAAAAAAATTATCACACCAAAGGGAAGGAAAAAACAGAACTTAATAAAAATGTTACTAATTCAGGGCGCCTGGGTGGCTCAGTGGGTTGAGCCTCTGCCTTCGGCTCAGGTCATGGTCTCGGCGTCCTGGGATCGAGCCCCACATTGGGCTTTCTGCTCAGCAGGGAGCCTGCTTCCTCCTTTCTCTCTGCCTGCCTCTCTGCCTACTCGTGATCTCTCTCTCTCTGTCAAATAAATAAATAAATAAAATCTTTAAAAAAATGTTACTAATTCATCCCTTCTTTATAAAAAATAATAACGGATTCTTACTGTGATGTTGACAGTTTTTTATTCCTTGCTCACACCTCTCAACTCATGAAATTGAAGGCTTGTTAGTATGCAAATGAAGTATCCTGTTCATGATCCTACATTTATACTGTAGATTTGAATATGGATAGCAAATCAGCACATATCTTCAATTACCCAGAGCTCTTGCATATTTGAGTACTTGGTGTCCACAAGAACATGTTAATTTCTCATTATTCATGGATGGAAGTAGTTGTCCCTTCCGTGGTTGAACTTTGGTGTCATAAAGCCCTTTGAGAGCAGGGAGGAATTAAGAACTGATGGAAGGTTTACTGTAGCAAGTTGCAAGATAGCCCAATGGGAGAGACAAAGACAATGGAAACAAAATCAAACCCACTACCCATATCAGGGAGCTGTGGAGGTAAGGATAGGACTTAAACCATTGATTTGACAGTTTTGGCAAGGTATTAAAAAAAAAAAAAGAAAAGAGAAACTAAGAAGCAGATTTCGTAGTCTTGATGCCCGCCACAGAGAAGAATTATGCCATTTAACAAGTACTTTGCCCAGGTGTTTTTGCTCCTACCAGCTGGCAACTACAGAATGTAGTACTGTCTTATCCTCACCAGGAGACATTACAACAAGTTCCTGGGGAGTTAACAAATAGAAAATATCCAGGCCTGCTCAGCAGGAACGAAGCTTTAATATTCTTAACCTGCTGAAGGCAGTGGAAAGTGTTCATTAGAACAGTTGCTCAAATGAGTCACATTTATATTGCTTTTCTACCCTGTCTTTCTTTCCTGGATCCTACATGGAGGCTGACATTTCCACAGGTGCAACTTGCTGCAAACAGGTCAAGAACTCTGCTCTGAAGTTTAGCAGAATTTAGAGAGCTCTGTTTTCCTTTAACGTTCGAGCCGTCTTAGTTTATAGTCTATGTGAGAATATTTACCACAAAGACCTGTGGGTTTTTTGCTTACTTTTGAACAATCTGAGCTACATTTATTTCTTAGGAAACATAAACAATGGCTTGAACTCTACATTTTCTGGTCCTTTACGTGACCAAACGGATAGAATAGCAGACCTCAGCCCTGAGCGTGGTTAATTCCCTGCATCTTTATGTTGATCTGAAAAGAATGACTCCTGGAAGATTTCATTTTGAAATACCATCTGCTAAATTGCTAAATTATGTTTTAAGCTTTTCCTTTTAAATGAAGGGTTACTTTCTAAGAACAACTTAGAAGCATTTAGATAATTTCTCTCACAGTTGTGACCTTGAGAAAGAGGCAGGATATTTCTGCTTCGTGATTTTGGCAGAGTCCTTTAAACTAAACAAATAATTTCAACAGCATAATTTTATTATTCCATTTGCTGCCAGTTCCAGGTTCCCCGTACCTACCTTCTATTTTGTTATTCATAGAAAATCTTTTCTTTTCAAAGACATAGCTTTAGAAATTCTCGGATACTGAAATATGTTGTTGTACTTATATTACACAAACTCAAAGAGAGACTTGAGGGAGAAAAGACTATTTCCTTGACGTTTCGTATAAGCAAGTGACTCAAAAGAAATGTAAAACCGGGAGACAATTCAGAAAGGAAAATTACAGGAATTAAATAATCGTAACTTCTGTGTTGACAAAAACTCAGAAAAAGAGAATGTAATGATCCAAAATGTTTAATTTTAATCATTGGAGCTCCATTTATTTAAAAGACATTTTCGTATTATTGGCACTTTATTTTTCAATGAATGTTTTGCAGGAGCAGAGCATGTGCCATTTATCCATACATATTTAAGATCTCACAGAAATATCTAATTTCTTGTGGTAGTTACTAAAATCGTATGAAATAATTTAAATTGGATGAGCTAGCTGAGAATAGATGTCACGCAACATACATGAAATAGCCCTTTAACATTCTAGGGAAGGCAGCTCTCCTCGGCCGGCTATTCTATTTCAGCACCACTTTCGACACACAGCTGTTTCCCCCATGTGGATCATTCAGCAGATGAGGGATCGTGGACAACTCAGGGGCCAGTGCACAATTGCAGGAACCAAGGGAAGGCACTCTGGACTCAACTTGCAATATATTTGCTTTTACTTGTTTAAATTCCAGTGTTTAAAGGTACATCAAGATATTTTGGTTAAGGCAGATCCGATGAACTCTACATAAGCTTTTATGAGAGCAAGGGGAAACATAGGACCAAAGTCTTCATCCTCAGAGAGGTTCTTTTTAAAAGGAATTCAAATTAAATGGAATAAGTGAGTTTTTCTCTAAGTATATTGAGGTTTGGTGATTCTGTCCAAAACACCATCTTAGAACCCTGAAAACCATATGAGAAAGTTCTTTATTTTTAATATTATGCATAAAAACTGTACTTTTTTAGAAAGAGACTTTTCTAAAAGAATATATTCTAAGCTGAGTTCAGTAAACTATGGCTCATGGGCCAAATCCTGTTTATTTGGTATGGTCCATGAGTTACCAACGATTGTCACATTTTTTGTTAAGGTTAACCTTTGTTGAATACTTACCCAGACCAGGTGCTACATGTCTTAACTCATTTAATCTTCACTATACTCTAATGAGGTTGGCATTGTTACACTCCCCATTTATCATCCAGGAAACTGAAACAGAGAGATCCAGGGTCACCCAACTAATAAGTGTCAGAGCCAGGATATGGGCAGTTTGACTCCATAATCCATGCTTTCAGCCAGCATCCTCTATTGCTTCTGAAACATGAACTCCCCAATGAGCCATTTATGTCCTTCTCCTACTTGCTTTATCCTTATTCCCTAGCAGCTCTCTCCAAATGTCTTTGGCTTCAAACAAATGAAACTCTTTTCCAGTCTTCTAATCTTTGCAGGCTGTGGATTGTCTGTAAGGTTTGTCCCTCTGACCAGACAGCTTTTCTCCCACTTCTGCCTTTCTAAATCCTGTCCACCTGTCAAGAACCAGTCTTTACCAGTAATAACCAACTAGAAGATAAGATGCTACTTATAGTAACACCCAAACTTATAGCTACCAGTTAAACAAAGAAGACTTTACAGAACCATAGGTGAAAAGTTGAGCAAATAGACAAATACATTTGCATTTTTAAAGGGAAAACACAAAAGAAAAATATATTGTGACTTGTGAAGATTATATGAAATGTAGATTTCAGTCTGCATAAATAATTATTGAAACAGCCGTGCTCCTACATTTATGTATCGTCTGTTACGTATGGCTGCATTTAGGCTGCAGTAGCAAGGTAGCATTGTTGAAACAGAGATTATCCAGCCTGCAAGGCTTCGAGTATTTACTACCTGCCCCTTTGCAGGAAATGTTTGAGAATTTCTGTTCCAAATTGCTTCATTTCTGATTTTGATCTATGATTGCACAATGAAAAAGTGAAGTTTTTGTAGTTAAACTAGATTTTTAAAACTTTTTTAAAAAAGATTTTATTTATTTATTTGACAGAGAGAAAGATCACAAGTAGGCAGAGCAGCAGGCAGAGGGAGAGAGGAGGAAGCGGGCTCCCTGCCGAGCAGAGAGCCCTATGCGGGGCTCGATCCCAGAACCCTGAGATCATGACCTGAGCTGAAGGCAGAGGCTTAACCCACTGAGCCACAAAGGTGCCCTAAACTAGATTTTATGTCATAGTTACTTGTGTACTAACGTTATGAACATATAATCGTAACAGGTATGGTGTTATTTTGCCTTGGCATTTGCATGGCGTGCAGAAGGTTCCCAATAAATATTTTCTGAAGAAATAGATGAATATATGGACACTGAAAGCTGAAAAATATCAGTGTTAAAAGAATAAGCCATTTTAGTCATGTACGTTTTCTTCTGATTTAGTTGAAACTAGTTTTGAAGACTTGTTTAATTTAGTAATATTTGTCATGTCCCTGAAGTAATTTATTGCCATAAATTTGAAAACAATACATTTGTGGAATCACAAATTTGTGTCTGACTTAACTCAGCTAAATGTAATCCTAATTAGATGTGTGGTGTTCTAGTATTTCATGTTCCCAGTTCATTTTTTATGGCTCCTTTGTGCCATGCAGTATTAAAAATATATGCAAATCTCTATGATTATTCACACTGAGAAGCAGAAGCTTCTGTGATCGGTAATCATCCATTTACACATAAAGAAATTGATTTGTAGAGAATCAATAATTAGATGGCTTTGGAATATAAATCTGAGATTTCTGCTGTAGAATGGCTTTCTTCTGATTGACTCTTCTTTAAGTTCTGAGTCTAAGACTTCTGTGATTATTGATTATAATTGTTTTTAAATTTAATGACTGCCTTGGGACTTCTTTTGAGACTGGAATAAGTCCAAAATGCAAAACTTCTGACTGAGTTAGTAAACAAATAAATCTAATCTCATCAAGCAGGTTCTTTCCTGGAAGCTGTGTAAATTAGAAACACAGTGTCTCACAATTCCATTAATAGAATCGCATCAACATAATTTAATAAGTAACATATACAACATTAAGGTTTCAGAGCCAAGGCCCACATTACTGTGAAAGGGAGTCAGTCATAGAGGTCTTAATGTGAGAAACTTAGAAACTGAATAAATAGGGGTAGCAGAAAAAATTTTCTGGATAAAGAATATTAAAATATCATTTAACTTCTTTTTATGAAATTTTAAACTGTGTATTTGAGATATAAGATCATCTGAGCAAAAATGACCATAACTACTTGTGCATATGTAAAATAGAACAGTTTTCTTAGATTAGACATTAGTTCCATATTAATCTTTATTTATACCATTGGATATAAAATCATAATTGTAATCATGCTGTTTACAAGCATGGGTTCTATGGTAATGTAGAAAACTTGAGTCAGAGTTAGAAAAGGATTTAACAATTAAAATATTTTAGGGGTGTCTTAATTCAAATTCAACATTGTTTCACTAGGAATATGTAAAACTTAACTTGACACTACTGATCACTTTAATGACTGCCTTGTGTATGAAGAAAGTATTTTTTTTTTTAAAGATTTTATTTATTTAATTGACAGAGAGGGAACACAAGCCAGAGGGAGTGGAGCAGGTGCTTCCTGCTGAGCAGACGCTTGGGGTGCCTGGGAGGCTCAATAGTTAAAGGTCTGCCTTCCGCTCAGGTCATGATCCAAAGGTCCTGAGCTCCAGCCCCACAATGGGCTCCCTGCTCAGTGGGAAGCCTGCTTCTCCCTCTCCTACTTGCCCTGCATGTATTCTCTCTCTCTCTGTCACTGTCTCTCCCTCTCTGTCAAGTAAATAAATAAAATCTTTAAAAAAAAAAAAAAAAAGGCAGATGCTTACCAACTGAGCTACCCAGACCCCTCTGAAGGAAGTATTTTCTGTAAGTCCTATAGTTAGTGTTTCCAATAGGTTATCCTGTTCCAAGTCAAATCTGTCTATAAAGATACAGCCATAGAACAGATACTATACAATATTTTTCTTATAAACCAAGTAGTAAATATCCTGTTACCTTTCTTCCAGTGGCTTTTCACATTACATATAATCAATAGAATATAACTAGGGAAAATGTGCTACATAAAAAGGGTACTTCTAAAAAGATGTAAAGGAGAAAAACTGGAAATAATTAAATCATGAAGTAATAACTATGTAACATGATTTTACATGCAACTCTTTAAAGACATTTAAATATAGCAATTTACAATTACACAATCATGCAGGTAACATGCATGTGTGTTATAAAGCACAACAATATATCATATATTACTACCCAAATCAAGAATGAGAACACTATTAATAGTATCATCTTGGACCCCTTCAGTGATAGCAATTATTTTTAATTGTTTTCATGATCTCTATGCCTTAATTTTAAAAGTTTTATGTATCATAAGCCCTTCCCCCATATTGCTTAATATTGGTTATCTTTGAAATTCTCTTATTTGTTTTATTCATCTCTGCTACTCTCTCTGGCTGTACTTCATTTATTTTTCCCTGTGATAAAATATCCCATTGTGTGCACATACCACAGATTATTTATCTATTGTCCTATCATTATACATTTGAGCAATTTCCAGTTTTTCTCCCTATTTTTTACTGTGCTGCTATGAATATTAGTGTAAACATCTCTGATGCACATTTACAAATATTTTTTAGGGCATATAATGAAGAGTAGATTTCCAAGATCATAGTTTATATGAATGTTCGACTTTACCATATAATGATATATGCTTTTAAAAAATGTTTAGACTAATTTGCTCTGTAACTAGCAACATTCCATTTGATCGATATCCTCACTAGCATTTCATATTGTCAGAGTGCTTAATTTGTGCCAGTCTTCCGGGGCAAATTGATTTCATTGTAATCTTAATTTTCATTTCCCTGATTACTAATGAGGGTGAACATCTTTTTTCAATTGAACTATAGTTGACATCTGTGTTACATTAGTTTCAGATGTACAACATATATGCACAACTCTATACATTATGCTACACTCACCACAAGTGTAACTACCATTCATCATACGACACTATTGACTTACCATCAACTATATACTCTATGTTTTCATCTCTATAACTTATTCATTCCATAAGTGGAAGTCTGTGGTTCCCACTACTCTTTACCTATTTTGCCCATTCCCCACCCCCTTCCCTCTGGCAATCCGTAGTTCATTGTCTGTATTCGTGGACCTGTTTCTGCTGTTTTTATTTGTTCATTTCAATTTTAGATGCCACATATTAGTGAAATTATATGATATTGCCTCTCTCGCACTTATTTCACTTAGCATAATACCTTCTAGGTCCATCCATGTTGTCTCAAATGCCAAGCTCTCATTCTTTTTTATGGGTGAGTAATATTCCATTACATATTATAGACATTATATATATAGCATGTTGTCTTTGTCCATTCATCTATCCATAGACACTTAGGTCGCGTTCATAACTTAGCTATTGTAAATAATGCAGTAAACACAGTTGCATATTTCTTTTTTGTTAGTAGATTATTAAAAAAGTTTTTATTTAAATTCCAGTTAGTTAATACATGGTGTAATATTAGTTTCAGGTGTACAATATAGTGATTCAACACTTCCATACGTTACCCAGTTCTTATCACAAGTGCCTCCTTTATCTCTATTGCCTATTTAACCCATTCCCCCACCCACCTCCCTGCTGGGAACCATCAATTTGTTCTCTATAGTTAAGAGTCTGTTTCTTGGTTTGCATCTCTTTCTTTTCTTCCCCTTTGTTCATTTGTTTTGTTTCTTAAATTCCATATATGAGTGAAATCATATGGTATTTGTCCTTCTCTGGCTTATTTCACTTAGTGTAGTACTCTCTACACTCTAGTTCCACTCATGTTGTTGCAAATGGCAAGATTTCATTCTTTTTTATGGCTGAGTAATACTCTGTTTTATATAAATATAAATATAAAAATAAATATATATATATATATATATATATTTATTTGGAGAAAGGGGAACTCTCTTGCACTGTTGGTGGGAATGCAAACTAAATTAGTAGTTTTGTTCTCCAGTAGTGGACTTACTGGGCCATATAGTACTTTTATTTTTAACTTTTTGAGGAACCTCCATACTATTTTCCACAGTGGTTGCACCAACTTTACATTCCCAGCAACAGTTCTTTTTCTTTACATATTGACTGAAACTTGTTATTTTTTTGCTTTATAAAAATATTTGTCCTATAAAATGATTTATATATTTATATATAAACTATATATAAATATAATATATACTATACATCGTATTTATATATCACATATAAATATATAATTAAATATATAAATATAAAAAAACTATTTCTATATAAACTATATATATATGTATATATGATAGCTAGAAATATGTTTCAGTTTTTTAGACCTAGAACTAAGAGAGGTCTTTTATCCTAAAGACTTTCAGTTCTAATATATCTATTATTGGGATAAGTTGAGTGCCAAACTTGTCCCTGACACTCTCATTTCATATTAATTAATTATCATTTATATTGTACTTTGACAGGTCTTTCAATATCTATAGAATTTAAAAGTTTGGTATAACTAGTTAAACCATTCCTACCACATCTGCAGGTTTTATTTTTTTTTAAGCCCTTGTCAGTAGTATATAATTATGCTGTTGTCAGTGGTAACATAATATCAATATAAAAGCTACTTAAACATCATTATTCTAATTATTTAAAATACAACTTTTAAATCCAATTGTGCCCTAAAGTGATATTTGAGCTGTAAGAAGAGACTGTATTATTTGAAGCATGAGCTTTCCCTGTTAGGTGTCTTTCATTCTTTCTTTCATCCATGCAGAAAAGGTCACTATCTGGGTATAATGAGTCACTTCACCTTTTCTACCTGGTGAGACAGCCTGAATTCCCAAGACCTGTCCTTCTCAGGGCTCCTCACTGGTTTCAGGCCCCCATGCTAGGCCGAATTTACTCATCAACTTCATATGTTTGCAGGGGCAGAACGGGGACTGTGTTGGATTCCGTGCTGAATATGTTCTTGGACGCTTGCTTCCTGTGTAAGAGAGGACTCTGTGCTGTTGGTATCATCAGACATTTAAACCAACACTCCCTAGACTGGGTGAAAGTCCTTCTTAAGTTCAGTAAGGAAACTTCATATGGGAGAACTTCTCTGAGACCTTTGGTTTTCTGTACCATCTAGTCTTAGCAGACTTTCTGAAATTTATCTTCAGCTAGGATGCTCTGAGGAGATAATGATACCAGTCTGACATACAGTAAATGGTCATTAAATGTTACCAATGAAGAAAATAACTTTGATTCTTTTTGTTACGGACCTTTACAAATTTGGCATATATCATGTTTGGCTATTAATTCATAAGGCTTTCTAACTAAACTTCTATTTTAAATGTAAGGAAAGCTCTCGTTTTATAGTTTTTTGGGTGGCTACTGTTGTACTTGTTTTATTTCCCATAATTAGCTGAAAACTAATTTGATAGGGACCCTGTCTCATTTATCTACGTAGTACCTCAGAAAGTGCTTAACATATAATAATTGCTCAATAAATGTTGTTTTGGTTGAATTAGTAAGTAACCTAGGGCATGTTTATGTTGAAATCATAGATTAAAGAAATATAGTTGGCCAGTAAAACACAATATGTATTCATTTGGACTTATAAATAAAACCCATGAAGCCATTATCATTTCAAGGTGGCTAGTGGTTCTGGGGACTCTGTTATAACCACTTTATCTGGTTCACTGTCCCCAGGTTATCTTGGAGAGCTTGTTGTGAGTACACATTCAAAAGTAGATCACCTTCAGCTCTCCCTACAGGGTTCAGAAGGCCATTCTCAAGCATGCAGAAAATAGATTGAAAAAAAAAATTAGGGGAAAGTGAAATGCTATTTTCTTACCTGTGAATGATAGTTGCTAATAGTAAATCTTAGCCTTTGTATATTACCTCATTAAATCTGTACAATTTTGAGATTATACATTTCCCTTCTTCCTGAAAGAGAGAAGTGATCTTTATTCCCCCGCCTAGCTATTCCTGAATATAAAAATTATAAAATGTATAAAAAGGAGAAAGAGAAGAAATAAAATAGAGCTCCTTCTAAAATAGTAAATGTGGGGCGCATGTGGCTCAGTGGGTTAAGTGTCTGCCTTCAGCTCAGGTCACGATCTTGGGATCCTGGGATGGAGCCCCGCATCAGGCTGTCTGCTCATCAGGGGATCTGCTTCCTCCCTCCACCTCTGCCTGCCTCTCTGTCTACTTGTGATCTCTTTCTCCCTGTCAAATAAATAAGTAACATCTTTAAAAAAAATAGTGAATGCTTCTAGAGGCAGAGGTTTCAGATAGAGAAAAAGAGAGGGAGAAATATGAAAATTTCCCAAAAGCCATTATAACATGCCCTTATTCTTAGCCTTTTTCTTTGTCAGGACTAATTTTACTAAAAGTGGCTTTTTTCTAGTCTTTTCTTTGGATCCTAAAATGATCTCTCAACTTATTCTGTAGTATGGAGTTTTAAGTTGCATAATTTTTTTGCCTTTACCAAGGTTTTCTGCTGTAAGTCATGTAAGAACAATTTATTCCCAGCTATCAGTTTTAACAGAGCATGACCTGGAAAACTAACAATGGAAAATGGAGCTATTTTCTGCCATAGATTTTATTTCAGTAGGATGTTGAATGTTTAAAATGCTTTGGCTCAGGAGTCCTAGCTATCGCTTCCAGCTTTTGATTCCTGCCTACATCCTCTTTCGGTCCTATTTTCTATTCCAGAGCTAGGTTTGGGTTCCAGACTGGCTTCAGACTCAGATTCCATTCAGATCCAGACCTAGCTGACTCCCTCTGCTTCTGGCTCAAATCCCAAACAAAAATCTGTCTGGATCGATCAGAGATTCAGACGGTTAAAGGCCACTTACAAGCAGTGGTCCTGTATCTTTGAGATTTTTGTGAATTCTCACAATATTAAACAAACAGTGAAGCCCAATTTTAAAAGGTTTTAATTTTTTTTCATTATAATGCATGAGCGTAGTATATGAGGCCAAACAATGCTTATGGGTTATTATTACAACAATCAGGGTAAACTCGCAAGTCTTGTTTCCCAAGCCCAACAAACTTTTATTTCATTTTTATTAAATTAATATTTATAAATAATACTGATTGCTGACACAGACGTATTCCCCTAATTCTTTTTACCTTTTTCTGTGCCACACAGAACATTTAAGTTCTACATTATGTCTAACTATATTACTAATTTTACCCAAAAAAGCTCAGTGAGAATTTCAGTCAACATATTGTAGTTCTCTATATAATACTCTAATGTTCACTATTTCAAGGTTTTTTTTTTTTTTTAAGATTTTTATTTATTTATTTATTTGACAGACAGAGATCACAAGTAGGCAGAGAGGCAGGCAGAGAGAGAGGAAGGGAAGCAGGCTCCCTGCTGAACAGAGAGCCCGATGCGGGACTCAATCCCAGGACCCTGGGATCATGACCGGAGCCGAAGGCAGAGGCTTTAATCCACTGAGCCGCCCAGGTGCCCCTATTTCAAGGTTTTTTGAGCAAGAAATGTGTTGGGACTTTTCTCATGTGTACCTTACAGCAATATGCTCAACAAAAGTACTCAATAACCACCTTAATTGATACGACAGAAGTTGAAATGTTTTTCTTTTCCACTTGTATTATTATTGTTATTATTTTAAGATTTTATTTGAGAGAGAGAGAGCATGAGAGGTGAGAAGGTCAGAGGGAGAAGCAGACTCCCCATGGAGCTGGGACCCTGATGTGGGACTCGATCCTGGGACTCTGGGATCATGACCTGAGTCAAAGGCAGTCGCTTAACCAACTGAGCCACCCAGGCGCCCCCACTTGTATTATTTTTAAACTTGCAAGTGTGTAACATTAAAAGATAAGCACCCAAGTGTGTATCATTTAAATCTCTCTGCTTCTATAGTCTACACATATACTTACCAAAGGAACAAATGATGCATGCTTTATTTGCTTAAAAAATGCATTTAAGGAGATCTACACTTATATGATAAAACGGTAGTTCTCAAGTGTTTTGCTATCTGGACCACTTTACGCTCTTAGCAATTATCAAGGACCCCAAAGATTTACACTGGAAAATTCAAGAAAACCTCAATGAGCACAAGCGCACAATTCTACCAGCTGATGCAGTGATGACATCATCATACCTCACTCAGCCTCTGAAAAAAACTCCTCTGTACACTTGAGTTAATCAGAGGGAAAAATCAAACAGCAGGTTATTTTTGTTATAAAAATAATTTTGTTGTTGCAGAACTAAAAAGTTCTCCATCCCTCCAGGGCATCCAGACATCACTTTAGGAACTGCTGTATAAAACATGAAGTTGTAATAAAATGAAATATGTGTAGAGTTGCTTGAAGTTCACAATATGGTTTCACATATGTTTTCTATTCGATGGCCCCGATAACGCTGTGAGTTTATGATTATGTCGTTTTATAGGTAGGAAAAAAATATACTCAGGGAAATTAAGTGATTGGCTCAAGGGAACTCCACTAGTAAAATTAAACTCAAACCTTCTGATGACAAAGCCCATGATTTTTATATTATAACCTATTCCTCCATACCTGCCCAACCTGAAAGTTCTCCATGAAACCAGGTTAGTCAAGCAAAATCTAGTTTCCTCTCAGCCTCCAGGGTACATGATTGGTTTGAATGACAACTGAGATCTCCATTTACCCTTTGCATGGTGCTGTGGAGTCCAATCCAGTTCTGAAAGTTGAATGTGGTACCAGGGGAATCTGCGTCTTGGAGGTCACTCTTAGTTGGATCCTTGGTCATTGTGATCTACCTATCATGAACTCTCTAATTCTGCCTTGGAATGGGGCTTTATTCTTTGGCAAAGCATGATGGACCCAGATGGTTTGCAGCTGGAGTGGACTACTCAGGGTGCTGGATACCTGGACAGACTTGCCAAGCCTCTCCTAGGGCAAATCATTACCCCCAGCACTAGACTAAAATGGCCAATAGCCAGGAGCAAAAATATCAAATATCGTTTGCCTGGGAGCTGGCCCTAGTGTATTTATCTCTTTGGAGGACTGTACTTTCTGTACTGTCTTTAAGCTTTAACCTTTGGGCAAATCAAAATGATAGCCTGTATACCCTGTAAATCAAAAAGGACAGGGTCAAAGACCATTCTTTATCTCTGTTCCTGCTCAGAGCTTTGATTCTTCAAGTATTAAACATGAAGAAAATGTGGATTACAGGTGTAAGGGACACAAGTATGTGGTGTGTTAAGAAACTATAAATAACAAAGGTAAATTTTCTTTGAAAGGAATGGAAAGGGAAGATGAATTTATAAAGATGAATAAAAAGCTCTTTGACTATCTTCTTTGCTCTGCAGTAAACTGATCTAAGTTAAATGCAGTAGAAGGATGGCTTTATTGAGATAAAAAATGGTAATATTTGGAAATGGTATCTTTCATTGTTTTACTTCTCTGATAAAAGCAAAACAAAGCCAACAAAAGAATAGCCATCACAACAGAGCTCTTGTCTGACTGAAGAGAAAGTCTTCATTCCTTCATTTGGTGTTTAAGGTGCTTTTTCATTCTGTATCCAGATCAAGACTACTATTTCCATGGGATTTGGAAAACCGTCGCTCCTACCACCTTATGCCAAGTTGGCCCCCACGGATTTCCAGCTCTGCACTTCTGCTCATATGGTCCTTTTCTTTGCATGGCAATTTCTCCTTTAGCTTTCCTTGAGTGGGGGTTGGTGAAACTTTTCAGTAATGACAGTAAATGTTTTAGGTTCGGTGGTCCAGAAGGTTTTAAAAATCTTTAAAAAAAAGAAAAAAAAACAAATAAATGGTATCTATTCAGATATTCATATATTTGTAATTGAGTTCAGTATTTTTTAAGGACCAGAAAAACACTGAACTATTTTACTTCCATTCTCTTGCTGTTTTGGTTCTATACTAATTCTTTTTTTTTTTAAAAGATTTTATTTATTTTATTTTATTTAACTTATTTGACAGACAGAGATCACAAGTAGGCAGAGAGGCAGACAGAGAGAGAGGAGGAAGCAGGCTCCCCACGGAGCAGAGAGCCTGATGTGGGGCTCGATCCCAGGACCCTGGGATCATGACCTGAGCCAAAGGCAGAGGCTTTAACCCACTGAGCCACCCAGGTGTCCCTCTATACTAATTCTTGATGTTGTGTTTGTGTGTTGGCTCTTCGCTACGTGCAGGCATCAGCCCACGCCGGGATGTAGAGCATTACATCTCCATATTAAGATATAGTAAAGATCAGGATAAATGCTTTAATGTGTATCCTCAGAAAAGGTTTTATGAGTTATTTGTTGACAGAATGGTTATGATGAGATCTTTTACTTAGCCTGCCAACACAGAACTCATTTCTTAGGAGAACAAAGTACTGTAGGTTAGCCTCCTGATAGAAAGCCTGCTGAGTTTTACCATTTAATAAAATAGAGTACACAGTGTAATTTGTACAATGTCAGACTTCAAAGAACAATTTATAACAATAATGTTTCTATTTACAGCCTGCCACTAAGGAAGGGACAATAAAATGTCAGGTTTGACAATGTCCACTGATTGATATTAAGGTCAGAAGGGGAAACATTTGTTTCCAGCATTGCAGTCAGTAGGCACAATAGAGGGCAGAATACAATCAACTTTGCATTCTCTTCAAGATTCAAGGCTTTGGGAAGGACAGCAGTCTAGATGTTATATTTACTCGAGAGAAACTGGAGTAGAAAAACAGAAACACCCCAAAATTCCACGTTGCCTGTTGTTTTTCTTCCTCCACGCCCCCCTTCTTTCTGTTCGCCTGGAAAAAATTCTGATAAGTGCAGTTGAGTCATCAGATTTTATTCGTGCTGTGTTGTAACCACCTATTTGGCTATGTTAGCTCTTCTTGCAAATACTACACCCGCATTTTCTGGTGACATAGATGGGGTCTGAGAAGATTAATTATAAGCCATGAGATTTGTAGAACTGACGAGGGAGCGCAGAACAGTCCCTGGTGACACAGGGAGAGACTCAGCTCAGATGCCTCCTCTTGGAATATGAATTAGTATGATTCACAGGTACAGAGAGTGGTTATGCTGATCACAGTGAAGAATCTGATATGCGCCAGCTGTTTATCTTTATAATAAAATAACACAGAGCTAAGTATAGAAATATGTCGTTCTTGTGCCTGTGTGTGGGATTAAAGGCTGCACTTTGTGTAGGCATTTATTACATTCTAGATTCTTCACATGTTGATGAAGTCATAGGGTTTCCAAAAGTATATTTCTCACTCTCACCTGTCAAGATGTTGCATTCTCAAAGCAAACTGGTGAGCTGCTGAGCTCTGTACCGTAGACTGTGGACCAGGTACCAAGCAGGGCGTGAGACCTAGAACTGGGGGTTTTCCTGGAACTTGTGATGTGGGATGAGAGCAACTTGCCTAGGAGGTGGAGGGTGATGTGCGTTAATGCTTCCTTATGTCGATGCTATTACTTTATGGTTATCTAGGGGACACCCAGGGAAATTGAACTAGCCTCACCTCTCGCCCCACACATGGGAGTGTGATGGTGCTGATGGAACAGGAGGGGGATTTGGGGCAGGAAAGTTCCTTTAAAGCAGTGGCATTTTAATGACAATCTGAAGGACAATAAAAAATGAGACTGAGATGGGGGTGAGCAGGGAGGGCAAGTGCTACGGGGAGAGGGAGACTGTCTGTGAAATTTCCAGATGAGTGTAACTAAATTCTGGATCTGCAGGAACACTGGGAGGGCTTGCAGCTGGATGAGGCTAAACTGTTTTTTTGTTTGTTTGTTTTTTGTTTTTTTAAAGAAAGAATAACGCAACACAATTTCTCACATTATTCAAGTTAAATTACATATCCCCAGCTCCCTGTAGCATAAAGCCAACGACTCTTTCCTTTCTCACTTTGGCATTTCTAATTATGATCACTTTCGTTCTATCCCATTTTTAAAATTAATACCATAATTGTATAGCGTTTTTAAGTTTATAAAATGTTTACATATATTTACAAATGTTCTCTCATTCAGAAGAATCACAAAATCCAGGATACTTCTCATAGGGTATAGAGTTTGTCAGCATAAATCTCAAAGTTTTGTTTTAGGCTAATTCTAATGTTTGCAATAAGATCAGGCATTAACAGAAATCATTTTTGATTTCCAAACCAACCATAGGAAGTTCCTTTTTTTTTTTTTTTTTTTTCTGGGAAGGTATAAATCAGCCTTGTCACTGGGAATTACCTTTTATCTCTGAGTATGATCTTTTCAGAAATGCCATTTCTTTGGCGATTGATTTTACCTGTTGGCTATTCGTCTATCTTCTTTGGAGAAAAATATATTCAAGTTCTTTATCTATTTCCCCTGAGTTTTATTGAGATATAATAGATATGTAACATTGTGTAAATTAAGGCATACAACATATTGTTTTGATACACTTATATTAAAAAATGATTACCACTATAACATTAGAGTTGGCCCATTTTTTAAATCAGATTATTTTTTTGCTATTGAACTGTAGGAGTTTCTTTTATATCTTGAATGGTAGCTCCTTCTGAGCGATGCAGTTTCCCATTTTGTCAGTTGCCTTTTCAGCTTATTGACTGCTCACTTTGCAGAAACTTTTTAGTTTGACGTAGTTTCCATTTTCTATTTTTGTTTTCGTTGCTGGTGCTTTTAAATGTCATATTCAAGAAATCATTGCCAAAACCAATGTTATGAAGATTTTTTCCCCCCTGTGTTTCTTCTAAGAACTTTACAGTTTCAGGTCTTACATTTAAGAGTTAGTCCATTTTGAGTTGATGTTTATGTTTAGTGTTTTGTTTCTTTTTTAAGACTTTATTTAGTTAGTTGACAGAGAGATAGAGAGCAGAAGTAGGGAAGCAGCAGGGAGAAGGGGAAGCAGGCTCCCTGCTGGGCAGGGAGCCTGATGCAGGGCTCTGTTCCAGGACTCTGGGATCAAGACCTGAGCTGAAGGCAGAGGCTTAACCCACCGAGCCACCCAGGTGCCGCAATGTTTATGCACAGTGTTAAGATAAGGGTCCAATTTTTTTTCTCTCTCGTTTTTTCTCTCTCCCTTCCTTTCTTTCCCCTTCCTTCCCTTTTCCTTTTCTTCCTCTCTCTCTCTCTCTTTCCTTCTTTCTTTCCCTCTCTCTCTTTTTCATGCAGTTATCCAGTTTTCCTAACACCATTTGTTGAAGAGACTACTACCCTTTGCCTATTATGTATTCTTGGCACCCTTGTTGAAAATCAGTTGGCCATATATGTGGATTTATTTCTGGGTTCTCTATTCTGTTCCATTTGTCTGTGTATCTATCTGCTTTATGCCAGTGCCATACTATGAATCTACAGTGAGATATCACCTCATACCAGTTAGAGGGCCATTATCAAAAAACAAAAAAATCTTAAGTGTTGATCAGTATGTGAAAAAATTGGGACCCTTGTGCACTATTGATGGAAATGTAAAATGGTGCAGCTGCTGTGGAAAACAGTATGGAAGTTTCTCAAAAAATTAAAAATAGAATTACCATATGATCCAGCAATATACTTCTGGATATATATCTTAAAAAATTGAAATCAGGTGTGCCTGAGTGGCTCAGTTGGTTAAGTATCCATCTTTGGCTCAGGTCATGATCTCAGGATCCTGGGATCAAGACCTACATTGGGCTCTCCACTCAGCTGAGAGCCTACTTCCTTCTCTCTCTCTGCCTACTGTGGTTGCTGTCTCTCTTTCAAATAAATTTTAAAAAGTCGAAATCAGGATCGCCAAGAGATTACTTGTACTCTCATGGTCATTGCGGAATTAGCCACAACAGCCAAGATGTGGAAGCAAAGTAAATGTTCGTTGATGGATGAAATGGATAAAACAGGGCGTATACATACAATGGCATATTATTCAGCCTTAAACAATAGGAAATCCTATCGTAGGCACAACATGGATGGACCTTGAGAGCATTATGCCAAGTGAAATAAGCTAGCCGAGGAAGGATAAATACTGCATGATTCCAATAATCAAACCCATAGAAGCAGAAAATAAAATGATGACTGCCAGAGGCTGGGGGAGGGGAAAATGGGAGTTGGTATTCAGTAGGTACAAAATTTCAGTTATGCAGGAAGAAAAGGTATTAGAGATCTGCTGTAGAACATGTGCTTCCAGTTAATGATAATGTACTGCCCACTGAAAGATTCGTTAATGTGCTCTATAATAATATGCTATATAAAATGCTGTATAATAACAAAGAAGAAATGTCACTTATTACTTTATCTTGAGACAGAGCCATCTGAGGGACAGAAAGGTGGAACACGTGTGAGAGAATTGATTCTTCTTGAAAGAAGGCATAGAGACTGGATGACCACTTAAGTTTCCTCCAGCTACAGGTTTCTGTGACCTAACAATAGCTCTGTTTGAAGAACTATTAACTGGTTTGCATTACTAGGGTGCATGATTTAGGAATGTTGTTGTTAGTATAAGGATGACTTAGTAATGTTAATTTACTAACAGAGTAGATTAAAGTACGAATGGTGGTCTTTAAAAAGCTTATGGCTAAAAAAAATCAAGGAGAAAGAAAAGCAAAGCATAGAAGGCTCTACTTTCACTGTGTCACTTATGATATATTGCAGTCCTTGTTTGATACATGACTGTAATAAAGCATTGCCATTCAATTAGAGTAAGTTAACTTTAAAATTAATATTGTGCCTATGCTTGATTCCATTTAAAGAGCTGGAGAAAGGAAAGAGGATTTGGAACCATTCACTATGCATTAGCTTCAATGACAGAATATAAATCATAGTAAGTCATGGGCCTCTGTCCAGTTCTGATCTCTGCGAGGTGTAGGTCAATGTCAAACTTTCAAAGTGTGTGCCTCAGTTAGAATGGCATGCATTTCATAATTAGATGGAAGTGAGTAGAATGGATTGGAGGTTGTAATCTGGACCTTTGGAAATGTTTTGACAGTTTACTCAGGAGCCTGCATTTCTTCATAGTAATGGTTCCTAAATTTTTATTTTGGCTGGCTTGCTAAATATATAGAAAACCCTAGGAGGAGTGATGAAGGAAATGCATCAGTGAAAAATATTAAAAAATTGTCTTCAACATTTCTAGCACAAGGAACAAGTCCAGATGGTTGATAAAAGAGCATAAATCAATTGATAGGAACATCATTTTAATTTTTTCTTTCGTGTTCGATATTTAAGTCTTCCCATTCCTGGTATGAAGATACATCAAGAATTCTGTTACTGGGGCGCCTGGGTGGCTCAGTGGGTTGAGCGACTGCCTTTGGCTCAGGTCATGATCTCAGCATCCTGGGATCGAGCCCCACATTGGGCTCTCTGCACAGCGGGAAGCCTGCTTCCTCCTCTCTCTCTCTCTCTCTCTTTCTGCCTCTCTGCCTACTTGTGCTCTCTCCCTCTCTGTCAAATAAATAAATAAAATCTTAAAAAAAAAAAGGTTTCTGTTACTACTAAGAAAACCTATTTGGGGGGGCATCCATGTCGATCTTTCTCAAAATTCACTCATTATGAATTAATGAACAGAACAAATGAGGGTAATAACATACACCTGTGTATAGGTGAATTGGTGTGGGGGGTTACTCAACTAAAGAGAGAAGGAAGAAAAAGAATTAAAATTTCAAAAGTTTCTATTGCGTGCCCAGGACTGTTAGACACCTAATTTATATGCAACTAATAAATGTTGTTTGTTTGAAGGTATGTGACATTGTTTCATAACTACATACCATGCCGTTTTTAAAAATTATTTTTAAAAAATTTTCAAAAGATTTTATTTATTTGTTTGACAGAAAGAGAGATCACAAGTAGGCAGAGAGAGATGGTGAAGTAGGCTCCCTAGCAAGCAAAGAACCGTATGTGGGGCTCAATCCCAGTCGTGATCTGAACCTAAGGCAGAGGGTTAACCCACTGAGCCACCCAGCCACCCCACCACTGCAGTTTAAGATCAACCTTGTGATCTTACAGGCCAGTTAATTAGTTACTGAATTGCCATGCTGATTAATTTTTTTTTGTAGAGGCTGGGGTCAAGGCAAAAAACACATTGTTCTGGTATTAAGGGATTCACTACACTACTACAGTTTATTCTTTCTGATTCTGTAATGTGATAAGCAGTATAAAGAAAAGAGCATTTGTCTGTGTTATATACAAATATGTCCCCCCATGCAACAAATTTTGCACAAAGATACACCAGCATTTTAATGAGAATCTGATCTTGAGGCATTAACATTTTTATTTGTCTTATTTAGTTTAGTATTTCTACATTTTTTGGCTTTTTGTGTGTGAAATCTTCAAAACAGACATTTCCTTTGCAGTAACATTGAGAAAAATAAGTAAATTTATTCAGTGTCAAGGATTGGGAAGTCATCTTGCATGAAGTTCATGTTGAAGATGGTTTTGAATGAGGGGATAGGTGATTTGTAGATAGAGATGTGTTGGGACTATGTAGAGGTATGTTGGATAGTGAGGGAGAAATATAAATTATTTTTTGTAAGCACCATGGAATGGAGGTTGCACAGTGAGTATGTCATTACAAGAGTGGAAAAGAGAAATGAAAGTGGGCTTTTAGATTCAAAAGAAGACTGAAGAGAAAAAGTCATGGAGATGAGGAAAGAGAGAAGAAAAGGCTCAATTCACAGTTGTCATTTACTTTCAGTTTAGGGATTAATTTCCATGAGTCAGAGAAGGCTTCTAGATCCTCACCAGTGGCTAAATTGGAATTATATCAACTAGAAATAAAATAATCTGGAGTAGGTAAAAATGATTGGGGACAGTTCAAATGTACATCCATAATGAATTTTGAAATAAGGAATAGAAGATATCCCTCCTGAGATTCCATGTTTAATATATTAGAGCAGAGATGGGTAAAGTCAGCTTTAGGATAAAATGGCCCCTGGGCCAGCAGGTTCTATAATTACCTGATTGAATATTCATGCATTTGAAAATAGAATATGCATTGGTCAGCTTTGCAAACATAGAAAAAGATGAGTTGAGTTCATTCAGCCAACAGATATATATTGAATATCTACCAGGTACCAAACATGGGTCACAGTAATGAACAAGATAGACAGAGAATTTACAGTCCCAGAGGTAAATGTTGGCATGATGTGGCTACACATTGCCTAGGAGAGAGAATATGAGTGAAACCATTTTTCATTGCCCAGAGCATCTCTCCTTTGAAGATAGAGGCAGCAGCTATTTTTGTTATTATTAAAGAATTGCATCAACTAGCTAATGTCTCTTTCTCAGCCCATTCTAACCATACAAGTTTCTGATCATAATTTGGATTCTCAGATGTGGCTGCCTATTGGGAAAGAAAAATACTCTAGTCAGGTGAGTATGAGGACTTTGGTCCTTGTGATGTTTATGTTTCTCTTTTTAGATATGGCCATTAGCTTTCCATGTTTTAAATCAGTCTACTATGAGTCCATCCCTAGAGGGATGGATTCCTTCCCAGAATGCTGTCAAAATCAGGTTTTCCAGTCTCTAAGGCTAGACACCAGATCCTATACCACCATCACTCTCTGAGTCCCTTGAGAGGCAGCCATCTCAGCCTCTTGGTGACAACAGAGTCTCTGGTTATTCTTGTTCTGTCTTAAACTTTCTGGAGGGAATGGATCTTATTCAATTCCTTCAAAGAACATTGAGCATGGATCTTAGAGATGCCGCTTTTACGGCAGTGGTGGAACAGACAAGCTGTTCTTTTTTTGGTTCCTTATGGTCATTCCCTATGTCATTCCTTGATCTCATTCTATCCCAGACACCTTCTGCCTCAGGCAGGGCTGGCAAAGGGCCAGCCCATCATCTACTGGGATAGCTTTCTACTGTTGAGGGGAGGAAGCAGTCTCATGATGTGTTAATTTGCTTTTGACATCTGGTTCTAGTCCATCTGTTCAGAAGTCTGCTCCTAATAGTTGGGTTACTGGCAAGGCCATTCTCAGGCCTAAAAACAATAACAAAAAGTCACTTTTCTAAAGAGACCTTAAGAAGAGCAGTAGCTACTGATTCTCTAACAAAATCAGTCTTCTTTTGGTATCAGCATTTCTCTTTTCTTATTTTTAATAATGCTTCAGCACAAAATACTTAAATAGGTTTCTGACTGATGATTAATAATCTATTTTTACCATTGCCCTATGCAGGTCCCAGTGAAATTTTGCTTTTCATGCCCCAAACTGGATATTAGTAAAAAGGCTAAAATGGGCCTAGAAGGCCCAGGAAATTGGGAGCCTTGTGGCAGTGGGGACATTAAGAACAATGACCTGGGGCACCTGGGTGGCTCAGTGGGTTAAGCCACTGCCTTCGGCTCAGGTCATGATCTCAGGGTCCTGGGATCGAGTCCCACATCGGGCTCTCTGCTCAGTAGGGAGCCTGCTTCCCCCTCTCTCTTTGCCTGCCTCTGTGTCTACTTGTGATCTCTCTCTGTCAAATAAATAAATAAAATCTTTAAAAATAAAAAAAAGAACAATAACCTGATACCGGTCTTGATGGGAACACTATTACAGATTGCAGAACATCAAAATAAGCCCGAAAAAAGGTTTTATGAGGTGTTTAAAATTGTGTTAATATTTGAGTGATTCTTCTTTGGTGAAGGAATCAGGTGTATCCGAACTCCGGAGATGGTGACAAAGTTTAATTCAATTCATTTATTGCCTACAGTGAGCCAAACACAGGGCCAGGAACTTTTTATAATATATTGTGTACTGAAAATAGTGCTGAAGCTAAAAACGAAAACTATGGGTTATTTCATGCCCCATAAACATGCCCGATAGAAATCACTAGCATTCCATTACCCGCTAATATGCGAGACAATGATAAATAGTGACCGATATTGTTAGAATTGGGATTTATTCTTCCTATTGGTAATGCCTATTATTTTCTTTTCCGTGGATTGTACTCATAGTGAGTTTGGACTATATATACATATCTTTGCATGCAGAGACCAACAAATTCCATTTAAATATTCTAATTGTCTCCTAAATACTACACATAATAATGTTTAGAGACTTCATATCATGGGAATATTTAATGCCAGATTCACTCTCTTTTTAGCTAAGGCTCACTCATTGCCAAGTGCCCATGTGTTTTCACCCATAAAAGTGTAATGCTTGATGGTACTTTGCTCTTATTCTGCTTATTCTGTTCGAAGTATAACATCCTCCAATGCAAAACTCCTCTGCCTCTTCAATTTCCTTCAAATTTATCTCATTCTTCACCATCACCATAAAACTTCTAGACGGAGGAGTTTTTATCTGTGGATATTTAATTCTCAACGCACTGCAGTTTGTCTTCTGCTCCCATTGCTTTGGAAGGGCAGCTCTGATAGCATCATCCATCGTGAGTGACCAAGCACTGATTCTGGGGCTTCCTTGCAGTCCTCTGTTGCTGCTTGTGCACTCTTGAGGGGTGGGTGCCATTTGCTGCAGGGGACACTTTTCCCATTCACCCTTCTAGCTTCTTCCTTTCCACCTCTTTCACAGGCTCCGCTTCCTCTGTTCTTTAATGGCCCCTGAATGTGGACCCAAATCTTCCATTTTCATAGCTTTTGCCTCAGTTTGGAACTCATCACCTCTTACCTGGTCCATTCAAAGGAACTCTCAATATTTTCACATATTCTTTTTTTTTTTTTTAAGATTTTATTTATTTATTTGACAGAGATCACAAGCATGCAGAGAGGCAGGCAGAGAGAGAGGAAGGGAAGCAGATTCCCTGATGAGCAGAGATCCTGATGCGGGGCTCAATCCCAGGACCCTGGGATCATGACCTGAGTGAAGGCAGAGGCTTAACCCACTGAGCCACCCAGGCACCGATATTTTCACATATTCTTGAGTGTAAACTTCTCCCACACACTCCAGATCACACTATATACTATGGCCAGAGTAGTCACCCATGAAAACAAGCCTGATCCTGCTCTTGATTGCTTAAAACATCCCTTGCCCAATAGATACAATTTAAAAATTCTTGTCATGACACATGAGCACCTTCAGAGTCTGGTTTCCATTTTTTTTTCCTGCCTCATGTCCCTCCTGTGTCCTCTCTGCACCAAGCGGGCCAGCTGCCTCTTAACAGGGGCTGCTGTCCACCTGCATGTTTTTTTCCTCTTGTCTAGAGGTTTCCAACGGGTTTAATCTCGTTATGTCCTCCCCCATCATGCTACAACAGAGGTAACTGCAACGTCTGTATTAAGGGGAGACTGAAGTTCAAACAAATAAGGCCGGTGTCACTGCTGAACCTCCCGCAAGCATAAGATGATCTATACACGTGCATCGTGGTTCTTGTTATTAGATCACTCTGAGGTGGGCTTGGGGGATTTGCAGAGATGCTCAGGAAACCGGTAAAGATAATTAAAAGTTTAGAAAATTAGAACCATGAAAAAACAGAGAAAGGAAGGATTATTCATCCAGGAGAAGAAAAAGCCTGAGGGGAGTTATAAGCAAGAAAAATGATTTCTTAGAGGATAGACTCAGACCGTCCTCCATTAATATTGAGAAGAAAACACAGCAAAGCATGTAGGATTTATATTTGCCATAAGGAACATTTCCCAGATAAGGGATTGGCTATCTAGAATAGTTTATTCATGAAACTTTCAAAATTTATCTATAGATCTAAAAAGATATATTTTCTTCTGTCTAGCCAATTTAGGTATGGAGCGGCCTGAATGCAGAGAAGTGAATTGGGTGATTTCTTGCCATCCTGTTTTTCTCAGTGTGTCAGTCTATCTTTCAGTGGCTCTTTTTGCCTCTATTCATCTCTCTGAATGTCTCTCTCTGGCTTTTCATCTCTTGGTCTCACTATTCCTGTTTCTCTCTCTGTTTTTCTTTCTCCTTGTTCTCTCCTCTTTGTCCCACCAGCCTCCCACGCTTCTACCCCATCCTCCTGGCCCCAATATGACGTGTAAATGAAAGCTTTGCTTTCAGTCCAAATTACTGCAATTCTTTTCTCTAGTTCATTGGATCTTTTGGTTGGCATTGCAACTATCTGGGATTAGAGGCAGGTGTCTAATTCTATAAGGAGTTGAGGACAGAAAGGTTCAGTGATCACTTCCTTTTTTTTTTTTTTTTAAGATTTTATTTATTTATTTATTTGTCAGAGAGCATGAGCACAGGCAGAGTGGCAGGCAGAGGCAGAGGGAGAAGCAGGCTCCCTGCTGAGCAAAAGCACGATGTGGGACTTGATCCCAGGACGCTGGGATCATGACCTGAGCCGAAGGCAGACGCTTAATCAACTGAGCCACCCAGGTGTCCCAGTGATCACTTCCTTTAATATTATTATTTTCTGGGATCATCGTTCTCCTGCAGTACAATTTCCTCAGCACATGCCATATACTGTTGCTTTTGAGGAGAATTTTTCCTATGACTTGTGGACAACACGTTTTCCCGGAGAAATGTGAAGTTCCTTCATTACTGGATATGAGCAGTGCAAGCAAAAGGATGTTCACCAGTAGCACGGCTCTGAGGAGTGAGGAGCCCCGCAGAGTGCCCTGCCCACCTTTGAGGGATACCTTTGCAGTTTCCATTTCTGACCATTGAGTTTAGTCGATTATAGTTTGTTTGTATAGTATCTTCCTATTTACCTGTGCACGTCCCCCCCTTTCTCCTGTTGCTGGTGGCAGCCATGTTTGTCTTTCATTACCATTGTTTCAAATTTCTCCTCTGTGATGTTTCTTCTTTTAATTTCTTTTTAATTTTCAGCCTTTTGGGCAGGTTTCATTTTTATTTTTGTGGTGACAGGGTATTCATGGATGCAGCCTACCCTAGCATCCTATCACTTGGCAGGCAGTGGGATCCCACCTGCTGCTGGAATCAACACAGACATGAGGTGACGGATGTTAGAGTTTGTATTATTTGTAAGAAAGTAATTTGGTTGAACCGACGCAACCATATTTTTTGTCTTCCTGAGCAGGTATAGTATATCACCCTTAACTTTTTTTTTGTTTAAAGTTTGTATTTATTTATTGGAGAGAGAGAAAGCATGCATGAGCAGAGGGAGAGAGAGAAGCAGACTCCCTGCTGAGCAGGGAGCCCCATATGAGGCTCCATCCCAGAGCCCTGAGGTCATGACCTGAGTTAAAGGTAGATGCTCAGCTGACTGAACCATCCAGGTGCCCTCATCCTTAACTTTTTATCTGGTGGTTACTAGATTTCCGCTGAAGCATTTTAAAAGATAACAGGTAATTTAATTTTGTTTCTTATTTTTTTTCACTAACTCGCATGTCATAGTTGAAGAGAACAATCTAGTGTCCATTATCATGAGTTCATTATGACCCACCAAACACCAGCACCTCAACTTTGCTCTATAAATTCTACTAAGAAGTGTAAAATTGGCATTTCTCTTGGGGGGCACAGGAGAGGGAATCAAGGTAAGAGAAAGGACCAGTGGTCACTATAAGGGGGATATGGAGTTGTCAACTTATAAATGTTTACCCTTCCCTACCATTCCAGCAGGGGCTATACTAAATGGAAACTGCCTTGGAAAGCTTATTTGGAACTGAGTATAAATAATCTTTCTGTAAAGTAGACTCATTACTTAGTATATTGCCTGTGACAGCAAAATAAAGTCACTTAAGGGGTGCCTGGGTGACTCAGTGGGTTGAGCGGCCTACTCTTGATTTCAGCGGCCTACTCCCTCAGTTGTGAGACTGAGCTCCGTATCAGGCTCCCCGCTCAGTGCAGAGTCTGCTTGAGATTCTCTCCCTCTGCTCCACCCCGCCCCCACTCTCATGCACTCTCTCTCTCAAAATAAATAAAAAATTAATTATTTAATTAATTAAGTCTTTATTTTTATTTTTTTTATTTATTCATTTGACAGATAGAGATCATAAGTAGGCAGAGAGGCAGACAGAGAAAGAGGAGGAAGTAGGCTCCCAGCCGAGCAGAGAGCTGGACATGGGGCTCGATCCTAGGACCCTGGGATCATGACCTGAGCTGAAGGCAGAGGCTTTAACCCACACCACCCAGGCGCCCCAAGTCATTTAAATCATAGCTTTGAGTTCCCTCCTCTCATTTTCTTCCTTTATTATTATTTTCTTTAGTTATTTTGAGCACAGTCAATACAGTCACACTTATATTGTTTAAAAGTCTTTAATTAAGAGGCACATAGGGGTTTTTTTTTTTTGGTGGTTGTTCTGTCACAAATATTTACTAAGCCCATGCCATTTGTGAGGCTCTAACTAATTACCTGCTCTATTAATTCATTTCAGCCTCACTAAGTATTTTTTATGTGGACTAAAAGCTGAGTTCTAATTGTCATCTACAGTGAGTATGTATTGCCTCGGCTTTTGAGATTGCTTAGTCTCTCCCATAGAAAGGTAGTCTTTCCTCCGGCAGAGTTTATACAGTGCTTGTTATTCTGAAATCTTTTTTCTTTTTTTGTGCTATTTTACTACTAACATTGAATTCATAATCTAAGGGATCTTCCTTCAGATGGCAAACGGGATGAATAATTGCTTGGCTGTCCGTCAGTGAAGTTAATGATGGTATAATACAACGGCAACAATGGCTGCACCAGACATTTATTGAGTATTTTTTAGGGGTCAGGCAAGAAAAATTGAATAAACTTTCCCCAAACTGTAGGGCAAGGATTTGAACCTGGGTTTGCATGACATGGTGTTCAGAATGTTAACAGCTACAAAAAATTAATAAGATAAATTTAAGAAATAGATTAGAAATGTTTATAATTCAGAAAATATCAGAAATTCAAAAACCCTTAGGACATCTGCCAATTTATAGTCTCTTTAAGAAAAATTAATATTAAAATTAAAGTTAACCTTTATAAAAACTGTCTTCTCTACTTTGCAGACAGATGGCTATCTATGAAACATGTTTTCCCCATGTTTTGGAGAAGTAGTATGCAATCATTGTAGGATGGGGTTTCCAAAAGTTGCTTATGCCTGATGCTGGATCAATTTAATAACATGGCAAAAGAACCATTAAGGCTTCTGACCTGGCTTTTAGGGATCAAATAGTCCCTTTTGATATTTTTTTTAATGGTTTATGAATGTCATTACTATATTGTACTATTTTTTTAATTAACATATAATGTAGTATTTGTTTCAAGGGTACAGGTCTGTGAATCATCAGTCTTACACAATTCTCAACACTCACCATAGCACATACTGTCCCCAATGTCCATCACCAGGCCACCCTATCCCTCCCAACCCCCCCTCCCTTCCAGCAACCCTCAGTTTGTTTCCTGAGATTAAGAGTCTCTTATGGTTTGTCTCCTTCTCTGGTTTCATCTTGTTTCATTTTTTTCTCCCTTCCCCTAAGATCATCTGTCCTGTTTCTCAATTCTTCATATTCATGAGATCATATGATAGTTGTCTTTCTCTGATTGACTTACTTTGCTCTGCATAATACCCTCTAGCTCTATCCACATCATTGCAAATGGCAAGATTTCATTTCTTTCGATGGCTGCATAGTATTCCATTGTATATATATATATACCACTTCTTCTTTATCCATTCATCTATTGATGGACATCTAGGCTCTTCCCATAGTTTGGCTATTGTGGACATTGCAGCTATAAACATCAAGGTGCACATGCCCCTTCGGATCACTACATTTATATCTTTAGGGTAAATAACCAGTAGTGTGACTGCTGGGTCATAGGGTAGCTCTATTTTTAGCTTTTGGAGGAAACCCCATACTATTTTCCAGGTTGGCTGCACCAGCTTGCATTCCCACCAACAAATAATATAGGAGGTTTCCCCTTTCTCTGTATCCTCGCCAACATCTGATGTTTTCTGACTGGTTGATTTTAGCCATTCTGACTGGTATTAAGTGGTATCTCACTGTAGTTTTGATTTGTATTTCCCTAATGCCAAGTGATGTTGAGTAATTTTTCATGTGTCTGTTGGCCATCTGGATGTCTTCTTTGCAGAAATGTTTGTTTATGTCTTCTGCCCATTTCTAGATTGGGTCATTTGTTCTTTGGATGTTGAGTTTGTTAAGTTCTTTATAGATTTTGGATCCTAGCCCTTTATCTGATATGTCATTTGCAAATATCTTCTCCCATTCTGTCAGTTGTCTTTCAGTTTTGTTGACTGTTTCCTTTGCTGTGCAAAAGCTTTTGATCTTGATGAAGTCCCAATAGTTCATTTTTGCCCTTGTTTCCCTTGCCTTTGGTGATGTTACTAGGAAAAAGTTGCTACAGCTGAAGTCGAAGAGGTTGCTACCTGTGTTCTCCTCAAGGATTTTGATGGATTCCTGTCTCACGTTGAGGCCTTTCATCCATTTTGAGTCTAACTTTCTGTGTGGTATAAGGAAATGGTCAAGTTTCATTCTTCTGTGGGTGACTGTCCAATTTTCCCAACACCGTTTGTTGAAGAGACTGTCTTTTTTCCATTGGACATTCTTTCTTGCTTAGTTAAAGATTAGTTGACCCTAGAGTTGCAGGTCCATTTCTTGGCTCTCTATTCTGTTCCATTGATCTATGTGTCTGTTTTTGTGCCAATACTATACTATCTTTGATGATTACAGCTTTGTAATAGAGTTGAAGTCTGGAATTGTGATGCCTCCAGCTTTGGTTTTCTTTTTCAACATTTCTCTGGCTATACAGGGTCTTTTCTGATTCCATATAAATTTTTTAAGATTATTTGTTCTTTGAAAAAAGTTGATGGTATTTTGATAGGGATTGCATTAAGTGTGTAGATTGCTCTAGGTAGCATACACATTTTCACAGTATTTGTTCTTCCAATCCATGAGCATGGAACATTTTTCCATTTCTTTATGTCTTCCTCCATTTCCTTCATGAGAACTCTATCGTTTTCTGAGTACAGATTCTTTGCCTCTTTGGTTAGATTTGTTCATTGGATTTATGGCTTTGGTTTGTTGTTTTTCATTCTGATGCCTTTATTTATTTGCAGTAAAATAAAATCTTCTTAACACTTTAGAATAGACTGACCCTTCTTTCACAGATATGTTGAACTATGATCAGTGCACCCTTCGAATAGATTTGAAAAGGGACAGTTACTTATTCAATAAATACTTGTGCCAAAGGAAATGTGTATTTAGTCAAACTATTGTAAAGAAAAATGCCAACTCTCACTTCTGTGTTTCCTTCTTATACCTATGCATAATGGCAGCCAGGAATGAGGTCATTGCTGGTACTGCAAGTAAGTGGCCAGGGAAATTATACTGCATTGTAGCAAAATATAAACTACAGTTCAGTGGCTCACCTCTGCATTTAGGTCTGTATTTTAGCATAGTAATGGGTGAATGGTCAGACTCAGGGGTACTGAACCCAGACCTCAAGGGAACTTTCTCTGTACAGCCTGGAGTAGTTAGTTGCACATATGCCTAAATCAGGCCTAGCAATCTGCTTGACCAAAGAAACCATTCCCACATACACTTCCGGTTTGCAAAGTAGCCTCTGGAAAGTAATTTTTTCTCTCTGCTTTGTTTTCCTCCTCTGGTCAGCGAGGTTAATTGTACGGAGCGCTAGCCTCCATCTCAGCAGGTCTCTGAGATTAATAAAGTGATATTCACTGAGCATCATAGATGTTGAAAAGTCACTGCCTGAGTTTTATAGAAGTATAAGGGGTAGAGGTGAGGAACACTTTATTCTTCTGTATACTTAGGTAATCAACACTACTGTTTTTTATAAAAAGGCTGCTACTCCCAGATTTCCTACATATGGACTCTGTATTCTAGACATGCTAGTTTATTGATTATATAAAAGAATCTGAACCTAGCCATGGATAAAACATGTATATAGTCTTCAATTCACTGTAGAATTTTCTTTTAAAAACTTTATTCTGAATGGATTTTCAGAACAAGCCCATAAATCACATATTTTCTTGCCTTAAAGAGCTATATACATAAACTGTTGCAGGGTTGGCAAATATCTAGCGTATGTGTTACCCGCGCCTTGTTCTGCACACAGAGCAAACATTGCTGATTCATTATAATCCTCTTCTCTCTTGAGTAAAGACAAAACCTCAGACTTCTCCACAACCCAGCATCTCAGGCAGCTATCACCAATCAGTTGGTGGGCATGAATTCAATAAATTAAATCCTCTGTCATTCCTGAGCAACTCCGCTTTCTGATTTACAGATAAAGAATCCTAAGTCCTGATATTCTATATATGTTTTTTAACTGAAGTCATGCAGCTTGTTCTTTTGGGTGTCATATAAACTAAAACCCAGATGGACATGTTCCCACTCCAGTTTCATTCTGTGACACCTGGCTGTTTTTTTTTGAGTCTATAATTTTTGAGTCTGGCTGCGTTCATCATATTCTATATATTCTTCATATTTCTCATTGAATTTCATTGAATTGATTCTCATTGAATCTCGTGCATTTCATCATTGATTAAGTAATATTTATTGAGCAACTACTATGCCTGAGTTACTATCCCCTCTGCCAAGCAACTTAGAATTACATAGAAAAAGCAAATCATGTATGGAAATAGCTATGCGCGCTAGTATTTGCCTCTATTCAACCACTGAATGTTGTGGCTGAGGTCAGGTGTGATCTAAATAACATATATATTGCAGTTCTTAATTTTTTTTTAAAGATTTTATTTATTTATTTGACAGATAGAGATCACAGAGAAGCAGGCAGAGAGAGAGAGAGTAAGGGAAACAGGCTCCCTGCAGAGCAGAGAGCCCGATGCGGGGCTTGATTCCAGGACCCCGAGACCACGACCCGAGCCGAAGGCAGAGGCCCAACCCACTGAGCCACCCAGGCGCTCCCAGTTCTTAATTTTTTACTCCACTTAACCATTTTCTACTATCAATCATTTCCTCTTTCTTGAATTTCTTATTATATTCCATTTTCTTGAGTTTTTTGTTGTCTTTCATTATAATAGTCTCCTGAATTCGGCCCCCCCCCCCATTTCTGGAGCTGTTCTCTTTTTAAACGGGGTGTTTTTATTTTTCCTTCTTCCGATTCCTTTGTGGTCCACGTTCTTCATATTATGACCTTTTTTTTCCCTCTTTGTGAATTTTACCCGCTTTCATAACTGCAAACTGCAAACTTCACCTCGAACCTAAGCATTCTCGCATCTTCATCCCACCCCTGGTATCGACCCATATATTCCCCTCCTTGCTGGATGTGTCTGTAGTGTCCGTCCCACAGGCACATAGATCTCAACTTTTCCTAAACCCAAATGTATTTTCTTCAAATCTGCTCCTCTTCAGGTTTTCCCTAGTTAGGTGAAAGGCGTCACCACCCACTCAGTTGCTGCAGCAGAAATACAGGAGTTTCTCTGGACTCCGCCATCCTTTTTCTTCCTGCCCTCATCTTAGGAGGAGAAAATTCTGTCGTCCTCCTCTTTTAGTTAGTAACTTTGACTGTGTCTTCACCTCCTCGTCGCTGTGGCTGGTTCCTTCGTCAAGGCCTTGTCTTTCACCTGACTCCTCACGTAGCGTCCTAACTGGTCTAACTTCATCTCCTGTGGCCCTATCAATCAAGTCTCCATGCTGCTGTCAGCTTCGTTTTAATAAAACACAAACTGCACATCTGACACACAAGCCTGGGATCGCTGAAAGCTCCCCTTGACACTCAGGATTACACGTGATCCCTTTCCCCATCCAGGAACTTCCTGCCTCCATCTCCGGCTTTGTCCCCCATCACTCTGATCCTGTCCATCAATTAACCCCTCAGTGTTGGGCTTCATTTTCAGAGGATTTTGAGCCCCCAAATGCATCACAGTCTCTTGCCTTGTTATTCTTGCATATATTGTTTCTTCTACCCGAAATTCCCACGACCCCTCTTATCTTTGCTAAAATAACTCATCCATTACATTTTCAATTCTGATGCCATTTCCACAATGAAGCCTTCCTTGATCCACGGTATACTTTTAAGAAGAAGTTGTCACATTTTCTGCGTGGCATTGTACTTGTCTTCTTTTATCATTACCTCTGTGTCTCCATGCCTTTCACTACTCATAGCACACATTGATTGAATCAATTGTGCCCTGATTGGCTCTGTCCCCAGGGTCTACCCATTCTACCCTAGAGCCTCTGGACACACTGTGTTATAGTTCCTCTGCTGGACTTTGTCAGTGCTTTGGCAAGTGGTGAATAAAACGCAGTACTTTGATCCTGAAGTCATCAGGGATTTTGAGATGAAACTAGGATATATCTTTCTTTGGCTTAGTGAAGGAGAGAGAAACAAGAGAATTATAGAATGACCTCATACTTATTTTAGAGAATCATTTTAATAACATCTATGCTGGGCAGGTAAGTTGTCTGTGTTTTCATCTCTGTAGTCAGCCATTACTGTTCACTTTACCATGATATATGTCAGAATGATAGTATTTGACTCTTCAAGTCAAAATCTGTTAATCAGCAACACTCCCTACTGTATCAATGTGTTCTAGATTTATTGGAATGTGCCAATTATCAGTTCTCTTATCTGCACATCATTTTAAAATGTATTTTTATAAACCATAGTCTATCCAGTTATCTGTCATCCCTGTAATCTTCTGCTACATTTTATCCTTACACACGTAATTGCTTTATTTAGAAAATATGTATTAAAATATGTAAGGAGGAAATTGTAGCACTTGTTCCTGAGTGATGGAATGGTCAGATGACCTTGCTCCTCCAATTTTTAATGCTTCTCATATTTTATTTTATTTTATAATTTTATTTTATTTAAATTCAATTAATTAACATATAATGTATTATCAGAGGTAGAGTTCAGCGATTCATCAGTCGCACATAACGCCCAGTGCTCATTATATCACGTGCCCGTAAATGTCCATCACCCAGTTACCCCATCCCTCCATCCCCCTCCCCTCCAGCAACCCTGAGTTTGTTTCCTATAGTTAAGAATCTCTTATGGTTTGTCTCCCTAATTCTGTCGTATTTTATTTTTCCCTCCCTTCCCCTGTGACCCTCTGTTTTCTTTCTTAACTTCCACATAGGAGTGAAATCATATGATAATTGTCTTTCTCTAATTGACTCATTTCACTTAATGCTTTTCATATTCCAATGGCGAACAGTGTTTTTTTTAACTTTTAACATTTAAAATTTTTTTAAAAGGGGAAAAAAGCAATAAATAAAAGGAATGCATGTTTATAGAAAATAATAGAATTCAGGCCAGGCCTTTTCTCATTGACTAATGACCCAGATTTCTGTTTAAGAGAATGCCATTAATTTATTTAACGAACAAAGTTTATGAAGTGCCCCAGTTCAACTAAAAGGGAAAATACTGTGGTTGATGAGACAGAAAAACCCATCTCGGCTTTAGAAGGGAGGGGATGTGGAAAAGGAAGAGGAAGTGATATTAGAGCATTCTTTCAAAAGGCGAGCAAGCACCAATTGCTGAAGAAGCTAGAGGAAGGTATCCAGGCACTGGAAACTGGATCGCACAGAACCACACACACATCGAGAAGCTCGGGGTGTTCGGGTTGCCTGACCATTGCTTACCTGTGTGACATGGAGAAGGGGAAAAAGATTGCATGCCGTGTTGTTTGTTGATTCATAGATTTTCAGAGGAATTGGTAAAAGGAAGTAAAACGTTGTTTTTCTTAGTTAGCTCTTCAAATCTATGTAATAGCTGATTTCACTGCAATTAGTACAAGTGACAGTTTTTCCTTAGTCTTTATTTCCCAGGTATCAGGATTGTTTTGTTTCTCTGAACTTGTCACAGTTTATTTGTATGACACCCATTAGACAAATCTTGGTACATCTTTTTGTTGTCATAAGTAGTTTTATCTGTGATTTTAAAAACACAGTCCTTGCATTTGATTCTTCCTGTCTCAGGCACCATTTGGGAATTATGATGCCACCATTAACAAAGAGACTTTCCTAAATAACCTGAAGTCTAGTAAGCGGCTCATTGTCGCTCGTAAACCATGTTCCACAGTGGGATACTTGGGGGACGCTGTCTCCGGAGTGCACAAGCGTAGTTCGGGGAGGGTGACGTGGGCTTATTATGCTCCACTTTGAATGCGGTGTGTGCCAGCCACATCACCTTATGATTACAGCTCATTTCAACCAGAAGGTCTCTAAATAAATTCTGGTTTTGTTAATCAACAAAGGTATAATTATGTCATCATCTGCTGTAGGCTTTTAAATCAATGATTCTGAAGCAGATTGTTCTTTGATATTTCCATTACTTTTTCATGAGCTTGCCTAGGAAATGTGGGTAGTTAAAAGTTGAGCACCCTGGGCTGACTTCTGATGCCTCCTGATGGCAGGATGTTTATGGTTTTTCTGGATGAGATTGACTGTTGATCTGGTGAGAACCCCATCTAATGAGTAAATGAGGACCCTCTTTTGGAAGTCTGGAGGCTGTGAATATTTCTTTTTCATGAGCCCCAGCTTTGACCAGTCCTCATCTATTCAAGTATACTTAATTGTGTCATTTTGGTGTGTATAATTCTCAGAGTGCTTATGATTCTTAGAGCACATTCTGCTTCCCATAGCACATTCTGCTTTTTAGAGGTCCTTTGTAGTGACTTCTGAGACCCTCTGTGGCTCACTGTGGCAACTCTTGCCCCTAATTGCCTTCCAGACACCAGGGGCGGTGTGTGTCAGCTTTAGCTGCCACAGTGGTTCCTAAATTTGGCCGTGTGCTAGCATCACCAGGGGGTTTAAAAGAATACTGATGCCTGTGCCCCACACCAGCTTAAGTCAGAATCTTTTGGGAAGGGGACCAGGCAATGGTGTGTCTTAAAAGATTCCCCCCCACCTCAACACTAAGTTGAGTGCGTCTACTAAGGAACCAAGACTGAGATGAGCAGAGTGTGGATCAGGACTGAGGTTGGGCAGGGTGTGCTCACCCTTTGGGCAATGGGGAATGGGGCTGAGGTGTCTGGGAAGCTGTCTTGAGGAAGGACGGAATGGAAATTCTAATAGACTCCTTCAAGGAAGTAGCCATCTAGACAGAGGGGTAGAGTCTGTCTACCTCTGGAGGGCTTGAAGAGAGGAAACTCAGAGCAGGGGGTAGAACATGGGGCCTAGAATGGCTGCCATGTCATTCCCTTATGCCCTGGAGCAGGCAGAGCCACACTGTAAACAGATTAGGATGGGGGAAAAAAGGGACAACTCAGCTAAATAGACAACAAAAACTCCAAATTAGTAGATGTTTAGTTCTGCTCACTGTCTTCTGTTCTCATATTGAATACTGCTGATTTGGACATGGATTGTTGGACAAACCAAGGCCACTGAAAACCTCATTAGAGCAATGTTAAGTAAAAGGCTCCGTCTCCCTGGTTTTCCTCGCACTGCGCATTCATACCTTGACTGTAACAACCAGGTATTTTTCAGTAGGCTCAGACACCGTGGTGTATCCAGAGGCCTCCCTTAGGCCTGCTCTTCTGTCCATTTTCAGCATTGCTGGTACTCCCTTGCTCCAGCTCCAGGACCTGGATGAAAAGCTAACTAGGCCTGTAACCCGAGGGTCTGCTTTTCAGCTCAGGAGCTGCTACCAGCTTCCCTCGTGCCTGCCTCTGGACATTGTCTGATTCTGTACCCTGGTGCCCACGTTTCTATTCAGTTACCTCCCTGGATTTGGTGATTGGATTTTTTTTTTTTTTCAATTGGTTGAGCTGCTCTAAATAAGCCTCAGATATCTGCGGAGGCTTAGAATTGGGATCCCAGTTCACACTCTGATTGCTCAGGTCCCCCTCCTGGCTTCTGGTTGCTGGAACATGTACAGGCAGCCATTGTTGAGAAGTCCAGGGTTGTGTCCCCATCCCCATCTCCTGCCCTGTAACACACCTGTTCACAAGTAATGAGTCACCACAATTAAAGATCTTATTACGGTGTCTAAAAGTACATTTTTGAATTTGAGTGAACCTAAACTTTGTATTGAATATATGCATTTCTGTCTATAGACTGAGCATTAATATGCACAATACTCAGTTTGGTTTGATAGCAACTTCCAGTTCTTCCTCACACATCTGGTTAAGAAGGTTGTGTTCCGGGGCGCCTGGGTGGCTCAGTGGGTTGAGCTGCTGCCTTCGGCTCGGGTTATGATCTCAGGGTCCTGGGATCGAGTCCCGCATTGGGCTCTCTGCTTCCCTCTCTCTCTCTGCCTGCCTCTTCATCTACTTGTGATTTCTCTCTGTCAAATAAATAAAATCTTAAAAAAAAAAAAAAAAAGGTTGTGTTCCTTCAGAATGCAGAATTTCTCTTTCTCTTCAGGTTCAGCAAGTGTTCACTCCCCACCTACAGCATCAAGTGCTTCCTTAAATCCTTCTACCTGTGTTTATGTAATTTCTTGAAGCTATCAGGATTCCAGAGATGGTTTCTGATCTTCAAAGTTCTGGCTGCTGATGGTTTCATCTGTTGTCAAACATTGTGCAGTGTTTCCCACAAGCCGATTACAGCTTAGGACAGGCAGTGTGCTAGCTCCAGGCTTTGCAAGGGATGGTCTCTACAAGGGAGAGTCTATTTTTAATGAAAAAAAAAAAAAAAAGGTCATTTGATAAAAATATCCAGTCAAACCATGATCTCTTCATTCAGGAGGAGTTAAAAGTGAATACTTTGGGGCTTCAAAGGAGTGCTTCTTTGGTTGGATGTGGATTTACCTGTTAACATTTGGCTGTAAAAATAATGGCAGGAAGTTGATGTTTGACAGCAAAAATAATTCTAGTGTAAGTAAGAACTTCAGAAAAGAGCCAGAAGAAAAAGAGAGCTTACAGAGCCTTCTGTTGAATCAACAAAACAAATCTCATTACAGACGAAGGTACCAGGTATGGATTCATGGAAATGGAATTAAAACTTCAGAAGTGCTGTAAAATCCCACAGTTTGAATTATAGAATATTAAGGTACAGCTAAATCAGTATTGACTTCTGAATTAGACTATTGATGAGAAGCATCATCTGTATTTGATGAGGAACTATTTTGCATGTTGTGATGTGTATGTGAGTGCATGTGTGTGTGTTTGTGTGTGTGTGTGTAGGAAAGTGGAGCAAAGTTACAGGAATTCTGTGTTAAATTCTAAAATTAGAACTGTAGGGATTTTTAAATGTTGTATTAGATTCTGATGAGAGCTGCATGTTTTGAGGTAAAAGTAAGTCTATCTTTAAATGTCAGTCAGGAGTTCGGCTTCTGTGATGGTTTGTTTTACTTGTCAATCTGCCTGGCTGTAGGTTCTAGCTGTTTAATCAAACACCAATCTAGAGGTTACTGTGAAGGTCTTTTGAGATGTGGTTAACATCTAAAATCAGTTGACTTTAAGTAAAGGAGCTTGCTGTTGTTCTTATGGGTGGACCCCATCTGATCAGTTGAAAAGACTGCAGAGCAAAAACAGGTTTATTGGAGAGAGAAAAAATATATATATATTCTTCCTAAAGACTGCAACATCAGCTCCTGTCCAAGAAATTCCAGCCTGCCAGCCTACCCAGCAGCCTGCAGACCTGCCAGGCCCCACTGTTGCATAAACCCATTTCTTGAAAGAAATCTCTTTATTTACGTGTATGTGTGTGTATCTCTCTGTCTACCTGTCTGTCTACCTATCCATCATCTCCTACTGGTTCTGTTTCTCTGGGGAACCCTCACTGACAACAGCTTCCTAAATGGAAAGTGTTTTGAAAATGTCACATGGATAATATCCAGGAAGATGCTGGGATAGAGTGGGGTCTGTTGTTGTGATGCTCCCATTTCCGTGATGTTTTACAAAACCGACCTCGTTGAGGCTGTGCAGAGCCTCCCTGACACAGCCGCTGTCTGCCCGCCCCCCCCCCCCCCCGCCCTCCCCGGGCCTCCCTTGCTGCTGCTCCCTTTCACATGCATGATACCTTCAGCCCTCTTTGCCTTTGTGCATCGGTTGCCGTCTACTTCAAACACGTTTTCTCTCCTCTGTCCCTTGTCTGTGAAGCCTGCCGTTGTCCCTGCCCCCCTGTTCACACCAGAAGACCCAGGGGGCTCTCATCTCTGCCCGTCCTCTCCTTTAGAGCATTGGCCACATCGGGCTCCGTTGATTGGTTTGTGTGTCTTTTTTCATTTGCTAAATGGTAGTCATCACGTCTTATTCATCTTTGTATTCCCGGCACCTAGCACCGTTCCTGGCATAGAGGAGGTGTTCAATCAATATTGTTGAAAGACTGAATAAATAGCTCACCCTCGCCTTCAAGTTAGGGTGCTGATGACTGGGAGGTTTCTTAAGAGGCTGTTCTGTTCTTTTAAGGGCTTGGTATATTCCTTGGACTTGAGGCTCCTAAAGAGAAACCCCCAAACAGACCTTTAATTCATACCCAAGGCTATGCTCTCAGTATTTGGTGGTGGGGGTGGAGTTGGTGGTGTGGGGGATGACATATATGCTGAGCAGATTTAAGCCTATCCTGCAGAAACCTCTGGCATCATATGCTGGTGGTATGAATGCTTCACACACTCAGAATTCAGTTTAGGGCCGATTGATTTTAACCTTTCTAATGAAGGGCTGTTCCTAGTCTCCCTTTCGAGGTTTTATCCACCCAGTTGGTCTTAAACTTGGTGCCTTTCCTAGTACCCTGTGGGGTCACTGGGATCCATTTTAAGTACCAGCCATAGAGAAAGCTCCGTCACAGGGTTCGTCTACTGTACCTGTGTCTTGCTGCCACACAGTGTCGCTGTTGAAGTTTGTACCTATATAGTTGCCTATCTGTCCAGCAGGGGTGCCCTCCCTGGCCCAGACCATGCATAGGCCAGGATGGCTGGCTTCAGAAGAACTCCCACCAGTCAGACTGAAACCAGCTCTCCTACCCAGCTGTGCATGTCAGGAGGCTTGGAGAGCTTTGCTAGAGTCACAGAAGTTTTTTACACTCCCCACTTCCCTTGCCCAGCTATGTTCTTGTCTTAACCCAGGGAGCCACTGGGGGATTACCTGAGTGATTCTTCGTGCATCCGAGGGAACAACTGCTGTGAGGTGACTTTCTGCTTCACGCCTTGAAATAAATGAAGCAGATAGAAATTTTTATGGGACTTCCAAATGACACTTGATTTAGTCTCTACCCTGTCAAGCATTTTGTATATAAAAATGGTAGTCTTTGCACTGGGTAAGGCAGTATCATCACTTTTCCGTTAAGAGATACCAAGAAGCATGAGTAAGTAAGAAGCAGAAAGATGTTTAAAGATGTTAAAGATTCAATAGCTCATGGAAGCAACTCAAGCCATCTAAATTCCAAATGCGAATTGTCCATAGGCTTTAAAACAGGGCTAAATTACATTGTAGGCCCTCTGTGCCCTTCACTACATCATTAATTTTCAGCTTCCTCTTTTATTATTCTTTTACATTGTCCTTGTTCAAGCCAGGCTCTTTCACTAATTGCACTGCTCTAACACACGTGGCTTGATCACCCTTCGGGCGTCTTCTGCTGTTCCTCTGCTCCCTTTTGCGGCACCCTCTAATCCATGTTATGGATGCTGGGCTGATTTTTTGCTATCCGAGTGTTTCTCCTAGAAAAGGACAGTAATGAAGGGCGCATAGGTGGCCCAGTTGGTAAAGTGTCTGACTCTTGATTTTGGCTCAAGTCACGGTCTCAGGGCTGTGAGGTCAAGCCCCACATCAGGCTCCTCATTGGGTATAGAGTCTGCTTAAGATTCTCCCTTTTCTTCTCCCTTCCTAAATTAATTAATTAATTAATTAATTAACTAAGCTATAATTTTAAAAAATGACAGTAGTAGCTACCATTTTTTTTTAATTTTTAGAATTTATTTTCCAACCTTTGCTTATGTTTAGTATCTACCTGGCAAAATAAGTATGAAAAAATCGCCGTAAGTACAAATCATGCTTCTTTAGACATATGGGAAGCTTTGTAAGACTTTGGTCTATTTCTAGAAAAAATGAAGATGAATTGATTTTAGTTAAAAAGTAATAATTCATTACACCTTAAAGTAGTTATATATTAGTGGTGTTGTAATTGAGCATGTGCTTTGGATAGTGTCCTTTGTTTCCAAAGTTAACAAAAATAATAATAAAATTCTGTTTCATCAGGATATTTAGTTGAGTTACCCTTTTTGAATCTTTGAATCACTTCTTGAATCTCTGATCATTTTTTAAAATTTTTTTATTTTTTATAGTTACCATTTTTTTAAAAGCTTTTGTTTTGTTTTGTTTTGTTTGTTTGTTTGTTTGTTTGTTTTGAGAGAGAGAAATAGAGCATGGAGGGGAAGGGGCAAAGGGAGAGGAGAAGCAGGTTCCCCATTGAGCCGGGAGTCCTAGCCCTGAGGAGGAAGCCTGATGTGGGGTTTAGTCTCAGGACCCTGGGATCATGACCTGAGCCAAAGGCAGATGCTTAACCAAGTGAGCCACTGAAGCACACTAAGAGCCACCATTTCTTACGTCTCTTCTATAATAATGATTATTTTTGTCATTTAAGAAATACAGAAATGACATACCTACACAAAAGTACATAGGACAGGTATGTACAGCTTAATTTTCGCATAGTGAGTTGTTATAGGTATTTTTACATGAACACCCGTGTTCTCACCATTCACGTTAAGCACCAGTGCTGTTGCCATCATCCCAGATGACCTGTAGCTGTCTTGCCTGATGATAAACCCCTCTATCCTGCCCTCCCTCCGCTGTAGCCACTCTCTCACTTTGATACCCTTCACTCTTGCTCGTAATACCTCCCCAGTGACTACAGTTTAGCTTTGCTGTTTCTGAGCTTCATATTCTGGTAACCACACAGTATGCTCTCCTTTTTGTCTGGCTTCATTTATGTCATGGTTTCTGAGATCCATCCAGGCTTTGTATCAGAGTGGTTTGTTTTCATTGTTGAATAGTCTCTATTGTTTGATAAAGCCATGATATATTTATCTTTTCTGCTGTTGATAGATATTCAGGCTGTTTCCAGTTTGAGGCTCTTATAAATAACAATGCTATAAACATCTCCGCACATCTCTCTTGGTGCCCGTGTATACATCAGGGCCTGGAATTTTCCAGTGGGAAAGTTTCTAATTATAAATTCAATTTTGTGGATAGGTATAGATTGCTTTTTAGTGCTTTTTGTTCCTATGTGCCTTTTGGTAATTCATAAGTGTTTTTCTAGAAATTTGCTTTTATCTAAATTTTTAAAATATACGCTCACTCTCTTTAATCTCTGCAGGTTCTGTAATGATGCCCCTTTATCATTTCTGATGTTGGTTGTTGATGCCTTCTTTCTTGGAATTCTTTTTTTTTTAAGATTTTATTTATGTTTTTGACAGAGATCACAAGTAGGCCGAGAGGCAGGTAGAGAGAGAAGAGGAAGTAGGCTCCCCACTGAGCAGAGAGCCTGATGTGGGGCTCGATCCCAGGACCTTGAGACCATGACCTGAAGGCAGAGGCTTTAACCTAGGGAGCCACACAGGCGCTCCCTTTATTGGAATTTTGATCATTCTTGTTAGAGAGTAGTCAATTTTAGGTCTTTTCATAGGACCAACTTTGTTTATCCTCTCTATATTGTATATTTCTGTTTTCTTACTGTTTGTTTAATTAAATTTTATTTTTCTTTTGTTTTTTTTTCCTCTCTAATTTGAGGAAGACTTTTAATTCATTAGTTTATTTAGCAGTTCTTCTTTTCTAATATGTTAAAATTAAACATTTAAGCATTGTTTTAGTTGTATCTCACAATATTTTCATTACTATCCCGTTCAAAATATTTTCCGTTTCCCACTGAGATTTCTGTTTTCACTCACATGTGATTTGGACACGTGTCTCTTGGTTTCCAAAGATCTGGGGGTTGTCTAGTTGTGTTTTTATTATTGATTTCTAATGTAGTTATATTATGGTCAAAGACTATCCTATGTAAGACTCAGTCATTTAAAAGTTTTTGAGACTTGCTTTGTGGCATTGTTTATGGTCAATATTTCTAAATGTTCCTGTTGTATTAAAATAATGTACTTTTTGTAGTTGTGTTAGTCTTTTATGTATATCCATTAGATAGAATTGGCTAATTCTCTCATTCAAATCCTTTATGTCCTTACTGATTTTTTTTTTTGTCTGCTGATGTCATTGGTTATTGAGAGAAATATGTCACTATCTCCTATTACCTGTGTGAATTTGTCTACTTTTCTTACCCCTTGTCAAATTATTATGTTTCTCTATTGTATGGGCACATCGTATCTTCCTGATGAGATGAACCTTTTGTTATTAGTAAGATTCCCTTTTAATCCATAATAGTATGTTTTGCCTTTAAGATTTGATATAAAGCTATACATTTTACATAAATAATAGCTATATATTTCTTTTTGTTATTGTTTGCATGCTATCTTTTTCAACTTAATTTTTTTTTACTATCTTACTTTCAACCTTTAAGTAGCCTTAGTTTTAGATTTCTTTTTTATGACAGCATATATTTAAATTTTGACTTTGGCAGTATGAAAAATATCTTTATTCTGTCCTCACACTTTTCCTCTACTTTCTGCATTGTCTTTTCCCTCTGGGTGCCTCATTTTTGTTTAGTTTTGACCTTTTTTTTTTCTTGCTGGAGATTTTTTCTCAAATATATGGTTATGTCCAATCTCTGCTCATTTTTAAGAGGGGACAAGAAGAAGATGATTAGAAAGTCTCTGTGCACAGATAAGCTTAAGACAGGAAATTCTTGAGGAAGGGGGTTGTCATTGGTGAGTATTTAGTAATTCACTGGGGGACCTCAATTGTTAATAAGGTTTTGGGGGAGGGCGAGGCTGATCTTTGAGTCTTCAACCCAGACAAACAGCATTGTGGGTAATGGGACTCACAGTTATATAATTTATAATGTTATATGCAATGTATAAAATACAAATATTAATTCTAATATTATATACAAACTTATATTTTTACAGCTCCTATTTTTAACTAAAGTATATAACTCTTTGCCTGAATTTCTGCAGATAGCATATGTCTATCTTCAGTAGGTGGGGTGAAAGTCATTTTCCGGTTTTACTGGCTGAGGGATGGTACCTGGTAATCTAACTCCTCCTCATGCAGGATTTCCAGCTTCTGTTTTCAGTTCTGTCCTTCCCCTCTCCCCCCTTCTGAAACACTGAGCCTTCTGTTCTTGAGTATTGTTGAGGTTCAGATGGAGAATTTAGCTCCCTCCTTAATGCACATCCCAGAAGGATTTAATCATATAGAAAAAGTTAAAACTATGTTCATTGCCATTCCTTAATTGTTTTTCCAAAATTTTATTAAATTTTCTTTTCTGTCATCTCTTTTTCTACTCTGCAGATTTGATTCTTTTATTCCTAGACAGTACCTTCTGGAGAGGGGAAAGCTATCTTCTCACATGTAACCCTGCCTCTGGACTGCTGTGATGTGGGGCACCAAAGGAGGCCCCTGGGAAATAAGGTCTTAAGTTAGATGTCCCTGTTGAAGCAGGGACATCTGGTTCAAGGACAATGGGCAGGTGTTGAAATGGAGGGAATCATTATAAACAAAGCACAACATATTTTATTCCTCGCCCTATCTGAATCCAAAGGTATGAGGCTATTGTACATGAACAAATGAAAGTTAAAAGAGGTATTTCTCCATCACCTCTGTGGGTAATTGAGGTTGTAAGGAATCAGCTGCACTGTGGATATTGGCGTCTGATGGCACAGGCATAGTGTAGTAATGTGCATGTATTGGTGATTGACCTCAAAATTGGTGAAAGTGACACAGGTCACCGTAATAGAACCTGCAGCAATATCTTCCTTGCCATTGGCACAGAAATCAGTATCTTTGGACTTTGGCATACTGTGACAACATGCATTGCAGTAGCAGACACTTGGGTAGGCATAAGTAGAAGAGAGGATATCTTTGGAACCATCTTCAGCAGTATTAATTTTAAAATAGCACCATGATAGCTGAAAGTACTACTTTCAGAAGCACAGATTCAACTTTCTGCAAACTCACTGAATTATTTGGGAGGAACTTGATGGGCCTAAAATGTTCACAAGGTGGGTGGAAATTTGGCTTTATTTCCACCCTCCCTCCCACAGGCTTTATTTCCACCCTCCCCCCCACGAAGCTATCGAGATGTTAGCCTCGTGGTTGTGGCTGAGGGTTACCCATAGGAAGAGGTGTGAGTGCTGGGTCACAGCTCTCCCCAGTATCCTTACAGCTTCGAACGTCTCTCCCCATAGGCTGTGTGGGCAAGGCTTGAGGTGCCTGACTTGAGTCTTGACAGAATGCGCAGCAATTCCTCCTGCAGCAAGGGGGCCCCAGGCAGCCAGGTGGGAAGCCTTCCCGTCCATGGGAGACCACCACGAGGCCATGCCTCATCCCATCCCTCTAGTTCCAGTTGAGTGCATAGCTTGTAAAGCACACATTGCAAAGCAGAGCATGAAATTCTTTATTGTGAAATCAAATGAAGCTATATAATTAACAAAATTGCAGAGCAAATTTATGGAGCAATAAGAATCATGTCATTTCTAATTTGAAGGGCATTTGATAATACATAGGCATTGTTAGGATAAAGAAATGCCCATGGGCTCAGCTCTTCCACAGAGGGTCTAAGTGTGGAGCTGGCTATGGGTGAAAGGTGTATGCCCTTTAGCATCCGAGAGTACTGGACACCTGGAAAATTTGTGAATCCCAACTCTGCTACCCCACATCATTCATACCATTGGCAAACTCACTTCCAAGGCTCCCCCTAACAAGCTCCTGTGAAACTCTCTCCAGCTCTTTATTTTACACCAAGTCAGGTTGGCTTCATTGGATCTTTTTGTTACCTTCTGTTGACACCTTGTAGCAGCTCTATAAAAACCTTTGATATGTCAGAAATGTAGCCTCCACTCTCTCTAAGCTACACTTTATCCATCTTTATTTTGTCTTTTGTCAACACTTTCTATTTCAAAATCAGGTTCCTTTTAGGCCAACAAGCTAAGAGATGTCACCTTTTTATCTAGCTTTTTATCTATGAACCACACAGCTTCTCCCCCATTTATTGTCACTTGTTTGACACTCTCCTAGTGTGCCCCGCATCTCATGAAATGGAGACACATTCTAACAGATTGGTTTTATCTAGAGCCTGTGTGCCCATTTTTTACCTGGTGCTATTCAAAAATCCAGCACAGTTATGAATTTTGTACGTGTGAATCATACACTGAGATTTAAACTGAAGTCTCCCTGTTGTCTTAGGCAGTGGGGTAGAGAGTGGGTGCAATGCATTTATCCTTGTTCTTCTTAGGAGTCTTTTGAAAATGAGTATCAGTTTTCCAGCTACTGGTGACTCTTTTTTTCTAGCCAGTTTAATGGCTTCCCTTTCTCAAAGGTTTTATAAGATTCTTGTATTGTTTAAATTGAACTAAAGATTCAAAAGTACATTTTTAGGCTGGCAAATGATTTTTTTTTCCCTTGGCAAATGATTACAACTCTTCTCATTGCAGTGAGTGAAAACTCAATCCAGTGAGCTTAAGAACAATGATGGGAGGCAGTAATTACTAGAAATTAACAGGAGGTATCTCATGGAATCTCATGGTTTGTGGAAAATGGTGGAATTAGACCCCCTCACCTATGGTCTGTTATCTTTCTTTTTTCCTCCTTTGAGTGAATCAGTGTACCTCTATCTTCTGTCTGTCTCAATCCCTACTTCTCTCTTTCTGCAGACTTGAGTTTCCCAGTGCACAGGACAGAATGTGGACACATTCCTTCCCCCCCATTCCCTCCGCAGTCAACCTTGTAGATAAAGACTTCCTTCTTTTTATCTTTGAATCTTGGTTCTTAATTACCAGAAAAGGAAAAAAAAAATAGGCCACTGTCAGAGTTGGATATTATTATATACATGTGTCCGTAGGCTTACTCCTGGAACCCTGACTGAGAAAGGGTGGTTGTAGGAGAGAAGAAATTATTAGACAAGAAATACTGGATGATAATGTAGAAAGTGACCACTTAGCTCTGAGGTGCTATTCCTTTCCCTCAGAAAATTATGAGCTTATATGTATCAGGCCCATGGTCTAGCATATAGTGAGACATCAGTAATTTTTTGTTTAGTGAGTAAATGAAAAGAAATAAGGTAGATGCTTATCTAATATAAATTCACATGCTGCAAGAAGGGTTCTTGGTTGGGAAAATAGCCCTCACCCCCTTTTCTATACCTAGAGCCTTAAAATGTCTTCAACAAGAATGGGAAATAGATGATTGGGAAATAGGGTTATGTAGCCAGCTATGGGGAAGAGAATGAGAAGTGGTTGAATTCACAACCAAAAAAGGAGGAGGAGAAAGAGAAAGAGAAGGGGAGGAGGAGAGGGAGGGGAAAAAGAAGAGAAAGGAAAATAATTATTATACTATCACAAAGCTATTATGCTTTGAATTTGAAAATTTTGTAGGGAGTAGAAAGACAGTCTCATTTTTCATGTTTATTTTATTACACACAGTGGAAAAATTATAGTTTCTGCCAAAATTTAATTATTGTATTTATGTCCCAGTGTTTTCATTCCATTATTTCTTATCTATTTTGACCTTTTAACAGCCCTGAACACTTACCTTCATTGAAAAACATCTATTAAAATTGAACTTGCTTTTGGTTCTTCTTTGAGCAGCATCAGAATCTTAGCAGAATTTATAAGTTATTTTATGCCTCCCTAATTAGTTTGGAAGGAAGCATCATTATGTAGGATAAATTAATTAATGCCATTCTGGCTCAGCTTGTAATTCACTTTACAATTCAGATATATTTTATCTGAATAGTTATAAACACATTGAATGTTATTTAACATTAAAATGTGATCAAGTTAGATATGAAATTAATTTTAAGTAATATGTGGCTCTCTGGATTCCCATGAGGATTTTTTTGACGTTCTTTTAACAAAAAGTTCAGGACTTTACATTTTTATTCTTCCTGTTGTTTTTCCAGTGACTTTGGTAAAGGTGCATTAAGTGTCTTGGCTGTGTTTAATTCATTAAAAGTAGAAGATAAGCCCATTTTGGGCATCCAATTTGATTGCATATTCCTGGAGTATTTGTGAAAGTGAGGGAAAAAAAGTGAAGTAAGATAAAAAAAAACTTGGAGTATAACCACAAAAATTCTGTAACTTTAAAATTAGTTTTGAGACTTTATTATTTTATAGTCTGGTAAACTTCTAAATTTTGACTTCAAAGAACAAACAACAAATGTAGCTTGGCAGTATCCATTTGAAGGGCAGTGAGACAAATTTGTTTTCTTTTTTCAGATGAATAAAGTAAGTGTATTTTCCTATATAGCTCTTGTATTTTTGGGGCCAGCAAATTGGTACAAAAAGCTACATATCAATATCTAGTCTCATTTAAAAGGATTCTTTTATTTATTTACTTACTATAGTTTGCCATCTTTCTGTTAAATTTTTATTGAGGTATATTTGAATCATAACATATTAGTGTCAGGTGTGCAACATACTGATGTGATATTTGTATATACTGCAAAATGATGACCACAATAAGCTTAGTTAATATTTATCACCATATATAGTTATAATTCTTTTTTCTTGTGATGAGAATTTTTAAGGTCTACACTCTTGGAGTGTCTAGGTGGCTCAGTGGGTTGAGCATCTGCCTTTGGCTCAGGTCATGATCCCTGGCTCCTGTGTTGGGGTTGAGGTTCCTGCTCAGTGGAGAGTCTGCTTTTTCCTCTCCCCCTTTAGCTCCTCCTATCCCCCCTCCCCCTGCCCCTTGTGCTCTCTTGCTCTCTCAAATAAATAAAATCTTTTTTTACAAAAAGATCTATACTCTTAGTAACTTTCAAATATCCAATTCAGTATTATTAAGTATAGTTACCATACTGTATGTTACAACTCCATAGCTTATTTATTTTTTATATATTTTTTAAAATTTTAATTCTGGTATAATTAACAGAGTGTTATATTAGTTTCAGGTGTACAATATAGTGATTCAGGAATTCTATACATTACTCAGGGTCCATCATGATAAGTATATTCTTTAATCCCCATCATGTATTTCACCCAGCTCCCTCCACCTTCCTTTCCTCTGGTAACTATCAGTCTGTTCTTTATATTTAAAAGTCTTTTATCTGGTTCATCTCTTCTTTCTTTGCTCATTTGTTTTGTTTCTTAAATTCCACCTATAAGTGAAATTATATGGTGTTTGTCTTTCTCTGACTGATTTATTTTTTTTAATTTATTATACTCTCTGGATCCATCAGTGTTTTCAAAAATGGCAAGATTTCATGCTTTGGTGTGGCTTAGTAATATTCCACATCTTCTTTGTCCATTCATCTGTGAATGGACACTTGGGCTACTTCCTGAATTTGGCCATTGTAGATACTGTTACATTAAACATAGTTTGTGCATGTATTTTTTTTTTGAACTAGTGTTTTCATATTCTTTGAATAAATGTCCAGTAGTGGAATTACTGGATCAGGTGGTAATTCCATTTTTAATTTAAAAGGTTTCTTTTAAATAATAAGATTCTATAGATAGCATACAGAGATTTTATAGTGTTTTGCTTGGGCGCCTGGGTGGCTCAGTGGGTTAAGCCGCTGCCTTCGGCTCAGGTCATGATCTCAGGGTCCTGGGATCGAGTCCCGCATCGGGCTCTCTGCTCATCAGGGAGCCTGCTTCCTCCTCTCCTCTCTCTGCCTGCCTCTCTGCCTACTTGTGATCTCTCTCTGTCAAATTAAAAAAAAAATCTTCTTAGTGTTTTGCTTTTTTTCACTATTAGTCAACTAAATTACATTCAAATTAATTTACAATGTGTAATTGCAGAAAGTCAAGGATGTATTCTTCATTTTGATTTGATTATATTCTTGCCTCTAGATTTTTATTCTAGAAGATGTAATAAAAATGATACAATGATATTCTATTCTTTATTAGAACATCATAATTACATAGCCTACTCATCTTTGATATTTCTTTTTGGTTTATGTTATATTACAGATTCTTTCTTTTTAATCTTTTATCCTTTTGTCCTCTTCTTAGTTTGGCACTGGTGTCAGATGATCTAAATAATTATAAATGAACCAATTGACCACTTAATTCATTTAAGTATCTACTACAACCCTAAGTTGTATTATAAGCTGGGAAAAAATTTACCTGCTTGCCCAAATGAAACATGTTCTTTTTAAAAAAAAAATATTTTATTTATTTGAAAGATAGAGATGACAAGTAGGCAGAGAAGCAGGCAGAGAGAGCGGGGGAAGCAGGCTCCTTGTTGAACAGAGAGCTCAATGTGGGACTTAGTCCCAGGACCCTGGGATCATGAGCTGAGCCAAAGGCAGAGGCTTAACCAACTGAGCCACCCAGGCGCCCAATGAAACATAATCTTTATCCTTGATGAGCTAAGTCTTGTGGGAGACAGGGGCAATGGGAGAAAATCATTAAAATTCTTGAGGAAGGTGATTTGATACTGATATATATTGAAAGTGTTATGGTAATACTAGGGAAGGGGTGGTTTTCAGGGGTAATGGCAGGAGATTTCTCAGTGGCCAGGTTGAGTTAGTGATCTCAGTCCAGAACAAAGAGGATGGCATTCTAAACAAAGAACACTGAACACAAAGATAATAAGGTTAAAAAAAAAAAAAAGATACTAAGGCACATTATAGAGTAGTGGGGTGTTTGATTTCATGGTGAGGTAGGGGATCGAATAAAATGAGGTTGTGACATGAAGAGAAACTTGTCTGAAGGAAAGCCTGGCTTGGCAGAGTGGAGAGTCTTCTTACCCATGCTCTACTCAGGACTGTTTTATTTCACAAAGTGGGAGCCAGTAGGCTAGAGGTCCGCCATGTTTTATATGCCTATAATGAAATTGTGCTAGAAACTTTACGTTCTTATCTCAAAAATGTAAGAATCTTAATCTTTAGGAGAACTGTGTGCGAAATTGATGTTTTCATCCCCACTCTACAGATAAGGGAATGAGTTGGTCATTTCTCCTGGGTCATAAAGTGGGAGGGGTAGTTTGCAAACCCAGGACTTTCTGGTTCTAGGACTCCTTCTTTTGGTATAATGTTTTCCTTGCCCAGGGGTCACTACAGTGGCAATACACAGTCTGAAATAAGAGGAAGACAGTCACAGAGAAATAGGAGGCCATTGCTTTAATTTAGATTACAGAGGTTTTTGAAGAAGATTAAGATGTTGGTAGTAGTGATGACAGGAAAAACAACATAGATTTGAGAGCCTTTCAGAAGTAATCTTAGTGATTAATCAAATGTTAGGAGTAAAGGAGGGGAATTGCTGATATCCTGAGGTTTCTATACTGAGTACAGATGAGTTTCACTGAATGGGCTGAAGCAAAGCAAGGGATGAAAGGATTGGTTGATGTATGGAGAATTTATTCACAGGCAGGGTGAGTTTGTTCAGTGAAAATGCCATCTGCAATCTTCTTACGCATGTCTTTCTTATAAAAATGAGAAGGTATATATGGCTGAAGTTGGGAAGTTTGAAATAGTATTTTATCTGTAAGTGTTGTTAGGTTCAGATGTGATTTTAATTATTCCAGGCTAGTTGTAATCATTGTCTGCAGCATTTTGACATTCCAATGCATCTTGCTTCATAAGTTCATACCTCAGGTCTTTCCTGGAAGGTTCATACACATGTATTGAGTTCTGTCAAAGCCTTTCAATAAGGAAGAACTAAGAAGTTTGAGCAAAAATACTAAAATGTGGTTATTTAGATAATAGTTCACTAAATGACTCGATTAAAGGCTGTTAATCATTTCATCACAAACAGAAAAAGATTGGGAAAATATTAATATAATAAATCTAAGTTTAATTCCTGGTGCTCTGTAGTGACAAATTTTTTCCCTCAATGTCGTTAAGAGTACTTAAAATTTTTGCTTTAGTTTCATTGTGTTTAATGCAGGACTGTACTCCTGTAAGTCAACTCCTTACCCATGATTTACTTGTGTATGAAGCCCCCAATCTTGTTTATGTTGCCCAAACGTGGCTGGGAGAGACAGCTGTGACATTATGAATCCAGCTGGCCACAGATGGATCTTTAGTGAAGCATGACTCCATATTGGTTTGGTGATCTATGTTTACTGCCTCCTGTTAAACTTTCAGAGACTCAACTCCTAAATCACCTGGCATTGACTACATTCACGTACACATAAGTAATAGATTGAAGTGAACTGGAACTTTTGTTGCTAGTGATCAAGTCTGTCACCTATAAGATCAATTTACTAGATTATAATTTTATGGACTGTTTAGCTCACGTTAGAATCCGATTAGTTTATGCCCATTTAGCACATGGTTTTCACCAGGTACAATAGTCTTGATAGCTTTTCAGGCTGTTTTGATAATGATGAACATTTCCAAGACCCTATATGCTGAAGTCTCCACACATCTGTTACGGATTTGACAGTTAAACTCGAGATCTCAAGAAAAAATAAAAACCAAAGTCACAGCCTGTAAAGAAATTCATTTAGAATTTTTAAAGAAGGTATCAAAGATTGGTATTTACCAGGAAGGCTGGTAGAACTGCAAGATTTTCTAGATCTATTCATAGTGGAAATAACTATCTAAAATAGAAAACAAACAAAAGATGTATGAATAGTTGAAATAATTAGCTAAAACTCCAAACAAAACTAAAACATTAATAGTGCCTCTAGCAAATAATATTTAATTCTAAATCACTCCCCAAAACATTGGGTATGATGCTGCACAACAACTGGCTAACATTGCTGGTATAAATGTATGTCCCCTCTGTCCTTTATAGCCAGAACAGACACTATCGTTAGTGTTAATGGGTAGGCAAATCAATGAACTAGCACTTGCAAATTTTGGTGACAGGTTGCATATTTGTAATTCTGTATGTTTGTCTAAAGCAGGAAAAGTTGGAATACCTACTACCTTTTATATATCACTCTTCACTTTTATATTCATAAAGTTATTTCATAAATTGTCTATGCTATCTCATCTTCATTGTTACCATAGCATTCAGTACTCACCACATGCCCGCAGTTCAAATCTTAGTTTACTATGGTTTCTGTGATTTAATATACATAGATCTATCCATACCATATAGAAAACAATATGAATAACTTGGTTTGCTTTGTTAATTCATACAGTAAGCCAATGTTTATTGATCACATACTATATGCAGAAAGTGCTCTAAGTGCTAGGGAAATCAACAGTGAAAAGAATGGCCAAAATAGCTCCCTGTCCTCCTGGAGCTTATTATCTAGTTTTAGATACTGTTTTTCCTCTTGATTTTTGGTAGTATGGCCCTGTTTCTTGACATCCTAGTAATATTTCATTGAATGATGTTTGGTATATATAAGAATGTGTAGAGGATCTAGATGATATTTTATTCTTCTGGAAAATGTTCATTCTTTCCTCTGTTAGGTGGGATGAACAGAAGCTGATCACCTTAATGCAGTCATGGGATGGAGTGGGTAAGGACTGATTCAGTTTCAGTACGGACCCATCCATCTCTCGCTTCTTACCCTTCTGTGTGTTCTCTTGGGCCATTCCTTCTGGCAGGCTCTGAAATTATCAGTAGTCCTCTTAACATGGTGAAATTGCCAAACCTCTGCCAAACCTCTGCTATGCTTCTCAGAGACTCTCTGCTTAGTCTCTTGGCCCCCCATGCCCCCCAAACATAATTCATAATTTGGCAAATGTCTTGAAAGTAACCCCAGCGGTGTATCATGCTTCATTCCACACCCCTCGAAGATGAGGATCTCAGCTCCTTAAGTTCCTAATGTTTGTCTCTCCAGTTTGCTGAGACGGCCCCTGCCCCGGCAAAGCCCAGATTCTCATCCGCTTGCCTTGCATGCAGATTGCATGCAGCTGAAGTCCCCAGAGAAAATAGAACTAACTTTTCCACAATTCCCTCCAGTCTGGTATCTTGAATTTTTTCTAGTTCTTATGGCTTACTCAGCTCTCAGGTTGTTTTAAGCAGATTTTGAGGGGCAATTTCTGTATTTTATTTATATGTTTTAGTTGTTCTTGGCTGGATCATTAATCTCTTGCAAACTTATCCATTTTATCCCTGTTTTTAGGTACTGAAATTAGAGAATGAGGTCTTCTTTTAGACATATTTATGTTACCACAAGGACGGTACCCTGCAATTTCCATCCTAGCTCAAGGTATTCCAGAACTAATTGGCAAAGTAGGCAGGTGGGGATGTGTCATTGAACACATTCTTCAAAATGTCACTGAAAGAGCTGGACAGTTACTAGAGCTAATACTCTGAAGTATGCGGAGTTCACTGCCCAAGAACTGTTCACCAGTAGTGATACTGAAGGGAGTAAGACCAAGCTGTCCAAGTTAACTTAGGGGCTTTCACATGGAGGCTGCTCAGATTGGTGAACTCGGTGGGAGTCCAATACGTGAGCGTAGCTCTTATGAGCTGCAGCTTCTGCATGCTACTCTTGATTCTGTTTTGAATTATCCTGAAAGGAAATAATTCTCCATCTTCATAGTCTACTAAAATACTGGGAAGTAGATATTCTTTGTGTTTGTTTGTTTGTTTGTTTTATATCTCACTAACCCTTGTAGGAAGAAGATATAGAGAGCATAGTAGTTAAGTGTCTGAATTTGGGAGTCAATCAAATTTAGATTCAAGCCTTCTCCATTTACTAGATGCTTGACCTTGAGAAATTTGCAAAAACTCTCCAACGCCTCAATGCCTTTTCTGTGAAGCAGGAATAATGATACATCTCATTGCACTGACATGAAAGCTCTTGGAGACATTGTACTTAAAAGTGCTTATAATGATCTCTGGAATGTTGTAAACCAGCAGTTTATGGTAGCTATAATTATTTTAGTTATTATGGAAACCTATGGAATAGAGACTCAGAATTTTGAGGTGAGAGCTTAGGATTTTTATAAAGATCTTCTAAGGTAGGTGAATGAAGCTTGTGGAAAAAAAATTTTTCTAAGAGTTCATAAGTTTATTTTTGTTAGTAAGTTAAACTACTTAAATATTTGTTTATTTTATGGATAACAAAACTATAAGAAAGAACTCCAGAAAAAAACCAACTGAATTGGGATGATTTACCTCTCAGTGACTTCAAAAAAGTATTTCTTCGTAGTTTCACTAAATAACAAACATATCATTTTCAACTGTATTTTGTATTAAATTTTATACTAAATTTGTATTAATTTTGTATTGATCTAAGAAGAATCAAGGTTAACTAATAGTCTAAATTGTACAGGTGTTATCACGTTTAAGAAAAGGAACAAAATTCAACGTAAAAAAATTTGAGTGAAAAATACTTGGAGAGAGAGAAAGAGAGAAAGAAATTTGATTCCTAATTACCATTCATTAGTTATGTGGTATTGATTGGGCAACTTAAGTGATCTCCCTGTGTCCCAGTTTTCCTGGAAAAATTGTACAATGAGAAAATAATACTAGGATTTTCTTGAATATCAAATGAGGGAAAGGAAATGAACATTACATGGAATAAGCATAGTCTTGTTCTTGTATTTAATGATCAATTGTGCCTTTGAATCTCTCTTTGGGTCATGAAGACCATGAAGCAGAAGAATTTGTGACATAAAAAGAGATGATATTAAATCTGGTTATTGGTATTTAATAATTTAAACCACATGTTTTTGAATCAAATTTTACATTTCTTTATTGTGTGGAGATTTTCTCAAATGAACATTTTTCTGACCATCGTTCAGGTATAATATTATATCCAAAGCCTAGTCCCAGTACCTCTTCAATGGTTCTGAGTCAACAGAACTGGAGGAAAAACAAGCTTTTCTCTTCCCTTTCAAGTTACTCTGATACAGGAATTGTTTCCACTCTCTGCATACCTGAGTGAGCATGAAATGATGCCGTTACTGAGTATTTCTGTTTGATTTTTCAAAAACTGTTGTCAGTCTTACAACTTGAAAATGAAATGCACTTGGTAATTGGTATAGCCACAGTCAGTCTTCAGATCTAATTGGAACTGACCCAGACACCCTCAGAAGTCTTCCTAGCCTTTCAGATATGTAAGCATATGTGATGCGACAAAGGCAGGAGAGCATGTTGAAAGGGGGGGAAGTCCCTTTGCGTGTTGTTGAACCAGAAGTCTTTGATACGGCTCTCTCAGTCTGGACAATGTCTTGTGTGTTTGTTTCCACAGAGCATATATCATTACAGACTATATGGGCATCCGAAATGAAAGTTTCATGAAATTAGCTGCAGTAGGGACCTGGATGGGGGACTTTGTCACAGCCTGGATGGTAAGAAATTTTGACTTCACCCATTTCAAACATTTGATGGAGGAAAATGTTCATAATGTTGGATAGACACTGCTTTTGATGGGTTTAGAGTAAGAGTTACTTCTCTCTTGAGTGGAACAAATTCACGAGTACAGATAAATTTAGAGATTATTTGCAATATCTGTTTACCTTAGGGGGAAAAATTCATGCAATTATCATATTAATGATGGCTGCCCACCAGGAAAAATATGTTTATGACATAAATACCTGTGTATCTATCTGTATACATATGAGCATACCAACATACACACATTAATGACATTAACAGAAACTTCCTTGTGATGTTCTAAATAATTTTGTGAAGATTGTTGTTTTTGACCTGTGCAAGTTTCAGGTAAGGAATATTGTCTGGCCTGTCTCAGAAGACCATATGAAAGATTTTTAACAGCTGTTTTTATTTTTAAAAATTTCTTTTTCACAACACATCTTTTACAATTTTATTCATATTGTTTTATTTTTATTTAATTTTTTGATTTGAATACTGGTGACACCCAGTTAACATTAGTTTCAGGTATACAACATAATGAATCATCATCTCTGTACGTTATGCTATGCTCACCACAAGCGTAGTTAGGGCTTTTCAAATAGTTTTCTACATTTATTTTCCTCATTGAACCTACAAAATTAACTTTGCATTGCTAGTATTTATTATTTTAAGCCTACAACAAATAGACAAACCATATTTCATGCTGAGCTCATCTGCCAAGAGAGTAACTTCCTGTTTCATTTAACATTTTTGGGGGGGCACCGGGGTGGCTCTGTGGGTTAAGCATCTGCCTTCAGCTCAGGTCATGATTCCAGTGTCCTGGGATTGAGCCCTGCATCAGGCTCCCTGCTCAATGGGGAGCTTGCTTCTCCCCTGCCTGCCATTCCTCCTGCTTGCGCTCTCTCTTTCCCTCTCTCTCTGTGTCAAATAAGTAAAATCTTTAAAACATTTTTTAAATTCAGGTATAGTTAACACAGTGTTATATAAGTTTCAGGTGTACAATGTAGTGACTCCACAGTTTTATACATTTCTCAGTGCTCATCAAGATAAATGTATTCTTAATCTCCTTTGTCTGTTCCCCCCCCCCCCCACCCACCTACCTCTCCTCCAGCAACCACCAATTCGTTCTCTGTATTTAAGGGTCTGCTTTCTTGTTTGTCTGTTTGTTTGCTTTTGTTTTTATTTCAAGTTTTATTTAAATTCTAGTTAGTTAACATACAGTGTAATTTAGTTTCAGGAGTGGGGTGCCTGGGTGGCTCAGTGGGTTAAAGCCTCTGCCTTTGGCTCAGATCATGATCTCAGGGTCCTGGGATTGAGCCCTGCCTCAGGCTCTCTGCTCAGCAGGGAGCCTGCTTCTCCCTCTCTCTCTGCCTCTCTGCCTACTTGTGATCAGACTGTCAAATAAATAAATAGAATCTTTAAAAATATATATATTAGTTTCAGGAGTAGAATTTAGTTGTTCATCACTTACATCTCACACCCAGTGCTCATCACAAGTCCCCTCCTTAATGTCCATCACCCATTTAGTGCCCCCCGCCACATCACCTCCATCAATCCTCAGTTTGTTCTCTGTATTAAAGGTCTGGGTTTTTATTTGTCTCTTTTTGTTTCTTAAATTACACATGTGAATGAAATCTTATGATTTGTCTTTCTCTATCTGATTTACTTTGCTTAGCATTATATCCTCTAGGTCCATTGATGTTTTTGCAAATGACAAGATTTCATTCTTTTTTATGGCTGAGTAATATTCCGTGGTATATACATGCCATGTCTTCTTTACCCCCAAAAAACCAAAACACTCATTCAAAAATATGTATGCACTTCTATGTTTATTGCAGTGTTATTTATAATAGCCAAGATATGGGAGCAACCCATGTGTCCATTAACAGATGCGTACCTCTGTTTTAACCATTGGATTAATGAAGTACAATATGTAGCTTGAAAGTTCTAGGTCCTATGACTTTATAAGAGAATCTCAGAGTACAAAGAGCATAACTCTCATAAAAATGGAACATGTTAACCTTTGTTGACACCTCTCATAGGTGTAGTTAATCATAATTGGCGTTATTCATCTTCACTTGAAAATGAGAGGACCTACCAAAGGTGAGGGTGCCCTACCTAAACAAGACTTGCAGGGACATGCCCCTATAAATAGTGTCCCAAGGAACGATTGTTGCAACTGTTACTGCCCTTTCTGTGGATAGCTTTGTCTTACCTGTGGATACTTTTGTGTCTTACCTAGAACAAATGTTTTCAGGAGACAGGAAACAGTTATATCTTTCCTGCTACTACTGTGATCATCCTCTAAAAATATTAAGGAACTAGCAAAGGGGTTTTTATAGCTCATTTTTGAGCCCCCTCCCATACCTGTTCAGTTTTAGAATGTTAATAGAACAAAGTACCAAATGGATCCCATTCCATTAACTTTAAAATCTAGTTTTGAAAACTGATTTATTTTATTTGTAATCAACTAGATAATAAACCAAACGTCAGGGAACATGGCTGACTCAGTAGGTAGTACATGCGACTTTTGATCTCAGGGTTGTGAGTTTAAGCCTTATGTTGGACACAGAGCTTATTTAAAAAAATGCAAAAAATTCTTCAGGAAAAAAAAAAAAGCCAGATATTAAGAGAAGGCTGCCTCATGTCACAAATTTCTGTTTCCATTGGGAAAAACTATTTAGAAGGAAAACTATGTCCCTTCTAAAACTATTTCCCTTTTAGAAGAGAAAGTAGAAGGAAAACTTTAAACATGTGATTTCCATGAAATATAAGGTGATACCTTTTGAAAAATTTCTGCACTAACTGGGATTGTGATATTCTTTTTTACTGCATTTTATGGTGAATCTGCTTAATAAAATGGGAAAGAGAATTCAGAAATTTGGATTCTCTGACCTTGTTACATCTGGCTTGATCTTCCACAAATAATAATGCAATCCACTGAGTCCCAGTTTGCACATTTCTTTAAGGGGGCTAATAGTTGTTATCCATGTTATAGGTTTTCTATGAAGATGAAGTATGTGGCCCCGTGATGCTGGCAGTGCGAGGGAGATATAAGTGCTTTATTGCAGCTGTTCATGTTTTTCCCAGCTTATCCCGGGCCTTTGGTCCAGTTTCTAGACCAAGGTCTGGAGTTTTCTCCAGTCACCCGTGTTAGAACACACTAAGGCAATATGATCCATTACTTCCTGACTTCCATGCAACTCTGCGCCTGATCAAAGTCAGGGGAGAAGCACCAGACCAGCAAGCCCTAGGACCTTACGCTACAGTTTTCAGGCTTAAGTCCACCATTTGATCCAGAAATTATTTTCTTTCCCGTGACGACATCATTATTTGTTTGTGGCCCAATTCTATCTAAACCCTCCCCAGACTTTCCCTCAAGACAGTGTTTCTAATACCATATGTGGCTCTGCCCCTATTTATTAGTTTTATTTTTTTAATTGGGATTTTTTTTTTCTTTTGAATTATAAGGTGGGGTCCAATTTCTAGGACAGCCTTGAGAGGAAAACGCCTGGGGCACCTTCAACCAAAGACCTTTACCTTTTCTAACTGGATTTCTACTGTGGACTCATCTGTCCTACTCTTGTGGCTTAGCAGAATACAAATAATTCCACAGTTCACCTGTGGCTTTTCTCTCCCTCTGAGGTCTGGCTGACCTTCATAGTTTTTCCTAAATCTACTACTGTAATGCCTTCTATTTTTGCTAGCTAACCTGGTAACTTTTTACCTTTTTCAATGCTGTAGATTACTGTGATCAATACATCCAGTACCACCGAGGTAGGACAAGACTGAGAATCAAGAAAACTGTGTTTGAGGTTTAACCCAGTAGTGTGATCTTAAGTCACTTCACCTTCTGGGGCCTCCCATGTTTTTCTTTCTGTAAACGGAGAGAGAATCAATCCAAAGTCCTTTGCTGCTTATGTTATATGAAATATTGACCTTTCCCTGTTAGACACAGAGATAGAAATGGCAAAAGAAACACAGTGCCCTTCTGATTTGAAAGTACAGTCACACAGGGAGGCTTCCCAGAGCACATCATTTCTATTCCCATTTTTATTCACCGACTAGGTGGTAAGTTTCCATATAAATATTTATATGTCTACATATGTGTGCATTGATAACATTTTAAAAAATAATAGTTTTCCTCATGAGAGGAGTCTGAGGAGCTTTGACCTTCATTTGTCTATAGAATTCTCATCATGAAGTGAATATCAATGATGAAGGTGACTGTCATGGAAAAGTAAGTGACTATTTACATTTCCAATAAAAGTGTGCCTTTTAATGTATTTCTGAAATGGAGAATTTTTCTTTTATGGAAATAGTTCAGAACTTCCCCATGGTTTTAAAAGGCATACTGGGACTGATACATTCCCCAGGCATAGCTGATCTCAACTAGTCTCACAACTGTCTTTGCCCCTCACACTACAGAGCATCAGACTCTACTAGGTTCAATTTCCTGGGCCATCCTGACTATTCTTAGCTCTGTGGGATGCTTCATGCAGAGGACCAAAAAACAAAAAACAAACAAACAAAAAAAACATTATCAGGGTTAAAGTTACTTTTTTTTGTCAAATAGATTTTTTTTTAAAAAAAAACTTAGTAAAAAGTAATACTTAAAGTGGTGGGTGGTATCCTTCAGCACTGAGCTGTCCATTCATGTCGACAGGAGCAGAGAAGAGCTCTGTCATGAAATTTGCCCACACTCTGTCATTGAACAAGGAACAGAGATGTTGGCCTGTTTCATAGCACATTTCTCTCGTTTTACCATCCCTCCTTCAGAAGGGGTCACAGGCTCTACTCAGGTCTGAGATGACAGGTGAGGCTGAGGACGTCAAGATGGCGTTTGCTTCTCCTTCTCATTTACTACCAGAAGGAAAAATCACTTCCTGTCTCTCTATACCTTTTCCTCAGGCCCTGCTTCTTCCTGCTCTAGTGGCTTTTCTGTTACAGCTATAAAAGGTAACCTGGCTTATGATAGTGATAGGGATATCAGAGTCCGGGTTTGAGGTTCATGGTTGTGGGTGGGGGAGGAAGGGTACACATGAGGTGAAGTTGAGTTGTGACCTAAAGATGATGATAATATGATAAAAACTGAAGTCATAAAGCATTTTTTCATCATAAAACCAAATATGATATATATCAAATCCTAATACTCATGGGACCTTAGTTAGCCTCAACATATTTTTGAAAGGATTATCTGTGGACTTCTGTGCATGTGTGTGTGCTACTACTAGCTAAGCTTCCACCATAAAGAGATGTCATTCATAGAAAAAAACAATTTCATTGTTTGCCAGTTGGATTTACCTTTCTTTCACATTTTTATAGTGACCATTTCTTTAAAAACTGTGTATGATTTTAAGAGACTTTATTTTTCCTTTTTGAAATTCAGAGTTCCATTAGAGCTAGACAAATGTAGTCAATATGTTCATGTGGAAATGCCTTTAGATTGATAAAATATAGCCCTGGTAGTTGGATTATAACAAGAAATAAAATTTTAATATTTGCTTTATTTTCTCTATTGAATCTCTCAAGAATATAATTTTTAGAGAAAGAAAGCATTTTTTTAAAGATTTTATTTATTTACTTGACAGAGATCACAAGTAGGCAGAGAGGTAAGCAGAGAGAGAGGAAGAAGCAGGCTCCCCACGGAGCAGAGAGCCCGATGCGGGGCTCGACCCCAGAACCCTGGGACCATGACCTGAGCCAAAGACAGAGGCTTTAACCCACTGAGCCACTTAGATGCCCCAAGAAAGAAAGTATTTTTAAAGATATATTTCACCCTTCTATTTTAATTGTGCCTGTTTCCTGTGTAAATACTGTATGATCCCTCTAAATATTTGATTTTGATTTTGCCTTCCTATTTTTCACACGTTTTCTATGTCTTCAGAGATTGTGTAATTCATATTTATATTGCTATTACCTTTGTTCCAAAAGACTGTTAATTTAAGAGGTAAAGCTGAAAACTCTTCCTGATTGGAAACTTCCTGAGGGAAGTTCCAGCACCACTTGTGGCACTCACCACAGTACCTGGTGTGAAATAGATGCTTTAGAAATCTTCACTGAAGAATAAAGAGGTCCTAAGAGTACATATGCATTAAGTTCCATTTCTTTTTTCTTGTTTCCTTCTTGCTCCCTTTTGTGACCCAGTGTCATGAAATGGACACTCTAGAATGCTGAAAAGGTGGAGGGAGAACTAGATAGTTCAGAGTCTTCCCATGCCCCTGCCCCTCTAAGCTTGCTAAGCCTATTTCCATAGCCAGGAGGACATATGCTTCTAAACACCCTTGGATGGAAGTAATAGATTGTTGGTGTCATTATCCCCAAATTATGATGTGTTCTTTGGGTCTAAAGGGTGTTCGTAGATAACATGAAGATGGAGTTCCAGAGATCTTGCCAGAGGGTTCCTTTAGTGGTCATAACTGCTGTCAGTGGTATAGTTTTGCTCCTGGCTCTGGGGATGGAAGGAAGCTAGGTTGAGATATATCCTTCAGCCACTTAAGCAGAGAGCCATTACCACATAAGACAGAAATTGGTTAGACTTCAGTGGACAGAGGCAGAAAAATTAAAGAATAGTGTATGCTTGAGAATAATTTCTACTGCTGAATTAGTATTTATTTATAAATCTGGAATAGAATAGAGGGAGAGAATGTTTCTGCAGCTCTGAGAGTAAAATATTCCTTCTGACTTAAAGTTAGAAAATATGAAATAACATTTTAAATTATATATACTTACTAACTTAAAATCTGGCAAGAGTTTGTGTTGGTGTCCTGTGCTCATTGCTTATTTTTTATTACTATTTCATGCTCACTATGGGAGGGTTGTGATTATCTCTGTTATTTTCATATCACCAAATTAATAATAGTTTATTTAGTTTAATATTGTCTATTATACACCTTCCCTTATTTTGTGGACTGCTGTGCAGATGTGAATATTGTCAGTGAACAATAGTTTATAGTATAACTGACATCATATCTAGCTTATTTTTCTGTCTGGAATTGAGCTTGGCAATTCATATTATGATCAATGCCAGTTTTCTAATTATTTCTCTTCCACTTATATCAAAATGGCGGAGTAAAAAGCACAATTGAATTGATTTAGTATCTGAAATAAGGTAGCAATAAAAGCTCTGCTGAATTTAAATAATGGAAAAGGATTTATACCGTGATAGACAGACTAGAAGGATCAGAGTTAGCAAACTCATTGAGCAAGTATATATGACAAACAGAAGGACACAAATGAGATATTTAACCACTGGAGCTGGACTCAAGAACTTGACATTACTCTGAGTTTTTATCACTTGCTCTTTTTCTCTGCCTGTTTGTTGGAGCTAGTTCATGACCTCAGTTATCTCTATGATTGGTTAACCACATATTTGATAAGTCTATAGTTTTCATTTCATTATTTTGTATAGTGCAAGCAGAAACTGGATCAATAATTTAATGAGGTCATAATTTATTCTATCTAGAAAGATTCTGTGCTGAATGAGAATCCCAATAAAAGAGCATGCATCACAGATCTGGGGGCACAAGATTTGTTGAGGAAGAGTGCTTCAGAGAACCCTGTAGGGAGATGAGAGAAGCAGGAGAGAGGTGGGTAAGGAGGCAAGGGAAGGTGTGGTCAATATGGTTGCAGAGAAAATCTCCCTTTGGCCTAGTACACTGGGTGGGTGTTATGTTCTTGGGGAATGGAGTGTACCAGTAGTGCAGAGAATCTGGGAAGGGCACCAACACAGACAAACCCAAAGGACAGTAGATTTAATAGTATTTGTAACTATCAAAAATCATTGCCAGTTCATTTGGCCATTTGATCGAAACAGACAGCATAAGAGGAGAATTATTTTTTATATTTCCTTTTTATCCATTAGAAAATTTAGAACCAAATATGGTCATTTTACTTTTGCACGTATAAATATTTTAATGTCTCTATAAATATTTTAGCATTGTGTTTCATGTTCCTTCAAAATAATAAGTTCTCACTAAAAAATTAATAAGACAGGAGAGTCTAACCTATTTTCAGAGAGCATCACAAATGGTGATCAAGAATCTTTTAATTTTCAGGACCCTTGGATTTTTAAAGTATTAACACTCTGGCAGGAAATAAAGAATTTCTGAGCGAAATAGGTTGTAGCACAGAGATGTTTAAGAATAGGAGCACAAATTCTGGCTCTCCTCCAACTCTTCTAAATTCAATGTCTATAGGAAATTCCATAATATGTTATAGGTATATTATATGTAATTTATATTCATTTATTAAAAATTTATGGACTATTTTATTCTAAGCATGAAAGGCGTCTATGGAAGTGTACTGAATTGAACTGCAGTAAGATAGGAAGACATGATGGCCATCACTCACAGAGACGTTCCCATAGAGGCAGGACACGTTCCCTGTTCATCTTTCCCATTCCCAATGCAGTTTCAGCATCTTTCTGTTCCATTATGCTTTATTTCTATTACTTGGTTTATACTTCCTCGAGGCGGGTGAGGAAAAAAGGGTTGTCCACACATTCTTTATGATTTTCCTAACATAATACTCAACACTTTTAAAGCACCATTGATCATTTTCCTGAAGTTTAAATAAAAGCCAGGAAACATTGGTATTTATTTTTCCTTTGGAAGTCATTGTACAATGAAATGAATATTGTTTGCTAATATCAGCATCGATTAGAATCTCAGAAAAGAAGCTATGTACTTTTTGTTTTTTGGTAAAAGTGATTTTATAAGTAGTCGGATTAGTTCCCTTATACTTTTTAAAAAACTTTTATGTAGTGCCTCTTCTTGTGGGCTATTGCTATTTCTGTGTGTTCGTGGGCATGTGTGTAAGTTTTCAGTTAGTTTCCAAAGTCTTCAATGCTTTCAACTACTATAGTATCCTGCCAAGCTGAATAATCTTCTTAGGAATATTTAATCACAGATCTTAATAAGATGTGGAATATAGACAGAGAGTTTGTTTCATACTTTTCCCCCAGTGTGTCAGTAAAATTTGTTGAATTTTGTCATTAGTTTGGGCAAGGGGAGTGTGTCTCTTTTTAGGTGCTAAGTGATAGTACATCACATCCCGGCCAAACTGTTACTTTAAAATTTTAGAAAACTCAGCTATTTATTCCTATTTGCTTTTGACCAATATAGGTAATTGAAAGCATCTTATTTCTGGGACTAGAAGAAAACAAAAGAATAGCTTTGTATTATGCTATCATTAAGAGAGATACTGTAGGAACACCTGGGTGGCTCAGTTGGTTAGGGGTCTGCATTAGGCTCGGGTCATGATCTCACGGTCCTTGGGATCAAGCCCTACATCTGCTTAGTGGGGAGTCTGCTTCTCCCTTTCATTTTCCCTCTGCGCACGCGCTCTCTCTCTCTCTCTCTCTCAAATAAATAAATAAAAGAGAGTGCAGTTCTTGGCTATTTAAGCGCAAAGTTTTGTTTATATGAAATTGCTATCCTTTAGCAATTGTTTGCCCCAAGGATTTTTAGAGCAGTAAAGATTTTTATATTCACAGTGTATGTTGCATTTGTAGTTAAATGTTCTATAAACATCAAAAAGAAATTTATAGCAATGAAGCGCCTAGTACTTACATTTCATTGCTTTAAGGAAATTATTACATCATATTTCAAGAAATTGAAGTATTTAAGTGAGCGGGGCAATATTTTGATAATGAATGGTTAAGTAAAATCATGTTTGGCATATATGCTTCTCTGTGCTTACATATCTGAAGGCTGATTTGGGAAAACAAATAAACAAACAAACAAACAAACAAACAAACTCCCTTTTTGCCCTGGCTGGCAAAATATGTTAGGTTTATCCCAGACCTGGGCCTGGCTCCCTCCAGTATCCTTCTCTAGTCTCTCTAGTTGCTCACTGAACATCTTTAGTAGCTTGGTGAACATGGTGTATTGCACAAGGTAAGTAGTCAATCAAACATACGATGGTAATGGCACTGAAAAGCTAGGCAGAATATCAAATAGATGCCTTTGACATTTCCAAACATATCAAATACAACCGATGACTAGGTCCACATCAGTAGTTTCTTTTAATACTCTAGCCCAGAGCTCACTGAAAGAAAGTTAGGACACTGCATGTGCCAACTTAAAAATTCCAAATTGTTCTTGACTTCTAAGCAGAGGATATATGAGAAATAATGCCTAAATGAGTCAGGCGCTTGAGATGAAATAGGGAACCTGGAGAGAAGCCATCTGTTTTCACTGAAAAGAATAGCACCTCTCATAAAGGTTTTAAAATACATCATAAAAGATACCGTGAAACTGTAGCTATTGAAGAAATATGAAACCTAATAATTTTCAAGTTCTGACTACTTTTTTCTTTGACTTGTGTTATAATTATCCTAATTTCTATTTGGCATTTTCAGTTTCAACTAGAGATGATAGAATCAATAGAGGATTTTTGGCAAATCTGAGTGTAGATTTAAAAAAATGCTTTTTATTTTGCTTCAGCAAAAAATTAGCAAAATGAACCAATTTTCTGCCTAAGTAGGTGCTAGATATCGAAACCCATTCCTTCATTCATTGAATGAATATTTGTTTATATAGTGACCTTACAGTTTATGATAAGAGTTTATTATTCAGTTCTTCTGAGTATTAAAAAAGGATTAAATATAATTAAAATTGTAAAATTGTTGAAATTTATTTACTAATCAGATTGATTTTATTATATTGATACAGATAAAAATATCTTTTTTAAGACCATTTAAAATTCATTTTTTTCTAAAATATGAAATAACATATATCCATGTGTATTAAAACAAATTTTTTAAAAAATTATTTTGATTTTATGAACACTTAAAAAGCGAGCATACTAATTATTCTTGGTACCTGTTAATATACTGTAGGTTTTTAGCCTTATAAGGTAATGTCATTGGTATCTGTCTGAAAATGTTGACACTTCTAATTGACTATGTCTGGAGATCATAATATTTTTGAGAAAATACTTTCTTTAGTCTCAAAGGACCTCTGAAGCTCATAGCATATTCTATTAAAATGGGAGATTGTACAAATTCATTTCAGTACGATTTTAGTCCAGATACTTCCTCAGATACCATCTTTTTGCTTCCATTCAAATGACTTTTTTTTTCCACCAACTTATTTTCTACATAATACAACTCATCAAGTAAGTTGTCTCTGTCATTTTTTAATATTTTACCCAATTTTGACGCTACAAAGTTACAGACCTATAGTGGTCCAGGATCCTTCTGAGGGTCTCACTCACATACCCATGAAATCTATTCACTTAATAAATAACAGAGCAAGCTCCTACAGAATAACAACAGATACATGAGAGATAAACATTATGACACATTAAATAAGGTAAAAGCGGTTATAGTATCATTGCATTTAAAGTAACCCTCCTCTTCCTGAGGGAACCTCCTTCAGGCCTTGCCTCAACCAGCCCCTCACAAGACTCACCGGGCTGGCAGGGGCTCCTGCCGAGCCGTATGGAGTTGCTGTCCTACATCCTTTGGTCTACTCATGTCTTCCCAAATTGCTTTCAGCAGCCTAAGTCATCTTTGTGAGGTTTTAATGAGTGACAGTAGCTTTCTGTGTTCAAGTGGCATAAATAATAAATACTGGAGTTGCAAATTCAAATGCCCTGAGGGCCAAACCCGCCTAGTAAAAGTGTGAAACATCTGGCCTGAGATAAAAGGTGTATATGGGGTGCAGGGGGGAGCTGTGTTGAATCAGAGAGCCTATTCCCTATGAAGAGGTATCCAGATTCATTTGAGTAAAAAAAAAAAAAAAGAAAGAAAGAAAAATACCAGGAACGTGAAATAGGTTGTACTTTCAGCACTAACTCTGCTCACTGGTCCTGTGTTTTCATGCTTCATAAACAGGGAGCATTCAGCTGGACACTGACACTGGTCAGGAATGTGTAAAGGTCAGTGTGAGGACCGTATCTGGGGCACTTGCTGTTCTGGAATATCTGCATCACACCTCCTAAACCTGTGTGTCCTCTGCAGGGTTGGTCCTCCCTGTTTGTTACAACCTCTGACACGCCGGGGAGCCCGTGCTCTAATCACAGCTGTTAGGACAACCAGAGCCCTTGTTCCGCTTCGGCCATATTCCACCCAAACAGTTAAAGCGCAAGGGGGAAAAAACAAAAAACAAAACAAAACACACACACACACAAAAACCCTCCAAAACCAAAAACAAACCCAAAACACCTCACCCTGTTTTCATAACACTTTCTGGAGTGTTAACGATGTGCTTGTTATTGCAGGCAGGTTGGCCACAGCCAGCGTGGGTGCAGAGAGCCCTAACACTCATGCTGTATTTGTTGACTGACTGGCTGGTTGTGCTTTTTCATAGGGAAATGATGTGCGGATGAAGACTTAATGACCATGTGTGTGGAAATCTTTTTTTTTTTTTTTAATTTTTTTGTTTATGTATTTGACAGAGATCACAAACAGGCAGAGAGAGAGGGGGAAAGCAGGCTCCCCGCTGAGCAGAGAGCCTGATGAGGGGCTCGATCCCAGGACCCTGAGATCATGACCTGAGCCAAAGGCAGAGGCTTAACCCACGGAGCCACCCAGGCGCCCCTGTGTGTGGAAATCTTAAACGAATATAAGTACCATTAAAGCGCCAGTGTGTACTGAGCTCTTAGTTTCTTTATAGGCACAATGAACCAAACTTATTACTTAGTGGGTTTCCCCCACTTGCTTTCCTGAATTTCATAAGGCATTTCCCCCCCAAATTTGGTTTTTTAAAATTATTTAATTATTTATTATTTATTAACATAATGTATTATTAGCCCCAGGGGTACAGGTCTGTGAATTGCCAGGTTTACACACTTCACAGCACTCACCATAGCACATACCCTTCCCCAATGTCCATAACCCCACCACCCTCTCCCGACCCCCCTCCCTCCCTGGCAACCCTCAGTTTGTTTTGTGACATTAAGAGTCTCTTATGGTTTGGTTCCCTCCTGATCCCATCTTGTTTCATTTTTTCCTTCCCTACCCCCCAACCCCCCCACACACATTGCCTCTCAAATTTGTCATATCAGGGAGATCATATGACAATTGTCTTTCTCTGATTGATTTATTTCGCTAAGCATACTACCCTCTAGTTCCATCCACGTCTTTGCAAATGTCAAGATTTATTTTCTTTTGATGGTTGCATAGTATTCCACTGTATATGTATACCACATCTTCTTTATCCATTCTTCTTTTGATGGACATCTAGGTTCCCAAATTCGTTTTTGCATTGGAATGACCCAGGGAGGTTCACAAACAACTGTGCCAGACTCCCATCTGGCTTGTTTGGAGCCTGGGTGTTGGAATTTTTGGAAGGTTTACAGAGCTTCTAATACATGGGCAAGTTTGGGACCATTTCTCTCAGGTGGTTTTAGGAAGTTAAGCTTGGGAATATTTTGATGTATGTTATGGGGTCAGAAGCATCCAGTATCAAAGCTGAAGGCAAATCCCGGGGAGGAATCTTTTGGCGCTGGGAGACTGCACACAAAAAGAAGCAGGAATGAAGGCAAAGAAGGATGAAAGGGGGCCTGGCTTCCGCAGGACTTGCACACGGCACCGGGGCCAGGCAAGTGTTCAGTAAAGTTTCCCTTGGCCCCAGTGCCAAGTCCAGAACCTACGTTAGGTTCCTTACAGAGCATCTGACTGTGGCTTTCTTCTAATACTTAACAACAGATTCCGCTGAAAGAATGCCAGCCTTGCTATAAAGCTGACCGCTTTATGTCTGGGCCTGGGCTCTAATTATGCAGTTAAATGCCTCTCCCATTATCCGGACAAGTAAGTCCTCCCCTCCTTCTAGCTCATAATGCAGAGAGCAGCTCATCATTTTGCCTATTTGAATATAGTGTCATTTCCATAGACTTCCTTCCAGCCAGCCATCCCTCCCACCAGCAAGCGTCCCTCTCCCCCAGTTCTCCATGTGCTTTAACTGGATTCTTTCCCTCTCATTGAATGTTAGTAAGTATTGCCATTCGCCCAGGGGGTGGCTTACTTTTCATAATTACTACTTAGACAATACGGCTGTGAACTGCTGTGAGATAAAAGATGGAGCTTGTGAAATTATGACTATTAATATTGTTAGTGTTACTTAATTTAAAAAATTACAGTGTTGCATAAATGGGAACATCTTAAAATACAGTTTGCTATTTGCATTTTCTGAATGAAGAATTTTTACTAATTTTAACATCTTTTTATTTTCATTATGCTGTCATTCCCACATGAATATGAACTAACACCAAGATTTTATATTCACTATTTTTCATAGCAAACTCTTTAGGTGAGTTTTTTTTTTTTTTTAAATGAGGCTTTTTTTTTTTTTAAATGAGGTCAGTTTTAAGTAGGTCACTCTAAATTATAAATATCCCTGATGTTAATGTTATGTCATTTGCCAGAATTTTCACTGCTTATATGTTAAGTGATGAAAAATTATGTTAAGTAAGAAGAATTCACAATGAAAAGTTGTATTATTTAAGGAAAACTTACATGTCAACTATGCTTCCCAAAAGATGACTAGACCTTCTTGAGTGTATAAATAATAGCACCTATTTACTAAAATATGTCTAAAAAGTAGTGTTGAAAAATGCTGAATCTTAAAATCTTGACACAAAGTAGGTAAATTTGAGTTTTTAAATGCTGTTCAACTTTGTCTCAAAATTTTTCCCTTCTGATGGGCACTGAGTTCCAAATATTATTAAAGTTTCTCTACCACTATTCGAGGCAAAAATAAGACCCGAATTTCAATAGTTTTCTCACCAGATGCTTTTAGTCCTATTTATTTTAGTAAAGTCCATGAGACAGATGTGGGTGAAAGACTAATTTTTTATTCTCTAAAATAGATTGTATGCAGGAAAACATGAAGGGGGTAGAGTTTGGGCTAAAGACAGCATTCAGTATGCTGACTTGGGAGCAAATGAGTGAAGATGACATTTTCCTAGTCAATGACAATTATCAGTAGTCTCTCATCTGCTTTTCCTGCTGCGTTTTCACAAGTTCATTGACTTGTCTATGAAAGTAAAGCTTGGAGTCAATTTAGGTACGACAACAAAGGAATTCAATAGCAAACCCAGGTAATCATAAGATAAGGTAAATGTAAATTTTAATTTGGAAGTTTGAGAAAACAGCTGCACAAGAACAACAACTTTTGATGCAAAGTGGATCTTGACAGAAGCTCAGATCCCTGATATTTCAGTCCTGTTCATTTGTCAACATAAAGGCGAGATAGAGTCTTATGGGATTAGGCATACTCCGTGGCTAAAAATATAGTCTGACATTTCTTGAATGCTCTTGACAAGACTCCACATAAAATTATATTAGTATTCTTTCCAACCAAGAGAAGATTTTTAAGGGAGGCTGTGTTCTTTTATTCAAATTCAAATTTAATCCTTGGTTGCCATGGCATCCTAAAAAAATTAATCATATATTGTTGCATTTTAAATGTTGGGTATAGGGTGTTTTAGTAGAGATGGAAAACAATAAACCTTAGAAATGTTCTTGTAAAAATTAAATTGCATTTTGGAACTTTTAAATAAAGTAACAAGGCCTACCAAAAGCCAATTACAGAGATCCCACACAATAGGAAAAGTGATCATTGACCATGCTGTCAATAGCTGTCAGTGTCTGCCCTGCTCTTTGGCACCCTCACTGTGGTGCAGCTGGCTGACAGATTGTAGCTAATGTGCAAGTGGAGAAGAAAGGTGGTGTGGAGGACCAAGGGTCGCATAATACAAGATGCCAGCAGCCTGAGAGACTGGAGTATTGCATGTGTGTGACGTGTGTGACAGCTGGTGCCGGTCAGAGGGAGGGATCTGCAGAGAAATCCTGTGGTCACTGGGATGATTGGGATGGGGGGGCGGGTAAATGGAAAACACTGAATGGAGTGAGAATTGGATGGAATTGTGTAGGTCCTGGGATGACACTTGAGCATGAGAATGGCAAGTGAAAATCATTGTTTGTCACCAAATACCGTAGCTAGAGTAATGGAAGGCTGGTACCTGTAGAGCTCCAGAAAGTTAAGTGCTTCTTTTCCGATGCAATGTCTGTGACTGCCTTAACATCCCCCTGCCTTCCCTTTTCCTTCCCTTCGAGAAACATCCTTTGCCAGCTTCTTGGACTTTAGTTCTTGCTCTGTTTGCTTGCAGGAAAAACAGACTGCAGTGTCCAATCATATTATTTACTCTTTAAAACCTTTTAAAAAACAAAACAAAACAAAACAAAAAACAACTGCAGATGGTTTTGTTCTCCAAAACAAACGCAAAGGTGCAAATAGTTAATCAGGCTGAAACAGAGAGCTGCGCTTTTGAAAGCTTACCACATGCCAGCCCTACTTTTGAGGTTAGCATTTTTTTTTTTCCTGAAGTGTGGGTCCATAATTTTTAATGAAGGCTTTGCCCACTCATGCTTGAAATTCATGGGTGTAATGTGCAGCCAGATAATAACAAGATTTGGTGTCAAACTGTGAGGCATATAATTTCTGCATGCCTGTGAATTAGCACTTGATACCCTAAAATATATTTCCTGTTCTCTCTGAACATAGCGGTCAGAGTAAAAACGCTGACAAAATTGTTATTAATTGCTTTGTAGCGTTGTTGGAATCATCAACATAATGAACTTAATTGGGATGGTTCTTGAGGTACTGAAAGTAACTTGAAAAAGGAATCGAAGTTATCAGGTGCCTGGGGAGAAACAAAGTGCTGATGTGGAAATGACAGAGCGGGCACAGAAACAAATGGAAGCAATTTAGGGTAATGCTTCTCTCCACCCAGGCTCCTAGTTGCAAATCAGAGAGCAGATGAAAGCACCAAAGCCCTGGCCAAAGGAAGGCAGGGAGAAGTGGCAGATTGTAAATTAGCAGGACCCTTCCACTAACCTGGAAACAACATGGCGTTTCCGGAAGAGTGTTCCAAGGATAAAAATAAGTACGGAGAATGTGTAGATGTCCAAGCTACCCCCTGGAGGATGGCTCACGCATTCATAAGCAGCGTTAACTCTTTTGAATCTCCAGATCAATTAAGTGGCAATTTACTGAGCATCTGAATTACTTTGCTTGTGTATTCAGTAAATTACATATGTGTTTAGAAATACATATATGCATAAACATATACTTATTTATATAATTCGTATATAGAAAAGTATATATAAAAATCCAGGTTTTTCCACTTTTCCCTCTCCTTTTAAAAATTTTATTTTTAAAAGACTTTATTTGAGAAAGAAAGAGAGCATGAGTTTAGGGGAGGAACAGAAGGAGAGGGAGGAGCAGGCTCTCTGCTGAGCAGAGTGTCCCAATGATGGGAAGGAGAAGCTCCATCCCAGGCCCTGAGACCATGAGCTGAGCTGAAGGCAGACGCTTAATTGACTGAACCACCCAGATGCTCCTCAAAAATTTTGTTTTAAAAAACAAATACTAAAAGGAAATGATTGGTTACTGTGCAAAATAATCCATCTATGAAGCTTATTTAAGAAAGAATGCTATCGGTTTTATTTAAAAGTTTGAATTGTAGGAGGGAGGAGTCAAGATGGCGGAGAAGTAGCAAGCTGAGACTGCTTCAGCTAGCCGGAGATCAGCTAGATAGCTTATCTAAAGATAGCAAACACCTGAAAATCCATCGGCAGATCGAATAGAAGAAGAACAGCAATTCTGGAAACAGAAAAACAACCACTTTCTGAAAGGTAGGACCGGCGGAGAAGTGAATCCAAAGCGACGGTAAGATAGACCCCGGGGGGAGAGGCCGGCTCCCGGCAAGCGGCGGAGCAAACGCGCACAAAATCAGGACTTTTAAAAGTCTGTTCCGCTGAGGGACATCGCTCCAGAGGCTAAACCGGGGCGAAGCCCACGCGGGGTCAGCGTGGCCTCAGGTCCCGCAGGGTCACAGAAGGATCGGGGGTGTCTGAGTGTCGCAGAGCTTGCGGGTATTGGAACGGGAAAGCCGGCTACAGAAACAGAGCTGACAGTAAGCTCGCAGCTCGGGGTTACCTTGAACCGATCGCAGGCTCGGTGAGCTCGGAGCGCGGCCGGAGGTCAGGCAGACGGGAGTAACTGGGCGCTGTTCTCTGAGGGCGCACTGAGGAGTGGGGCCCTGGGCTCTCGGCTCCTCCGGGCCGGAGACCAGGAGGCCGCCATTTGTATTCCCGTCCTCCGGAACTCTACGGAAAGCGCTCAGGGAACAAAAGCTCCTGAAAGCAAACTCGAGCGGATTACTCACCCTGGCCCCCGGTAAGGGAGGTAATTCCGCCTGGGGCAAAGACACTTGAGAATCACTACAACAGGCCCCTCCCCCAGAAGATCAACAAGAAATCCAGCCGAGACCAAGTTCACCTACCAAGGAGTGCGGTTTCAATACCAAGGAGAGCAGCAGAATTCCAGAGGAGGAGAAAGCCAAGCACGGAACTCAGGGCTTTTTTCCTGTGATTTTTTTTAGTCTTGCAGTTAATTTAATTTTTTCTTTTTCATTTTTTTTTTCTTTCTTTTTCTTCTCGCCTTCGGGTAAAAGTTTTTTTTTTTAACTGTTACCTTTTTCTTTTTTAACGATTTTTTACTAGTTTATCTAATATATATATTTTTTCTTTTTTACATTTTTCTCAGGTGTTTTCTTTTTAAAAAAAATTTTTTTTTTCTTTTCTTTTTTTTTCTTTTCTTTTTTCTTTTTTTTCTTTCTTTCTTTTTGAACCTCTTTTTATCCCCTTTCTCCCCACTCACGATTTTGGATCTCTTCTAATTTGGTTAAAGCATATTTTCCTGGGGTTGTTGCCACCCTTTTAGTATTTTACTTGCCCCTTCATTTATTCTTATCTGGCCAAAATGACAAGACGTAAAAATTCAACGCAAAAAAAAGAACAAGAGGCAGTACCGAAGGCTAGGGACCTAATCAATACAGACATCGGTAATATGTCAGATCTAGAGTTCAGAATGACAATTCTCAAGGTTCTAGCCGGGCTCGAAAAAGGCATGGAAGATATTAGAGAAACCCTCTCGAGAGATATAAAAGCCCTTTCTGGAGAAATAAAAGAACTAAAATCTAACCAAGTTGAAATCAAAAAAGCTATTAATGAGGTGCAATCAAAAATGGAGGCTCTAACTGCTAGGATAAATGAGGCAGAAGAAAGAATTAGTGATATAGAAGACCAAATGACAGAGAATAAAGAAGCTGAGCAAAAGAGGGACAAACAGCTACTGGACCACGAGGGGAGAATTCGAGAATTAAATGACACCATAAGACGAAAGAACATTAGAATAATTGGGATTCCAGAAGAAGAAGAAAGAGAGAGGGGAGCAGAAGGTATACTGGAGAGAATTATTGGGGAGAATTTCCCCAATATGACAAAGGGAACGAGCATCAAAATTCAGGAGGTTCAGAGAACGCCCCTCAAAATCAATAAGAATAGGCCCACACCCCGTCACCTAATAGTAAAATTTACAAGTCTCAGTGACAAAGAGAAAATCCTGAAAGCAGCCCGGGAAAAGAAGTCTGTAACATACAATGGTAAAAATATTAGATTGGCAGCTGACTTATCCACAGAGACCTGGCAGGCCAGAAAGAGCTGGCATGATATTTTTAGAGCACTAAACGAGAAAACCATGCAGCCCAGAATACTATATCCAGCTAGGCTATCATTGAAAATAGAAGGAGAGATTAAAAGCTTCCAGGACAAACAACAACTGAAAGAATTTGCAAATACCAAACCAGCTCTACAGGAAATATTGAAAGGGGTCCTCTAAGCAAAGAGAGAGCCTACAAGTGGTAGATCAGAAAGGAACAGAGACCATATACAATAACAGTCACCTTACAAGCAATACAATGGCCCTAAATTCATATCTCTCAATAGTTACCCTGAATGTTAATGGGCTAAATGCCCCTGTCAAAAGACACAAGGTATCAGAATGGATAAAAAAACAAAACCCATCTATTTGTTGCCTCCAAGAAACTCATTTTAAGCCCGAAGACACCTCCAGATTTAAAGTGAGGGGGTGGAAAAGAATTTACCATGCTAATGGACATCAGAAGAAAGCAGGAGTGGCAATCCTTATATCAGATCAATTAGATTTTAAGCCAAAGACTATAATAAGAGATGAGGAAGGACACTATATCATACTCAAAGGGTCTGTCCAACAAGAAGATTTAACAATTTTAAATATCTATGCCCCCAACCTGGGAGCAGCCAACTATATAAACCAATTAATAACAAAATCAAAGAAACACATCAACAACAATACAATAATAGTAGGGGACTTTAACACTCCCCTCACTGAAATGGACAGGTCATCCAAGCAAAAGATCAGCAAGGAAATAAAGGCCTTAAACGACACACTGGACCAGATGGACATCACAGATATATTCAGAACATTTCATCCCAAAGCAACAGAATACACATTCTTCTCTAGTGCACATGGAACATTCTCCAGAATAGATCACATCCTCGGTCCTAAATCAGGACTCAACCGGTATCAAAAGATTGGGATCATTCCCTGCATATTTTCAGACCACAATGCTCTAAAGCTAGAACTCAACCACAAAAGGAAGTTTGGAAAGAACCCAAATACATGGAGACTAAACAGCATCCTTCTAAAGAATGAATGGGTCAACCGGGAAATTAAAGAAGAATTGAAAAAAATCATGGAAACAAATGATAATGAAAATACAATGGTTCAAAATCTGTGGGACACAATAAAGGCAGTCCTGAGAGGAAAATATATAGCGGTACAAGCCTTTCTCAAGAAACAAGAAAGGTCTCAGGTACACAACCTAACCCTACACCTAAAGGAGCTGGAGAAAGAACAAAAAAGAAACCCTAAGCCCAGCAGGAGAAGAGAAATCATAAAGATCAGAGCAGAAATCAATGAAATAGAAACCAAAAAAACAATAGAACAAATCAACGAAAGTAGGAGCTGGTTCTTTGAAAGAATTAATAAAATTGATAAACCCCTGGTCCGACTTATCAAAAAGAAAAGAGAAAGGACCCAAATAAATAAAATCATGAATGAAAGAGGAGAGATCACAACTAACACCAAAGAAATACAAACTATTATAAGAACATACTATGAGCAACTCTACGGCAATAAATTTGACAATCTGGAAGAAATGGATGCATTCCTAGAAACATATAAACTACCACAACTGAATCAGGAAGAAATAGAAAGCCTGAACAGACCCATAACCAGTAAGGAGATTGAAACAGTCATTAAAAATCTCCAAACAAACAAAAGCCCAGGGCCAGATGGCTTCCCGGGGGAATTCTACCAAACATTTAAAGAAGAACTAATTCCTATTCTCCTGAAACTGTTCCAAAAAATAGAAATGGAAGGAAAACTTCCAAACTCATTTTATGAGGCCAGCATCACCTTGATCCCAAAACCAGACAAGGATCCCACCAAAAAAGAGAGCTATAGACCGATATCCTTGATGAACACAGATGCGAAAATACTCAACAAAATACTAGCCAATAGGATTCAACAGTACATTAAAATGATTATTCACCACGACCAAGTGGGATTTATTCCAGGGCTGCAAGGTTGGTTCAACATCCGCAAATCAGTCAATGTGATACAACACATCAATAAAAGAAAGAACAAGAACCATATGATACTTTCAATAGATGCTGAAAAAGCATTTGACAAAGTACAGCATCCCTTCCTGATCAAAACTCTTCAAAGTGTAGGGATAGAGGGCACATACCTCAATATCATCCAAGCCATCTATGAAAAACCCACTGCAAATATCATTCTCAATGGAGAAAAACTGAAAGCTTTTCCACTAAGGTCAGGAACACGGCAGGGATGTCCATTATCACCATTGCTATTCAACATAGTACTAGAGGTCCTAGCCTCAGCAATCAGACAACAAAAGGAAATTAAAGGCATCCAAATCGGCAAAGAAGAAGTCAAATTATCACTCTTCGCAGATGATATGATACTATATGTGGAAAACCCAAAAGACTCCACTCCAAAACTGTTAGAACTTATACAGGAATTCAGTAAAGTGTCAGGATATAAAATCAATGCACAGAAATCAGTTGCATTTCTCTACACCAACAGCAAGACAGAAGAAAGAGATATTAAGGAGTCAATCCCATTTACAATTGCATCCAAAACCATAAGATACCTAGGAATAAACCTAACCAAAGAGACACAGAATCTATACTCAGAAAACTATAAAGTACTCATGAAAGAAATTGAGGAAGACACAAAGAAATGGAAAAATGTTCCATGCTCCTGGATTGGAAGAATAAATATTGTGAAAATGTCTATGCTACCTAAAGCAATCTACACATTTAATGCAATTCCTATTAAAGTACCATCCATCTTTTTCAAAGAAATGGAACAAATAATGCTAAAATTTATATGGAACCAGAAAAGACCTCGAATAGCCAAAGGGATATTGAAAAAGAAAGCCAACGTTGGTGGCATCACAATTCCGGACTTCAAGCTCTATTACAAAGCTGTCATCATCAAGACAGCATGGTACTGGCACAAAAACAGACACATAGATCAATGGAACAGAATAGAGAGCCCAGAAATAGACCCTCAAATCTATGGTCAACTCATCTTCGACAAAGCAGGAAAGAATGTCCAATGGAAAAAAGACAGCCTCTTCAATAAATGGTGCTGGGAAAATTGGACAGCCACATGCAGAAAAATGAAATTGGACCATTTCCTTACACCACACACAAAAATAGACTCAAAATGGATGAAGGACCTCAATGTGCGAAAGGAATCCATCAAAATCCTTGAGGAGAACACAGGCAGCAACCTCTTTGACCTCTGCCGCAGCAACATCTTCCTAGGAACAACGCAAAAGGCAAGGGAAGCAAGGGAAAAAATGAACTATTGGGATTTCATCAAGATCAAAAGCTTTTGCACAGCAAAGGAAACAGTTAACAAAACCAAAAGACAACTGACAGAATGGGAGAAGATATTTGCAAACGACATATCAGATAAAGGACTAGTGTCCAGAATCTATAAAGAACTTAGCAAACTCAATACCCAAAGAACAAATAATCCAATCAAGAAATGGGCAGAGGACATGAACAGACATTTCTGCAAAGAAGACATCCAGATGGCCAACAGACACATGAAAAAGTGCTCCATATCACTCGGCATCAGGGAAATACAAATCCAAACCACAATGAGATATCACCTCACACCAGTCAGAATGGCTAAAATCAACAAGTCAGGAAATGACAGATGCTGGCGAGGATGTGGAGAAAGGGGAACCCTCCTACACTGTTGGTGGGAATGCAAGCTGGTGCAGCCACTCTGGAAAACAGCATGGAGGTTCCTCAGAATGTTGAAAATAGAACTGCCCTATGATCCAGCAATTGCACTATTGGGTATTTACCCTAAAGATACAAATGTAGTGGTCCAAAGGGGCACATGCACCCGAATGTTTATAGCAGCAATGTCCACAATAGCCAAACTATGGAAAGAACCTAGATGTCCATCCACAGATGAATGGATCAAGAAGATGTGGTATATATACACAATGGAATACTATGCAGCCATCAAAAGAAATGAAATCTTGCCATTTGCGACAACATGGATGGAACTAGAGCGTATCATGCTTAGCGAAATAAGTCAAGCAGAGAAAGACAACTATCATATGATCTCCCTGATATGAGGAAGTTGTGATGCAACAGGGAGGCTTAAGTGGGTAGGAGAAGAATAAATGAAACAAGATGGGATTGGGAGGGAGACAAACCATAAGTGACTCTTAATCTCACAAAACAAACTGAGGGTTGCTGGGGGGAGGGGGTTTGGGAGAAGGGGGTGGGATTATGGACATTGGGGAGGGTATGTGCTTTGGTGAGTGCTGTGAAGTGTGTAAACCTGGTGAATCACAGACCTGTACCCCTGGGGATAAAAATATATGTTTATAAAAAATAAAAAGTTAAAAAAAAAAAAGTTTGAATTGTACATGACTTTCTAGGAAAACAACTATTGAATAATGTTGAATTTCATTATACTGTTGTGAAAATTGAGTAATATTGGTAATTTAAAGAGATTATTGTGGCTGACATATTAACATTAATATATAAAATTTATTGACCTCGTGTGCCAGAACCTTTTCTAAATGTTTTTAATCTATTCATTTATTTAGACCCAGTGCAGTTAGATGTATTTTCTATTATTCCCATTTTATAGTTGGAGAAACAGAGGCATTGCAAAGGATTACCTAGATACTAAGATACTATAACGAAGAGTTTTCGTGAGCCTTGGGTAATGGGATTATTATGGATATGGGGTAACACTTCATTATTTGACACCAAAAATAGATTTTTTTCCCTACTTAATATTTAATATAAATGCACCTTACTTAGTCCCTGGAAGTTGGTGTCTGTAACTGTGTGTTGATAAAAACATTTCTGAAGTTTGTTGCATGTGTCCCTATCTGAATAAACAAAAATGTAAGTTAATCTTTTACTTATTGTGAAAATTACCATGAAAATGATACTGAATTTGCCTAGAGCTGGGTTCAAATTTCAGTTCTGTTACTTAAGAATTATATGACCTGAAACTTGGTTTCTGTATTAGTAAGTGAGTTTCTACTTACCTCTTTGTGAATTACTTAGCATGAAATGTGGATTATGGTAGGCTATCATAAATGCTAGCCATCATTATTATTTTTATTGCTCCCATTTCCTTAAAAAGAAAGTGAAGCTAATGGGATAATGTCTCCTTTATAGTGGCTTTGTGAATTAAATCAATAGAGTTGTGTAGGCTGATAATCTAAACGTGTATGTGTGCGTGACACATCTTACACAATGCTTAGTAGTTAACATTCAATAAGCACATAGATTAAATGAGTTAATGCAGTCAGAGCACTTAGAAAAATGCCTGGCACACGGAAGCTTTTGTTATATGATACAACTATTATGATGACTAGGTATCATTTAGTTTTCATTCTTTCCTTTGTTGTGCTGTTTCAGTTATTCCCTATTCTTGCTGATTTGTGGCTATGGTAGATGTATTCATTTATTAATTTGTATTGACCGCCCCCTTGTGCCAGGTGATGTGTTAGATCCTGATCACCAAGATCCATAATTCAGGAAGGTGAGGGAAGTGGTGAGATCTGCTACATGTGTTGGTCCGAGGCAACTGTGTAACACCGGGGTAGAGGAATACAGTCCCCAGTTGGATGTGGAAATTCAGTTGGGCTCCATACAAAGATGTGGGAATCATCAGAATTTATCTATTACTTGAGACTACTAAAGAGAGCTTAAAAAATAAGGGTATGCTGTATTGGTGTTCTAGAAAACATAGACATTCTAGAGAACTACATGTAAAAATAACTAAAAAATGGGGTGCCTCAGTGGCTCAGTGGGTTAAAGCCTCTGCCTTCAGAGTCCTGGGATCTAGCCCCACATCTGGCTCTCTGCTCAGCAGTGAGCCTGCTTCTCCTTCTCTCTCTCTGCCTGCCTCTCTGCCTACTTGTGATCTCTGACTGTCAAATAAATAAATAAAATCTTAAAAAAAAAATAAACCTAAAAAATGAAATTGACAATGAGTAGTCAAAGTCATAAGAAGGGAACCGCGGCAACTTTGGGTGCTGCATGTGGACAGGGCATTTGTGGTCCACCCCGACCTTCAAATGCCCATTTACTTCTATTGAGTTGATACTGTGTTTTTTCTATAGGCCTTCATACAAACTTTGGGGTGCATGATGCTGCCTGGTCCTACTTTCCCCACTTCTAGGATTCCTCTGAATGAAGCAATCTGAATTCTTTCCAGGAGTGGCAGTTGGCATCCTGCCCTCAGGTTGCATTTTTTCTCCTTTCCCAGAACTGAATGGTGTTGGACAAAAGAACTCATCTCTGATCTTTTCCATTAACTCCTCCCTCCTCCGTCATTCTACCTGTCTCTTAGCTCTTCAGGATCTGACCAAATGCACACCCATGAACTGGCTGCTTGGGCTGCCTTATTCCAGAAGCTTAGGTTGCCAAAACTTGACTGCTTTCACAAGTTGCCACTGTATTTTCTCCTTTTCTTCTTTCTTCTTTCCAAATGTATTTGTTTACGACAGCATGAAGTTCCAGTGATTGAATATCTGAATGAGGTTATGATAGTTCCCAAATGGAATGAAGACCCATCATGCAATGGCCCTTGCACTCATTCCCCTGAAAATATTTCTGATATTACCTTGTCTCCATTTTATAAAGATAGACTAATGTGCATTGAGTTGTGTGGCCTTCTGCCTGGGTGTTACATACTTCCCTTTCTCAAAATTAATTACTGACTCAAAGATAAGGATCCAAATAGCTTCTTCCAAGTGATTTTGGACCCTAGGAAAATTTTCACTGAAAAATCTACACTGATCAGTGTATTTTGACTGGTCAGCAGCATTGGGTAAATGCCTGTGGGTAAATCCTACAATAATAGCTCGTGGAGCAAAGACCCTTCCTAGCCAAGCTCAGCTCTCTTTCTTTGGTTCACTTGAATGTCTGTTGAATAAGGCATTTGTCACTTGAAGAAATGCGCTGGAAAACTTTAGCAATGGCATGCTGCAAAGCTCACATATTTATTCTTTAGAAGAAAGAGAACAATTTAGCAAATTCATAATGTTAGCATTTTAACAGAAATCGAGATACCAGCCACATTTAAGAAATAAGATTAAAATTCTTCAGCAGTGAGAGTTCATTTTTAAATAGCTCACAAAATCTTTTCATATACTCTTAATAACTTCTGCCTGCAAGACAATTTCATGACATAACATTTAGAGACATAGAGGACTTAAAAATTCTCTAAAATCTTTTTTTTTTTCAAGACGATTTCTACATTTATCTAGCAGTAGTGCAGAGTTTCTGTCTTTAGTTAAGACTGCATTTCTGAAATGATCTGTTATTGAAGTTACAAAAAGATAATAGAATCAGCCAGTAAATAAATTCTTATCTTTGCATGCTTTGCCTTTGAAGCAATAGGTAAATTTGTGACACTTTGAAAGTACTAAAAAGATTCTTGATACTCATCAGTTTTATTTGTGAGAATTTATAGCTTTGAACATGAAATGAGAAAAACTGGCCATATTTTACTTAAGCCAGAATGTTAATTGGAAAAACTATTTCATGGACTCCTCCCAGAATAGAATAGGAAATGGTTAGCATCATCCAGTTGTAGTAATTTCAAGCATTGTTGGTTGTCATTGATTAGCCCATATTCGGAAGATTTCTAGGTAGCATCCTGATTACTTTCTATGTTTGAAGACAAAGATATCTAATCTTCCAGTGGCATTTTGAATTACTGAATCCAGTCATCATAATATGCCAAGTCAACCGGATTTTTTCTTTAATATTCTCTTGTCGTTTGGCATCAAGCCCTAAATTGGAACAACTTTTTGTTTTCCCCCTTCTCAGACAGAGGGATCCCAAGTTATTGAACTGGCTCCCAGGGATACTGAGGGCATGGGGCAGGAGCTGGAGAGGGATTGGGCATAATGTCGTCTCTATCCCCAGAGGTCCTTGAATGAGTGGAATACACACAATGGAATGAGAGAGATCAGAGAGATAGGACTAAAGGGCCAAAATATAAACCAGAGCCATGGAACCAGACCACTCAGAGACTGGACAAAAATCCTGTCAAAAGCCACAGGATGGAAATACAGAGAAAGAGTTTTGAAATGAAGAGAATAACCTAGGAACATGCCTTAATCTCTAAAGCATAATGGGGGGATTTCTGAATTAGGGGACTGCCAATCTTAGATTTGTTGGGGTGGACAGTTGAAGCAGAAGATATGAACACAGTCACCCTGTCAATATTCTGAGAATTGCTTAAACCATGGTTGGATGGTATATTTTAACCATATTTATAGTTAGTAGCACTAACACCTGTAGTTGAAAGAACGGAAATAAATCAAGGGTCGCCTGGGTGGCTCAGTGGGTTAAGCCTCTACCTTCAGTTCAGGTTACAATCTCAGGGTCCTGGGATTGAGCCCTGCATTGGACGCTCTGCTCAGCAGGGAACCTGCTTCCCCCTCCCTCTCCCTACCTGTGGTCTCTCTCTCTCTGTGTCAAATAAATAAATAAAATCTTTTTTTTAAAAAGCACTAATCTATAGAAATAAATGTCTTTAGGAAGAATAAACATTCTGGGGAAGTAATTTTGGTGGAAGAGATGAAGTTTCACATTGTGCTCAGACCAGTTAGGCCAAAATCAACCTGAATTTCTTGACAATGAACAGTCTTTGGGGGAGAGCCAGCCTGAGCATTAAAAATGTTTGTAGTTTAGCAAGTTCAGTTTTTATCGGGTGAATTACAGAAGACTGCTCTGTCTCTAAATGGATGAATCAAAATTTCTAAAATAAACATGTTTTACTTCTTAAGTGGTCATGCTGCTATAAGCCTTGCAGTTAAAAGATTATATTTATTAGCCCTCTAGTCAAACTCTTATGTTAACACAAATTTAACCATTTTGCAAAATCTTTCCCATTGGATGAATAAAAGAAATTTCAGCACAGAATTCTCTAAATGCTCTGTCTTTGAAATTAGCCTCCCTACCTGAATGTACAAGGCTTCTTATCAAATATGAAAATAGCTTAAAATATAACCAGAGACTGTCAAGATTTAAAGCCTGTAATTTTTCGTTCCAAGCTAGTATTGTAGGTAGCCCACTGCAGCTCCAACTAAATGTTTGTTGAATGCATGCTTTTTTAAAATAAAGATTGTCATATCTCTCGTAAGCTTTTTGCATCTTTCTTCTACTTCAGTTTCCCAGAAGTTTGGGATCCATACAATAAAGTAGCTCCTGCAGTACTTTTTTTTTTTTTTTTCCTGCATGTATTTTTGTCTAAAATTACATGCAGTCGAGTGTATTTTATTGTGCTAGGTATTCATTTGTGCATATCATAGTGAATATCTCCATAGGTGGTTCTCTGGTCAAATTCTTGAGCATAACGATACTGAGTGCATTGCAGTCCTTTCGGATGTATAGAACTTGTCTGACAAATTCAGGTTTTCAGATGCCTAGGCACACCCCTCTTGGCCCAATGGTATTTGAGATTGGAAGTGTAGACAAAATATAAACTGAGGAATTGAATTATCGGGGCTCTGATTTTCAGCTCTGCCACTTCTGATCTGTGGGGCACTGAGTAAGTTAAACAGCTTCGTTGAGTCTTAGTTTCTTCCCCAGAAGAGTAATGAAAATGACATATCCATGTACATGTTTCAGAGCTTGCCTTACATAATACAGGCCTGGTCTGTGTAATACAGATGTATAGCTCAGAGCCTTGCACAGTCAGAACTAAAATAAAGTTATTTACTCTTGAAAGTTCCAAACAGTTCTTTTATTTCCCAAATTCTTATATTAAGTTAGCCCAGGTTAAAAAAAGAAGAAAAAGAAAAATTTTAGACCCTGCAGAGTTGATGATCTGCCTTGGGGAAATTACTCCTTATGGCTATTTTCCCCCCAAAACATTTTATTTGTATAAGAGACATATGGGTGTTATTGAACTAATGGAAAAGAAAAAAGAAAAATTCGCTCCTTGTGCCCACCACCCCGAGAAAACCATTGTTAGCACCTTATTTATTTTTTTAAAGAATTTCATGCATTTGTACATTATTATAATTACATTTCAACATTATATTCTAAATTCCATCAGTTAGCATAATAACATGAGCATTTACTCATTGTTGTTAAAATCCTTTCAATGGCTGCATTATTACTCTGTGTGATTGTAAAGTAGTTCAATTAACCATTCTTTCATTATTAAGCATTTAGGCTCTTCCTACTGTTGTATTATTCTAAATAAGAATGTCTATAAGACATGAAATTTTTTTACTTTTTTCAAATTATTTTCTTGGTAAAAAATTCCTCAAATTAGACCTTTGGAACCAAAAACTATGTATTTTATTTTTTTTATTGTGATGTTATATATGCAAGATAAAATTTAACATTTTAACCATTTTAAAAAATATTTTATTTATTTATTTGACAGAGAGAGACACAGCGAGAGAGGAAATACAAGCAGAGCAAGTGGGAGAGGGAGAAGCAGGCTTACTGCTGAGCAGGGAGCCTGATGCAGGGCTTGATCCCAGGGCCCTGGGATCATGCCTGAGCTGAAGACAGACGCTTAATTACTGAGCCACATAGGCGCCCCTATTTTAACCGTTGTTAAGTGTACGGTTCAGTGACATTAATTATTCGTAGTCTTGTAGAACTACCACTAATCTCCACAACGTCTTCATCTTTCCAAAATGAAACTCTATATCCATTAAATAATATCTTCCCATTGTCTCCTCCACCCAGCGCCTGGCAAGCGCCATTCTAATTTCTGTTTCTAGCAATTTTTAAAAAATATTTTATTTATTTATTTGAGAGGTAGAGAGAGACAATGAAAGTGAGAGAGCATGAGAGTAGAGAGGTCAGTGGGAGAAGCAGACTTCCTGCTGAGCAGGGAGCCCGATGTGGGACTCGATCCGAGGACCCTGGTATCATGACCTGAGCCGAAGGCAGTTGCTTAACCAACTGAGCCACCCAGGCGCTCCTGTCTCTATCAATTTGACTACTCTAAATATTTAGTATAAGAGGAACCATCCTTTTTTTTTTTTTTTATTACTAGCTTTTTATTACTAGCACGATGTCCTCATGGTTCATTCCTGTGGTAGCGTGTGCCAGAATTTTCCTCCTTTTCAAGGCCAAATAATATTCCATGGTGTGTATATACCACATGTTGTGGAGACATTTCATCCATCAATGGATATTTGGATTGTTTCCACTTTTTGGCTATTATGAATATGCATCTATGAGTATTGACATACAAATCTTTCTTCCAGTTTCTGCTTTTAGTTCTTTTTCCAGAAGTAGAATTACTAGATCATATGGCAATTCTGTTTTGTTTTTTGAGTCACAGCTGTACTGTTTTCTACAGTGGACATGCTATTTTACTTCCCACTAGGAATTCACAAGGGTTCCATTCTCACCAGCAGTTTTTATTTTCACTTGTTGTTGTTAGTGAATGTCATCCTATTGCATGTGAAAAGATATTTCTTGTGGTTGTTATTTTCTTTTCCCTAATGATTAGTGATGTTGAATGTCTTTTCCTGTGCTTATTGGCCATCTGTAGATATTATTTGGAGAAATGTCTGTTTAAGTCCTTTGACCATTTTTAATCAGATCGTTTGTTTTTTGTTGTTGAGTTGTAGGAGGTCTTTATATATTATGGATATCAAATATATGAGTTGAAAATATTCGCTCCCATTCATGGGTTGCCTTTTCTCTGTTGACAGTGTCCTTTGATACACAAAATCTTCATTTTGATGAATTCTTGTTTATCTGTTTTTATTTTTGTTACCTGTGCTTTAGATGTCATATCCAAGAAATCACTGCCAAAGCCAATGTCACAAAGATTTTCCACATGTTTTCCAGTAAAAGTTTTATAATTTTAGTTCTTCTGTGTTTAGTCTTTGATCCATCATGAGTTCACTTTTTTTTCTTAATGAGTGAACTTTTATATATATTATAAGCTAAAGGGTCCAACTTCATTCTTTCATATAAAGTTTTACCAATACTATTTGTTGAAAACACTCTTTTCTGTGTTGCATGGTCTTGGCACCCTTGCTGAATGAAAATCATTTGACCACCATATAGGTGAAGGTTTATTTCTAAATTATTTGTTCTATTCTGTCAGTCTCTGTTTCTTTATGGCAGTACCACACTGTTTTAATTATTGCAGCTTTGTACTAATTTTTGAAATCAGGGAATGTGAGACCTCCAGCTTTATTTTTCTTCTTAAGGTAAACTTTTTTTTTTTTTTTTAAGCCTGAATTTTCTATGTAGATATATGCACATTCATTTTAGGCCAGCTAAGTCTAAAGAACCAAGTAAGTTTTTTTCCTACTTTCTGAAGGGAGAACAAGAGAATTTTATATCTGGATGGATCAATGCTCTCTTTTCCCTGTGACTTAATTTAAGTTTTAAACTTTTTCTTTTGAAATAATTTTGGACTGATAAAATAGTTGCAAAAATAATACAGGGGTTTTTTTTTTTTTTGTACCCTCCAGACTCCTTCTCCTAATGTTAATGTCTTATATAACCATAATTCAATTAAGTGAACCAGAAAGTTGATGCTGGCATAATACTATTAGCTAAATATAGACCTTATTCAAATTGCATCAGTTTTTCTGCCAATGTCTTTTTCTGTCTCAAGATCTGATCTGCAATCCCACATTTTCTCTTCATAATTGGTAAAAATCTTGGGAGGAAATAACTTTGAGACCACACAAATATACTATTTTTCCTCAAGCTATTGCCCACTAATTTTAGCATTCATTAGTGGATCTTGCCTAAAAGAGTAGTTACCATGGTTTTGCCCATTGATGACTTTTGCATTTCTCTCATTCCTTCTACGTTTATTGATAAACCTCTTTTAAAAGGAAGTCCTATCCTTCCTTCCTCATTTATTTATTTAGACATATTTTCAATCCTTTTAATACAGTTAAATCAATTCCTACTTTATTTCTCCTGGGTTAAGCTTTTTAACAATAGTATTTAATATTATAATGAAAATGTTTTGTTTGTCTAGTGGGCCAACATGTCACCTCAGGAGACTGTTGCTGACTACCCTAAGTTAGAATCCCCCAATTCCTCTCTATTTTACAAACTGAGAACTGTGATAGAGTTTATCATAGGGATGATAACTTAGAGGGGATAGTCACAGACAGCATTCTGAGACAGTAGCATTTTTGCTGAGACCAGGAGTAAGGAGCCAGGCAAAGAAAAAGTGGAGGGAAGATTGTTTCTGTAGAGGGAATAGTATACTCAAAGTCCTGAGACAGATAAGAGGTTGATATTCAGGAAACTCAAGGGAAGCCAGTGGTGCATAGAGGGCAAGGCAAAGATGCTAGGGAGATGAGGCAGCTTCTCAGGTACTTGGACAGTAAGATGTTAACATATCTTTTGAGAGAACATAATTTAACCCAGAACACTGTCTCTCTATATATATTGTTTTACTTTTGCGCACCTACCTATATGGTAGTCTTTTGGGTAATTTTCAAAATCTTTCTTATGGTTAAATGTCCCCTTTTAAAGCAGCTTGTTCTTCTTTTATCAATGTGATACTTTCATGTATTTTGTTTAAGATATAAATTAGAGTCGTTTTCATAATGGATTTTTATAGTTGGGACCATTTGCCATATGTTCAGTTTGAACTGCTTTGTTTTGAGTTAGAATGTGTGTTTTTTCATCCATTTGTGAAATGTGTATAATTTCATCATTTTTATTTGACATTTATTCTTTGATCAACCAGGACACTAGGATTTTTCCTGTTATTATTGATAATTTATTTATTTAATATTTTTCTGTTTTTATTTAAATTCCAGTTATTTAAGATACAATGTAATATTAGTTTCAGGTGTACAATATAGTGATTCAGCATTTCCATATAATACCATATAATACCAGATGCTCATCACAAGTGCCCTCCTTAATCCCTATTACCTATTTCACCCATCCCCACACCCACCTTCGCTCTGATAACCATCAGTTTGTTCTCTATAGTTAAGAGTCTGTTCTTGGTTTGCATCTCTCTCTCTCTCTCTTTTTTTCCCCTTCTTTGATCATTTGTTCTGTTTCTTAAATTCCACACAGAAGTGAAATCATATAGTATTTGTATTTCTCTGACTGACTTATGTTTCTTAGGATAATACTGTCTAGTTCCATTCATGTCATTGCAAATGGCAAGATTTCATTCTTTTCATGTCTGAGTAATATTCCATGGTGTCTGTGTGTATATATATCCTTTTTACCCACTCATCAGTTGATGGACACTTGGGCTGTTGCCATAATTTACCTATTATAGACAACACTAGTATAAACATCACGGTGCAAGAGTGGTTCAATATTTGCACACCAATTGGCATTTATTTATAGTGGTAAAAGAAATGTTTAATGTTCAAGAAAATTCAGAAAGTTTCAGAGAGCAAACTATTTTCTATATATCCATGACTCGCTTCTAACATTTGGTTTATTTACTTTCAGACTTTTGTCCCTGCAAATATTTTGACCATATAAATTGGATCTCTGTATACAATTCACAGAATCTCATTTTTCTTGACATTATGATCTCAGCATGTTACTGAACACAGTTTGTAAATATTTTTAGACTGCCAAATATATCAGCGTGTGGATATACTTTAATAAAGGAGTCAGAGTATGATGACCCGCAGGCTAAATCCAGCCTACTTTTTGTTTTTATAAATAAAGTTTTATTGGAACACAGCCACACATTTGTTTGCCTATTGTGTGTGGCTGCTTTTATGCTACACTGGCAGAGTTGAGAAGTTGTGACAGAGACTTTATAGACCAAAAACCTTAAAATATTTATTATCCAATTCTTTCCAGAACAAGTCTATCAAACTCTGCTCTAATACACTCCACTGTTCCTTGAGTTTGAGCTTTAGGTAGTTGACTTTGCTTTAATATATAATATGGCAATACAATTTTGTTTATTGTAGTTTTTCTTTATCTTGAGCTTTCTTAGACCAAAGTTTGAATGCCTTAGGGTAGTCATTCATTCATTCATGTATTCATTCATTTCTTCCTTCATTCAAGAAAAATATTGAACTAGGGCTGTGTTAGTTTCTGGGAATACACTTATGAACAAGATACATGTGGCTCTTCCCTTCATGGAGTTTACAGTTAGGTAAGGACAACAAATATATTAAAATATATAAAAATAAATATATTAAAATATATGCTAAGCATTTTGATAAACATTTGATAAACATTTTGATAAGCATTATATTTAATGAGATTATCACATTAAGTAAAGAATGAATGAAGAATGAAAATCAGTCAGTGGTTTGAGGAGTGGCATTGGCAGCAGGAACCATAGAGTCTCCTGGAGAAGGAACAGAATTTTTTTTTTTAAAGATCTTATTTATTTATTTGTGTGTGAGAGAGAGAGAGAGAGAGCACAAGCAGGCAGAGTGGCAGGCAAAGGAGAGAAGCAGGCTCCCTGCTGAACAAGGAGCCCAATGTGGGACTTAACCCCAGGACCCTGGGATTATGACCTGAGCCGAAGGCAGTGGCTTAACCAGCTTAACCGACTGAGCCACCCAGGCATCCCAAAGGAACAGAATGTTTGAAGATTTAATGAGGAAAAGACTCAGAGAAGTATAAGGACCATAAAGTCATACAGTTCTGGCTAAAAGAGTCATAAGGGGGAGATAGAGCTAGAGAAGTTGAAGGGTTTTAAAGATTTTTTTTTTTAATATTTTATTTATTTGACAGAGAGAGATCACAAGTAGGCAGAGAGGCAGGCAGAGGGAGAGGAGGAAGCAGGCACCCTGCCGAGCAGAGAGCCCGATGTGGGACTCGATCCCAGGACCCTGAGATCATGACCTGAGCCGAAGGCAGCGGCTTAACCCACTGAGCCACCCAGGCGCCCCAAGATTTTTTTTTTTTAAACCATGGTAAATATTTTAAATTCTAAGGGTATAAGAAACTACTAAAGCAGATTTGCCCATTACTTGGACTGGAAAATGGGGAATGTTTTGGTGAAGGTAAAGAGTTGATGTAGAAATACCCATTAAGAGTTCAGGCCAAAGAAGATGGAGCTCATACCAAGCTTGATTGTGGTGGTTCTGGTGGAGACAGAAAGAAGGGAAGATTATCTGAGATATTTTGGAGGTTAGATTGGCAAGATTTTCTGCTAATTAGTAGAAGCTGGGTAGACTTCAGTGTCATTCGCTGAGATGGGGAAGGAGTTTGTTGGGAGTGGGGATTCTGAACTTGAGATGACTGAAATGTGCACAAAAATAAATGTCAAATGAGAGGTGAGATGGACCAGCCCAGGCCTGATGACCCATAGCTCAGGCAAGAGTGCAGTGTTGATACATATTCGGACATCTGTGGCTGACAGATGATCAGAGACATTGTGGGTGTCAGTGAGTTCACCTGAACATAGATTGTAATGTGACGTGAAAATGATGGCCTGGGATAAAGGTCCAAGGAATGCCACCACGTTTGTCAGACAGAGGAACTAGAGCAATAAGCGGTAGATTAATAAGGATTGACAACACCAGTGGGAGCAAATCAGAAGAATAATATTCATCAAATGGCAGGGAATTAAAGGAAGGAGTGGCCAACAGAGACAAATGCTGCTGAGAATCATGCAAGCAAAATAGTAGAAACGTGATTATTGGTTTGATTGACATGAATGGTCTTTAGTACATGTACAAAATGAGTTCAGTAGCGTTACAATACAGAAATGATTTGGAGGTAGCTGGGTTAAATCAGAGGTTGAAGATAAAGAATAGCGAGTGTAGATTATTTAAGAGGTTTGTGAAATATAGATAAGGTAGAAGCTCAAGGGAGAGATATGGCTAAGGAGAGGTTTTTGTTTGTTTGTTTTGTTTTGTTTTTGTCTGTTTGATTTTTAAGAAAAAAAAACTTAATCTTTTACATGTTTCAAATTGTCTTCTCAAGCATTGTTACTAATATTTGCTTCTACCATTGATTTATGAAAATGCTTGCCTCACTCAGGGCTAACTAGAATAGAACATTACCATTTGTAGTAGAATTTAAGTTCTTCTGGAGCAGGGCTTTTTAAAAATGTCTTTTGTTTTTTTTCATACCCAGTGAACAGTGCTCAGCAAATAGCAGGTGCTCAGCATATCTGTGGAATGGACAAACAAGTGAAGAAATTACACTTCTTTGTTAAATTGTGATGTGTAAATGGTATCTCATTATTCCTGAAGTGTGGAAGTCTTTATTAACTAGTAATCTCAAAACAAACAAACAAAAAACAACACATATACACTAGTAATCTCATGCATGGAGATCCCCGTTAAGCCAAGAACTCCTCAGTCGAAAGAGCTATGATTTGTTAATTCATGGGTCTCCGTCACCTTGTACACTTTAGCATTTCGTAGACTCCCACACGTCTTCGTATGGAATATTGATGCCTTACATATGGGGGAAAGAAGAGAACTCAAGTAACTTAAGCTAGAGTCCTAGAAACACTGGGCAGAGAGCTTGTTTCCAGCTCTTTAAATTTGGATCTACTAAACCAAAAGGAATTGTTTTTTTATTTTGAAAGTCATCCTGAACATGTCTGGGTGGCTCAGTCAGTTAAGAGTCTGACTCTTGGTTTCTGCTCAGGTCATCATCTCAGGGTGGTGAGATCCAGCTCTGTGTGGGACTCCAAACTCAGTGCAGGGTCTTCTTAAGATTCTCTCCCTCTCCCCCACCCCTTCACCCTCGCTCTCGCTCTCTCTCTTTCTAAAATAAATAGATAAGTCTTTAATAGATAAATATATAATGGTGCATGACGATTAGAATCTGGTGGTCTTCACTTTACTGTGGCCATTCCATTGTCTGCATTATGAGGTTACCCCAGTACTGGAATTCCAGCTGGTAATAGAGAGAATGCTGTGTAATGGTCTCAAGATAATTAATATACTGCTCTCAGAATTTTATAGAACAACACAGGAAGAGAATGACAAAGTTAGGAATATAGGAAAATAACAACTCAGGACTGGTGCATTGTGATAGAAAACTAGCTCAGAAAAAAAAGGGGCAAAGCTTTGTGCAACTTGTAAAACACTTAATATAGTTCTGTTACTCATGTTGACAAACTGCTATCCTAGCTGCAGATCATCTCAGATTAACAAACACTAGGCTACAAACTATGAAAGAGATACAAGTGACATTTTCAGCATAAAGCTCCAGACCATTGCTTACGAGTTTCTTATAGGGGCGTTCTATTTATAGTGCAACGCAGACCAGTTTAGGAGAGAAACACTGCTTTAAAACAGAAAGATACACACCTATTGGGGGCTAAATGGTCAAATACTGAAATCTGCAAACTTGGCTAGATGAAAAATTAGGCCAGGCAAAATATTATTGAATATTGATCTTCTTTTTCTTCTTTACACAAAAAATATACTGGTATAGCTTATTTTAGGCTCAATGCAAAATGAAAAATCTCTTTGCAGTCTTATCACCTGACTTTTAAGAGCAATCTACTCTTTTACACACATAATCACAAACCTGGACTGTAATTGAGATAGTGTTTATTTATTTATAGTATATTTGTGTTCTGTCTCTGCTGTGGCTTTGCTTCTTCAGGAAGTGTGAAGCAGAGTGTTGAAGATTTAATTATGGTGGTGAGGTGGGTATGATCAGGCTACAATCCCTCACATTTCATCTTTTTCTTAGCTCTCTGTCTCACCTGATTCACCATGCCTTAGGAAAGTGATTAATAATTCAGTCTTCACAGCTTATAACATGGGGATTGATTAGGGTATGAATTGATTAAAATTTATAACTACAAATCATCCATTTAATTACTTTCTCAGTTTTGAAAAATAATGGAATGATTATCTTATTAATTTCAATGATCACTGAATTGTTCTCTCTACCAGCTTTGCCCTAGAATGGGCTTGGACAGCTGCAATGGTGGAGATCTTATTAACTCCTGAGAAAGTCCATTCCGGCTCTTGAAAAGTCTATTTGAAAGTTTTTCCTGGTAGTGACCCAAAATCACTTCTCTTGAGCTTACATTTTGTGGTTTGTTGTTCCAGACATTGCACCCATATAAGCTATTATGTATTTGTGAAGATACATAACATAATTCATGTAAATATCTTCTTCTTGGGGTATGCCTCTATAGCTTAAGTCATTTCTCAATTGATTTCTTCAATCTCCCAGTCATTATTTTATCGCTATTTCTCTTAAAATGTAGATTCCAAAGGAGAATTCATTACTCTGACTTTGGCCTGATCAACACAGAAAAGAGCTATGTTATGATTTCTTATGTTTTAGATACATTATTAATTTAGCCCAAAATTATATGTGTTTTTTATAATCACATCAATTTATTGATCCAAGTGGAATGTACTGACAACTATCCTTTTTCAAATAAGCTAAGCCATACCTCTCCCATTCTGTATCTAATTTATTTACTGGCTATGATGATAGAAATTAACCTTATTTGATTTTTTTAATTTAACCTTATTCAATCTTAACCTTATTTCATCTTAACTTCTAAGATCCAGCCTATTTCTGCATTCTTTTAATATTTACTTTCTTTACATTCTTTTAATATATATTTTTATCTTTTTGTCTCATCTAGTCTACTTATCTCTGCCAGTTTCCTGCTACCTGCAGGTTTGAAGCTCAGAACTCTATATTGCCCAATTCATTGACTGATATATTAAACCTCAGCATTCCCACTAGGTGGGCATCATTTCATTAATCACACTCTTTGGATAAGGTCATTCAACCAATTTCAAATCTGTAAATATCATGTTGCAGGTAAGAGCAGGGAGCAGGGGTTGAAAAGTCAGAAACAGTAGACACACAATTCCTGAACCTACCCCATAAAAGATTTAATATTGTCATTACCCTTGCTAAATTACGCAATTTTCGTTTTCTTACCTTTAAAAGGATTTAACATCTACCTCTCAGAGTCTGGGAAGCATTTTAGATGAAACGGAATGCGAAGTTGCTCAGCATAATGCCTGGCACATAATCAGTACACAGTTAATACTGGCTATCGTCCCCATGGTGTTATTTAGGTAAACACTAGAGGAAATAACAGCCTCAAGATTTTGGGGCTGTACAGCCGTCTGATGTGGACTGTTCTGGTTGACAGGTAGCTTCTTTCCATGTTGTGAAACAGAGACCCAGGCTCTATTTATCTGGGAGCTCAGCCAAGACTAAAAACTCTCAGTGTCTTTTTTATTTATGTGGAAGAACATGAAAGAAGGGTAGAGAGGGCTTATCCACTTCATAACCACCATCTCTGAGAAGTGACGTGACATCCACTCACATTCCATTGAGCCTCACCAAGCTGCAAGGAGGGCTCAGGAAGTGTGGTCCCGGCTGGGTAGCCACTTCACAGAGTAAGCTCAGTACTTGGGAAATGAGAACACACACACTGTTCACCACCTCTGCCACAGTTGTCATTGTCATTGTCATCAATATTCCCTCATTAAACCATATGTGGTTCATGTCCTTCCGTCTTGTCAGCAACAATGACAAAGAACTGTCTCACATTTCACCATGTCCTCTCTACATGCTAAAAGGTTTTGAAGCATCATAAAATTATAATAAAATTATTATATAATAATGTATACAATAATACTATAATAAAATTATAATAAAAACCCAGAAAAGAGCCTGATAGATAATTCAGGCATATACTCCCTGATAGGCTTGGAGTTTTCTTGAACTTCAGCAACTGGCTGAAGGTCTCTCATAGCCTGGGTGTAGTGACAGGCAAAAGGATGACGATTTGGTCAGTGGCACCTCCATCTTATGCACAGAGAGAAGTTCATTTGCTGTATAGTTGAACAAAAACCCCAAGTCCTTTTTAATCCAGATTGTTCATTTAAAGTAACTTCCTAGGGGTGCTGGGTTGCTCAGTGATCTGAGCGTCCAGCTCTTGGTTTTGGCTTAGGTCATGATCTCATGGGTCATGGGATGGAGCCCCTCATTGGGCTCCATGCTCAGCCAGAGAGATTCTCTCTCTCCTTCTCTCTCTGCCCCTCTCCCTTCTCGCTCTGTCGCTCTCTCTCATATAAGTCAATATTTAAAAAAATAAAATAAAAAACTTCTAGATCTATTAGTTGCCTTTCCTATCTTAGTATATACCTTTAATTCTTTTCCCATTTTAGGATATTAAAATTCTTCCACAGGCATCATCATAACCATTTATAACTATCAACTCTTTTCTTATGTTTTTTCATACATATATATATATATATATTCATTCATATAGGTTATAGAACACTCAGAAATGTGCAAAAAAAAAAAAGCAAATCACTTCCAATAATCCTTAGCTAGAGATAATAGTTTACATTTTAGTGCATTTCCAATATCTTTCCCATTAATTGTTATTATTAATGACTATATTACATTATTTGGGGAGTATATACATATACCTTTGTTCATTCAGGCATTCCTATTATTGGATACATGTCCATATGATTGTTGCATGTGCCCCAGTACCCTTTGGTGCAATCTTAGTGAACTGATTTTTCAATCTTGCCTACTTATTCACTTTGCATAATTGTTCATTGAGGGTACTTATATTAGGTGATGTGAAACTGAGCATGATTCATTGTAAAGCACTGAAATATAACTAAAGGCTTGTGCTTAAGATGTTTTTGCCTGGTGCCTGGTGCCCCAAACATTGTCTCTATAATTGTTTTGATGTAAACATAAGTTGAATGGCCCTCCCTGGGGATTGCTATGCTGAAAACTTTACTAAGGGTTAAAAATAAGATCAAAGGCATGTCAGATAAGGAATAAAGTCGCAAAGAATTAACATATAACCGAGTAGTGTGCTCAGAGAAGGGAGAAGGAAGGTGGTGCGGGGCTGGCCTATCTGTTTGGATTTGCTCTTGGCACATAGGGAGTGAGCCTCCTTTGGCAGAATACCCTCCTTCTCAGTGGGTTCGGTTCACTGCCTAACTATTTCCTTCACACTCAGCAAAATCCTTCTAAGCCCAAGACCTAAAGCATGCATCCTTGTGATGGGTGGAATTCTACAAGTGCCCGCCTGCCAGGTGTCCTGGTTATTCAGTCAAACACTAATGAGGTTCTGCTTGAAAGAACTTTCCCAGTGAAATGAAAGTTAGTAATCATCTGACCTTAAAAAAGGGAAGTTGATGTTTGGTTATATGGGTGGCTCCAGTGTAATCACATGAATCTCTAAAAGCGACATAAAAAGGGCAGGAGAGTCGTTCAGGAAGATGTAGTAGGAGAGGCAATGCAGAAGGAGAACTCAGAGAAATTTAAAGCCCGAGAAGGGAGACCCTTCCTTCGGGACGCTTTCCTTGATTTGGTTCATCATCGTGTGGATGACCCTGCCCTGGGCCGCCATAACCGCACCTCTAGCATTGAATTCATACGCTATTCATCATTGATTTATTTGTTTGTGTTCCTCTTCAAAAGGCTTAAATAAGACTTTTGATAACAGTTCCCATCTTGTCTGACTTTGCATCTTCGGTGACTGTTACAGTGCCTGGCACGTATCGTCATGCAAAACAGATTGCTGACCCGATGATTGAAGGAGCAGTGGTTCCCAGGCAGAGGCCATTAGCTAGACCAAAATGTTTAATCACAAAAATTGGATAACTGTTTCCTTTTTGCCAATTTTTTAAAAAATATTTTATTTATTTATTTGACAGAGAGAGAGAAATCACAAGTAGGCAGAGAGGCAGGCAAAGAGAGAGAGGAGAAGCAGGCTCCCCACTGAGCAGAGACCCCAATGCGGGGCTCGATCCCAGGACCCTGAGACCATGACCTGAGCCGAAGGCAGAGGCTTAACACTCTGAGCCACCCAGGGGCCCCTCCTTTTTGATAATTTATAGAGAAGGTACAGTGATTAAAGTCTTCCAATTTTAAGTTGGATCCTAATAAACTATTTTTCAGACTTTGACCACTGGCTTTTGCTTGCCCTCTGGGAAGAGCTAATTCAAAAGACCACAAGAGAAAATAATTATCAACAATTCAAAAACTTAGGAAAGAAAAGGCAATCAATATTGCTCTAAAAGGATTATTTTTTTCATGAACTCATGTTTGTAGTTGTAAATTCATATATATAACTTAGTCCTGTATTACTAGTTGGTAAAATTATTTCTAGTTAACATGACACAAATATTGCACTGGATATTATTTTAGATTTCATCATGACTTCTTTGCACTCTATTTTCTGAATCAGGGTAAAGGATTTGTGTTCTGTGAATTCATGGATTTGGGGTTATTTGTTTAATGGTTTGCCCACTTTTGTCTGACATGATGCACAGCAGAAAAAAAATCTGGCTAATGTTTGAGATAAAGAGGTTCATTAGATCTCGTATTTGTTCCCAGACCTACCTAATACATGTGTATGAGCTCCTGCTTTCTTACAGTGTTATTATTAGTGAATTTTCTCACATACCACCTACCACTTGCTCTAAGACAAAGCAGCACTTTTATAACAGTTCGCTAGAATGTTCTGCTGTAGTCTGAGACAAGAAGTGATACATATCCAACAGGAGCTCCTAAGGGCATTTCAGCAGGCAGAATGCAGAAAGATCAGCAGATGATTTGACTAGAATCTCTGCCCAAACCTCCACTTTTGTGAAAAGGCCCTTTGGGAGTCATGATAATGAGGTGTGGTTAGAATTTTGACATCTGCTTTTGTAGATATCTTGGGAAGCCATATCCCTTCCCATACCAATCCTGATAGCTGAGTCAAGGAACCCCTGTCGACTTGCCTTCCCACTGAACCTTATGCCTCAGTGAAAGGAATCAGAGCATTTTATCCTTCAGAGATGTAGGGTTGGCAAGCCAAGAAAGGTTAGTCGAGAGAAAATGGTATCCTTCCCTCTCCAACTTGTTTGTTTAATTGATAACCAACTTTGTGAATTCTCTCTGAGTTGTGAGATGCACATGGAAACACAGATTGCGGGAGGCAAGCACGTGTGAATTGCTTACCGCCAAACCCCCATATGTTGTGTCATTTTCCTGTGGAATGAGGTAGGTAAAAATGAGAATGATTTACTATCATAATAGCCCATTTTAGTAAGGAACATATGTTTTAAAAAACCCAGTGGTATTCAGAACTCTGCTCAGTTTAACATAATTTCTAGTAGCCACATTTTATGTCTAAAAGGTCTCATTTTCTAGAAGGGCTACCTTAACATTCTTCACTGTATAATGATTCTGAGGAAGAAAACCAAAAGGAATGAAAGTCATAAATTTGTTTAAAAATTAGATAATAAGGGCACTAGAAAAGCAAAATTCATTTCACCTCTAATCTCCCAAGGCATCGTTACTCTGTGCATCTGCGCTCAATGGTTTGGAAGCACATTAAATTTTCAGTTCATGAGAGTGTAGTTGGTGGTGGTTCTTGGGTGAACTGAAGGAGTCACCCTATTTTTAAGCACGCCTAACTTACTCCTCAGGAGGGATTTGAACACTGAGAGAACCTGGGAGGGCATATAAAATAATCTTATACTAAGCAAGCAGTGATTTTATATTTAGACACGCTCCTTATTTAATTCTCAAGGCAGTCACATTTTCTAGTACATATTAGTTTCTTGCACAGATGGACTCCCACTAGGGACACTTCTTAGGACTATTTAATGTATATGCACTTTTTTTTTTTAATTGTATCCAGACTTTCATATTTGCATATTTAGTTCCCCTGTATCAGTCTATTGTAGATAGACAGAGGTAAGTAGGGAAAAAACAAGATCATCACGATCTTTATTATTTTCTTCCAACCTGTGATCTATGTTTGTCACAGCAGAATTCTTAGTTTCCTATTTTTTTTTTAAAAAAAAAACGTATACTATTTTATGGTATATCCTATAAGACTAATTTTGACTGTGTAGTTTTTATATGATGTCCTTTATAATGAATGATGTTTGCTTAATATTCATTTGTTCATTCAATCATTTATAAAATATTTGAAAGTCTCTGGAGGGCAACAGCAATATATTTTTAGTGCTTGGCATTTAGGAGTGTTTTTCTGAATTGATACTATACAGCAAAGACAGTGTCTGAGAGATGGAATTCAGATTGAATACAGTGGGAGCTGTAACGTGGAGGAACTTGTGGTCTAAAAGGGGAGTGGATATGCTGTGCTTGTGCTGGGTCCTGAGTTGTAAAAAGAACAGAATCAAGCAGAGAAGTGGGCAGCTTCTCAATCAAAGTAGTGTGTACTAATATTTGAGGATCAATCATCTTCTGCCTTTAGATAACCCCATTTGACCACTGGTATTTGTTTTCGGAGACGGCTGCTTCATGTAAGGGGTATGATATACAAGTATTGAGCAGAGATACCCTGTGTAAGATCCTCACTGACTCATACGGGGCTCTAACCAATGATTTACTTAGCATCGATCTGTCTATCCACAAGGTGTAGGGAAGAATCAATATAGCCAACTTTCTATTTCAAGAGGCAACTGATGAAATTAAATCCTTTTTTTAGGTGGATCTGAGAATGGCTTAAGAGATGAAGTGAAAGAATCCAGCCTGGAATCTGGGGGGAGAAGACGTACATAAAACCTCCTCCAGGACACATTCAAAAGGGGGCTGTATAGAATCCAGTAAAATAGTTCGGGAAACCTTATGAGGAAGGAAGGCATCTAGCCAGGCTTTCAGGTTTCCATTAAATCACCTGGCTGATGTGAGCTACTTACATCTCCCTATCGGATTTTACTTACTCCTGATTTGGGTTTATAGGCCTGCAGCTCTGCTTCCTATTTTAATGACTCTGATCATCTTCCATTTGAACATCAAGTAAATGACTTTGGCTTTGCTTTTCTGTTTACCCTTGGCTGCTAATCCTGATTGATTTTTCCTTATTGTTTTTCGTACCATTTCAGTCTTACTACATCTTATTGATTAACGGATTCAAAGGCCCCTTAACTCGGTAAAGAGAATAGGAGAGTATTGGCAGATGACAGGGGTTTCTAGAACAACTCAGCCCTACTGTGCCATTCCTGGGGGCCAGAGGGCTAAAGAACTCCTCATCAGGCTTGGCCAATTACTTCTTGACTCTTGTCTTCAAGGTCAGTGGTTAAATAGAGGGGACCAGTAGACATTAGGGACGAGCCTGCTTCCTCCTGCTGCTCTGTTTTGTCCGTAGCATCTCCCACCTGCTGTCCATTTCGCTCAAATGTCACCTTCTCAATGAAGCCTGTTGTTACCACCTCAGGTACAATTGCAGCCGTCCCTGTGTTTTGCTACTCCCTCCCCCTGGCTGTCCCATCTGTCTTGCCATGTTCAATTTTTTGTCTTTTTTCCATGTCATTTATTATCTTATAACATACTGTGTAACTTATGTATTACATTTACTATTCTTTCATGAGCATGTAGATACCGTAATTTTTACTTGTTTTCATTGGTATAGCCCAAGAATCTAGAATTGTGCTTTAGCACATCGATCATTCTTAATAGATGTTTATTGACTACACGAGTGAATGACTCTCACGTCCACTTCATTGCCATAATTAGGAAAGGACTTACGTTATTCTTAATATTTATTTCAAATATCTATTTTCTGGGAATCTTTGATCAAGTGTATTGCAGAAAATGGTATTTCTCTGTACAGTATCAAAGGATTCGTTATCACTGTGAAAAAAATGAAGACTTGTGAGAATGGCTTTGATGGGCTAGAGATGCTAAGAGAATGTTAGATTTGCTTGTGTATAATCTAGTCTGGGAAATAAAAGTGTTTATCTCAGCCTCATGTTATCATCAACATGAATTTTATTAACTTGTTTGTGATGTACAAAAGGATGTGATGGCACGGAATAACTGAAAAGAAAAAGAAAAGAACATCGTCTTGCTGTTCTTGCACACCAACAGAATTCTCAGTAACTTGTAATGCTTATGGATCTTTTGTGCAAAGGCGGGAGGGAAAAAGATTCAGGAACCTTAAACAGGCAAAGAGAAGCAATGATATACTGCTAGTCTTCAACACTTAAGGAAAGAACTTAGAAGTGCTGTCAGAATTAACTTGTCTGCATCATTATAAGGGAATATAGAAGTGATTTTAGAAAAATTAGATTTATTTTATAAATAAAAATCCCAAGTTTAAATTATTCCTTCTGAATTCTTGGAAACTATGTGCTAGCTGAGTTGGCTCCAAATGTGTGAAATTCTGGAGTTGCCTGTTTTTAAGAGAATAGCAACCAGGCATGATTATTTGACAGGAGGTTCATAGGCCTATTCTAAAAGCTGATTAAATCCCTCAATTAAATGAGAGATGACAAATAGGACCAGCTGTAGACTGAGGACTGGTCCACATCAGCTGTGCATGCAGCGTGAACTGTAGAAGTGTCCATCTAGGGAAAGTAATAGTAACAAAAGTGGCCAGTCAAAATAAAACATTTAATAAAATAGACTCTCCACTTTTATGATGACCTAACACACTAAAAATATAACATTGAAAACGCTAAGATTTTGGAAAAAGCAACTTTGGATTTGGAGAGTGTTAATTTTACATGGAATGTTCTTGTTGATTTTTCTATGCTATTAAGCCAAATGAATATCAAGCAAAAATAATGGCTCTTCGAATCATGATTCTCAGTGAAGGGTATGCGGTAAATCACTTATAGGACATCGGAAAAAATACCAGCTCCTGGGCTCTCCTTCAGGCAAGTGGGATCCCATATCCTGTGGTGAGGCTCAGCAGCTGTCAGAGGCATATAACTCAGGTGGTTCTGAGGCCTGTTGCTAGCATCTAATTACTAAAGAAAGGAATATATGGCACAGGAAACAGATGACAACTAATTGTTTCAATTAAACACTCCTGAGATGTATAGCTCTTTTTTTTTTTTTTTTAATTTATTTGACAGAGAGAGAGAGACATCATAAGCAGGCAGAAAGGCAGGCAGAGGGGGAGGGGGAAGCAGGCTCCCTGCGGAGCAGAGAGCCTGATGTGGGGCTGAATCCCAGGACCCTGAGATCAGGACCCGAGCCGAAGGCAGAGGCCTAACCCACTGAGCCACCCAGGCGCCCCTGTATAGCTCTTTAGTTACAATTCTAAAATCTCAAAAGCTTTAAAAAACAACAACAACAACAAACCAAAAAACCAAACAGCAGAAGATTTTATAACTCCTTTGTGGCAGAACCTGCCCTGCCCTTATTCAGTTTTTGGCAAAACCCTATTTGAACTGACACAAGGTTCTTTGTGCTCTTTGTTTAATCTGACAAGTGTGACAAGTGATGTATTTGTTACAGAAGCAGGAATATGTTTTATTATGGAGGTGTTACCTGAGAAACTGTAATGTACTATTATGTTCTGCATCTGGAATCTGTAGAGTTCTAAATCCCCCATCTGGCTCCAGTAGATTTTGGATGAGATAGTAGAGACAGAGACAGTAGACCTGTAGTAATGGCTTCAGTTGACATTTTGGTCCTGTTCTGCATCAAACTGATTTGAGTACATTCTACTGCCCTGTTTCTAGATTCCTTGAGGGTAGAATCTTGATATGCTCATTTTATACAATAATAACCTTACATATTGGATCATCTAAAATAATATCTCCCCAGGTCTGTTACAAGATGCACCAGAACCAATAGGATGTATGGATATATATAGATAGGTAAGAGAATTATTAATGGGAATTGTCCTGCACTATTATGGAAGCTGAAAAAGCCAGCAAGCCTGGAAAGCTGGTGGTATAATTCAGTCCCCCTCTGAAAGCCTAAGAACTAGAGAGGGTGTCAAGTTCAAATCCAAAAGCCTGAAAACGGAGTGGGAATGCTTAATGTCCAAATACCTGCAAACCAGAAGCACCAATGTCCAAGGACAAAAAATTCCAGATGAAGCAAAAAAAAAAAAAAAAAAAAGCAAAGCTGCCCTTCTTCTGCCTTTTAATTCTATTTGGGGCCTCCAGCATGGATGATACCCAACAGTTCATGGGCAATATTCTTAATTCAGTCTACCAATTCTAATGATACTCTCTTCTGAAAACACCCTATAGACTTACTCATAAATAATGCCCTTAGCCCAGCCAAGTTGACACATAAAATGAACCATCAGAAAGCCCATAACAGTGTTGTGAGGAACATAGGATTTACCATCCCAAATAGAAGGTGAACAGTCTGAGGCAAGTCAATGAACAGAGCCTAGTGGAAGGCCAGAGAGTTAGTTCTCAGTATTTAGTAAATGGAACATGGCTTTCAACTGAGTTAAACTAATAACCTAATTTTTTTTCTCTAAGTGAAGGAATATATCAGTGTGTCGTGGTTAAAAAAGCTTTAAAAAGGAAAATATTGGGGCACCTGGGTGGCTCAGTCATTAAGCATCTGCCTTCGGCTCAGGTCATGATCCTGGGGTCCTGGAATCGAGCCCCACATTGGGTTTCCTGCTCGGCGGGAAGCCTGCTTCTCCCTCTCCCACTCCTCCTGCTGTGTTCCCTCTCTTGCTGTGTCTCTCTCTGTCAAATAAATAAATACAATCTTTAAAAAAAAAAAAGGAAAATATTTAATCAATACATATAAACTATAAAAACAACTTTGAAACCCATGACCAAACATGAAAGAGTCAAGGAATGCACATTTTATTTATGGTTTTATAATTAGAGTCGGCTTTAAGCATAAAGATAAATGTATAAGGTAAGATTTATACTGAATTTTGATTCTAAAGCATTGCTTCCTAATTTTCCAGATTTAACACAGCAATCACCCTCATTTTTTATAAACATTGCTCAAATAGCAAATACTCAGTCTTAGAGGAGTAGACCAGTAGAGGGAGCACATTTGGGAGAGAAGAACACAGGATGATCGCATGTTAACTTCATTTCCTCTCCAGCTATGGCGCCTTCAGCAACAGAGCCAGGGGACCTCACAGAGCACCCAAGAAGGTTCCCTACCCCCAAAGCTTGGCTTCCTGCTTACTGCTCTGACTGCATAGTCTTTCAGATCATATGAGATGCCCAGTGTTTCCAGTATTTTTATAAGAGAATTGTCATTTTCCAAGCACAAGTGTACTTGAGGAAAAGGATTAAGAACACAATGATCTGGGAGGGGCACTTGGGTGGTGCAGCTGGTAAAGCATCGGACTCTTGGTTTGGGCTCAGGTCATGATTTCAGGGTCTTGAGATCAAGCCCCATGTGATGCTCTGGGCTCAGTACTTGTTCTGCTTAAGTTTCTTTTTCCCTCTCCCCCTGCCCTTCCATCCTCCCCCCCACCAATTCTCTGTCAGATAAATAAATAAATCTTTAAAAATAAAAAATAAAAAAGAATACAGTGACCTAGTTTGGCCATAGTGCTGCATTGCTCTGTATAAGACATGAAACTTATCTGTGTCTGCTTTCTTCACCTTTTGTTAAATGAAGATTGTCAATCTTGTCCAACACAGAATTACTACGGGTATGTAGGAACTGATGTTTCTAAGAGTGCTTTGATAATTATTGTATATTCCATGTAGTGAAGTATCAGTTGAATGCATTGAGTGAATGAAATATGTCTTCACCAAATAATTCTGAAAATAGATTATGAATTGCAAGTTGGAGTAAAACATCATACATATTAATGAAGTAGACACACAGTGCACTGGCCAAGAGTGTGGACTTTGGAATCAGGCAAGTCTGCATTTAGTCTGCATCCTGGCTCTACCATCCTGGCTCTACCTCAGACCAGTGATCAAAGCGCCTCCAAACTATGTGCTCCTGTTCTATAAAACCAGTAACACGATAATGCCTAGATTTTGGAGAAAAAACACATTAATTGGTTGTCAGTAAAAACATGTTAAGCTCCCAAAGATAGGAAGTAAAAAGTTGATTATCCTTTCTCTGCTTCTGGTTAATTAAAAGTGGAAACGAGGTATGTGTGGGAAGGGGAGGCATTTCTCAAGGGCAACCAGATTCTGTATGTGCAGATTTAAAAACAAACCAGAGAATCTAGGGGGTTTACTAGGCTGTGCACATTTGAAAATTATCAAATATCTTTATTATTTCTAGAATTAAGTATTTCTAGACACTAATCATGCCTTCCTAGGGACAATGATGAAAACTTGAATTCATTGTTAACGCATTGTGTTCTCTGCAATGCTAGAGTGGTAGAGTGGGGGTGACAGAAATAACTGGGAATGTTGTAAACTAGGAAAAGTCAACAGCAACCAGTATACCACCTCCCAGTCCAAAATACCTTGGCTATATAATTAAAAAAAAAATCCAACAGATAATAAAAAACAGCAATCTTCTAAAAACCATGATCTTTTTAGGGAAGTAAAGAATATCTTGATATCAAAAACTGAATGTGACTCAAATCCATAGTAAGGAGTGGGGCTTGACAGGATTCAGGGCATCTGCCGGTGTTTAGTCCCCTAAAACTCTTGTTTTATTCTTGTGTGAGAGAAAGGAGACAAAATTGAGGGCCCAGATAAGATATGTGGTCAGATCATAAATAGTAAACATAAAGCCAGGAACCCTGAAAAGCTACATTCTCGGTGAGAATGCTTAATGGGAAAAAATTGCCCAAATAGGGAAGCACTTTAGAAACTTGGTTATCTCGTCATGAGGCTTTGGAGAGAAGGGGAAATGAAGTCTCCCCCTGAGAATTTTAGCCATAAGGTGTACTTCAAGTGGGTGGAAGGCCCCCAACTCTCACTACCTGCAGGTTTTTAAAAACCCTACATTAAGAATTTATTTTAAAGTGATCCCAAGTTAGACGTTTCCTTATGCCCTTCACAGAACCAAGCATAAATTCTCTCTGGAGGAGCACATTAACAAATCAGTCCTTAAAACATCTCCACAAATCAAATGCCAATAAACATAATTGCATAACAAAAGAAAAATTACAAAACACACAAGAAACAAGTATCATGAGTAACAGCAGTAAATATAACTGGCAGAATTAGACTACTACAAAGATTTCCGTTTTTAGAATTATCCAGGTAGAAGATAAAATATTTTCAAATAATGTATTCAAATAAAGAAAGAGGGGAATTGAAAATGTAAGTGAGGAATGAAAGAATGGGTTATTTGAAAATGATCCTCTAAATAATAGTTTCATTTTTCAGAAATAAAACTATATAATAATCAAAAGGAAGAATTTATTTGTTGGGGTGAAGAGCATATTAGAGAATTTAGTAAACTCTAAAATACACCTGAAATACATATTCTGAGACTGATAGGGAAATAGAAAGTAACTAAAAGAATGTAAGAGACATGAAGTAAGCAGTTACACTGCTCATCTCATCAAAGTTCTAGAAGGTGAAAATAGGATGGGAGAGAAGCAATATTTGAAGGGGGGGAAGGCTTAGAATTTTCCTTCACTGTTGAAATGCATGAATCTTCATCTTCCAAAATCACAATAAATTCAGAATAGGAAAAAAAATCATACCTAGACAAATGCGGTGAAACTACATATTATCAAAGGAAAAATAAATTCAAAGGTAACAAGAGAACAAAACAAGAGATGAGAGTTCATTTCTAACTAGTAACAGTGGAGGTCAGGAGAATAATATCTTCCATTCTCTAAAAGAAAGTCATCTTGTAAAAGTACACCCCATGAAACCTCTTTTGCAATGATAAGAGCCAAGTCTCAATTTTCTGAAAAGTAAAACAAATTTTATTGCAAACAGACCCTCACGGAAGAAAACTTTTCACAGCAACATTATTAAAAAAAAAAAAAAAAAAAAAAGGCAATCTGAGATTCAAGAAGGGATTTGTGAACAAAAAATGTTTCATATGTTCTTAAATACAAGCAAAAATTAACTAAATTAAACAGTAACCATCATGATTTCTTTGTTAAACATAAGTGTTAATAAAAGCCAGATGGATCTAAAATTCTGGAAAAATGTATATAAGTTGGGAAGGGTTGATGAAAATTCAGTCACTGATTTCTTTGAATTGTTTGGGAGTAGAGTGATGGTATTAAATCAGTAGATTTTACTAATTTATGTGTGCAGAGGAAAATTCCTAAGGCAGTTTCCTAGGGAATAAAATGAAGATTTTAGCATCCAAAACAATAGAGAAGAGAGGAATGAAATAGCAAATAAAAAGTCAATCAATATGAAAGGAGGCAAAATTGAAAGAAAGAAAAGATTCAGCAACAGAAGATATAAAATGAAGAGGTAGAAATTATTTTGGCAAGCACAATTATTGTAACCTTCCTGTCAGAGGACCAAGTTGGAGAGATTAGCTTAAAGTAATTCCATCTCTGTGCTTTGCATTAGTTTTCTATTGCTATGTAACAAATTACCACAAACAGAGCTTAAAACAAGACCCACTGAAGTCAGAAATCCATGTGGGCTGCACTGGGTTTTCTGCTTCAGATCTCGTAAGTGAAATCAAAGTACTGGCTCTTATGTGGACTGTGTGGGGAAGAACACACTTCCAGGCTCATTCAGCTTGTTGGCAGAATTCAACATTCAAAAATGTTCCTTTTGTTTATAGGGCAGAGGTCCCTAATTTCCTTGCCCCAGCCACTCTCAGATCCCTTCAAATAAGGGGTGGGGGGTAAACCTAGAAGAGGAGGCTACCCCTTGCAATGAATCTCACTCATGTTTCAAATCTGTCTGATTAATTCTGCTACTTTTAAACAGCTCACATGACTAAATTTGGTCCATAATATTCTTTTTGTGGGTGCCCGGGTGGCTTAGTCAGTTAAGCATCTGCCTTTGGCTCAGGTTATGATCCCATGGGCCTGGGATCCAGTTCCTGGAATCCAGTCTACTTCTCCCTCTGCCTCTCTCTCTCTGTCTCTCATGAATAAATAAATAAAATCTTTTTAAAAATAGAGTTATTTTTGCCATAAAACATAATCATGGGAGTATAGCTCATGATAGGCATGGGTTCTGCCCAGATCTAAAAGGGAAGCCATTACACAAGGCCAGGGATGATTGGGGATCATTCTTTGAATTCTGCTTATCACATGCTGTTTTCAGGAGTCACGTCCAAAACAGAAAGAGAAATTTTAATAGTAAAAGAATGAGAAACATAGACTAGGGCAACAGTATCCTAACAAAATTGATCTAGTTACATTACTGTGAAGCAAAATGGATTTTGGCATGGGGGGAATAAAACATTTTTAAGGTTAAAGAGAGTTACTAAATTACGATGAAAAAACTCAGTTCACCAGGAAGGTGTATAACAATTTTAAACTTCATGTATCTTGTAATAAACCTTCAAATTTATAAAGAATAAATGGACAGAACTTGATATTTGGTAAATCCACCATAGTGTTTAGGTTAAAAAAGAAGAAGTCCTGAAAATGAATAGGTAAACATTCAGCATTAAGAACTTAGGAGGAAAAAAAAATCCAGGAAAATCCATCAGAGTAAAGAAGGAAGAAAATGAAGATAGCAGAAATTGTTATAGAGAGGATTAAAATATTTTAAAAAATTTGGAAAGCCTAATAAAATTGATAAAACTTTGTAATATTAACCAAGATTAAAAGATAGAAGTTATAAATAAATCATAAGAAAAATGAAAAAGAAATTATCAATGAAAATGCAATGGAGATTGAAGATATAACTATATGCTTCACTCTAGATAAAGCTCAGAAAAATGAGCAAAAAGCATACTGTATTATTATCTTTAACTACAAATACACAAATGAGTGATATATATATCACTAATCAAAATTTTATTGTGCTTATGATTATATCCAGATTTAACCCAAAAGAAAAATAAGGGAATGGGAATTCTAAATACAAGATTTAGAGTTGTGGTTACCTCTCGTGGGGTTATGGGGTAATTTGACTGCAGGCAATTAACAGAGGGCTTAAAAGCCTTTGCTTTGTTCTCATTTTTTTCCAAGTTAGGTAGTGGGAACATGCTCTACCATTTACTTTTCTTCTTTATTCCTTACATATACATTATGTGCCCTTTGATATATATAACATCTTAAAGAATTTTAATGAATATGTAGCTACATCTGATATATTAACAAACAACAAAAAAGTCTAATTAAAATGCCCTCGGTTTAATTTTTAAAGCACATGCCTGATCTAAAATCAATATTTTACTTGTATTTGAAATGAAAATATGAAGTTTTATTTTTAGACACTCAGTGCATAATAAGTAGGATTTCTTATTGGAAAGATACACATTCAGGTTATTGCTTTCAAATTTCTAAGCTTGTTATTATGTCACCCAAATACTCAGTGCATAACATTGTAATTATGTGTCTTCAGGCAACAGTAGAACATAAAGTAATGCTTGCTTGAACTTAAAAGCCATGTTACTTGGTGGTTGCCTTACTTTATTATCTTTCAGATTCTGAAAGCGGAACACAGTTGCTTATGTCAGGTGGACGATTATCATCCTTTTCTTTGACTTACTAACAGTAGGAATGGCAACCCAGTTGAAGTTCTTTTCATTCCACTGGCCTATCTAGCTTTGTCTTTGTTACCTTGTAGAATCGTCTGAAACATTTTTCAGAAATGGTGTTATATAAGCAGAATGGTGGGCTTCATAGTGATGCTAAGTCTGGGAGACTGAGCTGCCTCTTTTGACTATCATTAAGACAAGCATGTAGTAGGCATTTCACTCAGAAAACTGAAATGCTAGAATCCTTAAGCGGAGATTGAGTTTCCTTTTGAGGAATGTTTGCTCTTAATGTGTTCCAAGGGCTCCTTGGTGGATAATGGTCCTTTTAATCACATTTCTAAAAACATCCTTTATTTATCTCCCTATTGGTTTGCCCTCCATTCATATATCCTGTCACAAAGCCTTCAAATTATGGTACATTTTTATAATTAATTTCTCTAGTACCAATCACTTACTTACCTTAACAAGACAGAGAAGGTATGCATGCCAAAAACTACTCATTCTTTCATGCCACAAGCCAAAAATAAATGCTCAGCAGTGTAATACTGGGCTACCGTCATTTGGTAATTTGGCCACCCATAAAGAATAGCATGTCAGAAGGGGGTATAAATATTTTTCTGCTGGCTTTTTGCTCAGCAAAATCAGTAATCTCATTCTTTCTATTTATTCTAAATTATAATTCAATGTGGTGGAAAACAAATTGTGTGGCGGGATGTCGTAGTTATTTTGCATTTGTTAACACACTATTTGAAACTCTGCAGACCTTGCCTGGGAAAGTACTTTTTGATTGTGTATATTTCTGTATTCAGGTGATTCAGGTGTCTTTTTCTAAATGCTTCTATATTCTGAGACATGCCCAATTTCCTTACTTAATAATAAAACAGTCCAGGACTCATTGTAAATCAGTAGGGATCCAGCAATAAGGTGCAATACATCACAAAGGCAGTGCAGGCTATCATTGGAGATAATAAGCAGGTGCATTAATATTCATGCTTTATGAAACCCTGGTTGTGCTTCTAAAAAGCTGTAGAATATATTCTGGGTTTAATGTTCACTAGTAGATGTTTGCCAGTGATTTTCAGATACTTCTTGTAGCAATCCATTCAAGGCATACCTAGGTAATTTAGAAAACTTCCTCCATGGTTTCCATTTACTTAATTGCATACTCAGCTAATGTTCCTTACTGAGTGTGCATAATCCGTTCTGGTTGGACCTTGGGTCTTTCTTTGTCTCAGTGGGAGGTGCTGTTGTGTGAGACTGATTGTATATGCATGCCTGTGTATGTGGTATAATGTGTGTGTTGGGGGTTGGGAGTCAGCGAAAGGGAACAAGCTACATGCATTGCCCTCTACAGCATAATACCTCCCTAGTGGGGAAGAAACCCAATTTATATTTGTTTTTACATAGACTGACCTAAGACAGGGGATAAGAAAATAATGCTGTGCTCCAGGGATGCAAAGGTACCAATGCGTAAGGGTTCACAGGCTGGGCACTGCGCAACTCCTAAGGCTGCCATACACCATCCTCCTCTATATGGAAGTGTACTACTTTCCAGTCTTATGTGATTCATATGTGTCCTTATTTGATTCATCTATAAATACATTTACAATAAAGCAGATATACATGTGGATAATGTAAGTATGCATCTTAGGCTTAATATTTCTCTTGTTTGAAATTATATTTGGTTTCTTTATTCTTCCAGGAGTTGACAAAGACCATCTCTACCTCTTCTTAGAATCTTAACTACACATGCCTGTGTCTTCCTACCTTTCCAGGCAATGAAGGGATGGGCTTGGGAGGAGCAGGAATACTCTACCATCCGTGTACTCCTCCTCCACCTCCTCATCCTGTCACCACTACCACCACCATACCTGTTAGCATCATCATCACCACTAACCGCTAGAGAGGCTTTAAATGCAGAATGAGGGAAGAGCTACTTGGAGTGTGCTATTTATCTGAGCCTTCCCCCCCCCTCCCCTGGTCTGTTATCTATTCTGTGCTCCTCCTGATTCCTGTTTGCTCACTCATTCATCCATTTATCGTTTGATTCATCCTCTCATTCAGTAAATGTTGACTGAGAGCTTGCAGTATATCAGATATAAAGCTAAATGATGGGGACAGAGTGTGAACAAAATGGACAGGATACCTGCCATCTTGGAGCTTATACTCTGGAAGTGAGTGAATTAGCAGGCTTAATTCAGCTAGATCTTTTGCATTTTAAAGAATCCCACTTTATGTTCAGGGCATAGTTGCTAAACTTGGGATCTTTTACTTTCTCCCTATTCTATATGAAGAATTTATACAATATCAGCTTCTGTCTTAGGTAATATCAGCCTTTCCTTTGGGAAAGACAATCTAAAACAAGGTTAATTACAAACTGATTTTGATGCATGGATCTAGAGTTTCAAGAATACGAATCTCTCAATTCCTTCATTCCAGCAGGCCTTTTTGTATTGCTGTTTGGCAATAGAACATATTTGCATTAGAAGATGCCAAGATTCTATAAGAAAAAGGTAGGATCCCAAAAAAGATGAGTTAAAAAAAAAAATCCTCAAGAAGCTTCGCTTATGACCATATGTCGGGTTTGTTACTGTGTGACCATTCCGAAAAAGTAGGATGGCTCCTCCATCCCAAATTTGTTTAGATGTTAAGAATGAAGATGTCCCATTTGCACCAAGAAGATGTGAAAAGATTTATTCCTCACATAGGTAAGGTTCTGGAGAGAGCGTGGTAGATTCAGAAAGAGATTCAGAAATCCCTAAGTCAGGTACAGAGATTGACTTGGGTTTTTATTGTGGATGTTGGGTGGGGCCAGGCTGAGGGTTCCTGTGCAGGGTTTGAACTTTCTGCTGGTACAAAGGAAGGAGCTCCAGGATTTTCTTATCAGCTTTCTCAGGTGTGGGACAGAAGGAGAAGAAGGGGCGGTGAGACTTAAAAGCTGTTAGCAGTTGAAAATTTCAACAACAACAAAAAAATGGAGCTTCATAAATAGAGAACAAACTAGTGATTGAAAGAGGGGAGTGAGGTGGGGGATAGGCAAAATAAGTAAAAAGATTAATAAGTACAGACTTTTAGTTATAAAAAGGTCATGGGAATGAGAAGTACAGCATAGGGAATATAGTCAATATTGTAATGACTTTGTTATAACTTTACATGCGGTAACGACACTTTTTTTGGGAAGCATTTTGTAATGGCACGCTTGTCAAATCATGATGTTGGAACTAATATATTATATGTTAACCGTACTTCATTTAAGAAGAAAAAAATTTAAAAAGAAAAAAGAAAGAAAAAACCCTATAGCCAAAAAGAATGGAGTCATACTTCCTATAATTATGATAATGTTGGAAGGCGTTTGGAAAATAGAGCTGCAGTATGGATAAGGACTTTTTATTAATCTGCTTTGGAGCGAAGAAGCGAAGTGAACAACGGGAAGAAGTGGTGGAGCCCTGCTCACCGTCTTCCCCTCCCCCCCAGCTCAAGTGCTGACGTGGTTTTGCGTCGTTGGCTTGTGACCCATGGCTCATAACCCTTCGCCAGCGCTCATGTTCTTCATAGCGATAAACGGTCTCTCCTCTCGGCCTGGGTATGTAAAGAGGCGCGCATTTCGATGTTGGCTTTGGCTGTTGGTAAATGAATGTATTCTGAACCATAATTTTGGGAAGGAGCAAAACTCTTCAAACATAAAGCCTGCTTTTACAAATTAAAAGAACTTTGTCATTTTCTACCTTGTCCCTAATGAAACCCCCGAGGGAGTGTCAAAGCACAAACCAGAATATGGGTTTGGTTGGTATTGAAAACTTGGTGTTAATTTCCTATTTGTACTTGGTAAGTGCCCAGTACTGGCTAATAATTCTATCTAAATAATTTTTCTGTCATGTACCTGTGTATGTCTCAATGATAATCAAATGACAGTGGCCTCAGCAAAGTCAGGAAAAGAATACTGCGGCAAGGGGCAGTATGTCACTAATAGTCTCAATTAACTTTCTTCTCTTCCTTTTTTTTTTTTTTAAATTAATTTATTTATTTGAAAGAGAAAGCGAGAGAGAGAGAGAGAGCGCACAAGTAGGGGGAGTTGCAGAGGGAGAAAGAGGCTCCCCGCTGAGCAGGGAGCCTGACACAGGGCTTCATCTGTGGACCCTGGGATCATGACCTCAGCCGAAGACAGATGCTTAACCTACTGAGTCACCGAGGTGCCCCTCAATTAACATTCTTAAATGGACAAGGAACTAAAAAACAAAGATATCTTGGTCATGATAACAGTTATGCAAGGACCTTTATCCAAGTGTTTAAAAAGTAATTATAGAAATGCATGAAAATCATCTGTTGCTGATGGCACATTTTGCTGTAATTTTCATGAGACAGAAGACATCATCAAATTTGAAAACCATTATGCCTATTATATTTAGGAGACGAAAATTCTACCTACTAAATACCCTTAGAGAATACTTAACATTCCACTGGCTAAATACTTTTCACATCTCACTTATATACTAAATATAGGTAGCCAGATAACCTAATTAAATTTTATATTATGACATATGTTGAATATAAAGCAAAACTTTCCTTCAAATCCTCTCAGAAAATCTGAAACTGCCTTATGTTCAAATTCCTGCAAATTTTATATTATGTTTAATTATTTTATTTTTAACAAAGTTGTATTTGGGAAAGACAGTCTAAAACAAGGTTAATTACAAAAGGTTAATGATTTTGAATGTTGTTTAGGTCATTTGATAGTTAACTTAAAAAAGAGACAATATCACAGATGTAATAATTTTTGATGATATGGCCTCAAAATTGCCAAATATATGTGTCACACAAATACGCCATTTAGTAATCATTTCATATTAGCAATATAGACTTTTCATTTTAGAGTAGGAAGATTTTGGCAACCAACCAAAAGAACATGGAGTGTAAGAATCAGAGATGCTAACTTTATCTTAAATAAGAGTAAATCATATCTTTAACTCTGAAGCATGATTTGTGATTACAGACTGCCAAATGTAGTGACTGTCAACTAAGTTTCAAGACAATGTGAAGAGAAGATACGGTGTCTACTGATCTCGGGCAAAACTGGCAAAGGACAGTTCTCCAACGCAGGTGGCACTCCCTCAGAGGCCTGGAGCAATAGGGGTGGGGAGTGATGATTGAGGGCCCTGCCCTGCCCCCAACATGAACCTCTTGCAAAATGCTAGTCCAGAAAAACTCACATCATTCACTTGGTAATCAATTCCAAAGAAAACAGCAGGAGAATTTTGCTTCTAAGAACAATAGGGGAAGAAAATAACAAGTCCAGTAACAGGTGAAGAACACTTCACCAGAGAAATGGTACTGTGAACCAGAGGAAAATTATGATAAAAACAAAACAAAACAAAACACTACAGTGAATCAAAAAAATTGGTGAAGTCATTGTCTTCAAAAGCAGTAATACAAGAATTCAGAGAAGATGCTGTGAGACAATAGAAGATAAATGAGATGGTAGGCTCAGGAAAGTAATACAGAAGAAAGAAAATTAGAGAGATGTCAAATTAGACTTTCTGCAAGCATTAATTGACACACTGAAAATCACAGTAGGGGACATGAGTGAGTGAGGGAAATTAAAAGTTAGAAAGGGGGAGCCTGGGTGACCTAGTTGATTAAGTGTCTGCCTTTGGCTCAGGTCATGATCCCAGGGTCCTGGGCTTGAGTCCCACATCGGGATCCCTGCTTCTTCTTCCTCTCATCTCTGCTCATGCTCTTCTCTTTAGATCTCCCTCTCTCAAATAAATAAATAAATGTTTTTTAAAAAAGTTGGAAAAGGAACACAGAGAAAACCAGTATCTGCAGAATTATTCTTCTAAAGAATAGAACTAAAAAATGGAAAATAAAAATAATAGTTAAAGATTTTTTTTTAAGATTTTATTTATGTATTTGACAGACAGAGATCATAAGTAGGCAGATAGGCACAGAGAGAGAGAGGAGGAAGCAGGCCCCCTGCTGAGCAGGGAGCCTGCCATGGGGCTCGATCCCAGGATGCTGGGATCATGACCTGAGTTGCTTAACCCACTGAGCCACCCAGGCACCCATAGTTAAAGATTCTTAAAAGACTTAACAGAGTAAGAAAGACTTGAATCTTTAGACTGAATGGGCTAATTGTGCCTGGAAAAGTGACAGACCACAATCAATAAACAGCAAAATTACTGCACTTAAGATAGAAAAAGGTTAACTGGACATCTAAGCAATGAAAAACAATTCATGTATAAAGATGAAAAAAAAGGCCAGTTTTCAGGTTTTTTTCAGATTTCTCCATGGCATCACCATGGTATTAAGAAGGAGAGTCATGCCTTTAATTCTAAGGTTAAAAATAAAGTGATTCATTAATTTTATACTCAGGCTAATTATTAGTTAAATATAAGAAATTAAACAGTTGTTTGTAATCTATGTTATTCTCATGACCCTTCCTGAAGAATATGTTGTAGAACAAAGTGTAAGCATTGGAAGCAGTGGAGAAACTCCAGCAGAAGTACTGGAAAAGATCATTGAGTCTATTTAATTGTTGGACCAGGTTAAAAGAAATGTCTAGTTTCTGATTATAAACCCGAACTTAGGAGAAGTCCCAGACCCCAACAATGCAGAAATGATGTATAGTGTAAGAAAGTACAGTATTCTGATATTCTCATTTTTATAGATGAGGGAAGAAGATACCATTTAAAGATGATGAGTAAAATAGGATATGAGGTACTCAAAGAGTCAAAAAGTTAATGGTAAAATAGCGTAAGTATAATAAGGTGACTGAGGGTAAGAAGGCAGAGGGAGAAGTAGAAGCTCATCTGTGAATAAAAATCTAAATAAATAATGCATACGTTAGGTGAAGTTTAATTATAAAGGTAATTAGAACAATATAGAAACATTTATATTTTAGTGGAATGCACATAGTAAATGTATGGTGAGAGAAGAAAAAACAAATTATTTATCTATTTTAAATTAAAATTTATTTTTTATTAACTATAGTCTAGAAGGGTTTCTTTTATCTTTAATACTTATTTTCAATTTTATGAACAATTTCAGGGTTGTCTTAAAATTTAAGAAAACTTCTGTCAAGTTTCTTGCATATGTGACCTGAAGGATTTAGAAGAATTTTCCAGAGACTAGCTCTGGCTCTGTAGTTGAAACCATAGCTATATCTGTACTGATATATGATGATGTTCAAGATATATTGTTAAATAGAAAGAAGTTGCTGGGGTGCCTGGGTGGCTCAGTCATTAAGCACCTGCCTTCGGCTCGGGTCATGATCCCGGGGTCCTGGGATCGAGCCCCACATCAGGCTCCCTGCTCAGTGGCAATCCTGCTTCTCCCTCTTCTGCTCCCCCTGCTTGTGTTCCCTCTCTCAGTGTCAAGTAAATAAAATATTTAAAAAAATATATCCTGCTTCTCCCTCTCCCGCTCCCCCTGCTTGTGTTCCCCCTCTCAAGTAAATAAATAAAACATTTAAAAAAAAAAAGAAAAGTTGCAAAATACCATGCAAAATTATATGTATGTGTTTGCGCATCATATCCTTACTGTGTGTGCTAGTGTATTAAGAGAGTTGCACTTATTTCTCTTAAACGATTCTCTGCTCCACAACAACAATCTCAAGGGTGGCACCATGCAGCCATAGTCATCGTCACTGTGTTATGACCTTTTCTCTCTTATTAGATCAGTATCTCTCATTAACATCACATGCTTAACATAACGCTATATCAAAGGAGACTATAGATACAGTATGTAGTGCCCGTATGTGAGTAGTCTATAATTAGGCCAAGAATATAAAATGGGCAACACTGGAGAATGATACAGATGGCAGTCAGCACTCAGTTACGTCCCACGCATCCTCTGGGAAACCTTCTCAGATTATTGCAACCTTTGGCAATAGGTTTGATTTTTCACAACCATTTCAGTCTGTGACATATTTTAACATCATGCTGTATCTTTATCATTTTCTAAGAGTTCAGTACATGAAAATCTGGTCTTTATGGATGAGATGAGACTGACCGTCAAGCCCTTTGACTGTAAATCCAATTATGTAACACAGTCCTGTGAAGCAAAGTGATTAGGTAGAAGTTCTAGATAACAGCAAAACACCAATAATTCTTAGAACACCTGCTCACATCTGTTGTGTGTCCATACATGATGAATAATGATGAATACGAAATGGAGGTACAGAGAGGTTAATTACTTTGTCACAAATGGAAAAATAGTAAGAAACAAAACTCGAAGTCATCTAGGCAGGCTGGCTTCAGAGCTGGTGCCCGGGAGAGTCCGTTAAGTGTGTGACCCTGGATGGGTTATTTCATCTCGCTGATTTCTCTTTCTCCATTGGTGGATGGTGGAAAATAATGACTCACTTTGTAAAATCACTATGACAATTGTTAAGAAAAGTACCTCTGGGAGCTTTGTAATCCATGAAGTTCTCTGGCAAATGTATGCTATTACTGTTGTCATTGCTGCCTTCGTGCTTCCATTTTTCCCCCACGTCACATCAGCTCAACTCATGAGGGAGTAAAGTTTCCACTTAGATTCTTGTAGAGATAAATTGCTTTTGCAGTCACTTACTGACTTTTAAATCTCAACATTCATGTTCTTACTCGGATTGCACAATACTTATGCCCTAGAACAGCTTATATTTTACTGAAAAAACCACCCAACAAGATGTAATGTAATTAGGCTATAATGAAGTTCTGGATTTTGTGCACATACTCCCTAGGCAGGAAGGGGAAAGGCAAGGACTGTGGCACTCAGAGAGTTAAACAAATTTCTCCCAGTTTAGAAAGAAAGACCTGGGATTTTGAATTCTAGTTATCCTCCTGTGGGAGAAGCATCAACAAGTTTCGTATTGTATTTATGCTACACAGCAACCTTTGTGCATGGTCTTTAGTCCTGCCTTTCCTGCATCTTTTCCCACAAAGACTGTCCTTGACCAACACCAGAAATGAATTTGATTTCTCTAATGCAGAAGGTAATTGGATTTTTCTTTATTGAATGCATCCCTTTAATGACTGTCTCTGCTCCTGCCAATTTAGCTGTAAGTGACCTGACATTGATCTGATGATATGACTTAAAATAAAGAGTTGGGAACTGGAGGTGAAAAAGACCAGCTGTCTGGAATCAGGAAAAAAGAAAGAAAGGAAAAGTGTGCTGCTTTTTTTGTTTGTTTTTGCCTCATCTTGCCATTTTCCCGAGAAAATCCTTTATCCTTGAATGTCATTTTTACAAAACATGCTGCTGTAATAATTGGTCATACAGCAGCAGATTGCCTTCTTCTAGAAAATATAATAAGTATTTCCCAGAAAGTGCCCTGGAGAAAACATTGAAAATTGAATAAAATCCACCCAGTAATCATTCTGTTCCTTGGAAATATTTATTACCATGTAGACTGTTTCTGGAACAGGGTAAATATTGCTGAACAGAATTAATTAAATCTTTTAGGAAGCTGGTGAAACATGAAATATTTATTTAAGTATTTATTTACTTAACCTTGAGGTTTTGTAAAAATAAAGCTTGACACAAGAGTTGCTATTGAAGAAAGTTACAAAGGAGTAGTGGATGAAACTGTTGTTTGGAAGAATAACAATTCCTTTCTCAAGGGAAGTTATGATTTAAAACACTTTTTATACCCAAGAATATATGGAATTTAAATTTTTCTACTTTTGCCTTGTTTCACTTTTTAGTAACAGCGTAACTCACTTGATTCATGCTTAATTTTTATTATATCATCTTCCCTTTGTTCTGACAATATCGTGAATTTTCTTTGATCAATGATACAATGCATGGGCGTTAGAGTGAGAAAATAAACACTTGTAAATTTAAATTGTTAAGAAGAAAATAAACGAGAAAGTCATAAATTTCTTCCTAAAAAGGAGTGAAATCAATGTTTTTCCCTTTTGAATTTTTAATGTTAGTTGTACACACAATTATCAATATAATTAACAATTTCAAGAAATTAATTGAGTTTGTACTAAAACCATTTGTGACATTTGTTGAATTTGAAGTTTCAAAGCCACATCACACAAAATTATTATAAGACCTATGTTAGAGCTGGTATAAATCTGCAGTGTTACTTGGTGAAGAGCAGTGAACTTCCTTTGGTTCTCATCAACCAAGAGAAACATGGGAGCTCCAGACTAAGATATTATGTTGAGAAAGAATATAAAGAAGAATTAAGAGTGAGTGTTTCCTGGAGACTGGGCTCCTTAACCTCTGCTCAGACTGCATTTTAAATGAGCATGTTGAAGCCTTGGCATATTTCCAGAGGCCATTTCTGGGCTGCTGTGTAGCACAACAAAATGGGCTTGCTTGAGAATTGATGTGCCTTCCACAGAAAGTCCAGTAGGATTGAAGGGGTCATTGATCCAGAAAGACTTCCCACTGAATAAAAATCTTTCATCATAAATGATTAAATTTCACCCATTGCAAGTCAGGCCATTGTTGGAAGTTATACTTAAGTGCAATATTAACACCTTAAGAGCAAGAGAGAGGTATATTTTAATGGATGTAAGAATTCTTCCTTACTCAATTCTCTAAGGAAGGAGAATTCTTCCTTACTCAATTTATACTCATTCTGTATAAATTTTCTTAATTTTGAATTGGCTTTGGTTGTTTGAATGTGAACATTATTAAATGCAAATCCAATTAGTAACACTATTTTCTTCTCTTGAAGAAAAGAAAAAAGTGTATGTGTGTGATTGTATGTACCCATATCCAAATACATTTTCTTTTATGAGAAGAAAGAAGGAAATTCATTCTGCATCCCATCAGGCTTTTAAAAATGATTTTATAATAGGTTACCTATTTATGATACTTTGGACATTTTTTGAAACCATTAGTATGGGATGTGGCCAATGAGCAATTTATTTTGTTTATGCATTTTCAAAAATAAGCATTTATATAAAATCATTTTGTCATTTATTCTTTAAGCAAATATTATAAAAGAACCTTAGACATTGAAAGGGATATAGAGACAAATGTTCACCTTCAAGGATTTTAAAGCCTAGTAGAGAGAACAAATGTACCTAATAAATAAAAAGTTGAAAGCAGTGAGCCACATAGAAGGAGGGATCCAGAGCTATGGTTGGAGAGGACAGTGAAGACATCACAGTGTGTGATGGTGATGTGACTTTGTCTAGACCTCAGAAGATGGGCAGAATCTGTGCATCTGAGAAAGAGAGGTAGAATATTTTTGGAAGAAATAGAACTGCAAATGGTGTGGAGGTGGGGGAATGCTAAGCTATTAAAACAAATAGTTTATAAAACTGGGTCAAGTCCCATACCTCACACCATAGAAAGAAAAAATGGAGAGAAGGGAAGACAATATTTTGACTAGCGATTTAAGTAAAAATCTAGACTGAGAAAGAAATATTTGGATTTTGGAGTTTTGAATTTAGACAATAAATACCAATAACTATGGTATTTTATTATTTATGTTTTGTTTCTATGAAGAGATCAATAGTATCTTAAAGATGCCTTCTTATATAAGGTAATCTTGATTGATGTTTTTAAAAAAATCTCAGTAGTTGACATGTTGAATCATCTTAAATATGCTCATTCATTATGTAAAGTCAAATGAAAAAACTAAAATTAAAACTAAAAACTAAAATTTTTAATTGAAAGAAGTCTATTCTTAATTTTATCTCTGCATATAGTCTAGCATTAAACTACAAACATTTTATTCTCAATAAAGTGCAAATTATATGAATATTTAAACCTACATGTAGGATTTCTGAAAGTGCTAAATAAGTTTGTTTTGTTGCTTCAGGTCACTGATATGATGCTTCAGGACAAACCTTACCCTGATTGGGGAAAATCCGCAAGAGCTTTCTGGAAGAAAGGAAATGTTAGGATCATTTTATTCTGGTAAGAAATTGTTTCATTTATTGATTTTTGCCTTGCATGATTCATAAAAGACTTGAGTTGGACGTAGTTTTTTTTTTTTAAAGATACACAGAATTCTGTGTAGAGAGGCATTTCCCGTGGATACTGTGTTCCATTAAGATGATTAAAACCATCATGCTGCTGATTATATGAATTACTTTCTGCTTACACATTGTTGCATATACACATTTACAAGAGATACATTTGCTAATATAGTAATACATATTTTACCAGAGGTAAGTAGGTTTTTGATTCAGCAAAAACAAGCTGTAATTTTCGTCAATGAAATCTGCTATAAAAATGTCTCCAGTAAATTCTAAATTTCCAGTATATTTGACAGGATGTAATTTTGCTTTGAAGGAGTTACACAGAGAGGAAACCTCTTTACAAATCACATCTGGCTCATTGGCATTTCTTCTTTATGTAATTTCTTTTAGTTCTCCAGCCCAATCATTGCAATTAAAAAATAATCCATGTCTTATAGAACTTTATTTTTCATCGAGTCACCATTATTTATGTGTATTTGAACAAGTTTAGACAGAAAAGATACGAATAAGGAGTCAGCAAGAAGGGCACTTTGCATGGCTGGGTGATACTGCCCAACTCTGTAGTATGAAAAGGTGTGTACTAACGCCCAGAGGGGCTGGGGTTGATGATAACTTGTGCCGGTTACATTCCATCCTGTTTCCCTGCCTTTTGAAATGATAGAAAAAATATTTTGTTTGTTCTTGGATTTAATTCTGGGCCTTGACTTCTTTTTTCCTGTACAAGCTACAGAAGTCAGGGGACAGAATATACACTCTAAGCTATCTTTGTGGTTTAACACTGTAATTAAATTTTGGTAGAGTTATACGGCATTTTGAACTCAATTCTTAGAAGGTAAACAAAAGTAGATTTCAAGTAGTGTTGTAAAAATGAGTATGATTTTGTGGATGTTTATTTATACCTTGTCTCTATGAGTCAAGTGTGGCTTATTTTTATGGCGCATTTAACCTTCATATTCTTTTTTCCCTGCGTGTCATCTCCCCATGAAGCTTGTCTGAATAATATACAATATAATAATTATAGAAAATATTTATTGAGGATATGTTTTGATGCAGGCACTATGCTAAGTATTTAACATTCTATTTATTTATTCATTTAATCCTGACAACCTTGTAAGGTAGGCACTGTTATTGGGAGCATAGGTCTCTATCTCCAGAGACCCAGTGTTTAATCATTACACGAGACTACCTCTAGAACAAAGGATACATCAGTGTGCAAATTTCCACATGATTAACCTTACTCCTGTTTTAGCTTATGGTGCTATATTGAGAATACGAGATTCTGGGCAGTGATTCCACTTTATAGAATTCTCTATAGAGGTTGTAGGAATCACAATTTTAAAAAAGGTAGATGTTAATATTAAAAGCACTTATGAACTATCTTGAAACAATATTAACTTACTATGGTTACATAAATTTTATTTTGAATAATGCATCTTCAAAGGCAGCCTGCTGATTATTGTTCAGTATGGAAAGTTACTCAGGTCACATTTGTACTATTTGTGAAAGTGAGCCATGTCTATAGTAATCTGAAGGCCCTCTGATTTTTGTCATTAGTTACTCTTAATTGCAATTGCTGATTCAGTGGAGAGGAATCCATACCGGATTTTTCCTTAAGCATCTTAGTGTGTGTTCCTTGAACATTTTTACTCAGGTCTACCATCCCTTTTATATAAATGGGCTTATTTTTGACCTATGTGATAACATCATTCCAAATGATGACCTAAAAAATATTTTAAGTATTATAAGAATAATTTAATTAGCCACTGGCAAATAGATAATATGCTTGAATGTAGAACAATTCAATTCAAAAAATTCACACTTATTCTTGTAGTCATTTTTTTGGTAAGTTATCGATTATTAATAATATGGGAGATGGTTTTTCATTGTTATATTTCAAAAGTAGTATTTCAAATCAGGAAGAACATAAAATAACTGGAGGAAAATTTAAATGCTACTCTAAAAATATTTTTCCTATTTTATCCATTTCTATACAGTTAGATTAACTTGTCAACAGTTCTCAGGGTTTTAAAAAAGGAAAATCTGATGCAAAAAGTTGAATATGGAAATTATGTGGGAAGCAACACAATTTTCTGTTTTGTTCATACTTTTTGGTTAAAAGAGATTTAGCAAGTATAAAGGGCATTTGTTTTCTTAGCTCTACGAGATAACGTACAGAAATCATTGGCAAGGTTTCAGATGAAACAAAAGATAGTATTTACACAGTATGTGTTACTCAGTCAAAAGAGTGCTGTTTTCTTTTGGTGTTGCCCCAGTTAAGGGAAGAGAGATTAGTGTGAAAAACGTATGCTGGAGAAGAAATTTTGCAAAGAAAAGCTTTCTTAAGTTGCAGTGTGATTCTGTGTAGCAGTTTCAACAGTACAACATGCAATTTTGTTCTAGTAAACTTACCTTTTACCAACCTGTAGCTGCTTTAACTCACATGTGTCTGTCAGGAACTATTTCCCTTGCAACTGTGTGGCTGAGTTCTTCCTTGATTCCTGTGACAGATGTCTCTATATTGAAGAAAATGGTTCTTACTTCTATCTCTAATTGTGCCAAGATAACGCTGCTATAACACATGGGCTTTTTATGCTGGGGGTGAGACTAAATTGTCTTTGTATATGAAAATACTAAATGGGGGCACCTGGGTGGCTCAGTCGGTTAAGCGGTTAAGCCTTTGGCTCAGGTCATGATTCTAGGGTCCAGCGGTCATGTTCCTTGCTCAGTGGACAGTCTCCTTCTCCCTCTCTTCCCTGCTCCTGCTCTCTCTCACTGTCTCTCAAATAAGTAAATAAAATCTTTAAAAAATGAAATGAAAATACTAAATGGAAGAGGGAAGAATATTTATAGAACTTCCCTTCTGAAATCAAAAGGGCTTTTGATAATTAAGAAGAATAAAGACCTAAGAATTTAAACTCTAGGTTAATTCCATATGCTGTTTCTGTTTTCTAGAGGGGCCATGAAAAACATTTCCACTCTCTTGTATCTGGAGCCAATATATACATAAACAAAGATATAAAAAAGTGAGAAATATGCACCTGAAACTCGCATAACATTGTGTATGAACTATACTCAATAAAAAAAATTAAAATATATTAAAATCAAGTAATATGTTTATACTAGCTTCTATTTCCTCATTTTATTTATTCCTTTGTGGCACAGTTTGTATGCTTTTTATGGGAAGCATCTTGGGATAATATTTCCCAGCAACTTAACTTGAAAAAGAAAATTAGGGAGACACTACTCTGTGATTAGTAGACCAATAGGTAAAAGGAGAGATTGGGAAATCTGGGGTTCATTTGGGCTTCACAAATACTCCAGTTCTTTTTTTTTTTTTTTTTAAGATTTTATTTATTTATTTGACAGAGAGAGATCACAAGTAGTCAGAGAGGTAGGTAGAGAGAGAGGAGGAAGCAGGCTCCCTGCTGAGCAGAGAGCCCGATTCAGGGCTCGATCTCAGAACTCTGGGATCATGACCTGAGCCAAAGGCAGAGGCTTTAACCCATTGAGCCACCCAGGCGCTCCCACAAATACTCCAGTTCTTTGCCTTCCAGACACAGGAGAGGATTGCACTTTTCTGCCGACCCCCCGTCCCAACCATATCACTTGCTTTGACCAATTAAAGTGTGAGTGAAAGTGGCATATGTCACAGCTAGGTAGAAACTTTCTTCTTTTTCTTCTTTCTTGTCTTCTTCTTCTTTTTTTTTTTAATTTTTAATTTTTTATAAACATATAATATACTTTTATCCCCAGGGGTACAGGTCTGTGAATTGCCAGGTTTACACACTTCACAGCACTCACCAAAGCACATACCCTCCCCAATGTCCATAACCCTATACCCCTTCTCCAAACCCCCCTCCCCCAGCAACCCTCAGTTTGTTTTGTGAGATTAAGAGTCACTTACGGTTTGTCTCCCTCCCAGTCTCATCTTGTCTTCTTCTTAAGTAGGCTCTAGGCTTAGCATGGAGCCCAATGGAGGGCTTGAACCCATGACTATGAATTCAAGAGTCAGGTCTTAACTAACTGAGCCACCCAAGCACACTTAGGTAGCATTTAATTGACAAAGAAAAGCACCAAAGGGAGCTCTTTTGTCAGTAGCAAAAATGGAAGTCTACATCTAGTTGGAGCCCTCATCATTTAGGGAACCAAGCATAAACCAAGAATTCTTAACAACACCGTGGTCATATAGTGTGAGAAATAATCTTTTGCAAATATTAAGCCCCTGAGATGTGGGGATTGTTTGAAACTGAATCCTGCTGTGTACAGAAATTGATCCTAGGAGCAGAGTGTTGCCATAACAGAAGGCTGGAATTTTTATCTTAAGGGCTGGACAGCAAATGGCAAACAAACAAAACAGAACCACTGATGATAGAAGCTGGAAAAATGATAACCCAGTTGTTATAGTGGCAAACATTTGTTAACACTGTGGTCTGCAATTACTTCAATGCTCTAGGAGAACCTGATAATGATTTTTAAAATCATTTAATGGTTTAAAAAATTATTTTTTAAATGATTAATGATTTTTAAAGATTTTATTTATTTTATCAGAGAGATGGAGAGAGACCACAAGTAGACAAAGAGTCAGGCAGAGGGAGAGGGAGAAGCAGGCTCTCCACCGAGCAGGGAGCCCGAGGCCGGGCTCGATCCCAGGATCCTGGGATCATGACTCAAGCCAAAGGCAGCTGCTCAACCGCCTGAGCCACCCAGGCACCCCTATATTTTAAAAGCTACTTTATCTAGTGCTATAATGGTTTGGGTGGACATCTCTTCATCATGACTATTGTAATCCTTAACTGGGAAACAAATGTAGCCACTGCTATGTGTCCTGTTTTGAAGATCACAGTCATTAGTAAAGTCTAACAAAATTGTTTAGCTTTCACCAGACAAGGGCTAAGCAAGAAATGATTATTATCTTAATATACATGGTCTGGGAAAGTCACTTGATAATCGCCAAATGACAATCAAATATAGTAAAGTAATAAAAAGACCTAAGAATCAGGGGAAAGGTCAGTCAGAAAGGATTTAGCAATAGCTCTCTAGTATCCGAGTACAGGGATTCCTGGTATGTTGACTGCAAGTTTCCTTTCTTTGTTCTTCAAAAGGAATGTGTTTTGTTATTCTGTGTGATCCTTTTCAGCTCTGCCATGTTATTTTCTATCATAAGATTAAAATATTGAAGAGAGAGTAATTCTGTTTGCTTTGCTCCAGAGGGCAGAATAGGGACTGCTATAGTTTGAATGTTTGTGTCCTTCCAAAATTCATATTTTGAAACCTTAATGCCCAAATGATGGTACTAGAAGGTGAGGTCTTTGGAAGGTGCTTGAGTCATGAGGGTAGATTCTTCATGAATGGGATTAGTGCCTTTATAATAAAGGTTCCAGAGAGATTCCTAGACACCCCCCCCATCATATAAAGACAGAGGAAATGTTGGCTGTGAACCAAGAAGAGGACCTCACCAAATGAAACCGTGCTGGTGCCTTGACTTTAAACTTCCCAGCCTCCAGAACTGTGAGAGATTCATGTCTGTTCTTTATAAGGCAGCTAGTCTATGGTATCTGTTGTAGCAGCCCAAGCAGACTAGGATATAGGCTAATAAACGTAAGTCACGTGGATGTAGATTTAGATTCATGTCTGAAAGAATTCATGTCTGGAAGAATGGGAGCCTCTCAATGCTAAGTTAACTTGCCTGATGATATGCTGGATTTCCTGTCAGTAGAAGTATTTCAGCAAAAACTACCCTATCCATTAGGGATACAGTAGAAGGATTTTCACATTCAATGAGAAAAAAAAGTAAATCACTTCTCAATTTTCATCCAACTTAAAGATCCTATGACTCTACATGCTTAACTAGAAAAGTATTACTCTTTTTTGGCTTTATAATGAGAGGGTACTAATTTTAATTTACTATGCTCTGTATAATTCCATCATAGTTATGAGGAAAAATTTTACATCAGACAATAATTCATGAAAGGTTCTGGGGCAACTATAGTATGCAAAACTTTTTGCCTCACTTCCCAAATAATAAATTAGCCTGTGTCTTTTCTCTGGATGAATTTTGTCTTGTAGCCTTCAGCTTTCCTCCCATTTCAACATGTCTTGTGAAACGGTTGTCTATATTTAATTAAAAACTGCCTCTGTAACTGAGAAAAAGCAGGACATTTCTAGCCTAAATCAGGTAACTGTACCTATTGAACCAGTCACCTTAATTTTAAACACAACACAAAGTTAACAGTCTCCATTTAAGTCTGGCTTCTAAGCAGAGAGATACAAGTTTTCTGCTTCTGGATAAAAAGGTGATTGATGTTGCATTACTGTCTTGTCACATTACTGTCATATTATTTGGAGGTTTTTCATTTAAAAAGTAAATTTTCTGTTTATGCCTGAAAGTTTTAGCTCTTAGACATCTATTTATATCTGGACATTACACAGTCCCATGCCCCTCCAGACTTAATTGTGCTGAATTAAGAGCAAGTCTGTTTTTATTAACTTATTTAAATCAATACTTATTAAGTGCTGAATGCAATGTGCAATAGCAGTTAGAAGCACAAACTCTAGAGCCAGCTGCCTAACTTTCAATCCCGGCTTTCCTACTTCCTATTGTGTATTAGTCATTATTTTGTTTTAACTGGTGTTATGAGTGCTGTTACTCAGCACCAGGTGCTCTCCATGGTGCTGAGAACACAATTCTGAAAGAAAATAAGGACTCTTGACAGCATAATTTTCTGTCTGATGAGAAATACAGGGTGTGAGGGGGCAGGCAATGCCAGCTGTGGGTGTGGGTGCTGTGATGTGGGGCTTAGAGAGCTCCAGGGATGATTTTGTAAAGGAACTAGAACCTAAGTGTAATCCTAGGATCAGCAGGCCTCAGATGGGAGGAAAGGGTGATTGGATATGGGAGTGAGGCAAAAGGAAAATTCAAGTGTAGCTTTGAGTATTTAGGCTTGAGCAACTGAACAGATGGTGATACTGTTCACTGAGATAGGACCTTGTGGTAGGGGAGTAAGTCTTGGTGGGGGCGTAATAAGCCGAGATTTGCATGTTGAGCTTGATACACTAATTGGGATATCTTATAGAATATAGTCAGTGGTATTGTAATAGCATTGTATGGTAACAGATGGTAGCTATGCTTGTGGTGGGCATAGAATAATGTTGTGCATTTGCCGAATCACTATGTAGTATACCTGAAACCAATGTAACATTGTGTGTAAACTCTACTTCAACTAGAGGAGAGAGAGAGATACTTAGTAGAGAGTTCTTTGTATGGATCTGAACATGAAGACTGAGGGATTGAGATTCAAGACAGAAATATTACTAAAATTTGTGTTTCAATTTATATTTTCACTCTCACCTAGATATTGTTATCTACATGTATCTGGTTATTGAAAGAATGTGAACTGATGTTGAGTAAGAATAAAAGATCTGTGATATAACCTGTAGAGCTCTTTTATCTGGGAACAGGCAGAAGAAGGATCTATAAAGAAGACAGAGAAAGAGAGGACAGGAAGAATGAAAAATAGGGAAAGTATGTATTAGAGAGGCCAGGATAAGATCAAAATACAGAGCATCTATAGGATTTTGCTGGTGACCTCCACAAGAATGGTTTTCTGGAATGTTCCCAGACCTGTACTGGGTTGAGCTGTGATTAGAAGAGGAGGAAGTAGTACAGGGGTTATTGTCAGGAGGCAAGAGAGAAGATTGGAGGGATGTCTGTGTATTTAGAAATGAATATATTCCTTATGAAAAAAATTAAATATTTGCTGGTTTGCTGTTTACTGCTTTGTCTTGTTCAGAGCATATTCCTTTTTAGAAGAGAGCTCATTTCAAATTATTGTCTGCACAGATATTGAACTAGAGCCTCTTAAATTAAATTAATTCTGTGGTAAAAATTTACCATGTATGTAATTTTCATTCTTTAGTTGAATAAATAGTTCATAAGATTTTAAATTAAAATTCCTCTAAAATTTTAAAAGAACTGTACTAAAGTCAAAATGATGATTAAATTCTCTACATATTTTTGCCTATATCACAGTTCTTTACTGTGTATTTAAATTCAATTTAGTTAAAATACAATGTATTATTGGTTTCAGAGGTAGAATTTAGTGATTCATCAGTTTCACGTAATACCCAGTTCTCATTACATCAAGTACCTTCCTTAAGTCCCATCACCCAATTACCCCCATCCCCTCACCCTCCACCCCTCCAGTAACCCTCAGTTTGTTCCCTAAAGTTAAAGAGTCTCTCATGGTTTGCCTCCCTCTCTGTTTTTATCTTATTTTATTTTTCCTTCCCTTCCCCTATGTTCATCTGTTTTGTTTCTTAAATTCACATATGAGTGAAATCATATTGCACTTGTCTTTCTCTGACTGACTTATTTCACTTAGCATAATACCCTCTAGTTCCATCCATGTCATTGCACATGGCAAGATTTCATTTTCTTTATGGCTGAGTAATATTCCATTGTATACAAATATCACATCTTTTTTTTTTTTTAAAGATTTTATTTATTTATTTGACAGAGAGAAATCACAAGTAGACGGAGAGGCAGGCGGAAAGAGAGAGAGAAGGAAGCAGGCTCCCTGTCCAGCAGAGAGCCCGATGCGGGACTCGATCCCAGGACCCTGAGATCATGACCTGAGCCGAAGGCAGCGGCTTAACCCACTGAGCCACCCAGGCGCCCCTGTCACATCTTCTTTATCCATTCATCTGTTGATGAACATCTGGGCTCTTTCACTCATTTGAGTATTGTAGACATTGCTGTTATCAACATTGGTGTGCATGTGCCTCTTCAGATTACTACACTTGTATCTTTGGAGTATATAATTAATAGTGCAATTGCTGGGTCATAGGGTAGCATTATTTTTAACTTTTTGAGGAACCTCCATGCTGTTTTCCAGAGTGGCTGTACCATCTTGCATTCCCATCAGCAGCGTAAGAGGGTTCCCCTTTTTCCGCATCCTCACCAACATCTGTTGTTTCCTGACTTGTTAATTTTAGCCATTTTGACCAGTGTGAGGTGGTATCTCATTGTGGTTTTGATTTGTATTTCCCTGATTCTGAGTGATGTTGAGCATTTTTTCATGGGTTTGTTGGTCATTTGCATGTCTTCTTTGGAGGGATTGTCTGTTCATATCTTCTGCCCCTTTCTTGACTGGGTTTTTTCTTTTGCGTGTATGTGATTTTGGATGCTGAGTTTGATAAGTTCTTTGTAGATATCACAGTTCTTGAGAGCAGGAATAACATCTTACTTATTGTTTTCCTAGGACTTAACACTGTATCTGACACACAACAAGCATTAAGTACATTCTTGTTGAATTAATTACTTTGGTGAGGACCTTCAAAACTGGCATACTCCACCATATTTCTGAAAAATTCTTCAGATAAAAGACTTCATTAATGATGCAACATGGGGGCTTAAGTGGGTAGGAGAAGAATCAATGAAACAAGATGGGATTGGGAGGGAGACAAACCATAAGTGACTCTTAATCTTACAAAACAAACTGAGGGTTGCTGGTGGGAGGGGGGTTGGGAGAAGGGGGGGGTTATGGACATTGGGGAGGGTATGTGCTTTCGTGAGTGCTGTGAAGTGTGTAAACCTGGCGATTCACAGACCTGTACCCCTGGGGATAAAAATACATGTTTATTAAAAAATAAATAAATAAATTTAAAAAAAGACTTCATTAAAACAATGAAACAGTAATTAAGTATTTTAACTTTATGATCAACTGATGCTTTACAAGAAAATATATAATGCTTATGAGTTATTTTTTTCTGAAAATTTTTAAGAAATATTAATTTCAGTACTTCAAAAATCATTTTGGTTTCAAATCACATGCATTCTCTATAACTAGAAAGTCAATTAAAACACTGTGAGCTGTGTAACTGCAGTGACACAATATCAGCCCCAACTGACCATGAAGGTTTTTTTCTTAGGATCTTCTCCTTATTTCTTAAAGGTAAGTGAGGTTTAAGGAAAAAGAATTAAATAAGTTGGTCTTAAATTGCTTAATAGGACCTCTCTATGATAGAGCTTTATTCCAATTGCTAAGACCTGAAATAGTAACATTGAGCCCAAGAGTAATCCTTGGATTTATGAATTTTTGAAAGAAAATTGCCCTTCAATAAAGGCTTAGAAAGACTATAGTTTTTCTTTGTAACAAGAATTGGTTGGATAGTTATTCCTCTTTAGTCTTAAATCTGCTGGTTGAATGGAGTACTCCCATGAGCCATACAGCCTAAGTCATACTTATTAAGTTTCTAAAGTGTAGGTCATGATTCCAAAAAACTCCCTTGAGTTTGCACATAATAGTATAAATGCACAAAATTAAACTGGAAACAATAAATTCTAGAGGAAAGTAGGCAGCATTTAACCAAGTATAGAGACTTCGACTCATTTGTGAGAATCTCTGCCTGTCTTCATTTTTTCTCATGAAGCATGGCCCCCCCCTCCATCTCTAGTAGACTAAAAATGCAAGTCTTCCATAGTAACAAAACTCCAGATATCCTACAACTTGATCTGTTAGAAAGCCCAGACATTGGGTCCCTGGGTGGCTCAGTTGGTTAAGTTATCTGCCTGTGGGTCAGGTCATGATCTCAAGGTCCTGTGACTGAGTCCTGTGTTGGGCTCACTGCTTGGTGGGGGGTCTGCTTCTCTCTCTGCCTCTGTCCCTCCCCCCTGCTTGTGATCTCTCTCTCTCTCCCTCTCACTTTCTCAAATAAATATAAAACCTTAAAAAAAAAGAAAAAAGAAAATATTTATAAAGTGGCCACAATGCATATGTCTCAGAATAAAATGCTGCTACGATCATGTATTTTGATGGCATAGAAATCCTCCTTTAAAAAAAGTGTTTTTGTGTGTGTGCTTTGATCAAAACCTGCCTAGTAGAATTAAGATTTTTTATTCAGGTCATAATTATATCAGAATAGCTATCATTCTTTACTTAAATCGCTCTAGTTAAAATTGGCTATCACCTTTTTGCATAATGACTGAGGAGCAACAAAGTCTCAGTGTCACCAAGGTGTAGCTGGTTGTTTAGAACCCATGATTCACTGTGGTTCATATCTGCTTCCAAGATTGGCCACCCACAACCTTAAATTTGTGGTACACTCGTCACTGTTGGAAGCTCACATCTGATTGGTTTTTGAACCAGAATTGCCAATAAATAATACTCTCATGATCTCTGCAGGACAATTCTGTCACCATAATCAAGTGGAAGTGAGTCATTGTTTATTTTGTGAGCCATTGATCAAAATGAAGGGAGATGAAGACTCCAGGAGAGGACTCATCCAAGACAAGTTGAGGATTGTGACAGTTCTCATGAATGTGTGGTTTCTTTCAGGGACCAGACCACTACTGCTGTTGGTAGCCCTGTCTACTATAAACTCCACCAGCAGTGCTGGTTCCATAATGCCAGCTCTTACTTTCAGAATATCCTGTTCTTACCTTCTCCCCCCAACCCCCACCACCCCTGGCCAAAGACCCTTGTACTTTCTCTCTTTTTAGAAGAAGGGATGGATTGAAGATTGAAATGTTTTGATGTTTGTTTTTAGTGCCCAAAAGAAGCTATAAAACTCAACATCTAAAAAACAAATAATCAATTAAAAAATGGGCAGATGACATGAATAGACATTTTTCTAAAGAAGACATCCAGAAGGCTGGATGCTCAACATCACTCTCATCAGGGAAATAGAAATCAAAATTACGTAGCAAACTGAATCTAATAATACATTTTAAAAAATCATTCACCACAATCAAGTGGGATTTATTCCTGGGATGCAAGGGTGGTTCAATATTTGCAAAGCCATCCATGTGATATATCACATCAACAAAAAAGGATAAAAAACAATCATCTCAATCGATGCAGAAAAAACATTTGGTAAAGTACAACATCCAGTCAGGATAAAAACACTCAAAGTAGGTTTAGAGGGAACATGCATCAACATAATAAAGGCTATATATATATATATATATATAATCCCACAGCTAACATCATACACATTGGTATAAAACTGAGAACTTTTCCCCCAAGGTTAGGAACAAAACAAAGGTGTCCTCTCTCACCACTTTCATTCAACATAGTACTGGAACAAAATTTTCAGTTGAAACTAATATATGGACAGTGTTCATTTAGAGTCAGAATGACTCTTGTATTTCTTAAGCCACATGTCAGAAAATGGAACAGAGTCCTCAAGAGGCAAAATAGGAATTTATAGGTAGGAGACGTGTGTTACATAGAATATATGTTATTGACTGAATGTTGCCTGCCCAAAATTCATATTTTAAAACCTAATCCCCATTGTAATGCTGTTTGGAGGGGTGCCTTTGAGAGGTGGTTAGGTCATGAGAGTGGACCTCCCATATTGATGCTCTTACAAAAGAAGCACCGAAGAGCTCCTTCACCCCTTCCACCCTATAAGGACACAGTGAGAAGACAGCTGGCAGTGAACCAGAAAGCAGGCTCTCACCAGATGCTGAATCTTCTGGTGCCTTGATCTTGGATTTCCGAGACTCCAGAACTGAGAGAAATAAAAGTCTGTTGTTGATAAGGTACCCAGTCAGTGGCATTTTATTATAGCAGCCCAAACAGCCTAAGACAGCGCTTTCAGCAAAAATAATACTTTAAATATTCTACTGATTTGATCTACAAATCTAATATTTTATTTTGAAATGTTTCCAACTTACAAAGATGTTGTACAACTAGTATAAAGAATTCCCATAGACCTTTTATCTATGTTCCCCAACTGACAAATTTTTAAGACATTTGCTTTAGTCATTCTCTCTCTCTCTCTCTCTCTCTCTCTCTCATTTACTATACAGTTAGATAAGTATAGTGTATCAATATTAATTTCCTGATTCTGATAATTGGTCTGTAGTCATGTGAGATAATGCCCTTCTTTTAGGAAAGAATAAAGATTTCATTGTATCCCCTAACTCTTTTTTTTAGGAAAGAGTAAATACTTTGTTGTATTTTCTAAAACAGGGCATTTTGTTACATAAACAGTCCAATTGTCACAATCAGGAGATTAATATTGCTATAATACTTTTTTAAAAAAGATTTTATTTGTTTATTTGACAGATCACAAGTAGGCAAAGAGGCAGTCAGAGAGAGAGGAGGAAGCAGGCTCCCTGCTGAGCAGAGAGCCCGATGCGGGACTCCATCCCAGGACCCTGAGATCATGACCTGAGCTGAAGGCAGAGGCTTTAACCCACTGAGCCACCCAGGCATCCATTATTGCTATAATACTTTAATTCACAGCCTTATTCAAAGCTTGTTCATTGTCTCAAAATGTTCTTAATGGGACAAATAACAAAAAAGACAAAAAATAAAAATAATTTTGTTTTGTTTTGTTTTCATCTGATTCAGTACTCAGAAGCATTTGTGTTTGGTTTTGAGGCTTTTTTAATCTAGAACCAAAAACTTACCTTTCGTGAAGGCCTTTTCAAGATATGTAGTCTTTTGCAGGTACTAAAATAAACTCTTTTCATTCAATGATGAAAATTTATTAAAACTCTTCCAAGATTTCATGAGCCTTAGACAACACATCAATCATATAGGATGAATATTTTCCTATAATACAGGCATTTAGGAACTGAAGATATTCTTAGCATAACACATTTTCAATTTGACTCAGTGAACTTTTGAAAAGTAAATGTTGCGCTCTCCCAATCTTCTTTAAACCTGTCCTTCTATTTGTTTTATCTAGTTCAGAATCAGAAATACTCTAAACCAGCATTCAGTAAGCTCCAAAAATAGACTCCACTGGGCTAGAATTGCAGAGGATGGAGTAAACCTGTGTCATGGTCCTAGCTCCCAAGAACCATACAAATGAGTTGGGCAAGTTAAACTCACATAAATACAATGAATGGCAGATATCCTGGGATGGTTCGTGAACAAAGATTAAATTGTCTCCTACTGACCATGAGTTCCATGTGGAAATGGGACATTTCCAAAAAGGATTAGGGTAGTCATGGAAGCATTCATAGAGGAAGTTGGATTTCAAGGCCCTTGAAGGAAGGAGAGGCCAAAAAGAAGCACAGAGAAGCAGAACCAGGACCCTCAGGAGACGGCAGGTCCAGCAAGAAGCAACAAGAGTACTCTTACAGGAAGACTCCAACAGCTTGTGTTTTCAGGTCCAGTGGGTACCTGACAACAAGAAATCCCTTTCCTAGATATTAAGCATCTTACCACAGGGCTGAGTTTCAAAGCAGGAATTGCCCACAGTTCTTAGAGTCACTGGGGTTCTGAGCAAGTGGGTTACATATAAGGACTTACCTGCTTTTGAGGTAACTGCCAAAAGCCTGCTGATCATAACCAGGCTCAGACTCAGAACTAAACAAGTGATAGTGTCCACTGAATGGGATTCAGCTAGAACTGAGGCAAAGATACATTAAGTCCCCTTATCTCCAACAAGAAACAAAAATTGATAGGTTAGGTTCTTCTTTCCAGCCATGCCCCAATAAAGTCTGCATTTTCGTGGTTTTCTTACCACACTTTCTATGATGACTTGTAGGAAGAGATGATGTTTTGTTTTGCTCAGTATTCCCAGGTATAAGTAGCTATTTAGTAAGTATTTAATAAATATTTGTTCAATTGCTGGTGCCTGAGTAAATGAGTATAATCTTTGAACAAAAAGAAATTGAGAATACATAAATATCATAAGCACACAGATATTCTATATACAGGTCTGTAATCTTCTACTATCTCCTCACATCAGGCATCTGAACAATTTTGGGGACTTCTTACCTTTTTCTATTTGTTGCTCTGCCTGATTCTTTGTGGTTCAGGCCACCTTATTTCTGGTTATAATGGAGTCCTTTGTGAATATGGTGCAATGCTAGAGTTATCTTTCCAGGATAGGTCTGAGTTGCTGACACACTATGGTGATCAATCCAGGATTGATTCCACTCTCCAAGTACCTATTACTGTACCCAAAGTATTAGATACGAACAATATGGGAGCCTAACCTACATGTAAGGATTAGCACTAGCTTCGAGTCCTTTCTCTGTGATACTCAGCCATATTATTTTTCAGTCATTGCCTCACTATTGAAATAACCCTATGATTCTATTCCATAATGACTACTGTTTATTGAGTACTCTCTGTGTGCTAAGGACTGGGCCCTTCACAGTCCTTGTTTTATTTAATCCATACTGCCAAGGTAATCATTATAATCTGCATTTTAGAGATGAAAGCCTGTGGCTGAAAGCAATTGCATAGCTGGTGAACAACAGAGCTGGAATTTGGGGGGTGGGAGGCAGGCTTATTTCAGAGCCTGCACCATACTGCACAGAGTGACCTCATTTATTCCAAGATTTTAAGACACATAATACATTTAACAATGATTAGTTTTATTTCTCACATATATATTTGCTGTAATCCTTTTTCCGCCTTGCAAATGGATTTGGGTTGACTAAAGAAAGACATAAAGTGCAAAAATCCTTTGACTATAACTACTTATGTTCTAATATCCTTATATTATTGGCAAAAAAATTGAAACAAAGTCAGTTCAGTGACCTACCCAAGGTCACAAAATTAATTAATGTCTCTATGGCAATGAATACTCAGGGCTCTTGGCTCCTGGTTTAATATTCTTTCTACTGTATACATTTCCTCTCTATATCCTTTTTAAAAAATCAATATAATTCAAACTAAAAGAATTTGCTGATGATTGGATATGTTGAGATAACAGCTCTTGTAAGCCAATAGCAATGATCAGAACATTCTGTGTAGTTTAAATTGATGTAATTGTATATCATTTTCTCTCAATTACAGGAATTAGGCAAGAAAAAGATGTACAGTATATAGTTTAATATGCCAATAAAGCATGATGTATTAACAGAACCTTCACTTAAGTTCTCATATGAAAAGCCAGTTGCTATTTTTCTTGTTCTATCTTCAGAAATTTCAAGGACTTGATTTCTTTAAAACATATTTGCAAGCTGAGAATAAAGATTACAGTTGATGTCCTAAAAGCTGGCACTAACAACCACAACAAAACCCCAGCGTTTTACCTGGGGACACTAGAACTGAAAAAAAATATTAAGTATTACAGTTAGTCAAAGAAGGACTCTACTCCTGGGAAAACAGTGAGTTCAACATTCTTGCAGAAAATATCTGTCAGAGAGAGAATATTCCAGCATTGATTGTAAGAATAGATTAGGTGATACCTAAAGTCTTTGCATTCTAAAATTCTGTGATTCTGGATAGACTATTTTCTTGTCTAAGGTTATCTATGTGTTTGGACAAGGCATGAATTGCTCAGAATAATGAATAAAGCAACTCAAATTAACATCCTAAGGAAATGTAAGTTTGAGCATGCTGATTTTATGGAATGCTATCCAGACATTAGGAGCTGTGCTTTGGCAGGCTATTTAATGACATGAGAGATGGAAGAAAAAAATACATTGATCTAAGTAACTTTGGGAAGCAGTTTTGACTGGGAGTTGAAAGACTGAAAACAAAGGCAACGAGACATAAACAATTGTATTGTAGTTGGTAAAATTATTTCTCAGGAGGCTATAGGTTAGCAGTTCTGAGTCTACTTATATATATATATATATATATATATATATATATATATATATATATATACTGGGTTGATCAATGAATAAATGAATGCAGGGGGGAGTGGAAGCCAGGTTTCTCACTGTGGGAAGGGAGGATACAGATAACCAGGGAGGTGGGGCTAGCTCCAGTGAACAATGTGGTAGTAGATTAGAGTCAGAAATATCAACATAAACTCATGTTTAGCTTAAGATGGAGACAAATGGGTATTAACATAATTTTAGATATTGCATATATGTAGGTTGGAATACATACACATATTTCCTAGTTTTGTGTGTTGAGAAGGCTTAGACAGAATGACAGTGTGGTAGTGGGAGCCCAAATCTTGGTTTCTAATGTTGTTCTTCAATAAAAGGAACCCGGGTACTTGGGACGGATAACTGATTCTAGGTCTGGGGCAAAGAATGGAGAAAATGATCCTGGGATATGTTGTTATACCAGAAAGTAAAGAAGTGTTCAAAAACCAAATGATGGCAGCATGTCACTCAATAGTCAACTTGAAAGAGCGCCCAGTGGTCAAACTTTGAATAATTTGGTCAGCAACAAAATAAATGAAATAGTACTAGATTATAACTCATAGTATCAAATAAATATCCATGAGTCCACCCTGAGAGAAGGAAATGACTGAATAGAGAAGAAGAAAGAAAGCTCCTGTAGAAGAATTCTAAATAATTTATATAGATACTCCTCTCTTCAAGATAGTGAAACTCAACTCCTTAACTCCTCATTTCTTGAGGAAGAATATGGACTAAATTTTGTGACTTGCTCTCAAAGAATAGGAAGTAATATAATAGTATGGAAAGGAGGTTAAAAAAAAAAAAGGAACATTATATTGGAGAAATCTGGCAAATGTCCTTCCAGCTGTGTGTTCAAACTTAACGTCATCAGTGATAAGTCATGTTGCTAGCATGTAGATTAAGACCCCATACATCTATAAAATGCTATTATTATATGAACATTTTATATCTACTTGGGCTCAATTTATGAAATACTGTATTCTCAATACACTGGGAAGAGAGAAGAAAAAGCCATCTATTCAAATCCTTTTCTAACAGCTTGACGGGCTTTCTCCCAAATTTTTTAGTAAACTCCAGTTACTTAGCGGAGGATATTTTGTTGTTGCTTACACCCAGATAGACCTCAAAGTTGCAGCAACACATCCTTTCTATGGCCAGTGCTCTAGCCTTATAATGAGATTCTAACTATGGATTTTCCTGTTTTATTTCCTGACACATTCCTATTTCAATGTAGCGGTATCTCAAATATTTTTACATATAGTTACATAATATATATTTTATATGTGTATTATATACATTTAAACACAGAGATATAATATATAGCAGACATGCAAACAACTTAGAACATACTGTGTTCTGTCACTGATCATGTCTTCCTTGCTTTTAGCTATCAGGATTTGGAAGTGTGGAAGATCATCACCAAATTTTAAATGAGGTCTGTGAGGTTTTGGGTATAAAAGGTCACTTTTGGAGGACTTAATCTTTTGAAGGTGTCTATTTTGGGTTCATACTGGGCTTTTTCGATTTCCCCTCTGCCACCTGTTCTCTTGACTCTCTTGATAATGATGGAAGAGAGGAAACTGTCTTTGCTGATTTCCATGTGGAGTGGCTGGTTCAGCCTTATCTGTGGACAGTGATAGCTGAAGTGCAGTTGACCCTCTCTGACGTTTTAAAGTCCTATTCTGATTATGAATTTCATTTGTATGCCCTCCTCTTTCCCTGCTTGAGCCTCAACAGGCCCTTTTTGATGATTCCAGGCCTGTGCTGTTCTCTGCAGGAGGTATTGGGAGCTGGTTTAATCTCTTGCATCTAGCTGCAATCCTCCACAAATGCCCTAAAGCCTTGACATCATTCTTTTTTAGAAAGACCTGCCACCTCCCCCGTGTTCCAGCCAGAGAAGCCCTGATATGCTTCAGGAACTTCATGTTTATCTGGTCATTTTTACACGTTACCACTGTCCCCTTAAATTGATTGTCTGCTTCCTCTTGCCAGTTGGCCATGTCCTTTCAGAAGATGAGGACTTCCTGAGAAGCGATCCCATCACTCTAGCTGTCAGCACAACTACCCCAAATCTTACTTTGGACTATTTATAAATCTTGGTGTTCACACTTGTCTTTTTTGGTAAATGTTTTTTCCCCCATCCCCTAGCCCTTATAGCTTCCCTTCTTTCTTAAGGAGAACCTCATTATGATTCCATGTGTATCTGCTTTTGCCTTGGTTTTTCTTATACACACATGTGCACACACACATGCACACTTAGTAGCACATAAGCTTCCCCACTATACTTACACATGCATGTGCATGCGAGCTTATTGAATGGATCACAATCCTTGGTTCATGATACTTTGAATATTGATCCATGTGAGATCATCTTTTATCTATACATCTCTTAGACTTTATAGATTTCAGTCATTGTTAATCTGCCTGAGAATCCACAGAATACAAATACTTTAAATTGTTTTGTTCCATATACCCCAAATCTACATATTCATTGATAGTCCTTCTCTACCCCCTTTATCCACACTAAGACCAGTACAAAGGGGAGCCACGAATGAATCATGATTTCTTAAAACTATATATTGTTTATCGAAGTCTTAATCTGAAAAGGAATTAGCTTTGGCAAAATCTCAAGTGTCTGAAAGCACGGGAAGTAGGATTTGGAATTTACTGGGAGGTTCATTTTTGCCAATGAAACTCTAGACAAATAATCGTGATCCCCCAATTCTTTTTATTGTGAAGCCAGTCTTGCCTCTAAATATTCTTTTTGTAACCAAACCATGCCAGAGGCAATGCAACTTGCTATGATAAATCAATGAGTGCAGCTGTCATTGTAGGGCAAATGGAGAATTTCAAAAAAGCTCTATAACTTTGTTCTCCCCGGGCCCACTTCATTTCTGTCTTTCTTGGTCCTCCTCTTATCACATCTCCCAAAGCTGTCTTCCAGAAGCTTGAAGCAGAGCAGCCACCTATACAACCGACCTTACAATTTCTCCTACGTTCCTAACGTTGGAATGCTGAGCTCAGTGCTCCAAGATAGGCATGATTTATTCATATTTATAGCTTTGGTAAGGTAGAGGCACTACATGCTGTCTTTTGTTCATATAGGATTTTCATGTGTCTTTTTGTGGAGTGGTAAATGTGGGGTAGGGAAGGGAACAACAACTCTATGTCAAAGGAAATACTGTGTATGTTTAATCCAATTGAGAAAGAACACGCTACTTTAGGTTTCCCCTCACACTTCAAAAATACGGCTGGCTGGGATTTTCTTGTAATATACCATGAAGTAACTTAGTACTTAATGAAATGAAATTTGAGTATCACGGAGAGGAAATAAACAACAGGCCAAAAACCTGCCATGAAACTACATTAAAATGTACTTGGCGTACGTTTGAATTACCCCAGTTGCATTGCAAAAATAGTGCATTGATAGAGTTGCTGGAATTAAAAGAACAGAATGTTGCCAAGGTTGAAACTATCAAAGACAATTTAGTGTGTGCTTTTTTTGGTCCCCTGTGAATAAATGAGCTGATTTTTCCCCTTTTGGCATAAGACGCTAAGATGATACAGATATAGATATAGATATATCATATCATTTTCAACTAGATCCTAATTTTGCATCTATATTATATGCACACTTATTTGTTTCCATTAAGGCAATTTTAATATATATACCTTTTTTGCTGACTTTACCATGGTATAACTTTTCTATGCAAAATATTACAGTGCTAACCTCAGGTCTCTGGGGTTAATGAATTGGACACTGAGCATCAATTCTTTTCTTTTCTTTCTTTTTTTTTTTAAGATTTTATTTATTTATTTGACAGACAGAGATCACAAGTAGGCAGAGAGGCAGGCAGAGAGAGAAAGCAGGTCCCTGCTGGGCAGAGAGCCTGATGCGGGGCTCCATCCCAGGACCCTGGGATTATGACCTGAGCTGAAGGCAGAGGCTTTAACCCACTGAGCCATCCAGGCACCCCCCTGAGCATCATTTCTTGTTGTGAGTCTGCCCTTGCTATAGAAGATTCCAGTTAAGCTTTCCTTGATAATTTGCATTTTAGGGATGTTCTTTAATAAAATTGTACCCACCGTGAGTTAAAGTTACTAAACTGGTTTAGGGGAAAAAGGAAGGATAGTAACATCTTTGAGATTCACTACTAAAATTGCTGCTTTAAATATATTGTCATACCTAACTTTTATAAAACCCAATGAGCTATTATATACAGGAAGAAATAGGGGCTTACCTAACTACTATTATAAAAGCAGTTTTAAACACTCATACACGTCTGTTTTACCTCTTCATACTGCTTAAAGATTCTACATTTACCTAACACTCTAAATGTTTAGTGAAAGAAAAAGAAAAAAAAAAAAACCCAAACCCCAATGTGGCCTCCTGTAGGAAGCACCCACCAACAGTGCATAAAGGTTTTTATCCTTTGGGGGAACTACCCCAATTACCTGAAGTTATATATATGTACATATAACTCTCTCTATATATACATATAAAATTAATACACATATTGATAGAGCAATATTTATAATGTACATTATTTATAATATATGATAAATGTATAAATATAATACAAATTTCATATACATGTTAAGAACTGAATATGATCTCCCAGACTTCGTATATTGAATTTCTGACCCCCTAGTACCTCAAAATGTGAATATACTTGGAATTAGGGTCGTTTATGAGGTAATTAAATTAAATTTAGGTCATTAGTGTGGGGCATAATTCCCAATATGATTAATGTCCTAATTAGAAGAAGAAATGAAGACACAGACACATACAGAGGGAAAGTCATGTGATGACCCAGGGAGAAGACAAAGAAGAGAGGCCTCAGAAGAAATCATCTCTGCCAGTACCTTGGTCTGGGACTTCTAGCCTCCAGATTTAAGAGAAAATTTTTTTGTTTTTTAAACCACCCACTCAATGCTACTTTGTTATGGCAGCTCTAGCCAACGAATATACTCATATAATATAACAAAATTCAGTCAACTAATCTCAACCCCCAAATAATTAATGTTTTTTTATAATAAAGAGTTATTTTTGACATTATTCTTAGTAATATATTTTTGGATATGTCTCCATGTCTCCTCAGGCAAGGAAACCAAAAGCAAAAATAGACAAATGGGACTATATCAAACTAAAAAGCTTTTGCACGGTGGAAAAACCATCAACAAAATGAAAAGGCAACTTACTGAGTGGAAGAAGATTCTTGCAAATAATATATCCAATAAGGAACTGATATTTAAAATATATGAAGAAAACATACAATTCAATAAAAGAAAACCAATTAAGAAATAGGCATAGGACCTAAATAGACATTTTTCCAATTTTAGTATATACACTGCCAAAGTGAGCACTAAATAGACATTTTTCCAAAAAAAAATACTGATCACCAACAGAACATGAATAGATAGCATCACTAGTTATCAGGGAAAGGCAAAGCAGCCACAATGAGATGTCACCTCATACCCATCAGAATGGTTCTTATCAAAAAGATGAAAAATAAGAAGGTTATTGGGAGAAGAAGGAACACTTTTGTACTGGTAGTGGGCATGTAAGTTGGTGGAGCCATTATGGAAAATAGTATGGGGATTCCTCAAAAAATTAAAAATAGAAATACCATATGGTCCAGCAATTCTACTTCTGGGAATTTATCAAAGAAAACAAACACAATAATTTGAAAAGATATGTGTACCCTTATTTTCACTGAAGCACTATTTACAATAGCCAAGATATGGAAACAAACTATGTATCTACTGATAGATGAATGGATTAAAAAAATGTGGCCTAGTGGTGGGTATTAAGGAGGGCATGTATTGCATGGACCACTGAGTGTGGTGCATTAACAATGAATTTTAGAACACTGAAAAAAATCTAAAAAATGTAGGGGGGAGGTGAGTGTAATGGAATATTACTCGGCCATAAAAAATGAAATCTTTCCATTTGCAACAACATGGGTGGATGTGAGGTCATTATATTAAATGAAGGAAGTCAGACAGAGAAAGACAAATGTCATGCCATTTCACTTATATGTAGAATCTAAATAAAACCACACAAATGAACAAACAAAATAGAAACATTCATACATACAGAGAAGTCTGGTGGTTGCTAGAGTGATCGGGAGTGGAAGGATGGGCAAAATAGATAAAGAGGATTAAGAAGTACATACTTCTATTTATAGAATAAATAAGTCATGGGTATGTAATGCACAGCACAAGGAATATAGTCAATAATCGTGTAATAGCTTTGTATGGTGACAGATGGTAACTAGACCTAATTGTGATGATAATTTTACAATGTATGAAAGTATCAAATCACTATGCTGTATACCTGAAACTAGTATCATAGGTCAATTATAATTCAATAAAGAAGAAAAATAATAATAGTGAAATATTACAATGTGGTACCATGGATTTTACAAAGGCAATTGCTAGGACCTGGATACCTTTTGTTCTTTACATGTTAGAACAAATATCCCACATATTCAGTATTTTCATTACAGAGTCACAGCCATAGTTGATTTGTAGAAACATGACCCTGGGGGCACTTTATTATTTGCAGCCATGAAAGAAAAGATTCAATCATGTTTAGTCTGTTGCACTTACATGAAAACAAGAACTGTATTATTAGATTTTAGAAATATTTGCAAAGTTGAAAGAAAATGGGCTTTCAAGTTAGCTAGAAATTCTGTTTACTCAAACAGCTTTTTCTGTCTAATCATATGTTGAGATGGAGCAGACTTGTCTGAAAACATACCTCATACTTTTATATTTGGACAATACTAATTTACATACTCTGCATTTCCAGTGTGCTTTATGATCTATAAAGGATCTCTTCGAGTACTGTTTCCTCTTCTGTGAAGACTTCCTGAGCTCTGCCAGTAGATTCAGCACCATTTGATCTCATGTCACTCAGCTCTCCTGTTATAGCTTGACCTGCGCTGTAATGTAGTGTGTTTACTTGATCTTCTCAAAGGCAGCAACTAAGCCTATTCCATTCCCAGGACCCAGCAGCTCCTGGAACACAGCAGGTGTCCAGTCAATGTTTGTGTACCTTCTTATGCTGTGCCTTCCCAGAATAATATTTTTAGAGCTGAAGAACCAGATACAGAAGGTTTAATTGACAAGTAGGGCTAGGTAGAGATACAAAACCTGGAAGTTCTTGTGAGGGAGGAGGTGATACGGCCGTGTTGGTGGGAAGTTAGAGGCTAGAGTATCTTAGGTGTTGACATTTTGTTTTCATGGAGATGGAAAGCCATGAACAGTTTTAAGCAGATACATGATATGATTTCATTTACATTTTTAAAGATTGCTCTGTCTGCTGAAGGAAGCATGGAGACTAATTAGGAGGACATTGGAATCTCCCATGAGAAAGAGGTTTGTGGCATGGACTTTGATGAAAACAGATGAGTTGAAAAGATACAGAATTCTCTATCTGCCTGCCTCTCTGCCTACTTCTGCCTACTTGTGATTTCTCTGTCTGTCAAATAAATAAATAAATAAATAAATAATCTTTTAGAAAAGGGGGGTGGGTGCCTGGGTGGCTCAGTGGGTTAAGCCTCTGCCTTCAGCTCAGGTCATGATCCCAGTGTCCTGGGATCGAGCCCCACATCAGGCTCTCTGCTCCGCAGGGAACCTGCTTCTCCCTCTCTATCTGCCTGCCTGTCTGCCTATTTCTGCCTCTTGTGATTTCTCTCTCTATCAAATAAATAAATAAAAGATCTTAAAAAACAAAAAAGAAAAGATGTAGGTTGATTCTACATATATTTTCAGAGGAAAACACATAGAATTTGTTGATGTCTTGGACATGATGGGGTTATTGTCTAAGGTGACAAATAGTTATTTATTACCTGTTGTGTGTTGGTCACTACTTTAGAAACTGAACATATATGAGAAAAAACAGGTAAGGTACCTCCTGTCAGGACCTGCAGTTACATTCTGATGGGGTTTTACAGCTGAAAACAAACAAAAAGCCCATGATGATTTTTACCATAAAGAAGATAAAGCACAGTGATAATCCAAAGGGGACATTTTAAATTGTGTGGCCAGGGAAATGCCTATGGGTACTTAATTAGAGAGCTGAATGACAAGGAACTGGTCATAGGAAGTTGTAGGAGAAAGGGTTACATGCAGGGAAAGTGGTTAATGCAAAAGCCCTGAGGTGGGAACAAGAATGACATGTTCCAAGAATACAAACAATGACATGTTCCAAGAATACAAACAAAACCTGTGTAGCTTGTAGGAAGTGAACAAATTGGAAGGTCACTTGAGATTAAGTAGATCCTAGAGGCAGAGTGCGCAAGCTGTTGTGTAGAACCACCAGAAGGACTGTAGTGGGAAGCCATTATGAAATTATAGTCTGTTTTTAAAAGTATTGGCTCTAGTGAGTGTGTAAATGGATTACAGAAAGACAATTTGAAAAACAATGATCTGGTAAGACATAGTGTTGGCTTGGGCCAAAATGGTATTCTTAGAGGTGGAGATGTACACATAGATTCAGATTATGCCTTGAAGGGAAAAACGGAAGAGTAAGAGATAGAGATGATCAAAGATGACTTATAACTTGGGGACTTGATCACCTAGAATTGGAATATTGGCAAAGGAGTAAGTATGGAGATGAGAATCAAGGGTTCTCTTTGGACAGGTGTCTGTTAAACACCCAAATTATTATGTCAAATAGGCTGATTATCAGAGAAAGAAAGGGGGAGGGAAGGTATGACTTCCAAAGGTTCTAGTTTGAGCAATGAAATATTAAATGTTAAGTTGAGATGCCTATTAAGCATAATATTAAAGATACTAGTGAAACATCCTCAGTTAATTAAGATTGTTTACTGTTAGACAAATCAATACCAAACCAAACGAAAACCCAACTGTATATATGAGAAAGTAAACTCATACGGCCATGACTTCCCAATGGTTTAGAGATTATCACAGTTCCTAGTACATGGCTGCTTGTGAGGGTCATATGCTCACTGAGCCCAGATGGATGTACAAACTAGAGGAAAAAACACAGAGCATAGGTCATGCACAATGCAGAGATTATGAGGTAACTCACTTCTGAACCTCCATTTTCCACCTTTATATAAACCATCTCTTGACTGCCTCTAATCCTTAGAGCTTTTCCCTCAAATTTCCATCTTTGCTTTGTAAATCTGGTGAAGACAATAGATAAGCCACATTTCCACTGATTCCACTGTTTAAGATACCCTTTGGGAACCATAATTAAAGCCCTTAACACTTAACAAGTGTTAGCTTTAAATACATCGGAAGAAAATTTCTTGTAGATTACATGTGTAGACTTTAGGAAAAAAGGTTATTCTTTATTCCAAAACTTTTAATATAGAACTACATTCAACACATAAATCAACAGAAATATTTACTTATTAAAATAACATAAGTCAAGTTAACTTTATGCTTAAAAAAAATCCTTTGTTCTTGGGGAAGGTATGTGCTATGGTGAGTGCTGTGAAGTGTGTAAACCTGGCGATTCACAGACCTGTACCTCTGGGGATAATAATACATTATATGTTAATAAAAAAATTTTAAAAAAAATTTTAAAAAAGAAAAAATCCTTTGTTCAATTTTGTAAGCTATTTAACTCTGTAGCCACAGTCCTGATATATTTGCTAATAGTTGAATTCCTATATGTTATCTAAAAATATTCTATTATCCTTATTACAGATTCAGATTCAGTTTCACAGTCCTTGTTATGACCTGAGTTGGGTATTTTTATATTATCTCACTTAACCAGCACATGGGCTCTGTGAAGTGGTATTGTTACCCAGCTATGTGTGTGAGGAAACCAGCTGGGAGTGGTTCATGACTTGCTCAGTATCATGTAGCTCATGAGTGGAGGAGCTGACACCCATTCCCTTCTCTCTTTTTTTTTTTTTAATATTTTATTTATTTATTTGATAGAGAGTGAGAGAGAGAATTACAGGGGAGAAGGTCAGAGGGAGAAGAAGAGCTGGGAACCTGATGTGGGACTCGATCCCGGGATTCCAGGATCATGACCTGAGCCAAAGGCAGTCGCTTAACCAACTGGGCCACCCAGGTGCCCACCCATTCCCTTCTCTTAAATCATGGCCAAGTTAGTTTGCTTTAAAAGTTAATTTTGCCACCTTGCCCTACTACAGTATTTACTTTTGCAGCTTGCTGTTTATGCCATTGACTGAATCACATGTTATGACTTTACAGAAATGGTTCCTTTTATTCACTAAAAATTTTATATCTCCAGAACATAAAGTGTAAAGCAAATGATGGCTCCGAATTCTCATCTCCATCGTGGCTTTGACCTGAGCTTCCAATTTATGGAAGTTTCATGAACAGCAGGGTCCCTGTTATGCTCATGTATTCTCAGTGCCCAGAACAGCATATACTAAATAAATACATACCAGATGGATGATAAACCTGTATTCTTTATTGGATATTTCATCTTGACTGTCCCAGAAACTCCCAAAAGCAACTCATTATTTTCCCCGCAATTCTGCTCTTTCCTCCAAGTCCCGAAAATTCTTCCTTTTCATAAATGTGGAATCTGTCTGTTACTTGCTCTCCTCTCTGCTTTCTCCCAGTTCAGACTGTCATCCTCTCTCTCCTAAAATACGACAACAGCTGCTAACTTACCTTCCAGCCTGCATTCTTGTCCCATCTTATCCCATTCTTCACTCAAAAGCCAGAATAAAATGCCTACCTCATTTAAAAAGTCTTTCGATGTTTCCCCCTTAATATGGTTCTTATGGTAACTTCCAAAAATTTAAATAGAATTTCAAAGTCAATATTAAGAAACTTCTGCTTGGCTCGTTAGCTTCATCCCTCATGACTTCCCACCCGTAACTCACTTGACACTCTTTGCTCTAGCCTTAAAGAATGTCTTTGATTCCTGCATGGCCTGACACTATCACCTGCCTGTCGGTATTCAAATTTTACCTGCTCTGCCTGGAGCACTTAAGTTTTTTGTTTTGTTTTGTTTTGTTTTAAGGTGGCTCAGTCAGTTAAGTATTCCACTCTTGATTTCAGCTCAGGTCATGAGATCTAACCTCAAGCCCTGCCCCGCATCCCCTGCCCCCAGTCTGTGAGCTCAGCATGGAGTCTGCTTAAGATTCCTTCTCTCTTGGAAGAAGTCAAGATGGCGGGAAAGTAGCAGGCTGAGGCTATATCAGGTAGCAGGAGATCAGCTAGATAGCTTATCTAAACATTGCAAATACCTACAAATCCAACGGGAGATCGAAGAGAGGAAGAACAGGAATCCGAAAAACAGAAAATCGGCCACTTTCTGAAAGGTAGGACTGGCAGAGAAGTGAATCCAAATCGACGGGAAGATACACCGTGGTTGGGGGAGGGCCCGGCTCCCGGCAAGTGGCGGAGCAACTGAGCACAGAATGGGGACTTTTAAAAGTCTGTTCTGCAGAGGGGCATCACTTCAGAGGCAAAACCGGGGTGAAACCCACCCGGGGTCAGCGTGGCTCCAGATCTCGCAGGGTCACAGAAGGATCAGGGATGTCTGAGTGTCACAGAACTTGCAGGTATTAGAATGGGGAAGCTGGCTACAGAGACAGAGCCGAGGAGTAAGCTCTCAGGTCAGGGTTACCTTGAACCAGTCGCAGCCTGGGTGAGCTCCAAGCGCAGCTGGGGGCCAGGGAGACGGGAGTTATTGGGCACTATTCTCTGAGGGCACACTGAGGAGTGGGGCCCCGGGCTCTCGGGTCCTCTGGGCCGGAGATTGGGAGGCCGCCATTTTCATTCCCATTGACCAGAACTCTATGGAAAGTGTTCAGGGAACAAAAGTTCCTGAAAGCAATCCCAAGCAGATTACTCAACCCGGCCCCTGGTAAGGGTGGTCAATTCCGCCTGGGGCAAAGAAACTTGAGAATCACTACAACAGGCCCCTCCCCCAGAAAATCAACAAGGACCAAGTTCATCTACCAAGGAGTGCAGGTTCAATACCAAGGAGAGCAGTGGAATGCCAGAGGAGGAGAAAGCAAGGCACTGAACTCATGGCTTTCTCCCCATGATTCATTAGTCTTGCAGTTAATTTAATTTGATTTTTTAAAATTTTTTTTCAATTTTTTAAAAATATTTTTCTTCTGCTGATTTTTTTTAACTTTTTCCCTTTTCTTTTTTAACGTTTTTAAACTAGTTTATCTAAAATATATATTTTTTCTTTATTCGTTTTTTTAAAAGTTGTTTCTTTTTTTTCCTGAAACTCTTTTTATCACCTTTCTCCCCCCCATGATTTGGGGTCTCTTCTTATTTGGTTAAAGCATATTTTCCTGGGGTCTTTGCCGCCCTTTTAGTATTTTACTTGCTCCTTCATATACTTTTATCTGGACAAAATGACAAAGTGGAAAAATTCACCACGAAAAAAAGAATAAGAGAAGTACCAAAGGCTAGGGACCTAATCAATACAGACATTGGTAATATGTCAGATCTAGAGTTCAGAATGACAATTCTCAAGGTTCTAGCCGGGCTCAAAAAAGGCATGGAAGATATTAGAGAAACCCTCTCCAGAGAGATAAAAGCCCTTTCTGGAGAAATAAAAGAACTAAAATCTAACCAAGTTGAAATCAAAAAAGCTATTAATGAGGTGCAATAAAAAAATGGAGGCTCTCACTGCTAGGATAAATGAGGCAGAAGAAAGAATTAACGATATAGAAGACTAAATGACAGAGAATAAAGAAGCTGAGCAAAAGAGGGACAAACAGGTACTGGACCACGAGGGGAGAATTCAAGAGATAAGTGACACCATAAGATGAAACAACATTAGAATAATTGCGATTCCAGAAGAAGAAGAAAGAGAGAGGGGAGCAGAAGGTATATTGGAGAGAATTTCTCTTAATATGGCAAAGGCAACAAGCATCAAAATCCAGGAGGCACAGAGAATCCCCCTCAAAATCAACAAGAATAGGTCCACACCCCATCACCTAATAGTAAAATTTACAAGTCTTAGTGACAAAGAGAAAATCCTGAAAGCAGCCCAGGAAAAGAAGTCTGTAACATACAATTGTAAAAATATTAGATTGGCAGCAGACTTATCCACAGAGACCTGGCAGGCCAGAAAGAACTGGCATGATATATTCAGAGCACTAAACGAGAAAAACATGCAGCCAAGAATACTATATCCAGCTAGGATATCATTGAAAATAGAAGGAAAAATTAAAAGCTTCCAGGACAAACAAAAACTGAAAGAATTTGCAAACACCAAACCAGCTCTACAGGAAATATTGAAAGGGGTTCTCTAAGCAAAGAGAGAGCATAAAAGTAGTAGATCAGAAAGGACCAGAGACAATATACAGTAACAGTCACCTCACAGGCAATACAATGGCACTAAATTCATATGTCTCAATAGTTACCCTGAATGTAAATGGGCTAATTGCCCCAATCAAAAGACACAGGGTATCAGAATGGATAAAAAAGACAAAACCCATCTATATGTTGCCTACAAGAAACTCATTTTAGACCCAAAGACACCTCCAGATTTTAAAGTGAGGGGGTAGAAAACAGTTTACCATGCTAATGGACATCAGAAGAAAGCAGGGGTGGCAATCCTTATAGCAGATCAATTAGATTTTAAGCCAAAGACTATAATAAGAGATGAGGAAGGACACTATATCATACTCAAAGGATCTGTCAAACAAGAAGATCTAGCAATTTTAAATATCTATGCCCCTAACATGGGAGCAGCCAACTATATAAACCAATTAATAACAGAATCAAAGAAACACATCAACAATAATACAATAATAGTAGGGGACTTTAACACTCCCCTCACTGAAATGGACATATCATCCAGGCAAAAGATCAACAAGGAAATAACGGCCTTAAATGACACACTGGGCCAAATGGACATCACAGATCTATTCAGAACATTCCATCCCAAAGCAACAGAATACACATTCTTCTCTGGTGCACATGGAACATTCTCCAGAATAGATCACATCCTGGGTCCTAAATCAGGTCTCAATGGGGATCATTCCCTGCATATTTTCAGACCACAATGCTCTGAAGCTAGAACTCAATCTCAAGAGGAAATTTGGAAAGAACCCAAATATATGAAGACTAAACAGCATCCTTCTAAAGAATGAATGGGTCAACCAGGAAATTAAAGAAGAATTGAAAAAATTCATGGAAGCAAATGATAATGAAAACATAACAGATCAAAATCTGTGGGATACAGCAAAGGAAGTCCTGAGAGGAAAATATATAGTGGTACAAGCCTTTCTCAAGAAACAAGAAAGGTCTCAAGTACACAACCTAACTCTACACCTAAAGGAGCTGGAGAAAGAACAAGAAAGAAACCCTAAACCCATTAGGAGAAGAGAAATTATAAATATCAGAGTAGAAATCAATGAAATAGATACCAAAAAAACACAATAGAACAAATCAACAAAAGTAGGAGCTGATTCTTTGAAAGAATTAATAAGATTGATAAACCCATGGCCAGGCTTATCAAAAAAGAAAAGAGAAAGGACCCAAATAAATAAAATCATGAATGAAAGAGGAGAGATCACAACTAACACCAAAGAAATACAAACAATTATAAGAACATACTATGAGCAACTCTATGCCAACAAATTTGACAATCTGGAAGAAATGGATGCATTCCTAGAGACATATAAACTACCACAACTGAATCAGGAAGAAATAGAAAACCTGAACAGACCCATAACCAGTAAGGAGATTGAAACAGTTATCAAAAATCTCCAAACAAACAAAAGCCCAGGGCCAGACGGCTTCCCGGGGGAATTCTACCAAACATTTAAAGAAGAACTAATTCCTATTCTCCTGAAACTGTACCAAAAAATAGAAATGGAAGGAAAACTTCCAAATTCATTTTAAGAGGCCAGCATCACCTTGATCCCAAAACCAGACAAGGATCCCAACAAAAAAGAGAACTACAGACCAATATCCTTGATGAACACAGATGCGAAAATTCTCATCAAAATACTAGCCAATAGGATTCAACAGTACACTAAAAGGATTATTCACCGCGAACAAGTGGGATTTATTCCAGGGCTGCAAGGTTGGTTCAACATCCGCAAATCAATCGATGTGATTCAATATATTAATAAAAGAAAGAACAAGAACCATGTGATACTCTCAGTAGATGCTGAAAAAGCATAGGACAAAGTACAGCATCCCTTCCTGATTAAAACTCTTCAAAGTGTAGGGATAGAGGGCACATACCTCAATATCACCAAAGCCATCTATGAAAAACCCACTGCAAATATCATTCTCAATGGAGAAAAACTGAAAGCTTTTCCACTAAGGTCAGGAACATGGCAGGGATGTCCATTATCACCACTGCTATTCAACATAGTACTAGAAGTCGTAGCCTCAGCAATCAGACAACAAAAGGAAATTAAAGGCATCCAAATTGGCAAAGAAGAAGTCAAACTATCACTCTTTGCAGATGATATGATACTATATGTGGAAAACCCCAAAGACTCCACTCCAAAACTGTTAGAACTTATACAGGAATTTAGCAAAGTGTCAGGATATAATGTCAATGCACAGAAATCAGTTGCATTTCTCTACACTAACAACAAGACAGAAGAAAGAGAAATTAAGGAGTCCATCCCATTTACAATTGCACCCCAAACCCATAAGATACCTAGGAATAAACCTAACCAAAGAGGTTAAGAATCTGTACTCAGAAAACTATAAAGTACTCATGAAAGAAATTGAGGAAGACACAAAGAAATGGAAAAATGTTCCATGCTCCTGGATTGGAAGAATAAATATTGTGAAAATGTCTATGCTACCTAAAGCAATCTACACATTTAATGCAATTCCTCTAAAAATACCATCCTTTTTTTTTTTTTCAAAGAAATGGAACAAATATCCCTAAGATTTATGTGGAACCAGAAAAGACCTCAAATAGCCAAAGTAATATTGAAAAGAAAAGCCAAAGCTGGTGGCATCAAAATTCTGGACTTCAAGCTCTATTACAAAGCTGTCATCATCAAGACAGCATGGTACTGGCACAAAAACAGACACAAAGATCAATGGAACAGAATAGAGAGCCCAGAAATAGACCCTCTGGTCTATAATAGACTCTATGGTCAACTAATCTTCGACAAAGCAGGAAAGAATGTCCAATGGAAAAAAGACAGCCTCTTCAATAAATGGTGTTGGGAAAATTGGACAGCCACATGCAGAAAAATGAAATTGGACCATTTCCTTACAGCACACACAAAAATAGACTCAAAATGGATAAAGGACCTCAATATGAGAAAGGAATCCATCAAAATCCTTGAGGAGAACACAGGCAGCAATCTCTTCGACCTCAGCCGCAGCAACATCTTCCTAGAAACATCGCCAAAGGCAAGGGAAGCAAGGGCAAAAATGAACTATTGGGATTTCCTCAAGATCAAAAGCTTTTGCACAGCAAAGGAAACAGTTAACAAAACCAAAAGACAATGGGCAGAATGGGAAATGATATTTGCAAATGGCATATCAGATAAAGGGCTAGTGTCCAAAATCTATAAAGAACTTAGCAAACTCAACACCCAAAGAACAAACAATCCAGTCAAGAAATGGACAGAAGACATGAACAGACATTTCTGCAAAGAAGACATCCAGATGGCCAACAGACACATGAAAAAGTGCTCCACATCACTCGGCATCAGGGAAATACAAATCAAAACCACAATGCGATATCACCTCACACCAGTCAGAATGGCTAAAATGAACAAGTCAGGAACTGACAGATGCTGGCAAGGATGTGGAGAAAGGGGAACCCTCCTACACTGTTGGTAGGAATGCAAGCTGGTGCAACCACTCTGGAAAACAGCTTGGAGGTTCCTCAAAATGTTGAAAATAAAACTGCCCTATGACCCAGCAATTGCACTACTGGGTATTTACCCTAAAGATACAAACTTAGTGATCCGAAGGGGCATGTGCACCCAAATGTTTATAGCAGCAATGTCCACAATAGCCAAACTATGGAAAGAACCTAGATGTCCATCAACAGATGAATGGATAAAGAAGAAGTGGTATATATACACAATGGAATACTATGCAGCCGTCAAAAGAAATGAAATCTTGCCATTTGTGATGACGTGGACGGAGCTAGAGGGTATCATGCTTAGAGAATAAGTCAATCAGAGAAAGACAGCTATCATATGATCTCCCTGGTATGAGAAAGTGGAGATGCAACATGGGGGGTTGGGGGTAGGAGAAGAATGAATGAAACAAGATGGGATTGGGAGGGAGACAAACCATAAGTGACTCTTAATCTCACAAAACAAACTGAGGGTTGCTGGGGGGAGGTGGTTTGGGAGAGGGTGGTGGGTTTATGGATATTGGCAAGGGTATGTGCTATGGTGAGTGCTGTGAAGTGTGTAGACCTGGTGATTCACAGATCTGTACCCCTGGGGAGAAAAATACATTATATGTTTATAAAAATATAAAGAAAAGAAAAATTAAAAAAGGAAAAAAGATTCTTTCTCTCTCTGCCTCTACCCCTATATACTCTAATATATAAATAAATAAATAAATAATAAATAAATAAATAAATAAAACCTTAAAAAATTTTTTTAGATTGTGAAATAAAACAGAAGAGAAAGAGACTTAAACATCATATATTATATAATGAGTAATTATAAGATGAAAACCTGTGTATCTTCCATTAAGTCAAGAAAGAAAATCCCACCAACATCCCTGATGCCTTCCAATGTCTGCTTTACATTCTACCTTTCCCATCTTTCCACCATGGCCAAGCTAACCACTATTCAGACTTTGTGGTGATTTTTTCCTTGCTTTTCTGAATAGTCTTACCAATTTTACATGAATTACTAAACAATGTGTTTTAGTTCTTCCTCTTTTAAAAATTGAGATAATTATACTCCGTATTTCCTTCTTTCTGTCCCAGTTGTGTTTGCAAGGTTTACACATTCCGTAATGAGTATCTCTAATCATATCAGTGTATCAGCTTCCCCAATGAAAGTGGCATTTTGACTGTAATTTTACTGAAACTATAGATCAATTTGTCAATGATTTACATTTTAACAATTTGAATTAGCCAATTTTTGAATATGGGTATGTTTCCCTTTATTTAGCTCTTCCTTAATGTTTCTCAATGAATTTTATAATTGTTCTAATAGGTGTGCTATTTGATATATTACTAGGCACTTGGCATTTGGGGATACTATTGCAAATTATAATCTTTTTTATCATTTCATTTTGTAACTTTTGCTAGTACATAAAAATAAAAAAAGACTTTATATGTTGATCTTGTATCATCAAGCTTGGCTTAGTCATTCTCCTACTAATATTTCTGATTTACATACAGTCTGAGTTTAATTACTAATCATATTTCCTGTCAATAATTGCAGTTTTATTTTTACTTTTTTCAGTTCTTATGCATTTTATGTTCTTTTTTTTTTTTTTTCCTCACTGTGATGGCTGAAACCATCAATCAACACTTAAGTAGAAGTAAGGAGAGTTAAGTTGTTTCTGATTTCATAATATCTTTCTTAAGCGTGATATTTGCAGTGGGTTTATTTGTAGTTTGTCTTTATAAGCTTAATAACTTTCTTTCCATCCTTAGTTTGCTTAGAGAGTTTTATTATGTATGGGTGTTGAATTTTATAAAATGATTCTCTTCCTCTGTGGAGATAATTATACAATCATATATTTCAACTAATTCAGTGATAACATTAATTGGTCTTTTATTTCTTTTTTTTTTTTTTCAATCCTCAGGTGTACAGAATTAGATTAATTATAATTCTTGATTCAGGACACTATCTCTAGTTCATGCATGCTCACATTATATATCGCTCAGTTATTTTAGTTAGCTATTTTTAATACCATATTAAGTATGTGTCTCACTATCATGAAAAGCAATAGCTTTATCACTAATAATAACTGACATTTACTCACATGGCCAGCTTCCATTTCATTCCTGCCTACCCTAGCAAAAGTAATTCTGTGTCTTTCATTTTCTTTTTAAAACATTTATTATATTTTTCTTTTTTATTTGTATTTGTGAAAAGGATAGCATGGTGGCATTTACCTTTTCACATAATATTATATTGCTGAAATTTACCCATGTTACTGCATGAATTTATAATTCATTTGTTTTGACTACTACCTAGAATTTAGGTGTGAATATAACACAATTGTGTGAATATAACACAATTTATTTGTTTATTCTCATTTTAGAACATTTGGGATGCTTCCAAGTTTTTGTCATTATTAACAAGTTTTTATGAACATTCTTATGTGTTGATTAATTTGCTTAATATTAAAATAACTTGCATAATCTGGCATCAACAACTTAGAAATGCCTTTACTTTTCCTGTGGTGCTGGATTCAATTGCTAATATTTCTTTAGATTTTTCTGAAGGTTTCTAAAGGCATCTAGGTTAATATGCAATATTAGTCTGCATTTTTTTTTCTTACACTTCCCTTTCTGTATATATTCAGGTTATGATGGCAACATAGACTAAATTAGGAATTGCATACTCTTTTTCTGTTTTCAGGAAGCATTTGTATAAAACTGGAATTACTTATTTACTGAGTTTCGCAGAACTCAATGAAGACATTTGAATTTAGAGTTTTTTCTGTGAGAATATTTTCTTTTAATAAATGGTTCATTTTCTTTAGTTGTAATAGGATGATTTATAGTCACATTTTAATTTTTTTATTTTATTTTATTTTATTTCCTTTCAGTGTTCCAGAATTCATTGTTTATGCACTACACCCAGTGCTCCATGCAATACCCACCACCAGGCTCACCCAACCTCCCACCCCTTCCTCTCCAAAGCCCTCAGTTTATTTCTGAGTCCACAGTCTGTCATGGTTCATCTCCCCATCTGATTTCCCCCAACTCATTTCTCCTATCCAACTCCCAGTGTCCTCTCTGTTATTCCTTATGCTCCACAAGTAAGAGAAACCATATGATAATTGACTCTCTCTCTGCTTGACTTATTTCACTCAGCATAATCTCCTCCAGTCCCATCCAAGTTAATACAAAAGTTGGGCATTCATCCTTTCTGATGGAGGCATGATACTCCATTGTATATATGGACCATATCTTCTTTAGCCATTCATCTGATGAAGAGCATCTTGGTTCTTTCCACAGTTTGGCAATTGTGGCCATTGCTTCTATGAACATTGGAGTACATATGGCCGTTCTTTTCGCTACATCAGTATCTTTGGGGTAAATACCTAGTAGTGCAGTTGCAAGGTTATAGGGAAGCTCTATTTTTAATTTCTTAAGGAATCTCCACAGTTTTCCAAAGTGGCTGCACCGACTTGCCTTCCCACCAACAGTGTAAGAGGGTTTCCCTTTCTCCCCATCCTCTCCAACACTTGTTGTTCATTGTCTTGTTAATTTTGGCTATTCTAACTGGTGTAAGGTGGTATCTCAGTGGGGTTTTGATTTGAATCTCCCTGATGGCTAGTGATGATGAACATTTTTTCATGTGCCTGTTAGCTACTTGTATGTCTTCCTTGGAGAAGTGTCTGTTCATGTCTTCTGCCCATTTTTTGACATGAGTATCTGTTTTGTATGTGTTGAGTTTGAGTTCTTTATAGATCTTGGATATCAGCCCTTTGTCTGTACTGTCATTTGTGAATATCTTCTCCCATTCCATGGGTTACCTCTTTTTGGTTTTCCGTATAAACTATCATGTCGTCTGTGAAGAGAGAGAGTTTGACTTCTTCATTGCCAATTTGAATACCTTTTATTTATTTTTGTTGTCTGATTGCTATTGCTAGGACTCTAGTACTATGCTGAACCCCATTTTAATTTTTATCTTAAGTTGTTTTGGTAAATTATAGCTTTCTTAGCATTTATCCAGTTTTTTCTGTGTTTTTAAAAAATTTGTTTTAAGATTTTATTTAGTTGTGTGTGTGTGTGAGAGAGAGAGAATGAGCTAGAGAGAGTATGAGCAAGGATAGGGCAGAAGAAGAGGCAGACTCTCTGCTGAGCAGAGAGCCCAACTCAGGACTCCATCCTGGGACTTTGGGATCATGACTCAAGCTGAAGGCAGATGCTTAACTAACTGAGGCACCCAGGTGCCCTGTGTTTTCAGATTTATTGGTATAAATTTATTCTCAGTCTTCTCTTGGTATCTTTAAAATCTTCAGGGTTTGGGCGCCTGGGTGGCTCAGTGGGTTAAAGCCTCTGCCTTCAGCTCAGGTCATGGTCTCAGGATCCTGGGATCAAGTCCCGCATCAGGCTCTCTGCTCAGCAGGAGCCTGCTTCCCTTCCTCTCTCTCTGCCTGCCTCTCTACCTTCTTTGATCTCTGTCAAATAAATAAATAAAATCTTTAAAAAAAAATCTTGAGGGTTTATAGCCCTGGTTCATTTTTCATTCCTGAGATTAGTGCTTTTTTCTTTATCTTTCTTTATAGTTTTTCAATTTTATTTAGTCTTTTTGAACTGTGTTGACCCTGTCAATTGTAATTTCTTTTGTTGAATTCTGTTTGTATTTTTTCATTGTTTTCTGTATCTTGCTTAAATATGTATTTGGTATTTTGCAAATATATATTCTTTAGATCAAGTTTATTCATTGTTCAGTTCTTCCATACTTTTGCTGATATTTTTGTCTCCTTATTTCAATTACTAAGAGCCAATATGTAGTTACATTTAAAAAATGATTATAGAGTCTATTTCCTTGTATTGTGCTAATAATTCATTTTAATATTTTGAGGAAATTTTAATGGTGCATATAATCTTTACATTATTATATATGTATGTTATATATAGGTTTACACCATATATATGTGGTATTATATAGCGGTTTTCTATTTCTGGAAATGCTGTTTGCCTTTACAATTTGCTTTTCTCATAATAGTATAGAAACAACTGGTCTCTTATATTGTCATAGATACATTTTTTCCCCATTTGTTTCCTTTCAAGAATTTAGTATCTTTATGTTTTAGATGCCTCTTTTAAGTGCACATAAATTTTTTTTTTAAAGATTTATTTATTTGACAGAGAGAAATCACAAGTAGACAGAGAGGCAGCCAGAGAGCTGCAGAGAGCTCAATGTGGGACCCGATCCCAGGACCCTGAGATCATGACCTGAGCCGAAGGCAGCGGCTTAATCCACTGAGCCACCCAGGCGCCCCAGTGCACATAAATTTTTAAGAACACATCTAAACTTTTCTTTTTGAGTAGAGCATTCGATTCATGAACATTTAATATAAATGCTGATAAATTTATATCAGCTGATAAATGCTGATATAAATAATTTACATTAACCATCTAAATTTGTGTTTTAATTTTTACCCTTATTGCCTTTTTTGGTTGTATCAGTATTTTTTCACCATTTATTTTCCCCCGTAATTATGGAAGTTATAAACTCAGCTTTAACAGAGTGTTACTATAAGAATTTTAAGAAATACATCCTTATCAACATCTAATATTCGTATCTTTACTCTTCCCCATTTGCTTTATTTTCTTTATTCTTATCATCAATTAAGTGATTTTATTATGTTAAATTCTTCATATTTCCAGTTATTTAGTTCTCTTTTTTTAATTAAGGTTTTCTTTTATTTTAATTCCATTATAGTTAACACAGTGTTACATCAGTTTTAGGTGTACAGCATAGTGATTCAACAGTTCTATACATTACCCAGTGCTCAGTAGGATAAGTGCACTCTTTAATCCCCATTACCTGTTTCACCCATTCCGCAAACCCAATTCCCCTCTGGTAGCCATCAGTTTGTTCTCTATAGTTAAGAGTCTCTTGGTTTGTCTCTGCCACTGTTTTGGTGTTTTTTTTTTTCTCTTCCTGTGCTCATTTGTTTTGTTTCTTAAATTCCACATATGATGTGGTATTTATATTTCTCTGACTGATTTCACTTAGCTCTCTTTAATCTGTTCATACCATTTTTACTTTCAGTCATTTTTTTTAAAAGATTTTATTTATTTGACAGAGAGAAATCACAAGTAGATGGAGAGGCAGGCAGAGAGAGAGAGGGAAGCAGGCTCCCTGCTGAGCAGAGAGCCCGATGCGGGACCCGATCCCAGGACCCTGAGATCATGACCCGAGCCGAAGGCAGCGGCTTAACCCACTGAGCCACCCAGGCGCCCTCAGTCATTATTTTTATTTATAGAATATCTATTTGATTTTTTTCCCCAAATGTGCCTTGTCATTTAAATAATTGTTTTGCTCCCTCTTGTAATTTTAAAACTTGAGATTTTTTTTTTACTTTTATTTCTTAAAACATAATAAACATAGTTGTTTAATGGCCTATGTCTGATAATTCTAATATTTTAATATTTTGAGAGACTGTGTTGTTTCTGCTGATTCTCACTCTTAATATCTTATTTCCTTGCATATCCTGGGCATCGCTAGCTCTATAATAGGCAGTTTGTATATGAAAATACATTATAGAAATAATTTGAGACTTAAGGTGATGGTTTTATTCTTCAGAGTGATTTTGTTTGTTTCTTCTGCTGTGTGCTTCCAATCTTTCTCAGTACACTTCAAGCCTTCATGTATCATAAACTACCCAGAATGAAGTAATAAATCTAGGATAAGAGTTCATGCAAAGGCTATTTTTTTGAAAGTTGACCCTGTCATAAGAGTGTGGCCTTTCATGTGCTCAACTTAATGCCAGGGCTGATTTAGCAGGGTCCCCCCACTTTTGGGGGACTGAGCTTTCATCTTGAATCACCAACTGCTCAAGGTTTTCAATTCAGAATTCACTGGCAGACTTCTTCTAAGCAATACCATCTTTACCTAATTCTGAAACCTGAAAGTACATCTGCCTAGAATAGTCACTCTTCATCTGCTTAATTTTTCTTACTCCTTAGGACTCGGTTTAGACATTTTTCTAGTAAAGCCTTCCTAAGACTTCAGATATTGTCTAACTGGCTTTCTTTGCTCTCATAGACTCTTCTTCCTCTATTATAGCACACATTCTACATTGTAATTTATACTTGCTTATCTACACCCATTGGTTGACAAGCTCCTTGAAGACAGGAACTATAATGATTTTTTATCATTTAATCATTATCCAGTACAATTCATGGCATACAGTAGACATTAAATAGGTATCTGATGAATAAATGAATGAACATTCTATAACCTCAGGAAACAGACGAAACAATACAAGTTGAAAATAAGGTCATGCATTTTAAATATACTCATACAGAAATATTATTTCTGTATATATTGAAACTCTACCAAACAAAACAGCAATGTCTGCAGATGTTTATAGAGCGCTGATGTATGCAGAATGCTATACTGTAAATAGGGCACTGAAACTTATTTATGGGCTGGTGAGACAAAAACCAGCCTTGAATGTAATTCTTTATATATGGTCATGGGTTTTACTTCACCAGTGAACATGCTTAAACTTTCACATTGCTTTAAAAAATAAAAGTGAAGAAATTACAGATAAGAAGCAATGTGCATGTTTTGTTGCATAGCAGTTTTAAGAGAGGTTCAAAGAAGTGGAGGACGAGCAAGAGGGTTAAGGGAGTATATCTGCAAAGAATGTAAGTGCTTAAGGTGGGGAGTCTTAAATAGATTATTGTGTCTCAAATTGCCAATATAGTTGTACATAATAGTAACACTCAATAAGCATTTATAGAAGAGAGACAGGAAAGAAGGAGAGAAGGAGGAAGCAAGCAAGCAATGGGTTTCCTTTTTCTTAGATCTAGGCTTTTAATACATATATAACTATAAAAACTCAACCCGATTACAACTCTGTTCTCAGTAGTCAGTCTTATAATAGCTAAAGACAGAAGTATGATTTCCTACTTATCTCTGAAATTCGATCCTGGATCCTACTGACATATTCAACGGGTTTCAATTTGATTAGACTATCTTTTAAGACAGGTGCACTCAACTGATCATCGTACAGCACATGCAATCTTATTTCTGAATCATTCTTTTATCCCAGATACTGTGTTTCTTTTAATTCTGTCTGAAGCTAGATTATTTTGATAGTCCAAATTGAGCTGAATATCAGAAACATCTACATTAATATAGGCCTCCCATTTTTTAACACTAGTGTAGGATTTTAAATTTGCCCCTGTTAAATGTATTTCCTTATTTTTTTCTAGTTTTAGACTATTTTTTCCAGCTTGCTGTGATCTTCTTGAGTCATAATTTTTGTCATTCAAATTTTATATTTCTCAACCTTTTATTAGCCACAAATTTTATAGGCAAATTTTCTTAATGTGTTTTTCTTTAAATCGTCAATAAAATGAACAGAGTAAGATTGAACACAGACCTGGCAACCTGCCACTGTTTCTCTTCCCTATACCTGCAGGCAGGCATCATGGCTCTTGCTATTTATTACTTTTGGGGAATGGCAATTCAACAAGCTACAACTCTACCTCTAAACATAAGAAATTCTCAGCAGTTTTTATCAGATACACTGAAATTAAGATGCTCCCTGAAACAACATTACTCTCACTTATCAAAATTAAACTCCTCATCAGAACAGGAATTGTTAATTTGTATGACTTCTTGAAACCATTTTGGCTCTTAGTGATTTCCATACTTACCCTAATAGTCCTAATCTGTTCAGTAATCCATTATAGAAGTTTTCCAATTGGTGGCATTAAATTTATCAGCATATTGTCTTCAAAGGTGTAAAATGTGACTTTGGAAATTGAAACATTTGATACTCTTCACACTTTAAGTTTTTTTTTTTCCCCTCCATAAGTTTATCATAGCAAGTCAACAACATCAGTAGAGCTTATCTTCCAGATGTTTAATAACTTAGGATATATCCATACACAGACACACATACATACACATACATTTATGTATTCATGTGTATATTTTATTGCTTTTTATTTATTCAAATGTTATGGAACCGTATTATAGACACTATTCTGCACAATCCTTTCTTTTTTCATTTTATTTTATTTCTTTTCAGTGTTCCAAAATGTATTGTTTATGTACCACACCCAGTGCTCCATGCAATATGCGCCCTCCATAATACCCCCCACCAGGCTCACCCATGCCCCCATCCCCCCCAAAACCCTCAGTTTGTTGTACAATTCTTTTTTTTTTTTAAATAATGTATTTTGGAGATCTTTCCTCATTGCACAGGTGAACTATAATTTATGTAGCCACTCTCTTATTGTTACACATTTATTTGTTTTCAACTGTTTACAGTGAACATTTTTTTACATGTATTATTTCACATCTGTATGAAGCTGAGTCTATGATGTAATTATTGGGTAAAAGGGAATGTGTATTTTTAATGTTGATAGGTGTTAATAAATTGCTTTTCTTTTAAGTTGTACCAAATTGTACTATCACTAGTAATGCATGGGATTATTTCATAACTTCTTTTATCAGACACATTTACCAATAGAATATATTATCAACGTTTTCAGTCCTTGCTTTTGATAGATTAAAAAAGTGGTGATCGTTTGTAGTCTTCGTTTGTATTTTTCTCATTCTGGGTAATATTGATAATTTTTTTAATTTGGCAATGATGGGCTTTTTTCTTTTTTGGCATGCAAAGTATTTTATTTTTATGTAGTTGAACTTACTGATCTTTGTGTTTGTGGCTTCCAGGATTTGTATTATAATTAGAAATTCTCTTCTTCTCTGACATTATTGGGGGGGGGACCCAAACCGGTTTGTTTAGTGTTTTTGTCTTCCTCTGGTAGTTTTATTACTTCATTTCTTTGTGTTTAAGCCTTTGATTTATCTAAAATTTCTTTTGCTTTAGAGTGTAAGGTAAATCTCCCACTCTTTTTCTTTAAGTTGGAAATCTACTAGTCTTACCATCACTTGTTAAATGTGCCATCATTTTTTCCACAAACTTGAAATGCCATAATCATCAAATACTAATCTCTAGACTTTTTAGTTTTTCTTAGTGATGCATAGTTTTCATCCTCTACCAGTACTAAATTGTTTTAGTTACTGAAATTTTGTAATACATTTTAGTATCTGGAATAATTGTCCCCACTCTTTTTTTCTTTCATTTTCAGAAGTTTTTGGCTATCTATTTGAATTGTATTTATTTTGGAGGGAGGAGACTAAATTGTCCTGTGCTCATTTCTCTGTGTTTGCACTATTGATTTATTTATTATCAAGTTTTTGTTTAAGTTCTAATTAGTTAACACATGCAGTAAAATTGGTTTCAGGTACAGAATTTAGTGAATCATCACTTAAAACCGTCAGTGCTCTTCACAAGTGAATTTATGTTACTTAAAAAATTCTGTTGACATTTTTGTTAAGCTCAAATTCTCTTCTTTTTTTCCTGATTTGCATTCTGCTGTTTATGTTATTTTTTCAAATTCTCTTACCAGCAGTTCTATCTCTTCCTTGATGTCTTGCTTCACAAATAGTATAGAAATCCCCTGCCTTTTGTATTTCTTTAACATTTTTCTCAAGTCTCACCTAATCATGTTTTTCTGATTGATTCTAGATAATTTCAGAAATTAAAAGTGTTTAATATTCTCGTGACCATCTTTGGTTTGGAATCCATCTTGTATCTTTTTGTCCATTATCTTTTCAATGATGGTGCTATTGGATTTAGTTCAGATTAGAACTAACATCTTCACAAAAGTATATAGAATGTACAGAAATGGGCTTCTAGGTTATATCTTCTATGACCTAAGGTCAGGCTCAATTGATCGTAAAGCTATGCCTGAGAAACCCTTGAGAACACTCAATGAGTTATTATAATCTAAGAGTTTACATCTTTCTCAGGTTTAAGAAGAGTAGATTAAATATAATTATGAATGAAACCAAGCCATTTATTCTTTAAATTTAATTATTTAAGGAAAACAGTTTTGGGGGAAACTAAGAAAGAACTGCTGAGAAATCTGGATGGTGTAATAAGAGGATTAATGATGGTTCATTAAATAGAATTATTTAAGTCTATCAAATGGATATTAGAATAATTAATTATGTTAATAATTAATTAAGTGGACATTAGAATAATTGATAGAGGAAAAAAGGTGGTAGGATCGGGAAAACAGGACTCCCAGTAATCTCAAATTAACTTTCATTCTTAAATGGGTAGTGACCAGTACAATGTACATAGAATTCATCTAACTCTGTATGTGCAGAGTCTAAACAAGTATTAATGCATCCTTTTGTAGAGACTGCCTTTACTCATTCTATATTAGGCTGGAACATTAAGAATTTCGAGAGGTGTCTGGGTGGCTCAGTCGGCTAAGTGTCTGCCTTTAGCTCAGGTCATGATCTCAGAGTCCTGGGATCAAGCCCCGCATCGGACTCCCTGCTCAGTGGAAAGCTGCTTCTACTTCTCCTCCCCCTCCGTCCTTCTCCCATCCCCTCTCTGTTTCTCTTTCTCAAATAAATAAGAAAATCTTAAAAAAAAAAAAGTCATAATTTGATCACAGTCAGTAGAGTAACAAAGAAGTAAAGAAATGTGAGAATTATCAGGTCAGTTTCCCAAGCTGAATCACATTAAGTTATCTATCTATCTATCTATCTATCTATGTAATAGTCTCATTATTTAGTTATATTTTATCTTAACGACCTATGTATGAACATAGAAGTTTTACTTTGGCTTTAGGGTAATGTATACTTCACCATTTTAAGACTGTTTGTAAAGGATCTTAAGAAATATTTAGCTTCCCCCCCACCTTGAGTAGAACTAAATAATAAGATATTCTGAGTTTTAGCCTTCTGTAAAAGAATGCGAGAAATTTATGTTTTCTTACGATAAATACATTTATCGTATGAAGAAGAGCTGGAAGCTGCCAGAATAAGATATTAATATATCCGTAATGTTTATTCTCTTAAAAAAAAAAAAACAGCTGGCTGTCACATTGAAAAAATCTATTTTTGCTGCTTTTTTCCAGCTTCTGTAACTTAGTTTGCTGCACACTGTGTTTTAAAAAGCCAATTCAGATAAGACATTTAGTGTCATCATTTAGACATGCCATTTTCTCCTGCTACAAGAAATTTAAGTGACAGCAATATAGTTTGAACAATTTCTGAAAACGCACTTTTTCTTTTTAATCTATACACAAACTCAATTAGTGTTCAGGTCAGTAAGTGGGAAGGCATTTATAGAATCAATCATTTTGGGTTAAGGAGTAGACACCCTGCAAGCTTACTAATGGAATGGAAATAATGCCCTGGAACCTCTCCAAACAGTAACAGTCTCAATGGAGCAATTAAATATGTATGAAGAATGTTTGCTGAGAAGTTCAAACACATCAACCTGGGGTTTATATTTTTGGTTTAATTTATTCAGCACCTTCCAGTGAGCTTATGCTTGTTGGTCTAAAAACATTTCTGGGCCTTGGGTCCACTGCACTCTACACAGAGCATTTACTGACAATTACTCAGACACAAGGGTTGCTTTTAACCATCTCAAGAAGTACAGGGGAAAGAGGGAGAATGGGAGTTTGGGATTAGCATTGAGGTAGCCAACACTGCCTCATTAATAAATTCGGCACTACTAAGAGTATGTCAGACAGTCTTCAGCCCATTTATTGGAAAGTATCACCATTAGCAAACTCCCATGTCTCCTCACAGCAGTGGTATTTAGATCCTCAAATTACAATTCACTTAAGTTATTGCTATCATCTGTATCTTTAGATCATTACTTTTTCCTCACAAAGAGAAGTCTATGTGGTAGTGACTAGCTACACTTTTTAGGCCATTAGCGAAAAATGGAGCTATTATAATATTACTGATTAAATCAAGTATAAAAGAGTGCTTTGGTAAAAAGAGTATTTTGCAGAGGGGGGAGGGATGGGGTGGGAGGGTGGGTGATTTCTTTCGTAAGTGTAAAATAAATGAACACACGTTGGATGCCAAATTTTACAAAATATTTTTGGGGAAAAAGAAAAGCACAACAGAATGAGGAGGTAAGATTTTCTTCTATGCTCTAATCTCCTATTAATGACAGAAAACATAAAGACATCTAATAGAGGTGGTTTTCTGTCTGTTTTTCTGGGGGTCTGCGTTTAAGCATTTGTGGGACACTTCTCATTATCTCTCAGAGAACACACTTACTCAGTATTATCGTAGGCTGAAGTCTGCGGGAGATGGAATTCTCAAACAACTAGAATCTATATAATGTGCAAAATACCCGAAGAGGGTCAAGATTTTGAGAGGGCTCTCAGTGACATGATTGCACTGGTAGATGTCCCAACACTTCCCCCATTACATCTAATCTCATCCTAGGAAGCAGTGGCGTTATGGGGCTGAGAGCCGGTACTCCGGAGTGAATGACAATTCTGATGGATGCACTACAAAACCCAGGCATTCATCTTTGAAATAGATTTACAACATTATTAAAGGAAAAGGCTGAAGCATCACCATAATTTAACTGGATATAAAATGAAAACAGGCCTTCTCAAATGGAAACCTGAAATCCCAGGGAGGCATTTAAAAGGTGGTTACTGACAGATCTGTCATGGCCAATTTATGAGCTGTGAAAGCTCCGTGCTTTCAAAGCTTCCTTCAGGACACCGGCATTTAAGGCTCATAAGGCCATCGGTTGGATGCTCTCCTTATCCTGAGGAAATCCTGAGGGTGGTTGTAAGATGATAGATTTAGCTCCCCAGAGACCTGGCATTTAATCGTCTGTGATAGCAACATGAGGCCAGGTGTGGTTTGACCAGTGTCCCAGATCACCGAGGAAACGTTTTACAGCTCACTCCTTCAGAGGGAAGGTAGAGTTTTAAAAACTATATATTACTTTGTAACGTTGGTCACAGAATAATTGGAAAGAATGAGTAATCTCATTAGCTGACCCCGGACATACCAGCAGTCCTAATGGATCTTCTAGGTGGCCGCAGGAAATGGTACTCGGGTCAAGCGCAAATTTCTGAGGCTACAAACAAGTAGATAAAGTAAAGCGCCCAGCAGTATTAGGGTCCTGCAATGCCGGTTGGGTTAGATCACTCTCCGGGACATTTACTCTCAGCAGTAATACCCTAACTTCACCCTCATCGCTCCTGCTTCTAGCCTCTTCAATTACAGGAAAGAAAGGAAAAGGTAATAACTGACAGGCTTCTCGGCATAGTGCTTGGAGCTTTAGAGCATCTGGCCCAACCCCCATTTCCTGTTTTCCATCCCTCAGCATATGTAAACTCCATGTGACCCTCCTTAGTCTTCTCCTAAGTCCACAAACTCAGTTCGCATTCCTCTCGGGTGACTTAAGCCATGTTCCAACCTGGCCGAGATGGCCTTCGTCCCTTTACCACCTATTAAACTTCAACCATATCCAAAGATTCAGCTTAAATGCCATTTTTATGAAGTCCTTCCCCATCCCTATTATATATTCAGGATTCCGTCTCTGTTTTCCCATTGCATGGTTTATTCTTACGTGATAGAATTATTTCCTCCTATTGGAGTTTGAGGTTTGCATGGACTTGATTTACACCCAGGGTGGAATCCGTTTCCCAGCTAAATGACCTGGAGCACCCTGTTTAACCCGCCGAGCCTCAGGATTTTTTTTTTCCTCCGCAGGGTTGTGGGAAGCACCTAACAGTGTCTGACACAAAATAGGTAATTAAAATGCATTCAAGAAACGTCAGGCCCACAGTCCAAAAAAAAAAAAGTCATTGTTCCTCAACAAAATGAGAACAATAAAGATTAAGAAGTAAGATTTTGTTGTTGTTTATAGTAATTACTCAGCAAAAAGAAAAAGGGGGAGGAGGAGGAGAGGGAGAAAGAAGGAAAAAAAGTAATTCTCTCTAATTAACCCTCTAAAAACATTACTGATGTGTGAAATACAAATGTTTAAGAACCAGTGCATTTTTTGAACTTATGTTTTAAAATGAAATGTGTCTAACACTACTTTCTTACTTTTTATAAAACTCCCTGTCAAAACACAGGAAAGGAATAAACAAGTGAGAATGTTTTTGGTTGTTTTTATTGAGATATAATTGACATAACATTATGTAAATTTGAGGTAGACAGTGCATTGGTTGGATATATTTGTATATTGCAATATGGTTACTTTTTCAAATGGTTAATCCGTTATTAATGAAAAGGATATGTGTCTTGGGGCACCTGGGTGGCCCAGTGGGTTAAAGCCTCTGCCTTTGGCTCAGGTCATGATCCCAGGGTCCTGGGATGGAGCCCCGCATCGGGCTCTCTGCTCATCGGGAAGCCTGCTTCCTCCCCTTTCTCTCTGCCTACTTGTGAACTCTGTCAAATAAATAAATAAAAATCTTAAAAAAAAAAAAAAGGGATATGTATCTTTTGGGGGAGGATTTATTTGACCTGATTTATTTTTTCTAATTATGCAGTTAAAATTAAAACATTCTGGTATTGGCCTGAGAATCAAAAGGCAGAACAAAGTATCAAGCAGATAGTGCTGAATTTTTAAAATTTATTTTATTTTTTTTCAGTATAACAGAATTTATTGTTTATGCACCACACCCAGTGCTCCATGCAATACGCACCTCCATAATACCCACCACGAGGCTCATTTGTCTGTTGAAGGGCATCTTGGTTCTTTCCACAGTCTGGCGACTGTGGCCATTGTTCCTAAGAACAGTGGGGTACAGATGGCCCTTCTTTTCACTACATCAGTGTCTTTGGGGTAAATACCCAGTAGTGCACTATTTGGAGAGGATGTTCAGGATAATCAACTTAAAATGTGGGCTCCTATGATTTATGCAAAGTTCACCCTGCCCTAAGGACATATCTCAAGGTGCTAAGTGGCCGTCCACGGAACACTCTGAAGCCAGCACCGTGAGCATTTCAAGAGGTGGAGAAAAAGCTGGAAATGGGGGACGAGCCAGATGCTCTGTTAAACACTGTGCTAAAGAGGCCTGCAGGCTTTTTTCCCTATAAATAATGAGGCAGGGGTTGATGATGGTGGGGTGGGGATAGATTTACAGGAGCCTCCCCAAATTGAAAGCTCTAAAGGCAGAGTTGCTGATTTTCAGATGTTAGTTGTAAAGAGCTGCTATTCCCACAGGCAAATCTAAGTGGTCTGCTCCAGGAGATTAAAGACCGGGAATGCTTGATTGGCTTGATGGAATCCACAGGCAAATTGGTATTCCCTAGGTGCTTGTATGCTTACTTCATGCCTTTCTCATGGTATCTCTCTGCAGCTGATGTTGTTATTTACACGGTGCACTTAGAAATTTGGGGCATAGAGAGATTAGGTAATTTGTTTAAGGCCACCCACTAGTAAGTAGAAGATCCACAGATACCAGGTGTGACCTCAGAACGTGCACAAAAGCCACCATGCTCTTATACACACACCTCCAATACACACAAACACACAGAAAAAATCAAAGAAACATCACAAAAGCATGAAGAAAGATCTTCTTGTCAATAGAGGAGCTTGGAAAAATATGTCTTTTGAAAAAAGTCACGTTTGACTCTCATTTCTTCCCATTTTCCCCATTTGATTGAAAAAAAAAAAGGCAGGCTGAGGAACTCAAAGCAATAATAAGCACTATGAAACACTATGAAACAAAGAAAAAGAAATGTAGATGAAAGTGGCATACGGATAGGGTCATCTGGGTGTCTCAGTCGGTTGCCTTTGAGTAGTTGACTCTTGGTTTCAGGTCAGGTCATGATCTCGGGGTCCTGGGATCGAGCCTCCACCATTGTCCATCAGGTTCCACATTCAGCCCAGAATCTGAGATATTCTCTCTCCTTCTCTCTCTGCCCCTGCCTGCTCTCACGTGCTTTTTCTTTCTCTCTCTCAAATAAATGAATTAATCTTTAAAATAAAATGATATTTGACTGAATAATTAAGTACAGTCAGAACTGTAACAGATTTCTAATCATAAAAGGGAAAAGAATCACAAATGGAAAGATTGATATATTGACTACATAATATATATGTGCATATTCTTTTTTTAAAAGATTTTATGTATTATTTATTTGACAGAGAGATAGAAAGAGAGCACAAGTAGGCAGAGCAGCAGGCAGAGGAAGAGGGGAGAAACAGACTCTCCACTGATGTGGGGCTCCATCCCAAGTCGTTGGGATCAAGACCTGAGCCGAGGGCAGCTGCTTAACTGACTGAGCCACCCAGGCACCCCATACACATATATTCTTGATAGAAAAATTACAAAAATTTATTGAAGGGCACGCTAGGAAAATATTTCTTATCAATCAGTCAATCAGTATGAAAAGGAGAAGATTAATATTCTCAGTAGGGAATTAGCTAGAAAAACAAGGAAAATAGACAAGATTATAAAAGTGCATATAAATGACTACTAGACTAATAAAATTAACAAGTTCATTACTGATCATAAAGAGTCAAATGAAAACTACAAAATACTATTTTCACCTGTCAAATTGGCCTGGATTTTAAACCCTTCTGTTGGGTAATGAGAATAGACATTCTCATACGCTGCTATGACTATGACTGTAATTTGAGTCAATATTCAAAGAAATAAATTTTATCTATAGAAATTACTCATAAAGTAGTCATATGCTTTTTTTTTTTTTTTTGGTAATTCTTCTGCTTCTAGGAGTATGGCTTATGAAAGTACTAGATGTTGTGTAAGATCTAGAATGCCCTAAGATATTAGAAACAACTCCGTGTCAGATAATAAATCCAAATAGGTTAAATAAATTTGTGTTGTGGAATATTACAGGGCTATTTGAGATAGTGTTTTTGAAGGATATTAAAGTTTTCTGATAACTCATCATAATTTCACCAGTTAAGTGAAAAAGCAAAATACAAACTTAGACATGGCAGAAGCACAGTTTCATAACATACACAAGCCACACACTTGAACATACATATGCAAACATGCCTAGCTATGGAGAAAATACTGTAATGAAATACAACCAAAGAATAGAAAATGCTGGTAGGAAAATTGTCAAATTACCATAGGAGTAATTTTATTTTCTACATACTTCTCCTTAATTTTCTATGAACATTTAAAAAGTAATTTTGAAATGGGGGCACCAAGGTGGCTCAGTCTGTTAAGTGTCTGCCTTCAGCTCAGGTCATGATACCCCAGTCCTGGGATCCAGCCCCACATCAGGCTCCCTGCTCAGTGGGAGCTCTCCCTCTACTCCTGCTGGTGTGCTCTCTCTCTCACTCACTCTTTCTCAAATAAGTAAAATCTTTAAAAAAAAATTTTGAAATGGAAAAGAAGTTTTGAAAAACAACCCTCTCCTATTTCAGAGTAAGGCTACATCACTATACACTGATGAAAGCCATGGATTGTTGGTCTGTGAAGTGAACGGTTAGTCACCTGATTTAGTATATGTACTGCCGAAGCGAGCACTAGTCACCTGATTTAGAGAGCCAATCCAGACAAGCCCTTAGATCCCTAAGGGCATTTTATGGAATTATTTATATCAGTAATTTTTTTAAAAGATTTTATTTATTTATTTGACAGAGAAAGATCGCAAGTAGGCAGAGAGGCAGGCAGAGAGAAAGAGAGGGAAGCAGGCTCCCTGCTGAACAGAGACGCCCCCCCTCCCCCATGTGGGGCTCCATCCCAGGACCCTGAGATCATGACCTGAGCTGAAGGCAGAGGCTTAACCCACTGAGCCACCCAGGCGCCCTTGGAATTATTTATATCAGTAATTTTTAATTCCAGTTATATTACCAGAAACACTAGTTAGGGACATCATTTGTGGTCAGCAGTTTTGGAAAAACTTTTTATTTTTAAATATACACACATTCACACATACTATATGTACACACATCTATACATACATAAACACTTACAAAGATGTATATATAATTTGTATTTACCTAAACATATATGAATTTTATATGTAAAGGTATGTACATGTATAATAATGACAAACATATTTTAAAAGGAATAGAACAATTTTCCTGAATGTTTTATTACATTTCTGTCTTTTTAAAAATTGTAACCATATGTAGCCCATAGTACTTAAAGCTCTGTTGGTCAGATACATGAAATTTCATCACTATACTTAAACTGGTTGGTATTGAATGTGGGCCTAAAATGTCATGTTTTAACCTTTTAGATATGAAAAAGTGAAGAAATATTCAATCGCATATTTCAATAAAGCTAAATTTCATTTTCAGCCTCAACTCATTATGATTTGATCAGAATCACAGATGAAATTACTCTTATAAATAATACATGGGTATTTCATCTGGATTTTGATGTAGATTTATACAATGTGGAATTTTACTGCCTTATATTACTATGCATTCTTGGATTTTATACCAAAAGTTATGGCCAGTAATAATATAATGCATTAGAATTTAGCATGATGTCATGAATCCCCAAAAGAATTTACAGATACAATTAAAAGTATAAAATCACATGAGCTTTTATTTTACTTGATTCCTGCTTCCGAAAATGCCATTTTTGTGATAATAAAAGAAATGTTTCTATTAAAAAATCAATGCCTTTGAAGAATTTTCATTATCTTAAAAAATTCACAATTGTTTCTACATGCTATTGATTGTACCAGTCCCAGTACGTGATGATAATTTGTTTGGTGTTCAGCCTTTCTCAAAAGGGTTTACAGCTTGGACATTATTTAGATAAATAGCCCATTCTACTCCTAGTCCCTACCCTTCTCCAGGCCTATAAATGGTTCCCTGCTGCCCCGAGCAAAGGACCTCTATCCAAAACCTTCCCTCGCATAAAGGAGAAAGGATTCATGAGATACGTATTATACACCAGATGCTTCTGCATATGCCACTTCACTGGATCCTTAAATAGCCCATAGAGTAGGCCACATCACGGGCAAAGAAAAGAGACACAAATAGAAGATATTGCACACCAGTGAGAATTTTTGTCTTTCCCAAATCAGCGACTCCAACCCAGAGACCACATGACCCATGTTTCTACTGGGTGAGAAAAAACGTATCACTCAGGAGAAACTTTTCTATTTCCCCAGAACAGAGAGATAATGGGAAATAAGGAGAAAATCCATAAGAAAATATGGTGTTTCTATTTTAAATAGAGTATGTACTGTGCACATATATTCTGGGATTAAGCCAAAATTATTTCTGCCACGATTGTTCCCATCTCATTGCTGTTCAGTAATAACTGTTAGTTTTCATAGTCTTTTTTAGAACAGTTTCAACCCTGTTTTTTTATAATAAGCAGATTCAGAAAACCTGGAGATTATTTAGATTTGCTACTTCTATGGAAAGATAAAACATAATTGGAAATGGAGAAATGTTGCTCAAAGGGAACAAAGATTCAGTTATGAATAAGGAATAAATGCTGGGGGGAGGGGTTGTCTGAGGCACAGCATGATGACCAGGGTTAATGATATTGTTTCGTATACCTGAAATTTTCCAAGAGGACAGATCTTTTTAGAAATTTTTTAAAGTTTTTAATTTAAAGTTTTAATTTAGTTTTTAATTTAAAGTTTTAAAATTTAATTTAAAGTGTTAATATACAGTGTTATATTGGTTTCAGGTGTACATTATAGTGATTCAGCCCTTCCATACAGCTCCCAGTGCTAATCACAAGTCCTCTCCTTAATCCCCATCTCCTGTTTTCACCCAGCTCCGCACACACTTCCCCTCTGGTAAGCATTGTTTGTCCTCTACACTTAAGAGTCTGTGTCTTGTCTCTCTCACTCTCCCCCACTCTTTTCCCCTTTCCTCTTTTCTTTCTCCCTTTAATTCCACATATGAGTGAAATCATATGGTATCTGTCTTCCTCTGACTTATTTCTCTTAGCATTTATACTCTCTAGCTCCATCCATGCCATTGCAAATGGCAAGATTTCATTCTTTTTATAGCTGAATAATATTCATATTCATACACATACATATATATGTATGTATATTTGTGTGTGTGTGTATATGTATATATATATATATACACACCATATCTTCTTTCTCTATTCATCAGTTGATGGACACTTGATCTGCTTCCATTTCTTGGGTATTGTGAATAGTGTTGGTATAAACATAGCAGAGCGTGTATCCCTTTGAATTTGTGTTTTTGTATTCATTACGTAAATGCTCAGTAATGCAATTGCTGGATTGTAAGGTAGTTCTATTTTTAACTTTTTCAGGAAATTCCATACTGTTTTGCACATCGGCTACATCATTCTCGTTCCCACAACAGTGCATGAGTAATCCCTTTTTCTCCACATCTTCACCAACACCTATAGTTTTCTGAGTTTTTGATTTTAGCCATTTTGACAGGTGTGAAGTGTTACCTCATTGTGGTTTTGATTTGCATTTCCCTGATGCTGAGTGATGTTGAGCATCTCTTCATGTGTCTCTGAGCCATCTGGATGTCTTTGGAGGAATGGCTGTTCACGTCTTCTGCCCATTTTTTAATTAGATTTTTTTTGGTGTTGAGTTTGGTCAGTTCTTTATATATTTGTATATATTTGGGATACTAACCCTTTATCAGTTATATCATTTGTAAATATCTTCTCCCATTTTGTAGGTTGTCTTTGGTTTTGTTGACTGTTTCCTTTGTCGTGCAGCAACTTTTTATTTTGATGTAGTCCCAATAGTTTATTTTTGCTTTTGTTTCCCTTGCCTCAGGAGACCTAGAAAATAGTCACTATGGCTCATGTCGCAGAAGTTGCTGCTGGTGTTCTAGAGAGTAGATCTTATATGTTCTCAACAAATACACATAAAAAGATAACTATGTGAAGTAATGGATATGTTAATTAGTTTGATTGTGGTAATCATTTCACAATGTGTATGTATATCAAGACATCACATTGTACACCCCAAATATAAGTAATTTGTCAACTATACCTCAGTAAAATTGAAAAAAAATTTTAAAAATTAATAAATTACACTATATATAAAAAATAATTTGGAATATTACTTTTTCATGACAGAAACTTAATTGCCTTTTTTCTAGGAATTGTCTTATCTCTTAGTTTCAAATTCAACTCCATAGGTACAAAACATCAAGGAGGCATTTATGAACAAGATACATCTGTGGCATAAATATTTTATGCTAGACAATACAAACCCTTACAAAGCATAAGAGAATCCCCCTACTCATTTCATTAGGTTGTAAGTGTATGTGTTCATATTCTTGCTTTCACTTAGTTTTCGTTACCTTTGGCAATAACTCTCTATAATATGTGAACACACATGGCCTCCCTGAATAATGGCTGTCCTATTTCTTTCAATAGTTTGAAAGACTTGAAGCTCATATGGCTGATTATGAAGTTTAATTCACTTATGAAAAAAAAATTTTCCTTCTTCCCTGATGACATATGGTGTGTATTCTAGGGAAATATTTTTAACATTAAAACATCACCAGGGGAAAAAAAAGATTAGAGTGTTTTGACATTTCTTTTATTTAAACCCTTACAGGAGAAAAAAAATCAACCTTGTTAGATGAAAGAATCTATATTTATTCAAACTCTTTTGAAGAAACATTAAAGATGGGTTCAAAACATTTGTAATTACATTTTACCTTGGAAAGCTTTTCATAATTCAACAGTCAAGGTTTCTTTTAAGGCTTCTCAATGGAGAAGATAGATTTCCTTGGGAATCACGTCTAAAACTAAGAGTATCAGCAAATGTGTAATAGTGGCTGTGCCCCAAGCTCCTGGAACACTGAGATGAATATTCAACAATTAGCCCACTCATCCAAATCTTTCTTCAGGATGCATTTTCCAGGGAGGGAGCCACCAGCTTCCTCTGGCTACTGAGCAGGTAGACTATGACTAGTCTGAACTGAGATGCTCAGTAAATGTAAACTACACAGCAGATTTCAAGGATTTAGTAAGAGAAAAAAGAACATGAAATACCATAAGTTCATATCGCTCATATGTTATAATGATAATATTTTAGATATATGGGGCTGAATATATTATTTAAATTAGATTATTTTCACTTCTTAAAAATGTGACTACTAGAGAGTTTAATTTTACATATGTGGCTCCAATGTACGATGTATGTTCTATTTCCATCTTTGTGTATAAAACATTTTAAAAATGTGCTTCACTTTTCATAGTGGCGCCCATTGTTCCCTATAATGTTTCCAAGTCATTGTTTTTTACAAAGTTACCTGTCAGGTGGAGCTGCTTTCTTAATAGACTGAGCTGGTTCTCAGTGGTGAGGTGCCCAGCCTGGTCTTAAGTGCTCTAGCTACATATTACAGCAACTGCAATATGAATCCCTACAGTGTGCTAGGTGAGTTAGGTAAATTATCTCATGTACCCTTGACAACATGCCGTGATGTAGTTATTGGAACGCAGTAACTACATCACGTAGCTGAAGTCGTAGTTGTGTAGTTACAGGTTTAAGATTATGAAACTGAATCTCAGATGGCTGGAGTGACTATGTGGCTGAGTCAGGATTCTAAAGAGTTTTGTCCATGTTTTTTTTCACTCTGCAACTTCCTTTCTTCTATCTCAAGGCTTTCTAAGAAATCCGTCAAGAGACTGACTTCTAGTAAGGAGTGATATCAAAGTATACTGATCTTTGGGGGTGATACGATTCCCAAATTAGAATGATAATTCATGATGGGGATTATTGTGGATAGTAGTTAAACGTAAGATTTCTTCAAGCTCAGGTGCTCTACAATCACTTTGCCATTAAAGAGGTATCTTAAGGACCCATACATCATGGCATTTACTGAAATGGGCACTTTAGATATTTCTGTGCACACTTATCATTACGATGATCACATAACAACACTGGCAATATTAAAAAAATAGCATTGCCCTCTTGGAACTAAAATTATTTCTTTGAATTAGAAAAAACCCATTTGAAACTAAATATATATACTAAAAACTCGTTATTAAATTGTTTATATCCTGAACCATATTTAGTACCAGTAATATTTGATGAGTTGAACAATGAAATCCATTACTCTATGAAATAGTGTTTTTTAGGAATGAAGTTTCTTCTTTTGAAAAACTACCATGCGAATGATTAAGGAAGTACGTGATATTTGAGGACATTTAAAACATTATGTTGAAACCTACACTGACTAGGTAATGCTGATTTGTTCCAGTGGCCAGCATTGACTATGGGCGTCTTTCCCTATTACTCCTAAGCTAAGGTGGGAACTAGTAGTTGCCATAGTTCCTTCTATGACACATAGCTGTTCTGTCCAGAAGCCACCAAAATAATCCCACAAATATCCGTGAGTTAGAGAAAGGTCACAAACTTGTCCTTGAGAATTTGTGCAAGATTGTGCCTGATAGGTTCATTTCTGATCTTCTGACTTGTCTCCTGGTTTTTCTTGGTCCTGCCTCTGTCATCCGGTGCACATGTGTAAGGACTCCTTTAATGTTAGTTGAGAAACCAGGTGATTTCAAAAGAAGTTGTATCTAAAGGTTACTGTAATTCATACTTACCAAAAAATAAATTTCTGGTAATAAAGAACTTTCCACTTTTTAGGCATTTTCTGATATCCTTTATCTTTAAGCCACTGGCCATATCATCTATTATTATCACCTATAGTAAATGCAAAAACAAAAAATGTGGATAGTATCTGTTACTTAGTATTGGAGGAAAATACTATTCAGAGTGAAATTATTTTAAACCTGCCTGCTTTGATGATTATGATTTGCCATGACAACATGTACTTCAGGCTATGTAAGTTCAGAAGAAAAAGACAAATATCTCTTCATGGGTAGAGATTAGTTTGGTTTGATTTTGTTATTTTAAAGCATCTTCTATCCCTCCTGACCCCCCACTAGTTTTGCAGTGAGAATCCATATGTAAATCATAAATCCTGGCAGAGGGAGGAGAGGCAGATGGGCTTAAATCTTGAGGTTAAGCATCTTAATCAGACTCCACAAGTAAAAAGAGGGAGAAAAAAATTTTAACAAGCTGCTTTAAAAATGTTCTAGTTTGTAATTAGGAATTGCATATTAGACTTTCTATAGCATATTTGTTCTTCTACTAGTATCTCCATTAATTGAACAAATGGGATTCATAATTTGTCTTAGAATTTTCATGTATTTTTTTTAACAATAAGTATATAGAAGTGACAGGAATGTACAGGTCAATCTAAAAATATCAATTAAAAAAGCAAAACTACTAATGATCATTTATGGAGCACCTCTTATGTTATAGGCAGTTTGCATGAGAGAAGGGGAAGATATTATCTCTCTCTCACAGACGAAGATGCTAAGGCTCAAAGAAGGTTAATTACTTGCTTATTATTATAGAATTAGTAAATGGCAGAGTTGCCTGAATGGCATAGGTGTGCCTAACTCAAGAATTAATCTTCCATGCTGTTTGATTCAAAATAGCAAGCTGTAATGTGGAAGAAAGTGCAAAAAACCTGCCATTTTTATGTATATGTTAGCACCCAAACTCTGATTTTTGGCATAATAGCCTTTTGGTATCAGTTAGGATTTGTTTGTTTGGTACTGCATTTACTAAAAAGTTTATGATTTTTTAAAAAAAATCTTGATGTCACAGGTGCTTAAGAGTAGTACTGTTATGGGGAGAAGTCGTATTTTAAGAAAAAGGCTTAAGGAAGCAGCCAGACTTAATACTAGAAAGACAGATGGAAGGTACTGCGGTGTTCAGTAAGTCCTGTCGTTGATATTGTGACATTCAGCTGCTAGAGAAAACCATTGTTTTTTGAGTTGAGTGGTGAATTGAGAAGTAGGAGTTTGAGAAACCTTGACATGTGCTAGCATTTTGAATGGAGTTTGGAACAAAGCATTAGAACAAAACTCAATTAAAAGCAAGTCAGAAAGCTTCTGCAGATGAAGTTCTGGAGTAGCTCTTTCTTTGCTTTGCACCCTGTAAAATTCATCTGACTTTAATTCTCTATTGATTTTGGTACAAATGACAAGATAATGGCCTTTGTTCAGATTTGGAAAATTACCCTTTTAATGAAATGGAATGTAAACAGCCGATGTTTTTGCTATTAAAAGAAAATCTATGTGGGCTTTATGTAAAAGAAAAACCTGTAAGGATTACCATAGGTGTGAGCCAAATTCTCCAGTGTTTTTCTTCAACATTTTTATGCAAAAAATAAGCACTGTTAAAAGGAGAAAAAAGTGTTATACTGATTATATTCAACATTCTAAAATTTAAATAGTACCACAGTTTTTTAGTATAAACACACACTATGCAATATGTGTGTATGTATGTATGTGAATTACAGTTTCTAGAAATTTATGAATGTGTATATATATTCATTTGTTTCAGGAAGCTATAATATAGAAACAAAAAAGAAACTTGCTTTCCTTTGGCAGGGAGTAGAAAGCTGGACTGGGGAGTTATAATGTGACCAGGAATCTTTTGTTCATTCAGTGTAGAATCAGAAGAACAGAGAAATCTGTTCCTTCCTATTGATTCCACCAATGCACATACTTGAGGGAAATAAAGGAGGTGTCTTGTTTGAGGTACAAAAGAAATTGTTCAATGTGAATACCTTCATAGGAGGCCACCAGAGTAAAATTTTCACATGGTTTGTGTTCCATATTGTATAATTTTATGGCAGTTAAATTAATATGATATACCACTATTTTCATGGCATGAGATCCATTTTTATATTGCTGTCTTACTAAATGAAGCAATTACCTTTAAGAATGGAAGCTAGGTAGAAAAAGTCTCTTGACCCAAATTGTGTTAATCCCTGATCTATTTTTTATGTAATGATTCCTTATTGAAATTATGCTTTTTATACGGCATTGTCACAGAGAGGGAGTAGCATTTATAACTTCACACTTTAAATAAGCTGGTGTTTGAAATAGATAACACATTCATTTGGGAAAGTTAATGATATGGTAAAATAAATAGTTGCTTTTACCTATAACCTAAAGCTTTTTTTCTTAAAAAGATTGTTTTTAAGTTTCTATTTAAATACCAGGTAGTTAACCTACAGTATAATATTAGTTTCAGGTATACGATACAGTGACTAAACACTTCCATACAGCACCCCATGCTCATCACAAGTGCCCTCCTTAATCCCCATCACCTATTTCACCCATCCCCCCACCCACCTCCCCTCTAATAACCATTATTTTGTTCTCTTCAGTTAAGAGTCTGATTCTTAGCTCGGTCCCTATTAAGCATCTGCTTTCAGCTCAGGTCATGGTCCCAGAGTCCTGAGTTCTAGCCCAACATCGGGCTCCCTGCTCAGTGGGGAGCCTGCTTTTCCCCTCCCTCTCCCTCTGCTGCTCCCCCTGCTTGTGCTCGCCCCCTCTCTCTGTGTCAAATAAATAAATAAATCTTCTTTTAAAAAGTCTGTTTTTTGGTTTGCCTCCCTCTCGCTTTTATCCCCTTTGTTTTGTTTCTAAAATTTCACTCACAAATGAGTGAAATCATATGGTATTTGTCTTTTTCTGACTGACTTCACTTAGCATAATACTCTGTAGCTCCATCTGAGCCATTGTAAATGGCAAGATTTCATTCTTTTTTATGGCTGAGCAATACTCATTATATATATTATATACCTCTTCTTTATTCATTAGGCGAAGGACAACTGTTTCCCTAATTTGGCTATTGTAAACAATGCTACTATAAACCTTGGGTGCATACCCCATCTAAGTAGTACTTTTTGTATTTCTTGGGTAAATGCCTAGTAGTGCAATTGCTGGATCATAGAGTAGTTCTATTTTCAACTTTTTGAGGACTCTCCATATGATCTCCCACAGTGACTTCACCAGTTTGCATTCCCACCAACAGTGCAAGAGGATTCCCTTTTCTCCTCATCCTCAGCAACACCTGTGGTTTATTGTTTCATTGATGTTAGCCCTTCTGACCAGTGTGAGGTGATATCTCATTGCAGTTTTGATTTGCATTTCTCTAATAATGAGTGATGTTCAGCATCTTTTCATGTGTCTGGTGGCCATCTATATGTCTTCTTTGGGAAAATATCTATTCATGTCCTCTGCACATTTTTTAATTGGATTATTCCTTTTAAAAACCTAATGTTTCCTGTATATTTGTTTAATACAATTCCTTATGCCACTTAGAAAAACATGGATTCTGTTCTGCATTTATGATTTTAACCATTTCTTGCATGATGTAGCACCTTTAAACCATCTTCATAAGAGGGTTGTCCTTAGAGATAATTAGCCATCTAATTGACCTGCCATCAATGATGCTATACTTCCCTTGGAAATATTTGTCATTTTCTCTCTCATATGGAAAAGCATTACTGTACATGAAAAGTGTAAATAGAAAATGCACATATTCCTACACCCGCTAAAACAAAATAGAATAATCAAGCCATATTCTTTTAGTCCCTAATTTATTTCAGTGAAGGTGCATTTATATCCTGGGGGATCACATTAACATTTTCAAAGTAATGGAATTGTTTAATGTTTTACAACAATTCAACTCAATGATTAGAATCCCTGTTCTAGGCTGTAAAATGTTGGCTACTCAATTTCATGGCTTTCCAATGAATTTAGAGAGTCCTCAGTACACCTGCAAATATGTTCAGATTACCTACCTAACAATGTGTGTGTCGGTGTGTGTGTGTGTGTGTGTGTGTGTGTGTGTGTGGTAAAACCCTCAGTTTAACAGGTGAATAGGAGATAACCTATTTTTTTCTGAATACATTTTTTTCATGTGTTTATTTGTTCATTATTTTAATCTCTGTTGTCTACCCAAAAAAACTCCCACTAATTGGAAATTCCAAATCCTTTCTCAGTGTGCTCTTTCACATTTTCACATGTTAAAAATGTTTAAAAATCAATTTAAAAAATATTTTATTTACTTATTAGAGAGAGCGAGAGAGCGAGAGACAGAACAGACATGCACACTAGCAGGGGGATGGGAAAAGGGAGAGGGAGGGAGAGACTCTCAAGCAGACTCCCTGCTGAGTATGGAACCCAACATGGGGCTTGATCTCATGACCCTAAGATCATGACCTGAGCTGAAATCAAGAGTTGGGCTTTTGAACCACACAGGCACCCCACATTCTTGATTTTACAATTATTAATCAAGCTTCACCTTATGGCACTTATTTTCCTCATCAAGCCCAAATATGTACATTGTGCTGTTATTTTCAGAATGATCTATCAGCAGTGCTCTCTCTCTGAGTATGTGTTCATCTTAACTCTATGGACCGAAAGACACTGGAGACAGTGTTCCTGAAAGGAAGGTACATGTTGGGGGAGGTCGTTTAGAAAGCTACTGAGAGATCCCTTAACAAGAATGACATGGTTGGGAAATGTAAAAGGAGGCATAAGGAGAGCGGAGATGTCCCACCTAACTGCTGCAAGGGAAGAACATGACAGCATGGGCAATCCTTGTTATTTAAATAGCACGTGCATTTATGTGTATCAGAAGGACCCAACTACTCAGAGAACCAAAGAAATTGTATAAAACAGATGTTTTGCTAGATACCACAAAACCAACAAAGAAGAGAAAAATACGAAGATGTGGTTTGACTACATAAAAATAATGTTGAATTTCATCATGTATATGGATGCTTGCTAAGAGAACCAAAATAAATAATAACAATAACTAGTATACACTGAAGCTAGTCACATTTTAAGCATTCTATAAACATTGCCACATTTAATCCTCCCAACAACCTTACTGAGTTCCAGTTAGATAATGTAAGTTGTCCCCGAAGTGACAGACTGGAATTAGAAACCAGGCAGTATGACTCCAGAATGTGTGCTATGGGGATAGTAGATGATAAACAAATGAAAAACAAAGAAGCAAAAGAAAAATATCAGCTGTTTAAAGATTGCTTGTTGAGAAATAAAATAGAAAGATAGGAAAAAGGGCATAGGTGACTATTTTTGACTAGGAGTTGGGAGAACCCTTCCCTGAGGTTTAAGCTGAGCTCTGTTTGACAAGAAGTCTGCAAGGCACCGATGAGAACAGCAGATGCAAAGGCCATACGGCAGGAATGGGCTTAGAGGGAACCAGGAACAAAGGAAAAGCCAGATCAAAAATGATTGGAGGGGGGACTCTCAGTTTTTTTTTACATTGATCTCTATGTCTGTCCTTAATGCTATCAGTCCTTTGCATATGCATATGAAATTTAGGATCAGCTTGTCAATTCTGCCAACCACAGCTGGAGTTTTGATGGGGATTGCATTGAATATGTATATTAATTTGAGGAGTATTTTTATTTTGACAATACTGTCTTTCAGTCTATCATGAAATGCCTTATGTTCATTTAGGTCTTCTTTAATTTTTTCCAGCAATGTTTTGTAGTTTTCAGAGCACAAGTCTTGGACTTGTAAACTTTATTCCTATTTTATTCTTCTTGATGCTATAATAAGTGACATTTTTCTTAATTTCGTTTTCAAATTGTTTATTGCTAGTGTATAGAAAAACAATTGAGTTTTGTATGGTAATCTTATATCCTGCAACCTTGCTGAATCATTAGTTCTAATAATTGTCTAAGTGTATGCGTATGTTTGTGTTCCTTCAAACTTCTATGTAAAAGATCATATCATTTATAAATAAAGGGTTTTATTTCTTCCTTTCCAGTTTGGATTCCTTTTGTTCATTTCTCCTGCCTAATTACCTAGTTAGAATCTAGTACAGTGTTGAATATGTTTTAAGAGTGGTCATTCTTGTCTTTTTATCTGCTATTAATAAGAAAGTTTTCAGTTTTCATCATTAAGTATGATTATAGGTATGGGGTTTTTCATAGATAGCTTTTATCAGTTAAGGAAGTTTCCTTCTGTTGTTTGAATGTTTTCTTCATGAAATGATGTTGAGTTTTGAAGTTGGTTTTGCCAAATGATTTTTCTCTATTAAGATGATAATGTGATTTCTTGGGGTCCAGTTTTCTGTTAACATGGTACATTATATGGACATTTTCACATGTTAAACAAATTTTTACATTCTTGGGATAAGTTCTATTTGATCATTGTATATTGTCTTTTCTATGTTGCTGGATTCTGTTAGCTAATATTTCTCTCAGGCTTTTTTCATGTATATTCTTAAGAAATGTGGTCTTGTAATTTTCTGTGGTCTTGATATTTTTGTTTGATTTTTGATATTAGAGTAGGCCAGCTTCATGGAATGAGTTGTGATGTATTCCCTTCCCTTATATATTTGAAGTAGAGTGTAAAGGATTGATATTAATTTTTTCCTTTCAGTATTGGGAAGACTGTACTAGTAAAGTCATCTGGACATGAGCTTTCTTTGTGGAGAATTTTTAATTACTAATTCCATCTCTTTACTTGTTATAGGTATATTTAGATTTTTTTTTTATTTAGATTTTTTTAAAAGATTTTTTTTATTTATTTGACAGAGACCACAAGTAGGTAGAGAGACAGGCAGAGAGAGAGGAGGAAGCAGGCTCCCTGCTGTGCAGAGAGCCCCATGTGGAGCTCGATCCTAGGACCCTGAGACCATGACCTGAGCCAAAGGCAGAGGCTTTACCCCACTGAGCCACCCAGGTGCTCCTATTATAGATTTTTTTTTTAAGATTTTATTTATTTATTTGACAGAGAAAGAGATTACAAGTAGGCAAAGAGGCCGTCAGAGAGAGGGGGAAGCAGGCTCCCTGCTGCGCAGAGAGCCTGATGTGGGGCTCTACCCCAGGACCCTGAGATCATGACCCGAGCCAAAGGCAGAGGCTTAACCCACTGAGCCACCCTGGTACCCCTCTGTTTACCTTTTCTATAGCCTCTTGATTGAGTTTCAAAGGTTGTGTTTTTCTAGGAAGATGTCCATTTCATCTAGGTTATCTGTTTCCTTGGTATTTTAGTTGTTTAGAGCATTCCCTTATAATCTTTTGTGTTTCGGAAAGGTCAGTACTAATGTCTCCTTTTTCATTATTAATTTTAGTAATTTGAGTCTTCATTTTTTTCAATCTTGGTCAATCTAGTTAAAGATTTATAAATTTTATTGATCCTTTCAAAAACATCAGTTTTTTATTTTGTTAGTTTTCTATATTGTTTTTCTACTCTCAGTTTATTTCTGTTCTGATCTTTATTATTTCTGTTGAGCAAACTGGCATCTGTTGCTTATTACCAGCAACTTATCACCACAACTGTCTATTATCAGTAGAAGTCTGTCTACTGTCTACTGCTTCTTGGTATCAGAGTTGCTAAGGAAAATACATTGTAGTGAAGTAGAGTACTCACATTCAGGAGACAGAGTGAGATAAGCTTCAGTAGTGGGCATAGGTCTTCTCTTCCCCTCTATCGCCAGTTGGTTCCTCCCAGCAGCTTTTGGCCTCCATGCACCCATCCTGTGCTCTAGAAAGAAAGACTCTGTCCCCTCACTTCAGGGAACAGATATAATAATGGGGCTGGACAAAAAAAGTGGAGTTGGACAGATGTCATATTACACACATGCTTAAGAAGAACAAAGGGTCTGAAACAGGTAAGATATTCCCATACAGGAGCTGTAGTCCCACAAAGACTCCTCGTAAGAAGTGTTCCAGGCCCGAGGCCCATTTTTATGCAGTTGTGTGGGGGTCTGTGGGATTCAGAAGACTGCATGCACAGGAAAGTCATTCCCAACAATTTCATTTGTTATGGGCTTTGGTTCTAGCTTGCTTTTCTTCTTACTTCTTAAGATGTAAGGTTAAGTTACTTATTTGAGATCTTCTTTTTCAATGTAACTATTTACAGCTCTTTCTCTCCAAACAGAGCATCCCATACATTTTGATTTACTGTGCTTTTGTTTCATTCACTTAAAAATATTTTCTAATTTCCTTGCAATTTATTCTTTGACAGATTGGTGTTTAGGAGTATATTGTTTAATTTCCACATATTTGTGATTTTCCCAAATTTCCTTTTCCATTGTAGTCAGACAACACACTTATTTCAAATCTTAAATTTATTGAGGTTTGGGGACACCTGGGTGGCTCAGTCAGTTAAGTGTATGTCTTTGGCTCAGGCCATGATCCAAGGCTCCTGGGATGGAGTCCCATGTCCGGATGAATCCCATGTTGGGCTCCTTGCTTATCAGGGAGGCTGATTCTCCCTCTACCTGCTGTTTCCCCTGCTTGGTGCTCTCTCTTTCTCTCTCCCTCTCCCTCTCTCTCTCTCTCTCTGATAAATCAATTGATCAGTTAATCAATCTTTAAACTTATTGAGGCTTGGTTTATGGCTTAACATATGGTCTGTTCTGCAGAATGTTTTATGTGTACTTGAAAATATTGCATATTCTGCTTTTGGTAGGTGGAGTATTCTAAACATGTGTGTTAAGTCCATTTAATTTGTAGTATTGTTCAAGTTTTCTATTTGCTTCTATTGTTCAATTCACTGTTGAAAGTGGGGTATTGACGTTTCCAAGTATTGTTGTTGAATTATCAATTTCTCCTTTTAATTCTATCAGTTTGTTGTATTTTGTGGCTCTGTTAGGTTTTGTCTTGTTTTGTTTTATAAAGATTTATTTATTTGACAGACAGAGATCACAAGTAGACAGAGAGGCAGGCAGAGAGAGAGGAAGCAGGCTCTCTGCTGAGCAGAGAGCCTGATGCTGGTCTCAATCCCAGGACCCTGAGATCATGACCCGAGCCGAAGGCAGAGGCTCAACCCACTGAGCCACTGAGGTGCCCCTGTTGTTACATTTATATGCGTTTATAGTTGTATACATTCTTGATGTTTTGGCCCTTTTATCATTATACAATCTATTTCTCTTAAGATCTATTTGTCTGATATTAATATAGTCACTCCAACTCTCTTTGGGTTACATTTTGATGTATCTTTTTTTATACTTTTACTTTCAAACTATTCATTTCTTAGAATCTAAAGTGCTTCTCTTGTAGGTACTATATATATTTTAAAATCCATTCTGTCATCCTCTGCCTCTGATTTTTAGTATTTAATCTGTTTATGTTTAATGTAATCAGAAATGTGGTAGGAATTACGTCTGCTATTTTGCTAATTGTTTTCTACATGTAGTACGTGTTTTTGTACCTGTATTTTTCCATAATTACCTTCTTTTACGTTATATATATAACGTAAAAGAAGGTTTATGGTACACTAGAATATATATATAAATATATACCGTTTAAATTCTCTTACTTACTAAATTCTCTTAAAAAGTCATTTTAATAGTCATTTACCTGGCAGTTACAACCGACATTCTAACTTAAAGCAATCTAGCTTGGATTAATACCAACTTAATTATCTTTCATGTAGAAGAATTTTTAATTTTAATGAAGTGAAACTTATTGATTCTTTTTTTCATAGATTGTGCCTTTGGTCTTTCACCTAAAACCTCATTGCCATAAATAAAATCTTATAAAAAAAAAAAAAGAGGGGGGCACCTGGGTGGCTCAGTGGGTTAAGCCTCTGCCTTTGGCTCAAGTCATGATCTCAGGGTCCTGGGATGGAACCCCACATTGGGCTCTTTGCCTACTTTTATTTTTCATTTCTTTCTTTCTTTCTTTCTGTCTTTCTTTCTTTCTTTCTTTTTCTTTTCTTTTCTTTTCTTTTTTTTTTTTTTTTTTTTTTAGCATTTAGGCTTATAGTACCTTTTGAATTAATTTTTTGTTTTCACAAAAATGTCCTCACAGCCTATGTTTTCAGCATAAGGCCACTGTCTAGATTTTTTGTTGTCATTGTATGTGAATGCCCATTTATTCTGACATCATCTTAAAAAGACTATATTTTCTCCATTGGATTGTCTTTGGTCCTTTGTTGAAGATCATCTGACTATATTTATGTGGGTCTATTTCTGGGCTATTTTGTTCCATTAATCTATTAGTCTAAGTCATTCACTAATACCACACTATCTTGATTATTATAACTTTATAGATGACTTGAATTTAGGTAGTGTCAGTTATCTAATTTTATTCTCTTTATCTTGTTGGCTGGCTGTTCTGAATCTTTTCACATTCTATAATAAACTCTTGAATCAGTTTGTTGATATACACAAAGTATTTTGCTAGAATTTTGATTAGGATTTTGTTGAACCTATTAATCAATGTGGATAAAACTCCCACCTTAACAATATTGATTCTTTCTATTCATGAACATGAAATATTTTTCCATTTATTAGATATCATTTTTTTCTTTCATCTCTGTAGTTTTCCTCATATAGCTTTTGTACATACTGTATACATTTTGATAGAATTGTGCTTCAATAGGAGTGTTTATTTTTCACTCACTATTATCCATTTAAATGTTTGTGGTGCCTGGGCTGCCTGTGTGGTGCAGTTAGTTGAGCCTCTGACTCTTGGTTTCAGCTCAGGTTGTGATCTCAGGGTCCTGGGATTGAGCCCTGTGCTCTCTCTCCCTCTCTCTCTCTCAAATAAATAAATAAATCTTAAAAAAAATAAATGTTTGTGGTATTTTATCATTAAGAAAGATTATGTAGATATTTTATCTATTTGTGTTTGGTACTTCTATTTGATATTTAATATATACAATTTCTATATTTAGTATATTTAATAACAGGTTGTTAGAGGAAGATGTTAAGTTGCATTCAAGTACTTTTTTGCTCTGCATGAAGATATTCTTTATCCTTTGGCCTGTTCATCAATGAAGATCCAGGGAAGAAATCAGGCCCCAATTTTTTTTCTTAATTACGCAAAATATCATATATATGGAAGAATTCATTAGATATATATAGCTATATATTATAGCTGTTATATATACAGTGCAATAACCAGGTCAAGATAAAGACATACATAGGGGCGCCTGGGTGGCTCAGTGGGTTAAAGCCTCTGCCTTCGGCTCGGGTCATGATTCCAGGGTCCTGGGATTGAGCCCCACATTGGGCTCTCTGCTCAGTAGGGAGCCTGCTTCTTCCTCTCTCTCTCTCTCTCTCTCTGCCTGCCTCTCTGCCTACTTGTGATCTGTATTTGTCAAATAAATAAATAAAATATTAGAAAAAAGATAAAGACATACATAAGATAGGGACTCCAAAAAAATCCTAAGTCATAGTTCTTTGCTTCCTTAAGGTAACCAGAATTTATGCTTTATCTTAATAATTTACTTGGATTTCTTTATAGCCTTACCAACCACACATGCATTCCTAAATAATATATTATGGATTACCAATTTTTGAATTTTACATAAATGTACACTGTTTTATATCTTGCTTTTTTTAGTCAGCAATACATTTGTGAATTTCTTCCATGTTGTTAGTTTACCTGTAGGTTATTCGTTTTCATTACTGTAAATATTTCTTTGGATTAGTACAAGGCAATTTGTATATCCATTGTATTAGTATTATTTCCAGCATTTTTGTTGTTAACATGATCAGTGATGCTGGAAATGTTCTAGTGTGCATGATTAGAGCTTCTCAAGAACATATATCCAAAAGTGGCTTGTTGTGTAGGTGTGCCATCAATTTTGTTACATAATACTATACAGTTTTCCAAACTGGTTGTAACAGTTTAAACACCTAACTTTCAGCAGGTGATAATGTTCCTCATCAATACTTAGTATTGTCAGACACTTTTGTCAAATTAATAGGTGTGTGGAGATATTTATTTGGTGTCTTAAATTTTAATTTAAGAACTCTAATGGTATCAGCATCATTTCATATTGAAATTGGCCATAGATTTTTTGTTTTGTTTTGTTTTGTTTTTATAGTTTTATCAGATTCATTAATTACATTCAGAAATGCTATCTTAAGTCATACAATAATTTTAGGGAGGTCTGATATCTAAGACAAGTTTTCTTATGTCTCTAATTGTATGGCTTTTAAAGGAGGGGGGCTTGAAGGTTTGTTTTGTGATTTTTTTAAATTACCGTATAAGTAATACATGAACATGACAAAAACAAAAACTCAAGTAACAATGAAACATGTAAAATGGAAAACAAATTATTACTATTCCTAGTCTCACTTCCCAGAATGACCCCTTAAAACTCTTCCTGCATTTAGTTCTGTTTTTTGTAATCCTAAATAATTTCAATACTCTAATTTCTTTATTTATAAGTTTAAACAGTAACTCTTAACTACAAACTATCAAAGATGGGAAATTTACTCTCTTAAACTAACTCTGTTGCCTCTCCCAGACTGCTCTTTGCAGCCTTAACTTTTGTTTCTTCTAATTCTTACTTTAAATAATAACCCTATATTTCTTTTACCTCTTCTCCCTCACCGTCCAAACTATCAGCTATATTATTTTTACATTTTTGAGGTTATTACTAAGTCTACATTCTATTCTTGGAATTGTATTTGCCTTCCACATTTCATCTATTGATATAGCACAATATTTGTAAACTCATGAATGGTTTTTAAATCATATGTTATATTTTTTTAAATTGAATTCAATAAGGAATCAAATAAAAATAAGGATTTACAATGCAGTTAAGGTGATGACATTAAATTTGGTCGAGTGGAAAAGCATGTAACCAGTGCCAAGGTCAGATAGATTTTTTTTTGTTTTCATATTCAGTCCGTGTCCAGAGTCAAGGATAGCAAGAGAAGAGAATGAAGTGAAACCTACTAACCTATTTTCACTGAATTTCCCTTCCTCCTTTTAAACATGCCATCTCCTTGCTTGGAGCATCTCTAGAATGTCAGGGTAATGAAGGCCTCTTTACTGAACATTAGTGTGCTCTGAACACACAAATGAACTGAACACAGTACAGTACACAATTCTAAACACAGAACAGTACACAAATATACTGAACACATTGTGTGTGCCTGCTCCTGCTCCCTTCGCTCTGTGTCACATAGGCGAAATCTAGTATCTTTTTCATGAAATTCATCCAAATCTCTATCTCATTGGCGCCTGCGTGGCTCAGTTGGTTAAGTGTCTGCCTTATGCTTGAGTCATGATCCCGGTGTTCTGGGATCAAATCCTGCATCGGGGCCCTTGCTCAGCAGGAAGCCTGCTTCTCCCTCAGTCTCCCTCTGCTGTGCTCCTGTTCTCTCTCTCTCTGACAAATAAATAAATAAACCCTTTAAAAAAAAACCCTCTATCTCATATTCTCATTGCGATTATAGACTTATTTCCTTTTATAGCTCCTCAGTAAAACATTAATAGTATTTGGAGTGGTTAACAAAAATATTCATCATCTTAAAGTAAAAGGTTTTTAATCTTTCAATATTCAGAAAACTGTCTAAAAACTTAATTTGGCTGGGATTTAATATTTACTTAAAACCCTTTCATGCATCCCTACAAACGAGGCTTTTACTAGAAAAATTAAAAATCGAATGTTTTCCCTAACAAGTATGCACACTTAAGAATTTGAGATTTGGCATAAGCATGAATAGGGGTCTAAACATGGCTTATTTTGAAAAGCAGATATGGATTAAGGCTATTGTAAAAGATAGATTCAGACGCCTTTTAGGAGCAAGAGTAATACAGTTAAATACCAAGAAGTAGGAAGTTTTTTAAAAAACTATTTTTCTTTGGTTTTCTTTTCACATTATTTTCTTCTCTCTATATATTACACTATTTTTCAGATAAGCTTCAATTCCAGGGCAGGCTTCCCCAGGTCCCCCTCTTACACACATTTCACTTCCCCTTCGTAATAGCCCTGCTGGGGTCTAGTAGGGGAATTATATAGAAAGAAAGAGTCTCTTCCAACCAATATCAACATTATAGCCTCTCCTATCCCATAATGAGCAATTTGAACCACTATCACAAAGGTGAGAAACATCGATGTTTTGTTATTTCTTTTGAAGGTTCCCATCCAATATTACTATAATAAAACTTAGCAGACTCACACCTTGTTAATCAAGCATGCATTTAAGTTCATGTGGCATCACCAATGTCAGAGGAATTGTGCACCAAGAAAGGGTTTAAAAATCTTACAATGAAAATGAGGAAAAAGAGGATGCAGTCTTTGACCTTCTAAAATCCCTAAACTGGAAAGAAAGGCAAATGTGACTCAGAGACCCTATTCTCAGTTAAGGAAGCAGGGGAAGTTAGTGAGCTGGGTGACTAAACTCTAGGAATGAGGCAACAACTGGGTTAATTTCCAACTTTGAACTGAGTTTGACTCATCTAAATTTTATATTAAAAAACAAAACCCTCTGCTGGAATACTACCTAACAGAGACTGGCAACACCCAGATCTTTTAAATGTTCTCAAAATTAATTTTAATATGATAATTTTTGAAAACAACTTCACTCAGGTGATAGGTGATATTCTCTAAGTCCCCATTGTCACCAGCTCAGATATTTCTGTGCCAGCACCAGCTCACACCCAGTGTCTGAGTGGGTGGTCTTTTTATCATTTAGTGCTACCAAACAAAACAGAGAAAAGGATAACCAATGATAAATCAGTTTGTGTGTTTTTTACACATCACCTCTAATTAAAAAAAAAAAAAAGATATTAGTCTTATAATTTGAAAGAAAATGTCCCCAAATACTTATGAGTGATAAAATTTGTAGTAACTTTATTGTTGAATGCTTATTGAATACTTTGGAGAAAGAAAACTAAAGGATGACTGAATTATTGTCTTTGAAATGCAATAACCTCGGGCACCTTGGGAGGCTCAGTCAGTTAAGCGTTTGCTTTCAGCTCAGGTCATGATCCCAGGGTCATGATCTGGGATTTGGCCCCCAGTGGGGTCCCTGCTGAGCAGGGAGGCTACTTCTCCCTTTGTCCCTTCCTCCTGCTCATGATCTCTCTCTCAAATAAATAAGTAAAACCTTTAAAATAAATAAACATAACATTATTTCAAATGTTCAGTGTTATTTCACATACATTACTTTATTCAATCCTCACAACATCATAGATAGGTAAGTCATAATAACAGTTTTCCAAACAAGCTAAGAGCTTAGCATTGGCGTCAGAGAGAGTTGAACTTACATCTAAGTCCTGTATTTAATAGCTTTGTGATCTTGGACAGGTAAATAATCTTTCAAAGTCTATATTCCTTATGCAAAATGAAGCAATTAATGTTATTTATCTCATAGGATTGGTTTGAGAATTGAGTGTATGAATGTAATAATGTAATTATAACCCCCTGATATATTTTTTTAATATAATTTTTTATTTTTTATAAACATATATTTTTATCCCCAGGGGTACAGGTCTGTGAATCACCAGGTTTACACACTTCACAGCACTCACCAAAACACATACCCTCCCCAATGTCCATAACCCCCTGATATATTTTAATTATCATCATCACCTATTTCTTTTTCATTGTCTTGTAGTCATTATCATTATTTCAGAGATCAAGAAATTGAGCCTGAGAGAGTAACTGTCTTTTCCAAGTACACATGAGTAAGTAGTATGAGCCACAACTAGAGACCAGTTCCTTTCTTTCTTTTGACAGGGTCTTCTTTTTAAATATATGAAGAGTTTTTCTCAATGAATAGATCTTGATTTATAATCTTCTAGGGCTATGGTAGTTAAATTTAACTAAGAGAAATTACATCTGGGTATTAGGTGGCATTTAAATATGCTTGGATGCACTTTCAAAGTGTCATTCTTTCTTGTTGAATTTTAAGAAAAGACATAGGCGCAGCCTTCCCTGTATAATTATTTATGCACGTGGAGACAAGTAGCTGGAGCAAATTTTCTTTTAAGGCTAATTTTGGTTTTCTAATTCAGTGAGCATTTTCCGGTGAATAGACATTCCACAGAAGCCTAGGTTTATTTTCCAGTTTGGATGGATAATGATTTTAGTTGATCTTAATTATCTTAGATATCAAGAGCTAAACATTTTTTTTTATATATAGCTGGTTTGGAAATCTTTCCAATAAGCAATTATTTTAAGGTCCCAAGAATTCTTAGTTTCTAGACCTATATTATTTTTCTGTTGCTGCATAACAAATTACCACAAACTTAGTATCTACCCCCCACTTATTGCCTTAAAGTTCTGTAAGTCAGACATCTGCCAAGATATGGCTAGATTCACTGCTCAGGCTTAAATCAAGTTGCCAGCTGGCTGCATTCTCATCTGGAGCATAGGGCCATTTCCCAAACTCCTTCTGTTGTTGACAGAATTTAGTTTCTTATAGCTACGGGACTGAGGTTCCCATTTTCTTGCTGTGTCTGTTGGGATTGCTCTCAGCTACTAGAGATGCCTCATATTCTTGTCCCCTAACCCCCTCCATGTCAGCAATAGAAAACCTCCCTCTCACATTTCATATCTCGTCAACTGTCTCTACTTCTCCCAACCAAAGAAAACTCTGCTTTTAAAGTGTTTCCATGATTAGGTTGGGTCCACCCAGATAATATCCCTTTTGAGTAACCCAAGGTCAACTTAATTAAATCTTCAAAATTTTTTCTTGAAATATAAGAGAACATAATCACAAGAGAGATATCTTAACATAGCCATAGGTTCGGCCCAATCCCATGGGGAGAAGATTATACGGGGCAAGAATCATTGGCCACTATCTTAGAATTTTACCTACCATAAGAGCCCGAGGATGTGGGACAAATAAACATAGGCTTCTGAAGCTATCTGAATATCTGTCTCATCTCATCAACTTTTGTTCTCAAACCAACTCTCTCCCCAACTTTCTCTTCCCATAATTGTCCTCCAAGTTCAGCATAAATTTCATTAACTTTACTTTGAAATATATTTTGTATGTTTTCTCTGCATGCTTATAATTTAGTTATAGCCATATTATCCATGCATTACTGCAATAATCTATTTTCTACTCTTTCTTGATCTGAGCTCTTGTGTCTTTCCAGGACTGAAACCATCTTGCAAAACTATGTCTATGAAGGATATACTAATTTAAGGACAATCAATAGGGTTTCTTTTCTATAGCATCAAATCAAACCTTTATTGGAAACTTTTAAGGCCATTAACAATATGGTCTCACCTATAAACCACCAGCCTTATTTCTGCTTCCTACCCAACCCATATTCCCTATTTTTTGCCCTATCTAGACTGGTTTCTGCATTGCCTCACAATACATTATGATTCCTAACAGTTTTTTCCTCTACCTAAGATGATCCTTTGTCTTAAACTTTTTTTTCTCTTCCCTCAAGGCAAGAAGTAATACTAGTGCCACCTTAAGACTTTTCTTTATTCCTGATTATAGTTTGATATATGATATATGATAGCCTTCTCTCCTTAATTAGATTAGAGCTTATTTCCCTAACTGTGTTATAAAGTACTCAAGGGTAGATATATTCGTATCTTAGAATTTTGTGCTGATATGTACTTGTCCCTCAAAATATACATCGTGATTACTTTTTCTTAATAAAGAAATGATTAAGTCAAAGTCAAAATCTATTACTGAGAAATATATGTCTACAAAACAAGTGGATTTAAAGTGGCTGCTCTCTGTTCATAAAACATACCAGAAAATTGGAGCATTAAATATCTTTGCTTGAGATATTTAGGTAAACTCCAGTGACACTGCCAATTACTTGGCTCATTGCCACCAAGTGGTTTTAAACTGAATTATATAAATAATGCCTCAATTTTCTCTTTTTTTGCTAATAGAGATCCTAGGAGCAGAACACACATTAGGTCCATATCTCAGTTTACAGAAAAATATCTGAAATTGTATTTACATCCAATTTTGCAATTTTCAGAAGACTCTTGTTTTGAAGAAAGGAATGCCTTTAACAATAGTTCATCTTTAATCTTTATCTCCTAAAACCTCCATGTGGTATTTGTAATTTTTGGCATCAATTCATTATTGAAATTATCTTTCTCTTTGGCTTCTATAATACTGTTTTCTTCTGGATCTCTTTATATATCACTTCATATATCTCTGGCCTTACCAGTCTCCATCCTTCTCTAGATACACCATAAAAATAGGTGATTTTCAAGATTCTGTTCTTGATATTCCTATTATCTTTTTCATTTTTATGTTTTTACCTGAAAAATCATATTCATCTCTGTGATTTTAACAGTTACTTATATTTTAACATTCACTTGTAATTCAGGATGTGACTTTTCTTTGGCTCAGATTCCTATCCCCAACTATAGATAACCTGTAGCCTCTTCAACTCAACGGTATGTTTGAAACAGAATTCATAATATTTCATTTCTGCTTTCTTTCATATTTCTCACTTCAGTTAATGGCATCACAGTCCTCTTAGTCACACAGTTTAGAAACTGCAAACATCTGCCACTTTTCCCCCATGCTTCACTACCCACGCACCGCCATTTCCACATTGTTTCAAATTGGTCTTTTGCCTACAATATTCTTTCCACTGTAGAAACCTGTTCATCTTTTGGGTCTAATTTCATTAACCCTCCCAGCTTCTTTGCACACCTGAACAAATGATTCCATATTCCTGCAGACTTCCATAGCATCATGGTTCGTAACTTTGGATATAATTGTCTCATATATATAAGCATCCTTCAACTTGCAACAAATTCCTTAAAGGCAGATTGTTCCTCTGTCCCTTCAATTTAGCTCTGTGCCTTTGGCACAATAAATACTCAACACTTGTTTCTTGAATTCTCTGTGTCCCTGCATGCATTACAATATAACTTTCTTATTCAAAAAACAATAACCTTTTCTCAATCTTATACATTACCTGAAGTAGCATTTTCTGTCAAGGGACTTTCTAAATTCTTGATGAAACTACACTCTCTCTATAGCTTCAAAATTCTTCAGCGGGTTGACCAGATAATGTTGATGATCTGCTTTGTAATGCTGGTAATTAACTACTAATTAAATTAAATTTACAAGTCAGTCCTTTGTTCACTAGTGCTGGCATGTTCTTCCCGTTTTTGAGAGAGGCAGTGTTTTGTTTTTTTTCCAGTTTGTCCTGAATTATTCTTATAAATGAAAGATTCTTCACAAATTTCTAAGAGAAACTAACGATATATCTGCAGTAACAAAACTTTAGATAATTTTCAAAATCCCTTCCTTTAGAATTCAAGACTGAAGAATGTCTCTTATCAGTCTTAATACTAATATTTTGATCTTCCATTGTGACATGACATTACTTCCTTTAAATATTTTTGTACAACTTTAGGGAATTTTTCTGTTCCTATTTTCTATTTTCATCTTCTTTCATAAGGAAAGCATTTTATGTTCATAATATCTGCTTTTCTAGTCATTATATCACATGTTTATGATAATTGGAAAGATTTTTTTTCTTCCAAGGGTACTTGTAGAGAGTTCTGGAAGCATTCTTCCCAATGGACAGTCTCCTGATGATAGATCCTTTTTCAGAGATATTTGAGATGATGCTCAAAATATAGTCAGGCCTTGGTTTTGACTTATGTAAACATCTTAGCTTCAACAAAGTCACAAAATTTTACTCAAACCTTTATATTAACCTCATATCTAAATACATCCTATTTTTAAAACCAAAGAAAGCATACTTTCATCCTGCTCATCCCTACTTAACAAGACCCTAGTCTGTCTTATTTTTTTAAAGCAAATCTAACAACAGGAGAAGATACAAGTTGACATGTTAAGTTTAACATTTCTGCTTTGTATTTGTAAAAGTCAAAATACGCTTGGAGTATCATAGCTATCATTTTATTTTTCATTAGCCAATAGTGAGTGTCATTCTTCCTGGCATTAGCTGTAGTTGATGTGTCTATATCTGTAGTCTTACCTTTATTATCATTTTCATTACTGAACTGGTAGTAATATTTTATACCCAGGGCAATAATTACTAAAGTATGTCTCATATGTTGTCCTCTATTAAACTGATGAATGATTTCATATGTATAAGATAATTCACTAGTAAGAAAAAATTGCACTAGTGATTTGCTAAGAGACACAGAAGATTAACATGCCCATTTGGTTTATCCATCCTAATTTTTGTTTGTTTGTTTGTTGGGTTTTTTTGGTATTGCATTGGCTTCTTTTTTTAGAAGCTCCACAAACACTGGAAGAAATGCTATCAATTGCAGTAACATTTGGGCTTGGTGAAGGGTGAGGAACAAACATTATCTTCTCCAGGTTAAATAAATTCACTTGTTCAATTGTATTTTAAGGGTCAATAATATGCCAGTCCTTGGTAATAAGTAGTAAACAATACATCCCATATCCTCCACTTAATAGTCTGCTTAATATTATTTTCCTAAAACATATGTTCTACTCAACACCTTAAAGTGCCTTAAAGTATGAGGCACAAATGTCTTCTCCTGAACAAGACTAGTCAGGAGACTAGTCACTATTGGCTAATAGCATACTTTCAAGTACCTCTGGGTAAACTGACATCACTCAGACATAAGTAGAAGAATTCAAGCCACTAAAAAAACATGTCCACCTCTTATAACTAGATGACTGATCCCCAGGATCCTGCATAAACTGCAGTGATTTGACATTGCAGAAATCCAAGGGGCATTGTTTATATTATTTAGGCTGTCAGGACACTGCGCACATAAATTAAAATCTGCATGGCCAAATTCTCCAACCCAGATCCATCTTTTTCAGGCTACTTCTTTCTTGGCCTTTCAGGAACAAGAGTTGCTAGATTATTGCTCATCTCTATCTGTTGGCACTTTCTGAGCTCCTGTTGTGGTCAGAATCAGGGCACTTCTCTTCATAGAATAACAGAGAGATATGAAGATAAATAATACATAAATGTTTGGCTTAATGGACAATGTTAGAATCTAATAATTTCCTTTGCAGACTCCAGATCCCAACAAAAACAAGTTGAGTTGGGACGCCTGGGTGGCTCAGTTGGTTAAGCAGCTGCCTTCGGTTCAGGTCATGATCCCGGCGTCCTGGGATTGAGTCCCACATCGGGCTCCTTGCTTGGCAGGGAGCCTGCTTCTCCCTCTGCCTCTGCCTGCCACCCTGTCTGCCTGTGCTTGCTCTAGCTTCTATCTCTATGACAAATAAATAAATAAAATCTCAAAAAAAAAAAAAAAAACAAGTTGAGTTAAGAACTGCATCTCCTTTTTCAGGGATTCTATCTTAACAAATATGTTCAGTTTGGCCAAGAATGGACAGTGACACTTACTTTAAAAAAGCCATATGGAGACTCTGTGCTCTTTTACTAGGTCACTTAGCACACTTTACATTTGTATTCTTTGGTGCTTCCTGACCTCAAGAATAGGAGACCAGAAGGACACTAAACCATTCATTTCCTTATCAACTTCCTAAAGAGAAAACTTCACTTCATTGCTTGGCTGCAGTTGTGAGTAAACTTACACATTTCAGGATGGGAACTGGCCTGAGGATCCAAGTGGTGATGGTCTCATATCATTGCAGGGGTGGGGTGCCTGGGTGGCACAGTTGGTTAAGTGCCTGACTCTTGGCTCAGTCTTGGCTCAATCTTGGCTCAGTCATGCAATCTCAGAAGGGTGATATGGAACCCCACGTCGGGCTCCATGCTCAGAGTGGAATCTGCTTCAGGTTCTCTTCTTTCTCCCTCTGTCCCTCCTACTCATGCATTCTCTCTCTCTCTCTCCCTCTGTCTAAAATAAATAAATCTGTTAAAAAAAAAGAGAGAGAAATTGCACTGGCAACATTGATAATTAAAACAAGCAAAATGAAAGGCATTGGCATTCTCTCATGGCCATCTGTGACTTCTTTGTGCTGGTACTTAGTGTTCAGAGGGGAACTGGATGTTTGAATTGGCTCTCAGTTTTGCATGAAAAGCGAAGAAAAGCATTTTTCTACTAATACCTGCTTGTATTTTTTCTCTCTAAACAATGTGGTTAGAAGTATAATATTAAATCATTTTAAATTCCATTTCTATGCCACATTTCATTTCATATATTTAACACCTTGAAATATAATACCTTAATTGTGACATTACATTTACTATCTTGAGCCAAGCATTCTTTTTTTGTAGTGGTAACCTTAAACCTTTAATTTTTAATAGGATTCCCAGATTTTTATTTTGCTATGAGAAATAATGAAACATGATCTGACTTGTTTTAGTTAAGTTTCAACATTTTGTAAAAAGAAATAGAAGTGATTTTTATTTCCTTTTAGATGTTACAATAATTGTGCAGTATGATCAGAAATGCATGTAATATTCATGACCAGAATAAAAGATTATAGACATTTTAGGGTATGAATATAACAAATATATTAAAACACAGAAATCATAATTATGTTGAATCACATGTAATGCTATCTTTAGTAGTATAAAACATGGTCAAATTTTGACAAGTTTATTTGGCTCAACGTATATTAGGAGATTTTTTATATTCCTGATGCCTAGTTTTATTAAGATAAAATTGTATGAAAGTAACTCTAAGTGTATTAGACCTTAGAAGCATATGTAAGTCCTCTGTTTTCACTTAATGCCAGCTTTCAGGCTATTTGACTATGCAATAAGTGTATCTTAAAATGGTTATGAATAGAAGAAGGAAAAATAATATTAACTAATTTAGTTATTTAAAATCAAAGTTCAGTAATTTTAAAAACCCAGAAATTATGGTGAAGAAGTCGTTAGGACTATGAGTTAAACCACGTTTGGGGGATTATCTGTATTTACTTACACGTTCTACTCTGTCTCTTATCACCCAATATAATGGATATTTGAGTAGGATGTAAAAAGAGTATGTTTTCAGATAAGATCAAGATGATATTATATTTTTAGAATATCTGTAGATTTTTAGCTAAAGAAAGAAAGTGCTTTGCTATAGGCTGAGTCCTTCTCGGGCTCAGTAGTTGGTCATCACAGTTGTCACCGGCAGTCTGTGTGACATGAGCAAATCCCTTAACCTCTGTGGAAACATTTTTTTTGGTGCACTTTACCAATGACTCTTAGTGTACACACAAAATTTATACTTCCTTGCCAATAATTTGGTGGTTCCCAGGAGCCCACTCAGAGGCTGGGAACCATTGGATTACAAAAGCTCTGTTAACCCTTCTTGGTTTCACATTCTAACTCTTCTTTTGTTGCTGCTGTAAGAGTTGTTTGTTTGTTTATTTGTTTGTTTTATTAATTTATTTTTAGAGAGAGAGTGTAAGAGAGAGGACGAGTGGGAGAGGCAGAGGGAGAAAGAGACAGAATCTCAAGCAGGCACCTCCCTGAGCAGGGAGTCCAATGCCAGGCTTGATATCATGACCTTGAGATGATGATCTGATCTGAAATCAAGAGCCAGATGCTTAACCAACTCCATCACCCAGCTCCCCCTACTTTTTAAAAGACTCTTATCAATCTAAAAGGAATCAACAATTGAGGAAAAGCAAACAAACTAGAAATCTGAAAACATGAAATTGAGACTAACCACTCAAGCTGATAATTATGTATGAGTTCTTTTCATTTGACTGGTAGCCAGAAACCAGAGACAGTGAAATTGATGAGCCAGTGTGTCCTACTGGTGTTGGCTGTAGTGTGAAAGGAAATAATCCAGATAATTGTTTAATTGGATGCTACTTAAAAGAGAAGCTGGAACTCCCCAAGAATCATGGTCCAGAGTAAACATCTTTTCAATCATATTGGTTAAATAAAAACCCAAGGATGTTGTATTGATGGCCAGCATTTTTGAGGTTCAATACTGAAAATATTCCTTTTAACTATTCCCTGCCAGTTCTTGTCAGGCTCTGTCAGTTTTACTTTTCAATGTTAAGTATTTTTGGATGATAATTTTCCAATATTTTACTTGTAGTGGAAAAAAGAAAATAAATCAAATCCTTAGCTACACAGTTACAGAAGGATAATATTCAAGAGCTTCCTATGAGAGGCAATTCATACAAAGGTGACACAGATCATCATAAGACAGCCTGGATGAGAATCATTTTATATCATTTATATTTTACATTTTGTTACTTATAAAGTCTGTAACCCAGGTGAACTTTCTGTGACTCAGTTTCTGCACTTATAAATTGGGGGTGGTGATAATCGGGTTGTAGTAAGGATTATACAAGTTAATTTGTGTAAAGTGCTTATACCAATGCCTGGCAATTATAAGTGGCACATAATGCGAATAATGTTTGCTACCATTACTGTTTCTTTTGTAGCAGTTTCACATTAAAAAAAAAAAAAGTGTTTTTGTATATTCTAACTGAGTCATGACTCTTTTTAAAACTGGTGTTCTGACTGAATTATCATGGAATGGTAAAGTCTACAAGTCTTCTTTACCAGAAGCGACTGAGAAAAACAAACCATGTGCAATACATTTCCTTCTATAGCTCTATCTAGAGAGGGGGCTAAATATAATTTTGGAGGTGGAACAACCAATTAATGTATTTCAGTCACTCTTTTTCCTTTCTTTTTTCCATTTGCTTGAGACTTTATTTTAAGGGCTCTTTCTCTGAGCTGTATGCCTTCATATTTAATGATTGCTATTTTAATTCTTTTCATAGTAGTAAATATTAAATATCAGGCAGAATACTTCCTTTAATTTCTATTTGGAGTAATAAAATATTACCAGTAACTTTTTCCTTGATATCTGTAGCAATACTCTGTCAAAGCAGAAGTACTTCATAAAGCCAGGAAAACTTCTATGAAAAGTGCTTAGAGTATTATATATTGGATAATTGAAAATATATCAAATAAAACAAATATCCAAGAGATGAACTTGGGAAGCTTTCACACAACGGGCATGATAAATTCGAAGTACCAAAAAGTTTTAATGATTAATTTTAATGATTGTATTCACAATGAGATTATTAGCATGAATAAGAATAACTCTTTTGTAAATCTTGAAAGAGGTGAGGTTTCCGATAGCTTAGCAAACACTTATTCCAAACTTCCAGATTTTGACACCTAAAAATGTGCCTTTGAATATTTAATTTTACATTATCAGTTTATATATTTAGACTAATGGAGTAACTAATTAAGACTAATTAGAGTAATAACTCCTGTGTAATCAACTGTCCTCACAAAATGAGATCCAGGTATATCTCAGGAAAAGTACAGGGGTGATATTAAAAAATATTAAACTGTAGATTTCTGGAGAAGGTGGTGGAGTAGGAGGATCCTAAGCTCAGTTCATCTTATGGATATAACTAGATAACACCCACCTCAGTGTATGTAACCCAGAAAATGACCTGAAGACTGGCAGAACAGACTCCACAACTAAATATAGAGAAGAAGCCACATCAGAGAGTTTAGAAAGGGTGGAGATGTGGTCTGGGGCCAAAGGGACCTGCATAATTATCCCTAAGAGGGAGTGACACAAGGACATGGTGAAGGGAGAGGAGCAGATGCTCACACCAAGCACCCCAAGCACCAGGGATCCAAATGGGGAAGAAAAATTTCTATAACATTTGTCTTTGAAAATCAGAGGGGCCTAACAATCAGTAGGACTTAAGATCTGGAACATTAAAAATCAGTGGGCTAGGCTCTGGGAGGACAAGGAGGGCAGAGTCCTCACCTATAAAGAGACAGCACAACAAACAGTCCTGCTGAGATATAGCAGAGCCTGGGGTACACAGGCAGAGGATTTATTTACTAATCTCAGAGCATGTTCTGGAAGGACAGGGATCTTTGGGAGACTCCTCTAGGAAAAAAAGAACTGTTAGGCACCATTTCCTTCCATGGTCCCCCAGCCTAGATATATGGACACTTTCAAGAACCAGCACAAAGCAATACTCTCCACCTAGCTTGCTAATAGTGCCTACCACCCATGCTCACATCTGTGGATCTGACCCCTCTAACCCAGTTGGCCTAGCAGGAGTTTACCCTGATGGCTGCAGGTCCCCTTGCTCAGTAGATGAGGATGGACTTTGGTGGCATCACATGTCATGCCTCCTCCAACATGCCTCTGGTCACAGCCCATTCAAACTGATGCCACAAGATTGGCAGTATGCAAACAGCCCCCCAAAAGCCAATACCACTCCAAAGTCTCCTACCACCAGGAGAGGAGAAGATAACCACACATATTAATCTAACTATAGGCCCTTCCACCAGTGAAAGTTTCTCAAAGGACAGCACAGGTAAAGCACCCTGTAGTTCAGTGCTACTGCATTTCTGGCAAATGCTTGATCTGACTTAACTCCAGCCCAATGCTGGCCCACTAAAAACACAGAGACCCAACCCTGCCCACAATAGACAAAGCCATTGCAGATGAATGGATTGAAGGTAGATGTGGCTCAGCTAAAACAGTAGGGCCCATGCAGCATGCACAGAGGATTCCCCTGAAGTTCTAGGTTCTGGTGAACAAGGGACACTGCACAGCAGGGCAAGACCTCTTCCTTATAAGGCCACTAAACTCAAGTGCAGGAGATATAGCTGACTGCTAACACACAGAATCAGACAGAGTGTTAGACAATATGAGGAGACAGAGGAATGTGTCTCAAATGAAAGGACAGGACAGAATCACAGCAAAAGAGCTAGACAAAATGGAGATAAATATTAATAAAGTAATGGTCATAAAGATATTTGCTGGATTTGAGAAAAGAATGGAAGACTTCATTGAGATCTTCAACAAAGAGATAAAAAACATAAAAAAAATTTTTTTTAAAAAGAGATAGAAAATATCAAAAAGAACCAGTCACAGATGAAAGACTCAGTAACTGAAATTAAAAATACATTACATAGAATAAATAGTAAGCTAGAGCAAAAGAATGGATCAGTGACCTTGAGGACAGAGTAATAAAAAGAAATCAAGTTGAACAAGAAAGACAAAAAATAATAACAAATGAAAATAGACTTAGGGAACTCAACAACACTATCAGGTGTAATAACATTTGAATTATAAGAAACTAGAAGAAAAAGAGAGAGTAGGAAGCAGAAAATTTATTTGAAGAGATAATAGCCAAAAAGTTCACAAATCTAGGGAAGGAAACAGATATCTAAATCCAGGAGACACAGAGAGCCACCAAAAGAATCAGCCCAAGAAGGCCTAATACCAATAGTCATTAAGATGACAAAAGGTAGTGAGCAATAGAGAATTTTAAAAGCAGCAGGAGAAAAAAAAAAAAAAAGTCACATACAAAGGAAACCCCATAAAGTTTTCAGCTGATTTTTCAGCAAAAACTTTGTAGGACAGATGGGAATGGCATCATATACTCAAAGTGTTGAGAGGGAAAAACCTGTAACCAAGAATAGTCAATCCAACAATGCCATCATTCAGAATAGAAGGAAAGATAAAGAATTACCCAAACAAAAGTTAAAGGAATTAATGAGCACCAAATCTGACCTACAAGAAATATTAAATATTTGTCTATCAAATAAATAAATAAAATCTTAAAAAAAAACACAGAAAAGTAGGAAATACTAAAGCATTTGAATTAAGTATATCTATAAAAATCAGTCAAGAGAATCACAAAATAAAAGGATGTAAAATAATACACAATATACCTAAACATGGAGGGGAGAGGAGTAAAGAATGAGTTCAAATTTAAGTGACCCTCAATTTAATATAGGCTTCTAGATGCATAAGATTTTATATATAAACCTAATGGTAGCCACAAATTAAAAAACAACAATATGATAGATATGCAAAAAATGAAGAGAAAGGAATCTAAGTATATCACCAAAGAAAGCCAGCAAACTGTGAGAGAAGAGAACAAGAGAAGGAAGGAACAGAGAAGAAGTACAAAAACAGGTAATGAAATGCAATAAGTACATACCCATCAGTAGTTACTTTGAATGTGAATGACCTAAGTGTTCTAAACAAAAGACATTGGTAATGGAATGGACAAAAAAGCAAGAACTATCCATAAGCTGCCTACAAGGCAATGCGGATTGAAAATGAGAGAAGGAAAATAATTTATCATGCAAATGAAAGTCAAACTTCACTATTTGCAGATGACATAATACTATATAAGGAAAACTTTAATAACTTCACCAAAACACTACCAGAACTGATAAATGAGTTCAGTAAGCTCGCAGGATACAAAATAAATATATAGAAATCTGTTGCATTTTTGCACTAATAATGAAGAGGCAATAGGGAAATTAAGAAAATCTCATTTACAAATGTACCAAAAATTAAAATACTTAGGAATAAACTTAACCAAGAAGTGAAAGACCTATACTCTGAAAACTATAAAACACTGAAAAAAGAGGGGCGCCTGGGTGGCTCAGTGGTTTGGGCTGCTGCCTTCGGCTCGGGTCATGATCTCAGGGTCCTGGGATCGAGCCCCGCATCGGGCTCCCTGCTCTGCAGGAAGCCTGCTTCCCTCTCTCTCTCTCTGCCTGCCTCTCTGCCTACTTGTGATCTCTGTCTGTCAAATAAATAAATGGAATCTTGAAAAAAAAAAAAAGCCTAAGTCAACACCATTAAAAAAAAAAAAAAAAAAACACTGAAAAAAGAAATTGAAGAGAACACAAAAATTAGAAAGATATTCCATGCTCATGGATTGGAAGAACAAATATCGTTAAAATGACCATACTACCCAAAGCAATGTACAGACAGATTTAATGCAATTCTTATCAAAATACTAACAGCATCTTTCACAGAATAAGAACAAAGAGTCCCAAAATTTATATGGAACTACAGAAGACCCCAAATAGCCAAAACAATCTTGTAAAAGAACAAAATGGGAGGTGTCACAATCCCAGATATCAAGATGCACTATAATATTATTGTAATCAAAATAGTATGGTACTGGCACAAAAAAAATGACACATAAATCAATGGAACACAATAGAGATCCCAGAAATAAACCCAAGATTATATGGTCAATTAATCTTGGGCAAAGGAGGCAAGTATATGCAATGGAAAAAAGAGAAGTCTCTTCAACAATTGGTGTTGGGAAAACGGGAGAGCTACATGGAAAAGAATGAAACTGGACTACTTTCTTATACCATATACAAAAATAAACTCAAAACGGATTAAAGACCTAAATGTGAGACCTTAAGTTATAAAAATTCTAGAAGAGAGCACAGGCAGTAACTTCTCTGACATTGACTATAGGAACATTTTTCTGGATATGTCTCCTGAGGCAAGGAAAACAAAAGCAAAAATATACTGTTGGGACTACATAAAAATAAAAAGCTTTTCCATAGCAAAGGAAATAATCAACAAAAGTAAAAGACAACCTATTGAGTGGGAAAAGATATTTACAAATGACATATCTGATAAAGGATTAGTATCCAGAATATATAAAGAACTGATAAAATTCAACACTAAAACCCCCCAAATAATCTAATTATATAAATGGGCAGAAGAAATGAAAAGACATTTCTCCAAAGAAGACATACAGATGGGCAACATGCATGAAGAGAGGCTAGACATCACTCATCTCAGGGAAGTGCAAATCAAAACGACAATGAGCTGTCACCTCATTCTTGTCAGAATGGCTAAAATAAAAAATTCAAGAAACAACAAATGTTGATGAGGATATGGAGAAAAAGGAACCCTGGCTCACTGTTGGTGGAAGTGAAAGCTGGTACAGTGAACGTGGAAAACAGTATGGACAGTCCTCAAAAAAATTAAAAATAGAATTTCCATATGATCCATGATTACTTGTTATTTACCCTAAGAATACAAAAACACTAATTCCAAAAATATGTGCACCTCTGTGTTTATTGCAGCATTATTTACAATAGTCAAATCGCAGAAGCAACCCAAATGTCCACTGATTGATGAATGGATAAAGAAGAGGTGGTTTATACCTATACAATGGAACATTACTTAGTCATAAAAACAAAACAAAACCCTTGCCATTAGAAACAACATTTATGGATATAGACAGTGTAATGCTAAGTGAAATGTCAGTGAGAGAAAGATACATACCATAAGATTTCACTTGTGGAATTTTAAAAACAAAACAAATAAAATAGAGACAAACCAAAAAAGAGACTCTAAACTAGAACAAACTGATGGTTATCAGAGGGGAGATCAGTGGGGGAATGGGTGAAATAGGTGAAGGGGATTAAGAAGACAGTTATCATGATGAGCACTGCATAAAATATAGAATTGTTGAATCGCTATAATGTACACCTGAAACTAACATAACCCTGTATAGTCACTATAGTGGAATTTAAAAAAAAAAAAAAAAGAGGCAGATCCAACTGGAATGTCTTTCTGGGCACTTATTCCTTTCACAATGTCTGATCCTTGGATGAAATTCTGGTCATAGAGAAGCCATCTCATCCTCATAAAGGTGAAAGTCTTATTAAGAAGAGAGGAGAAGGATGATAAAAGGAGCATTGTTCTGACTGATAACTATTGGGCCAATATATGCTATTCAGAGATATCTTATTTCATGAAATATATAAACTTTTTACTTAGGAGAAAGACAAAAAACAAAAAACAAAAACAAAACAAATTGACTTAACCTGGAGAGAAATTTGTTTAAAATCCCTTTATTCTTATGTTTTACCATATAGTATTTGCTATTTCTTTCTAATGAATTATAATAGTTATTTAGGATTCCTCCCATGCTTAATTAACCCATTTGGATTTCTGGAAATGATCAAAGGCATTCTAAATGGTAGCTGAGATGATCTGTAATTTATATTTTGGAGATCATGTGTGAAATTCTTTTGATAGTTTGCAATTTAATAAAATTAGTAAATTGTATTAGAAATTTTTACTTTTCAAAAAAACTTTAAATATATCTTTACTATTTATGGGGGGGGTAATCTAAGAGGGGGTCCATTATTTTCATTCTATCAAAGTATAACTTGTAACAAAATAAGTTGTGAAAAGGAAACTCAGTATTTAGGTTTAGAAATCTGCTTTGTTCAACTTAAAAGAGGTGGTCTAGGGTGGTCCATATTACTCTTTTTGTATCAATTATTATCAGACATCAGAGGGCAAAAAACAGTTAATTTCCAAAATGGGTTTGTGTTCTTCTAAGGTGTTATTTCACTTCCATATATTTTTTTTCCACTTTTCTTTTCTTCTCTCTTTTTTAATTTCCTTTTTTCCACTTTCCTTTTCTTCTTTTTTCCTTCCTTTCTTTCCTTCCTTCCTTCTTTCTTTCCTTTCTTTCAATAAAGATTATTTTTGAAATAATTACTCTTTTTTATTTTCTCTTTTACAATTCAAACATGATCAGGTATGTTCAGGGCGGCATAGCCATGGACTTCTCATTATAGTTCCAAACAATATCCAGATACCAAGATAGCTCTGCAAGCTGAAGCTAAACTACATTATAGGCAATTCTCTGGCAGATTAAATTTTTGCACTTTCATTTACTTTTCACATTACACATTTCAGATTTACTTTGAATGTCAATATTAAAGACTAATTTGAGGAGCTCCTGGATGGCTTAGTTAAGCATCTGCCTTTGGCTTAGATCATGATCCCAGGGTCCTGAGATGGAGTCCCACGGTGGGCTCTCTGCTCAGCAGTGAACCTGTTTCTCCTTCTGCCTTCTGCTTCCCCTGCTTGCGCTCTCTCTGCCAAATACATAAATAAAATCTTTTAAAAAATAAAGAATAAAGCCTAATTTAAGGACCTGATTTTTATAAAAATCGTAATTGTTACAACTCCCAAAAACATTCGTTGACTTCCATATGATATAATTATATAAGATTGTATGGGGGTTAGAAAGATAAGAGATAAGGTTGGGCCTCTAGTATCTTATAACAAGGAATGGGTAATCAAACATGGTATGACCTGGACAGGTCACTAGGTCATCTATGACCTGAGACCTATGAGGAGAAATGGCTACACTGTTGGCATGTAAGAGTGTTCCATGGAACTCCTCAGGCTGTGAGGATTATGATGGGATTGGTCTAACTAACCCTTTCTTTTATAGGACAATAATAGAATTCTAAGACTCACCTCAGTCACTCACCATCTGCGTTATGCTCTTACATAGGCATGTCTGCTACCTTCAGTAAATTAGGCACATGTAATGAGAGCTACACACCAGTGTTCTCTTGGGGACACATATTGCACTAGCCAAGGCCATTTGTAATATTGTTGTGGATAATTATTTGTTCTATAATCATTATCTTAATGTTCTTAAGGGAAAATCTTGGGTTGGATGTTATCATACCTTTTTTTCATTGCTTTTGGAAGAAAGCACTTCATTTAGTTCTTTGTTTGCCTTCATTTTGGCGAACATGCCTTGGCAAAGGGTACTTGGCAAAGGGTAGGGCACTGGATTCAGCACAGATCGCATGCAGTCTTCCCTGTCTACGTCATTAGGTCTAATGTTCTTTAATGAACGTCTTGTTCCTTGCAGGACTGTTCTCTTTACTCTGACTTCTGTGGTGGTACTTGTCATTACAACGGACTGGATCAGCTGGGATAAGCTGAATCGAGGTTTTTTGCCCAGCGATGAAGTTTCCAGAGCATTCCTGGCCTCTTTTATCTTGGTCTTTGACCTCCTTATTGTAATGCAGGTAAGTGTTTTCATGTTTCCCTTCTCTCCCTAAAGCCGCTCTATGCTTTGTTACCAATATAACTAACGCCATATGTATATACAGTGAAAACTCCACAAAGCTAAAGAAGTGCAGAGTTTACAGTTGCTATTGATGGGGTCTTCTCTGGCCATGGTTTCATCAGTTTTACTGGGAGGATATGCCAGCTGGGCTTTTATGAAAGGAGCACCAAAAATCCATTGTATGAACACTGCAAGGTGGGCCCTGAGAAACCGTACAGCATGGTGATGTTTTCTGCCAAGGCTTCAAAACAAGGCAGAACAACAACAAAAAACCCTGTCATTTAGTAAATGAAAAGCTACAGAGATGAGGATGATATAAAGCCAGCAAAACAGGGATAAGCAATTGCCAGAGCAGCTCAGGGTTTTATAGCAGTTGAAATGGAATGATGTAAAAATGCTTTTTCTGGTTATGGAAATTATCACTTTCTTTCGGTACTCACTAGGGATCATTCCATTTTCATATAAACAATATTTCTGCCCTGCTCAGCACCAGACTGTTTGTACAATAGCATTCCTCTAACCACTGCTACTTGGGTGATCTGCCATGGATGCTTTGGGGTCTTAGGACCCCCAAATGGAGGAATGTTCCTTTGAATGAGGCTGAAAGAAACATTAACTATTTCTTGGCACTTTATCTCGTTCATTAAATGTCCATTCATTGGCTAGACTTCTTATTGGTTTTAGGAAGCAATTTGGGGTTTTCCCCTCTGAGGCATTGTAAGTTACCAGGACAAAGGCCACAGTCGCTGATGGGAAGGTAAACACTGTTGTGTTCCAAATTTATGTGAGATTTCACAAGATGACAGATTGGTTTTCTCATTTCTAGAGGCAAAGAAGTGATATTCTTAGTATCTTAAAAGAGAATAACAGTTTTGTTTTGGTTTTTTTGCTATATAATATAGCCCAGGTACTACGTTCAAGATGGTTCCTAGAGTATATTGCTATTTTAGTGGATAACAATTTAAAATATGTTATCAATTTAAAACATTACATGAAATTGAATGTCTCACCTAAAAATTGATTTTTTAAAAAATTTTCTGTGGGCTAGTTTAGCATAGTGGACAAATTAAGAAAACATGGTAGTTTCCATATCTGTCTCTTACTTGCCATACGATGTCCTCTGGATACTCATAAAATCAAATTTGAAACACTAATGCAATAATGCATGATGCATTACTTGTTTAGAGGCTGTTCTTATCTTCTTTCATCTAATACTCCTAAATGATACACTTCCTGGCGTGAAGTATCTGCTTGGGTCAAATGGCCTAGTCAAAGGTATTAGTAGCCAAGTAGACCATCGTCTTTTAGATTTTTTTAAAAATTTGTATATGTGAGAGAATACATTTCCTGACTTTGTAGCACCGTCTGTCACCTTCTACCCTCTTTTACATCATTTTAATTATTGTTCCAATAAGGTCACTAAAATCAGAGACTCGAGAGGGAAAATGTAACATTGCAATTTACAGGTGTTATGGACTCAGTCATAAAGTACTTAGTAAAGAGGGCTAGAAGAAAGGAAGGATAGTCAGGATTTATGCAGGCAGAGTCAGCAGGACTGAGAAGGGGAAGGCGTTCTAGATGAAAGAAGGGATATGAACATGTGGAGTCAGTCAAGTGCTCAAGTGTTCAGAGAGTACCTCGAGCACCGAGTGACTGAAAACAGAGTTCGTGCTGAGGAATGTATCAGTTTGGACCATTTTGACTGCAAGTAACAAATAACCCTGCCAAGCTAGCTCTATCAAAGGGAGAATGTATCACTGCAATGTAAGGATGTCCTACAGAATTAAACAGGAGGGACGCAGTTCCTTTTTAGGGACACATGAAAGCAGAGACCAAAGTGTACCAGGGAACCTAGACCTAGCTTTTGTTCTCCTTCTCCCCACCCCCCCACCCCCCGCCGCTTGTTTTTTTTTTTAACTTCTGTTTCGTTTTCTTCTCTTATTCTAAAGCAGGATTTTGAGCTTCCCAGTTCACATGGAAGAAAGTGGCTACAGCCAGCACCTCAGAGGGAGACCACTCTCTAGTTGTCAGGCTTAATTTCACATTCCTGGGGAAAGTACTGCAAGGACTAGATCACACCCACCAGTGAAATGACTGGGCGTGAGTCCACGGAAGAGCAGAGAGACACTGGGCCTTAAAAGCCAAATTAGTTGATGTCTAATATGAGGAAGAGTCCAAAAGGAGGCCCAAGAGGTAGGGCCCTTAACTCTTTTCCTCTGTCCTTCAGTACTGAGTCAGCTGGCCAGGCCAGTAGATTTCTCTTTTGCTCAGTCTCTTGTAGCATAATCCTTTCTTCTCATTTCTCTACTTCTATTTGGTTCTGACTCTCCTCTACAACTGTAAAATAACCTCCTGTGGATACTTCTGCTTCCAGAGGTCCCCTTGTCCCATACGCTCTATGAGGCTCAGCCTCATAAACTTCCAATCTCAAATGCCATTCTGTCCATGCCTCTTCTCAGCCATAGTGACTCCACATTGTCTAAGGATAAAGTACAGACCCCAAGAGTGTGCACTCAGTGCCTCCCTGATCTGGCTCTGGCTGTTTCCTTTCTCACCTGTCTCCTAGGTTCTAGCTCTACCACAGACCAAAGGGCTTGTTGTTTGGCTCCTGACCACAGCACACTTACTCCAGATGTCTTTTTCTCTCCAAATGTGTTTCCTTCTGCTCTGTTCACCTAGACCCTGCCATTGAGCACCGTGCCAGTTCCCTCTCATGAAAACCTTGTAATCACTTCCTCCGTGGAATTCCTGCAGCACCTTTTACCTGGACTACAAATCACTACGTCACTTTTTTCCTGCTCTGTGGAGCAGGAACTGTAGCTTATAACTATATATCCCTGGAGTCTCCCTACCAGAGTCTCACATGGGCAGCAGTATGCCCAGAGTAATAACTGCTTGCTGAGGATAAAGAAGTGACATTTGAACACTGAGTCTCATGCAAACTCTGTCCCCCTTTGGGAGCATCATGTTGAAATTTTGGGAACTAGTGCATGAGCATTTAAGAAAGAGAATGAATTTTGGGAAGCAGAGCCTTGGAAGATATATATGTTCAAGATATTTAAAAATATTTAATACAAATATCCTAACAAGTCCAAAACCAACTAAAATGTGATCTGCTTCACTCCAGATTCACATATTTCAGACAAAAGAAAAATAGAAAAGTAGAAAAATTAGTGGAAATGGAGGGAATAATTTTATTAAAAGATTTTTTTCTCATTAGACTTATTTAAGTGACTTGAAAGCAATAGACTTTTCTAAAACTAGAAAAATTCAACTTACACTATCAAAAGATATTTAGTTTGGGGTTAAAAAAAAAAAGAAACCTTTAGAAAATGGCACTACTTCTGTAAAGATTTTACCCTAACATAGTAGGTCAATTCTAAAAACTTGTAGAAAAAGTATAGTTATTTTTATGACTATTAAGTAGGATTTTTCTATATTTATCATAAAAATCATTTGTTGTATCACATTTTTCTGTAGTCTTAGTAAAACCACTAGAACTAAAGCATAAATAGATGCTAGTAAAATATAGTATGTGACTCATATAAATCACACATTTCTACAGAACATGAGAATTGTAAAAATTCTTCTCTCTGAGGAAATCTTATCTCAAATTCTGTTTAATATTTATAATTTTGCCTTTGATTTTTTATTCCTTTAGTTCATTGCATAAGTACCTAATTTGCAGTTATGTCCCATCCATTGATCTCTCGTTAGATTGAAGAAAAGATATACCTAAATTATGTAATAGTTAAAAATGTAATGTACTGTAATCAAAGGGAAAAAAAAGGTGTCCTAGGAGTCCACCTACTCAAAAGAGAGAGAGAGAGGAAGAGGTCAGTGTAGACAGAATAGTAGGACAAAACTTCAAAGAAGAGATGACAGTAGAAGGATAGGCAGCTGAAGTTTGAAAAGACAAAACAAAAAGACAATTTTCTCTAGCAAAGAGTAGTATTATAATCATCACAGTAAGAATTTAGTTTTGATACATTACGTTCAGAAAAAATTGGTGAATTCTATTTTTTATTTTTTGAGGAACCTCTATACTGTTTTCCAGAGTGGCTGCACCAGTTTGCATTCCCACCAACAGTGCATGAAGGTTCCTTTTTTTTCCACATCCTCACCAACACTTGTTATTCCTTGTCTTTTTTATTCTATCCATTCTAATAGGTGTAAGGTGATATCTTACTGTGGCTTTGATTCACATTTCCCTGATGATTATTGAAATTAAAAATAGAAATATCATATCCACTATAGGTATTTACCCAAAGAGAATGAAAACACTAATTTGAAACAATATACATACTTCTATGTTTATTGCAACATTATTTACAATATCCAAGATATGGAAGAACCCCAATGTCTACATATAGATGAATGGATAAAGAATGTGTGTTGTATTTCACAGACTGTTACTCAGCCATGAAAACCAAATGAGTGCTTGCCATTGCAACATCTTGAATAGTCTTAAGTGAAATAAGTCAGACAGAGAAAGACAAATATCCTATGATTTCATTTTATATATGGAATCTGAGAAACAAAACTAAGGGGAAAAAACCAAAAAGTAGAATTAGACCTGCAAATACAGAGAACAAGCTGATGGTTGTCAGAAAGGAGGAGATGGAGATGGGCAAAATGGATGAAGCAGAGTGGACGATACAGCCTTCCAGTTATAGAATAAGTAAGTAACAGGAATAAAAAGAACAGCATAGGTTAATATATTCCATATTGTAATAACATTGTATGGTGACAAATGGTTGCTATACTTGTGATGAGAATAGTATAATGTAGAGAGTTGTTGAATCACTATGTTGTATACCTGAAAGTAATGTAACATTGTGTGTCAACTGTACTCAAGTTAAAAAAAAAATAGCCAAACCCATAGAAACAAAGAGTAGAATGGTGGTTGCCAGGTGCTGAGGGAAATAGGGAGAGGTTGATAAAAAGGTACAAACTTTCAGGTATGAGTAAGTTCAGAGGATGTAATGTACAGTATGGTGACTGTAATTAAAAATACTGTCTTGTTTCCTTGCAGTTTACTAAGAGAATACATATTAAGCATTCTCATGAAAAAAGTAACTACATGAGGTAATGGAAATGTTGATTAACTTGATGGTGAGACTCATTTCCGAATGTATATATATAAAATCATTATATTGTACAGTTTAAGTACATTCTAATTTTATCAATTTCACCTTAATAAAATTGGAAAAATACTGTTTAAAGAATGACATAAAAAAGTAAACAAAACATTTACAAATTCATTCCTACTGTACATCACATCAGGTGCTGGAGACTCAGGACAGAGGGAAAGGAAAAAAAAGATTAATGATACAGTCCACAGGAGTTTGTTATCACAAAGGAATTCATAATCTAATAGAATAAATATGAGTAGAAAAGATATTTTAGGAAAACTGTCTTTAGAAGAACTTTTTATTGAGGTAAAAAGCAAATATTACTACTTTTGTCACTTTTAAAATTCATCTCCCCTACCCTCCTAAGATTTAGTTGCTGTTATGAAGGCTTTAAAATAAAGGAACTTCGTCTTGATAACATAAAGAACATTCTGTGCTTTTTAACTAGATAGGAAGAAAGAGAATGAGAGAAGGAAGAGAGGGACTAGTTGGGGGGTTTGGGGAAGGGGAGCTAAGGAGGAGGAGAGATGTGGAGCCAGAAAGATGGGTATAAGTGGGGATAACTTGAGGACCCAGTAAAATTCTCCAGTGTGGATGGATGGGTAGAGAGAGGTGCGATTAATCAATGGTAATGATCATGGAGACTGATCAAGGGTTATATCTCTTGTTAAGTTTCCAAGCAGTCTTTGTCTCTCCTAAATATTTTACATAATTAAACCCTAGGGGATTAGTGCAGGGAATATTAAAAGCTGTTGAGTTTTACAACTGGATCAGTGTAGTCTAGCATTAAGATAGCATCTGCTGAACAGAGTGCCCAGGAGGAAGAGGAAGCTGTGAGAAGCTAAGTTTCTGGGAATTTATAGTTAAGTACAGAAAGGTGTTGCCTTGAACCTCTTCTCTTTAGCATCCTCTCCTCTAGAAAGTTTCTCCTCATCACCTACTGTTATGTGTGCCTTTTAGATTTATGTATACAAATAGGTACATAATATAAAACATACATATATAGTATCAGCTTCATGTGCTTCAAGGAGATGAAAGAAGTTTTCTAGAAGAGAGACTTTTAAAGAGAAGAAGAAGTTTCAAGGATTGTATTTTGGTGAATCCTCACACTGTTGATAAATCTTTTCAATACTTCTCTTTCTTGTAATTTACCTACCTACCTGTCTAGTACCTTCATATTTATTTACTTACATATTTCCTGTAACATGTGAGCTGCTCAAGGAGAAAAACATGTTTTTTTCAATTTTTTCGCTCCCACAGCTAGCCCTTGTTCAATGCATTACAGTTTTACCATATTTTTTGAATGAAAGAATAAATAAATGAATGATTGCAGCATTATTTCAGAAAAACCAAATAACATGAGATTTTTCAAGAAGCAAAATATTTACCAACAGCAGGAGAATGAGCCATCAATAATATTAGATTAGGTCATTTTCACTGAATTATGATTTTACTATAATTAAATATCCAAATAAAAATCTCAATGAATTGTTCAGTTAAGTGTTAAAAAGGACTCTTTGGTCTAGTTGAAAAGCACTTAGAGAAAAGCGATATTTCCTGAAAAGTAATTCCTAATGCACTGAAAAAATAATTATGAAAATTGCATCCTAGAAACATTTCACCTTGTAACATCCAAAATGTGTTTGTTTTTTGTTTCATGCATGGTTCTCAGAAGTAGGTCAACTAGTTTAATAGAAGACATGATGACTTTTGGCAGACTTTATTTTAAAACTCCAATCACCTGACTTTAGTTGGGCACTGCTTTTGAGGTCATAGCTATTGAAAGTGGAATCAGTCACTTTAGAACATAGGGCAGAGCAACAAGCATGAACCTATTTTAATTAAATAGCAATGGTATTTTGACAAGTTGGCATATATTTTCTGGATAAGCTGTTCTGACTGATTTTATTTATAGGCTACTTAGAAGGAAAGGGCTGTTTAAATGTCTGGCCACCAGTTTTAATATGGTCTTCAGTTTGGGAATACTTTATCTAACTTTTTCCAAAGTATTTTAAACACTTTTTTGCAATTATTTTCCATCTCCATTTTTCTTACTCAAGGGTTACACTCCTCCTTGAAAACACAGTAATGGCAATCTCTGTTGTCAGTCCCACATGATACCATGGAATAATTGGCTTAGATATTAAGCTATACCTGGATTAACCATAAATGCCTACTGTCTTCATGATATGTGCCTAAGAGGCTGAATCTTTGTTTTATTTACTGTCAACATTTTGTACTAATGACATCACCTGACCTAGTGGGAAGACAGATAATCCAAGGGGAATCTCAATATATTATTATTTTTTAAAGATTTTATTTATTTATTTATTTGACAGAGACAGTGAGTGAGAAAGGGAACACAAGCAGTTGGAGAGGGACAAGGTTTCCCATAGGCTTCCTGCTGATCAGGGAGCCCAGTGTGGGGCTCGATCCCAGGACACTGGGATCATGACCTGAACCAAAGGCAGACGCTTAAGGACTGAGCCACCCAGGCTCCCCCAATATATTATTTATTGGTAGTCCCCATGACTAACCTCCAAGGAGTAGAAAGACTTCTTATGGTAAGTCATGTCCACATAGTGTGGGGGAGTCCAGCTAAATGGGCAGTCTACAGGAGGTACCAGAGAACAGTTCTTAGCAGGTGACCTATGGTGTTAAGAAAATTTGGCAGAAGGTAAAAGATAAACTGGAAGCACGGGGGTTACCAGGCAGACAAATTTTAGAATCCAGTCATGGGTACTGGAGGGACAAACACACTCTCTTGAAAATGAAGCTAATAGTCTTGTTAACATATGATATAGATCACAGTTTTGAAACAGGCAGCAAGTTCTATGAAGGATTATTGTGAGTACGAGAGATCACTCAAGTCTTTAAGGATAATTTGGGAAGAATGTAGCTTGAAGGAATTATAAGATTTGGTTAAGCAAGTGGAAAATAGAGACATTCAAGTTTCATCCCAGTATAAATGCTTCAGTCCCTGAGGTATGTTTTTAAAGAGAGATAGAACATGATTAAAAAACTGGTAAAAGATAAATTCTATACTGTTGCACATGAGCAGTAATTTTTTCAAAGCCACGTGGAAGCAGCAAGATATAATTCCTTCAAATTCATATTTTTCTAATGGATGCCTCATTGTCCTCAGGTGCTATGGAATTATCAGTACTTGATCATCACCCTGAAAGAACATTCCAGCCCTAACCCTTACGCCCATCTTTGCATGTGTATCATGGTTGGCCCTGGAAGTCATACGTAGCAGTTACCACTTATCATTGTACCACTTGTGTCTGATTAAAAAGTACAATGTTGAAGACATACATTCCACCATCTTACCAGGCTTCCAGCACCTCTGGGGCAGTTTTCAAACTCAGAGTGTGGTTATACCTCAGATCAGAGTTGTATAGGTGACTATATATATATATGTGTGTGTGTGTGTATATATATGTATATGCTATATATATGTTATATATATATATATAGCATATATACTATGTATAGTATATATGCTAAATATAACCGACAGACATTCATGTCAAATATCCTGTTCCCAGATGAGATGGGCTAATACTCTGTAGCTACTTTTTTTTTTTTAAGATTTATTTACTTATTTGAGAGAGAGACAGGGAGAGAGGGAGACAGAAACTCTTAACAGCAGTGGGACTGTGGTTAAGTCACTTTATCTCTAGGTATCCATACTGTCATCTATAGCATGACAATGTTTCATATCCCATATTACAGGATGTTTATGACAGGCAAATTAAAAATGCAGTTGAAAGATGATATTTTCATATACCTAAATTACATTATTTAGATAGAATGAAACAGATTAATTTAGTTGGAAAAAGTCTCAGGGTTATGCTTTGAATTACAATGAATCATTCAGGATTGTTTTGATTTTAGCTAAGGAAAAATTTAATAATGTGATAATGGAGTCTGCATAACAACGTGCTGCAGCAATGATCTGCAAAGACAGATACACATTACGGGAGTGACTCCCACCCTTACCTGATGAGAACAATCACCAGTACTCTTACAAAGATGCGAATTCTCTGGCTACAGGAACACTGTCAGAAGTTTCTGGTTTAGTAAGTGTGCAGTGTTGCCTGGGAATTACTAGGCATAACAGATGATTCTTGGGACCATGCATTAGAGTCAACTGTATGCTGGTTAAAAATGCAGATTCTTGGGTCTTCCTTTTAGATCTAGACATATTAGAATCATTAGGGAATTTGAGTTGTGAGTATTCATCTTTATTTAGCCCAAATGCAATTTCTCTGAAACTCTCTATTCTAAGGTAATACGCTGGTAACAAGTGAATGTTATTACCTTGATTCAGATGGCTATAGATAAGAGAACCCCAACAAAATTACAAATTGCCAGATGGTACTGGGAAATTATTATAGTTGATGATGTTTGGGGAATTGTTCAGAATTATGCATTGTCCTATAAAATGACATCATTCCTGTGGTGAGTATAGTGAAAGCTAAACAATTAAAACCAAACACATACCTGATGCCTTTTTCTCTAATTTTTGATGAAAATATATTTTATAACTATCTCTTTGCAGAAAAATGTCTTTATGTCTGAGATGCTCATCATTGATTCAATCTTTGTTAGATTTCAGTAGCTGAGTGCTGAACATTTATTTGCAAGTTGAATAAGATCTAAAATATAAGAATATCATGAAACCAAAGAGGTCTCTGTTTTAGAATGATGATTTTATACATAAAAATAATGTGTCTGGGAAAAACTTAAAATCAGTTATTTATAATCTTTGTCATTTTGTCACATTCCTTCTGAAGGTGATGCCAAGATATTAACCTTTTTAAAAAAGATTTTATTTATTTATTTGAGGGAGAGAGAGCACAAGAAAGGGGAGCATCAGGCAGAAGGAGAGGCAAACTCCCCTATGAGCAGCGAGCTTGACTTGGGACTAGATCCCAGCACCCTGAGATCATGAGCTGAGCCAAAGGCGGATGCTTAACCGGCTGAGCCACCCAGGTGCCCCGTCCTCTTTTTGTTGTTGTTAAGGAATAGAATAGAATAGTAGATCTGTATACAAAATGAAAAACTCAGAGACCTAAGAGAGTATGCCTGTCCATGAAGTAGGACAGTAGGAGCCAGGGGTCAGAAGGATTGTTAGTTGGGGAGAAAAAAAGAAAAAGACAGAGAGGTGACAGCAGCCACCACTAACAGAACTTGAAAGAAAGAGAGAGTGTGTGTGTTTTATTTTGTTTTGTTGAAATTTTTTCTCTATCATATGCAATGTTATATTCTATATGCAACTTCCTAACAAAATTTCAATTAAAAAATTCTCCAATCCTTTTGGCATTATTTTCCTTTAGAACTATCCTCCTTGTTTGATTCAAGATGGTTTTCTGGACAAGGTCATCATTCTGGACATCTGCCCTATTCTCCCTTATCTTTTCATCTGCTGTCATGGCTTCTAGTCTTCCTTGTAGGCTGGTGTTTCTCAAGTCCAAATGCTTCTTCTGAATTTTTCACCTGGATATCTAATTGCCAAGTGGCTATTTCCGCCTAGACATTCCATGGCTTCTCTGGTTCATCGTTTTTAAAACCAATCTATCATGATGTTTATAAAAAATAAAAAAATAAAAAATTTTTTTAAATTGCCAATAAAAAAAAAAAATAATAATTAAAAAAAAAAAACAATCTATCATGACTTTAATCCTCTCAATCACTCAAGCCAAAAACCTGGGTCATATCCCGGATTTCTCTCTCTCATCTGTCTTGCAGTCCATTGCCAGGCTTATACATTCTTCTAACTAAGTATCTCTTAAACCTGTTCGTCCTTTAGAACCTAATACGTTCAACTTAATTCAGGCTACCATCAGCTTTTACTTATATGAGTATAATACCTTTTCTCTTCTTTAGTCCTACATCATTTGTCCAGAGTAATCTTTTTAACATGAAAATTTAATCCTCAAAATTCTTCAGATAGAAATTCCTTTGCATGCCTTACTAGCCCTGCTGTTATCTAGCCTGTGGCTATCTACTGGCTTTCTCCTGGTCATCGTCCTCCATTCTTTTTTTTTTTTTTTTTTTAAAGATTTTATTTATTTATTTGACAGAGAGAAATCACAAGTAGATGGAGAGGCAGGCAGAGAGAGAGAGGGAAGCAGGCTCTCCGCTGAGCAGAGAGCCCGATGCGGGACTCGATCCCAGGACCCCGAGATCATGACCTGAGCCGAAGGCAGCGGCTTAACCCACTGAGCCACCCAGGCGCCCCCATCATCGTCCTCCATTCTTTCCCCTACTTCTCCCCCTTACATCTCAAATTAAAATTAAAATTCTGAAATACCTGCTGGTTACTCAAGTCATAATGACTTTCTTCATGGTGTAGGCCTTTGCACTGGCAATAAATGGGTTTCTCATCAATGTGTGTGCTTGGCTCTCCTCAGCCATCCTTCAGCCTTCAGCTTAAATGCTCCCCTTTCTGTGAAGCCTCACGGCCTCTCTCAGACAAACTTTAGTGCTCCTTTTCCTACATGTTCATAACGATGTTTATAAATGTCCGTTATGGTTTTTCCCCCACTACTTTGCATTTGTTTGTTCAAAGTATATAACCATCTTACTGAAAAGTTGTAAGTCTTGGAATAGTTCAGGTCAAATGCAGAGAATATTCAACAGATTTTGGCTAAACTTAGACCAGCACCTGGACCCGTATGTGACAAGTTATTGGGACCCCATAATTGTATTTCACATGAAAGATTTTATGAGTCCCAAACAGGAACAATTTTATTTTTTTACACTGAGGGATCCATGTACTTATATGAGCTACTTATTAAAAATTTCCTACGTGAGAATCATATTTATATTGATCAGACATTGGCAAGTTTGCTTTTAGAGGCCTTATTTAAGATCCTGTTGACATTAGACAACTTACGAATTAAATTTGGGATAGGCTGTCTAAATGTTTGTCATCGAATTCAGTTTTCTTTGTATTTTGCAAAGCACAAGCATCATAAACCCAGAGCAGAGTCTTTGTTCTGAGTCGTCCTTATCTTTCCCTGAGCCTCATTTTTGCTGAAGTAAATTCTCCTCGTTGAAACTGGTGTCCTCCATGACTGCTGTTAGTGTGCCTCTTTCAGACTGTTGCCACAGAGGTTCAAAGAGTGGTCAAATTTGGAGCTAGGATTGCTCCTCCTTATACTGTGAAATGGCTAAGAAAATTCTGATTTCAGAGTCCTGAGGAAGAGATTCTGAGCATGGCAGACTCTGTTGTATTTTTCTTAATACCTGGAAAAAGGAAAAAAGAAAGAATATTACGACAGAGCTTTGACTTGCCTTGTCACCACCTACTAAGAGAGATGAGGACTCTCCCCCAGAGGTATTTCCTTCTTAAAGGAAGGACAGAGGACCATAATCACTGACTTCACATTAGGAATTAAAAATTCTATTATTATGGGTAAGACTGAATGGATAAGATTTTAAAAGCCAATAATCTTAAGTTCAGTCATATAGAGTTTGTGATGCTTTATTAATTTATAAAAATAACAACCATCTATTTCTAACTGCAAACTACTCAATAATAACACTAGCATGTAACAGGTCTTGATAGAGAATCACTCAAAGGTTTGAGCTGAGTAGCAGATGTGCCTTTAAGTATATATTTACTCTATTTTTAGAATAAAATAATAAAAAGTTATAGTTTCTTTTGATGAAGAGAAGAAGAATATTTGTAGGGCTTACCAGTATAAATGAAAGAACATAAAACAGGGATTATCTCAAAATGAGATTTTCCACCTGGAAAAATCTCTAGCCATATGACCTGGGGAGATAATGAACTAAAACAAGGACATAATGTGATTAGAATAAAATGAGTGATTTATATCAGACAAGCCTTGTCATAGAGAAGACACAGAAGTTATCATTCTTCAGCGTGGTCTAGACGTTAGTTCTGTCTGAGTTTGCATAGTTAGACTTTCTGAAATGTTTTCTATTTGACCTCTAGGGTTCTCAATTCAATGTGTATTTTGTGAGATTGACCCAATGAGTCAAATATTTAAATGAATAATGGAACTTTAAAAAAAAAATTATTGATTCCCAGAGTTATGGTGTGTTAGGCACCCTCACTATATCTGTTGAAATTCATGGGAGGCTGCATTTCGCTGAGAAAACAGCTTTCTTTTTTTTTTTTTAATAAAGATTTTATTTATTTATTTGACAGACAGAGATGACAAGTAGGCAGAGAGGTAGGCCGAGAGAGAGGAGGAAACAGGCTCCTTGTTGGGCAGAGAGCCCGATGCGGGTCTTGATCCCAGGACCCTGGGATCATGACCCTAGCTGAAGGCAGAGGCTTTAACCCATTGTGCCACTGAGGGGCCCCAGAAAACAGCTTTCTGGTCCCTCATCTCTCAGAATAAATCTGATATGTTTTTGAGTGTCTTAGAAAATTATTCCCAAATCTGAATAGACTGTAACTTGCTTATAAGGTCAGAAAGAATAGATCATCACCACCAAACTTGAAGGGCAAGGGCCAGTGTAAATATTTTTCTTTTGAAATGTGTTTTCAAGCTATGATCTATGAAAGGAACTTGCAAATGTAACTGGGGTACAACTATAGTCCCATGATGCACAGGAACCTATAGGGACATATTCGTTAGAGTCAACCTGCCAGAAAATTGTGATAATATAAACATCCCCAGCAATGACTAAAAACACCTGCTGTGGTCGGGAGAATAATGCCCCCCCCCCCAAAATACCCACATCCAAATCCCTGGAACCTGTAAATATAGGAAAGTGACATGGCAAAGGGAAATTAAGGTTGTTAGTTAGTTGACCCTAAAATATACAGATTATCCTGGGTTATCCAGGAGGACCTGATGTAATTATAAGAGTTTTTAAGAGAGGAATGGAAGGGCAGAGGCAGACAAAGAGGTGGCAGCATGACTAGGCTGGCTTTGAAGGCAGACCAAGAGAACTGTAAGTCTAGAAGTGTAGGTGACATCCAGAATCACAAAATGGAAAGAGAAACAGATTCTGTCTTTGAGCTCCAGAAGGAATGCCAGCCACCCTGCCACCACCTTGATTTTAGTTCAGTGAGACTCACTTTGAACACCTGACCTCTAGAACTAAGTTAAAAAATTCATATCGGGGATGCCTGGGTGGCTCAGTTGGTTGGACGACTGCCTTCGGCTCAGGTCATGATCCTGGAGTCCCGGGATCGAGTCCCGCATCGGACTCCCAGCTCCATGGGGAGTCTGCTTCTCTCTCTGACCTTCTCCTCGTTCATGTTCTCTCTCACTGTCTCTCAAGTAAATAAATAAAATCTTTAAAAAAAAAATTCATATCGTCAAAAAAAATTCATATCGTCTAAGGCGGTGGTAATTTGTTACAGTAGTAACAACTTAATTTGTAACAAATTAAGTTGGTGGTAATTTGTTACAGCAGTAACAGGAAACAAATACATCCAAGTTTCTCCACATCTTTGTTTACATGGGATATTATTGAGCTTTATATCTTCTCTAGCCCAACAGTCAAAAATATGTTATTGGTTGGGGTGTCTGGGTGGCTCCATCAGTTGAGTGTCTGCCTTTGGCTTGGTCATGATCTCAGGGTCCTGGGATGGAGCCCTGCAGGCTCAGTACTCAGCAGGGAGTCTGCTTGTCTTTCTGCCCCTCCCTCACTGATAAATAAATAAAATCTTTAAAGATATATCCAATTGGTCTTTAATTTTTCATGATTTGTTGAGTTTATTTCCTTCTGCTAGATCCTTGATGAATATTAAAATTTTATTATGAACATCTTTTGGACTGAACCTATTTCATTATTGAAGTTCTAGGTTTTTTGTTTTTGTTTTTTCCTTATCACTTTGACCATTAAGTATCATTTTTGCTCTTGGTGTTTAACACATTAAGAAAAGAACTTACAAAGTTTTTACCAGGAGTTTATGGTGACTTCTTATAGAAATAAAACAGCTTTTCAACATTGCTAGAGATTATCACAAGCTTTCTTTTTAGTATGTTTTCAGCTTTAAACTATTAATGTGTAAGGGGCTATTTAGCCAGAGCGATTCCATCTCGGCTGAACAGCCATTTTGTAGTTTATGCAGTAAAACTTAAACTGACTCTGCACCACCCTCCCAGGGGACTTACTTAAAAGCAAGTCTGGGAAACCAGTCCCAGGTAACAGAGCCCAAATACAAGGGCAGGTCAGGCCAGATGGAGACATCCAATCAGTGGATGCACGCATACTGTCTCCCTAGCTACCAAAGAGTGTGGGCCCTGCCTTTTGGGCGCTTTGGGGTACCAATTCTGACCAAGGTGATAGGCTAGTTCAAATGGCTACTATGCGGTGAATTGTAATTCAATTGGCCACCCATGTGTGACCTAGCATGACTGTGCAGCTTTCTCTGTGTGTTACAATCTCATTGGCCACCTGTGTATGGCCAGGCTCAACCACATGGCCTTTGCCCTTTACAAGTTAGTCTGTAAGGCTGGGAGCGGTTGCCCTCTCTGTAAGAGGCAGCCCTGAACGGTCGATTTGATTCTTTTTTTTTTTTTTTTAATTTTTAATTTTTTATAAACATATACTATATTTTTATCCCCAGGTTGGTTTGATTCTTGATGCTTGGAGCGAAATAAAGCTTTGCTTGACCTTCGCTTTGTATCAGTCTTGCTCCTTTGATCACAGACCTAACAAATGGAATAAACTATGAGAATAGGCTTCTTACCTTGACCCATTCTTAGATCGCTAGAGTATATCGCACTTTGTGATAGTTCATTGTTGTTTAATAAACTGCTGAATTCAGTTTTGCATGTATATTTATGAAAGAGATGCATGCATCCTTTTTCTCCTGCTCATTTGCATCATGGTTATGTTAGTCCTAGAAATGAATGGAAAGCCTCCGTCTTTGCTGTGCTCTGTAATCATTTCAATGTATAGGAGCTATTTGTGGAACACTCTGCATGCTCCATGCCTTGTTACACATCCTCTTTCCCTACCCCATTTTATACTATGTCAGTAAATTCAAAGGTATTTAGAAAGAAAAGGAAAATAATTATATTACCTCAAACTGCTATTTTGAGGTTGCAACTCCCCTCATCTCTTAAAATCAGGTGTTTTTTTTTTTTTTTTTGGATCTGGAAACCATTTCTCTAATTGTAGATGGAAAGGGAGGAAGATACAAGAAAGGCTGTCCTTGGAGAATAAGCACCAGAGATTCTGACTGCCTTCCATTTCATTAGATTTCCTTTTTTATAATGTTTTATTGTTATTACTATTACCATCATTATGATTATGCCTTATATGAAACCCGTTTACACCATACCAAATTATAAATATATTGCTTATTCACCTTTTATGATATCAGCTTGGACTGTGTTAACACAAATATCCAAGATAAAAGAAGTAATACCCCCATGTCACTCTGTATTGAACAGAACATTTAAGCAGAATTGTGTTGAGTTTAGATTATCACATTAAAAATGCACTGGCTTTCTAAATTACAAAAGCATTACAAGTTCTCCCAAAAACAAATTGGAAAGTGCAGAACAGAAGGAAGAATAAAGATTACTTACAGTGTGATAATCCAGATAAATTCATCAGTACATATGAACTTTATGCACATAATTGCATATGTATTTTTGCAAAACCATTACTGTTTTATTTCCTGCTTTTTCACTTCTCAATATAGTATTTTTTTTAATTTTTTTTAATTTTTTTAAAGATTTTATTTATTTATTTGACAGAGAGAAAGATCACAAGTAGGCGGAGAGTCAGGCAGAGAGAGAGAGAGAGAAGCAGGCTCCCGCTGAGCAAAGAGCCCGATGCGGGGCTCGATCCCAGGACCCTGAGATCATGACCTGAGCCGAAGGCAGCGGCTTAATCCACTGAGCCACCCAGGCGCCCTCAATATAGTATTAAATAAAGTTTTTCATGTCATGAAATACTCTTTCACAAGGTTATTTTAGTGAATGTGTTATAATTTAATCTGTGATGTGATTATGGTATAACATTACCTGCCCATAGAACATTGTGAAATATTTGTTCCATTTTATTACTATTTATGGTGCTGCAATGACCATGATACAATGATTATTTTCTTGAGATGAATTCCCAGAAGTTGAACTGATAACTTAAAAGGGTTGTGCATTATAATGACTTCTCATATACTTAGCCAAATTTCCCTCTAGAGGTTGTTTTATATATCATTCCACAGTAAGTATAGGAAAGTGACCATTCCCCTTACCAGCAAAGAATCTTGGATTTGCCTTAATAGTTTCCAATTTGATTAGCTAAAAAACTATTTCATTTTGATATGCATTTCTTTAAATACACATAACCAGAATCACTAGCTCAACAACTTTTTCAAAATTTGCATTTCTTTTTGGCTTTTAGCAAGATAATACAGAGTAGTACATTATGCAAGCATCTCAGGGGCTGGGAGGTTCTGCATAGCATAGTAGCATAGCAAACTATAAACAAGTCATCGTGCAGTGAGTCAATGACTATCCACACTAAATGGGACACACAGTATTCTTTCTCATATCAGGTTTTCATCACCAAATTAGTGCAGGTCAGATTAGGTTTTGCTGCTGTATGAATACTAGAAAAGTCTTATTTTCAGAGCTCTCCTACTTTAAAATTGAGGACAAGCGATGGTGGACAAGTGGTGAGGTTGGTAACTGTTTTTCTTAAGTCTGTTGGCTGTTTATACTTACTCCTTTTGTGAATTGTTTTTTCATATCCTTCACTCAATTTTTTATTAGGATGTTTAATATTTTCCTCATTGGCTTGCAGTAGTTCTTTGCACAGTGAATATACTCTCTCTCTTCCTGTTACAGATGTTATAAACATTTGTTCTGAGTTTTATTTGTTACTAAGATTTTTTATTACAGCTGTTGTCAAACTTGAGTCTTCCAAAGAGTAACTGTGTGTGTGTGTGTGTGTGTGTGTGTGTGTGTGTGTGTGTGTGTATGGAGTAGCTTTGCATGTGTGCATGCTTGGGTATCTACCTGCCTGTTTCATGCAAAGTCCTGAATGCTGTCCTTGGAACATTTGATATAAAAGGTCATGGTAGCTATCACCAGTCATCATACCGATGGCAGCTAACTCTTGTGAGCAGAGTATAACATATAGACTTGTCTAGTCACTAAATTATACACATGGTGTTATATACTTTATTGTGTATTGAAACTAATAGAACATTGTGCATCAACTGTACGTCAAAAAAACAAATATACGTTCTAATATATATAGTGGTAATGGTTGCATCACTTTGGAGTAAATTAAAAACCATGAAGTTTACAATTTGAGTGTGTGAATTCTATCTCAATAAAGCTGCTAACAGAAAACAAAAAGGTCTAGGTAGAATTCTGAAATCTGAATTTTCTTAGAAAGCCCAAATGTGATTCTAATTCAGGTCATCCGAGATTCACATTTTGGCTTATGGTGGGTTTTTATTTAACATGTAGTTGTTTTGATTTATCTGGTAAAACCTCTCTGTCTGTCCTTTGTGATTTCTGTCTTTTATGTTAAGCTGGGGATATTTGTTTCGAAAGAGGCATTGAAAAACTGGAGAGCATGTACGAAGGCCAACAAACAATGTCCAGAGACCCAGAAAGAATGACAAAGGAATGATGGAGGAAAGGGGCATGTTTAGCATAAAGCCTAGACTTTGAGGAGGAATGTGCTAGCTCTCGTCCTCCTCCGTCAAGTGGAAAGACAATGCAACTATTCTACTTTGCTCCAGAAGGCTGAACTGGGAACACTGTGATGAAATTCAGAGCATCACATGCATCTTCCACGTGAAGTTTCCTTTATAAAACATATCTGATCATGACACTTCTCAGTTTGGAATCCTTTGTGGCTTTTGTTGTCTTTAGGCAAACGCTCCATGTCCTGTGAGGTCGCTCACAATCCAAGCCTCATTTGGCAGCCCCCCTCCCTCCACACTTCTCACCTGATGTGCTACCCAAGTGAATAGCTTCTTACCTCTCAAAAATGCAACAAGTTCACGCATTTTTCCTCCTTCTCATATTTGAGTCTCACAGTCTATGTGATCTGCTCAAGTCCCCTGTCCTATGGGCTGAACCATATGTCGAGCTCTGGTCAGGGAGTCCTTGCAAGTCTGTTTCTGTCATGATCCTCTCTCTCAAATGTCACCAATGGAACCTTATCCAGAAAATAAGTCACTGAAAAGCCCGATGATGTATTTATATGCATTTATATATAGCAATACCTAGTTAATATTTATTAGTCATAGGCAAGGTCCTAGGGCCACAAAGATGAGTAAAATATACATCTTCTCTTCTAAGAGCTTCAACATCTCAGAAAAGACAAATTAATGAAAATTAAGTGGGAAAGTTTAGTGAATATTTAAAATTTGGAGAGAGGATCAGAACTACATAATTCACATTTCAGTGGTTATGGAAATTCGGGTGAATTTATAATGCATTCAGACATAAAACTATATTTAAGAGGATAAATAAAAGGAAAAGAATTTAACTTGCCGGAGTTACATAGAGGAGTAGCAGCATTGTTTTCTGAACCGAATGCATAATTTTTGCCAAGATGATTAAGTGGAAAATGTTTATGTTTCCGTTGAAAATTTGATTGGTGTTATACAGCATGTTAACTGAAAGACATGCTCATTTTTACTTGGTTAGGAATCCTGAAAATGTTCAATAAAGTGGCTGTATGTTTTTGCATAACAAAAGGGAACACACGTTCCTGAATGTCTCTGGATAATGAGCCTGTTCCGTATTTTAGCATCTGCTATATTTATATTTCACTGCAGTCATTAGCGGTTACTTTTCCCTTCCACTGTCTAGAAAGAAGACATTTTTTTTCCTTTTTGTTACACTCCCATTTGAAGGAGGAGTTGTGTTTTTTTCCAGTAGCACATGATTCAAGTGTATTGCATTTGGAGTCATTCCTTTCAGACCCCAGTGTGCCATGCAGCTGGAGTTCTGGGTCAGGAAGAACCCGACAGCTGCCTAGGTCAGAAGCCCCCAGTATTTTAGTCCCATCCCCCACCACTCCCAGGGCAGACTAGCGAGCTGTCACGGAATGCCTGTTAAGGAAAATGCATTCCTCAACATCACACACACAGCAAGTGAAATGGCCAGACCTAGGCCCGAACTTGTGTGACAGGTTACAAATGTGTTTTTCTCTGTGGAGCAGTGAGTCAGCTAAGTAATTTCTAAATAGTACACTCGTCATCCAAGGGCAGTTTGACGTTATCTCTAGGTGATCAGAACTCTGCACTTTTTCTCATGGTGATTAATAACAGTTTTATTTTCTCCCTGTGGAACATCAAGAGTGTTGATACTAATTGTATTAGCTAAGGCTGATTTCCTTTGCAAGATCTAAAACAGTGCACAATCCATGAGGCTGAGCTCCTTGAAGGAACAAGCCATCATATTTATCTTAGTATCACCACCGTTTGGCCAGCATGTTGCAGCAAGAGTTTCCATAAATGTGCACTGAATTGAATTAACTTCATTTACCATGGATGGATTTCAGCACTAATAACGTTCTCAGTTCTATTTAGGGTTTGAAGCTTTAAGAAGCAGTGCATTTCATTCTGCCCGTAAGTAAACAACTCCATGAAAGATATATTAGCTCTTCTAGTCCATTCATTCCGCTACTTTTGGAAAACTGTTGTCACTGACTAGACACTGCAACAAATTCTAGCCAGGCAGAGCAAAAGTTGTAATTTATAACTAAACGATGTCTTTGGCCGGGATGTGGGCCAATTTTTCCCAATGTTCACCTTAAATATTTCCAACAAATTTTTTTCTAAAGAATTCTAGAATTTTCCTGTAGCAGAAAGGTCTTCTCATTTCCGGGCAAGTCAGAGACTCTTAAAACTCCCGCTGAAGTGAGGTAAAGGGAAGGTCAGAAATAGTTGTCAAAAGATAGAGTATACAAATAAAAATGTCTTCTGCTCTATCAATGACATCTTATGTCAGTGACTCTTGAAATTAGGTGAGTTGCTTAAGGAATTTAGAGAACTGATATAATGTCAGAAATAAGATCCCTTGATATCTCAAGACAAAATTGTATGTCTAGAATCTTAGCCTCCACAGATCTACCACAGGGGCCACTGAAGGGGGAGGCAGAAGCCATAAAAAGGGGAGTGAATGGAACAGAACTGTCCATCTCAATGAGAACACCTTTCATTTCATTGCAGGGTCCTATAAAATATTTCTCAGAATTCCGCTGTTGAAAATCTTTTGAATGCTACACTTCTGGAACAGTGGCACAAATATAATACTAAATTACATAGGAAGAAGTGTAAGGTTTCTGAGAATTGAACTGCAAACATACAGAATAGCGGCTTAGTAGCAATAGGCAGGAAACACCTTATTTGTCCATATGACTGCCAGAAACACCTCCCCCAAAACAAACAAAAACCCAAAACTAGTGAGAACTTGGGTGTATTAAAAGAAACACAGAATTTAAGATATTGGAGATGATCATTCATCTCTAGTCTAATCTGATCAGTTCTACTTACCTAAAACTTTTCAGAAAGATGCACATAATTTTCAGGTGAAATTGTCCAGTATAGTGAGGAGTGATAAAAAATTTGGAAAAAAAGCTCTCAAAGGACTTAAGAGAATTACCCTAGAATACTAAAACATTGGTATAAAACAGAGGTTTTGTGTTAAGGGACAAGGCCTTGAACTTTATTAGGAGGTGAAAATGAAGTTTTCAGAGTTTAGATCATGAGAAAAAGGACAGAGAAACTCATGATAGGTATGAGTCATATTTGTTTATATATATTAACCTATGATATATATATTACTGTGATGAAATGTAGAGAACATGAAATTTACCATTTTAACCATTTTTAAGTATAGCTGACCCTTGACCAACATGGAGGGTGGGGGGTTAGGAGCACTGACCGTCTGCGGCAACAATCCGCAGATAACTCTGACTCCCCCAGACTACTAGCTGGAACCTTGAGCGATCACTTTGCTGCAGTACACAAGTTACTGGAGGCGCAGACTGCTCACACAAAGATGATCAGTGTCATAAGGCATTTTAAGTGTATACTTGCAACATCCGTTCACCCCAAAGGCAATAATACGTAGCTATAAATTTTATCTTCATTTTTTAAATTCAGTTAATTAACACATAATGTGTTATTCGTTTCAGAGGTAGAGTTCAGTGATTCATCAATCTTAATATAACTCCCAGAGCTCATGACATCACGTGCCCTCTTTAATGCCCATCGCCCAGCTACCCCATCCCCCAGCGCCCTCCCTCCAGCAACCCTCAGTTTGTTTCCTATGATCAAGTGTCTCACAGCTTGTCTCCCGCTCTGACAGTGTGTAGTATATGCTATGGTTAATTTATGCAGTTATGATTTAATACTGCCTCTTTATACTTGTTCTCATTGCTCTCAACTGTGAATGGTGCCGTGTACAGTCTGTGTCTGTGTGTGTAAGTTTTGATAAATTTTAAGTTTTTATAATAGATTTATGTATATTTTATGGTAGTAAGTGATAAAACAGACTAGTATCTACATATATTTTATGGATTATGACATACCTAACTTTTTCTTAATGTTCTTGATATTTCTAGGATATATAATTCATCTGTGCATTCTTTCAAATTGTCGCATATCTCAAAAATTTTTCCAATATATTTATTTTTTAAAATCTGCATACAACTGGACCTGCACAGCTCAAGCCTGTCAGCTGTGTCCAGGGCTATGGCATTAAGGCCATTCAGATTGTTTTGCAATTGACAAAGACTCTGTCTTTGACCAGACCTTAGGCCTCTCTGAGTGCTCCTCTTGACTCCGCCTCCCTCTTGGGCCTTGTCCTCTAGGCTCCTTAGCTCAGTTGTGGCAAAACCCTACTAAAGTCGGTTTAGAGAGCCTGCCCCACACCCTTGATATCTGATCACTTTGACCTGCCTTCCGCAGGAGTCCTGTTAAGTTGATGTAGTAAGAATTGATCTTTGATGTGTCCTCTTAATAAGATCCCACCCACCCACCAACCCACTCCCTCACCCCCACCACTCTGCTTGTTAACAATAAGTCCCCAGTTTTCTTCCCTTATTCAGATTTGAGCTCGCTCGCTCTCCTTTGTTGCTATGGTGTTGACACCCGTTGCCATCGTCCTGAATAAAGTCTTCTTACCATTTTAACAAGAAGGCAGTTGGGGGAAATTGGAGGAGGAGATGAACCATGAGAGACTGTGGACTCTGAGAACAAACTGAGGGTTTTGGAGGGGAAGGAGGTGGAAGGTTGGGTGAGCCTGGTGGTGGGTATTAAGGAGGGCATGTATTGCATGGAGCACTGGGGGTGGTGCATAAACAATGAATTCTGGAACACTGAAAAGAAATTTTAAAAATAAATAAAAATTTAGTAAATAAATAAATATACCCTAAAAAAACCCAAATGCTATTATGATTTTAACAAGTTTTTTTTTCTTAATATAATTATCACCACCATCCATCTCCAGAATTTTTCATCTTGAAGAACAAAACACCTCTGTACTCAGTAAACAAAAGCTCCCCATTCCCCCCCTCTCCCCAGGCCCCTGACAACAAACATTTTACATCTGTTTCTGGGAATTTGACCACCCCATCTACCTCGCTTAAGTAGAATCATGTGGTACGATCCTTTTTGTGGCTGACTTATATACCACCTAGCACAGTATCTTCAGGTTTCATCCATGTTGTAGCATGACAGAAATTCCTTCCTTTTTAAGACTGAATAATATTCCAACCATGTGGATATACCCATTTTGTTCATCTACTCATCTGTCAATGGTCACTTGGGTTGCTTGCACTACTCATCTGTCAATGGTCACTTGGGTTGCTTGCACCTTGCCACTATTGTAAATAACACTGCTATGAACATGGAGCTACCAGTACATGTCTGAGTGTGTGCTTTCAGTCCTCTTGTGTATATACAAAAGGAGAATTGCCAGATCATATGGTAACTCTGCTTTTAACTTTTTGAGAAACTATCATACAATTTTTCTTAGTGACGGCACCATTTTACAACACCAATCATGTACAAGGTTTGCAATTTCCTACATTCTTCCCAACACTTGTTATTTTCTGAGTTTTTTAGATCACACCCATCCTAATGGATATGAAGTGGTACCTCATTATTTTTTTGCTCTTATTGTCTTAATGATGAGTCACACTTGTTTTGTTTTTGTTTTTGTTTTTGAAGTATGAACTTTTTATATTAGTTGAAAGAAAGCCTTTATTTCTGACTGAGTTATTTGGAGCTCTGCCTCCTAATAACTACAGGAGCCCTGTAACCTCCTAAATTCCCATGCTGTAAGGTAGCTTTTCCGATAGAAGTACAATATGAACCACATATATAATTTTAAGTTTTATAGTAGCCACATTTAAAAGAAAAAGAAATGAGTAAAATTAGTTTTAGCATTTTATTTAATATAATATATCAAAATAGTATCATTTTAACTTATAATCAATATCAAAATTTTAAGGGGGTATTTATATTCTTGTTTCATACTAAATTGTTACTGTGCATTTTCTGCTTATAGCACATCTCAGTTCTGACTATCCACATTTCAAGGGCTCAATAGTTACAACCATGTTAGATGGGTCTAAGATCTTGATTGTGATTAATCACTCAACAATGCTATAAGAAATCTTAAGGCAAAAATAGCCAATCATTATTACATAATTTACTGAAATCCTGGTAGCTTGTGAGTGGATGAGGACATTTTGCTGCCATGCCACCATCCACCTACTGGCCACATGTATACAGACACCATACATGGAAAGACACCTCCTTATGGGTAGCAGCATCAAGAGGGTCCCACCATTTTGTTACATTTTACTCTAAGGTGATAGTATTGTTTTATACTATTTTACATTTTTTAAAAACTTACAGTATTTCAGCTAAACTAGAAGTGATAAAACATTGTTTGGATAGTCTGTGAGCCTCACCACAAATGCTTTGATTCTCCACCAACCAATATATATGAATAAAGTTTGTAATCACACCATTCATGAATTGGTCAGTTTCTATATGGGTGACCACTTGAATAGTTGATAATGGCCTTTAAATTAGCTGTATTATTTCTCCTATCAGGATGCTTTAAAACATTTTTTTCTTCTCTTTTTTTTTCCCCCATCAGATGGGGAATCACATAAGTAGTACCATTTAAATACTTTGATCATCTAACTGTCTTTTTAATCTCCTCAGAAGCCAAGGCACTGTAATATAAACAAAGCCTGATGGGTGCAAATCAGAAATTGTCACATGAGATATTAGATCCTCTGAGATCCTTGTCTGCTTTAATAACAGTGACGTTTCATAAGCCAAGAGTCATCTTCAGCTCCAGCCTATCGCTAATAACCATAAGTTCAAGCTCATTTCAGTGTTTCTTAGAGTTTCCTATTTATTCATCTCTGTAGAGCTTGCATGCTGAAGAGGTAAAGAACTTTCAAAAAATTAAGAAGGAAACCCTTGTCAGGTTAAGCTTAAACGTTGACAGCTTGAATCACAGGGTAATTGTTTATGAATTAGTGATGCAGTGAGCTTCATTGAAATTTAATGGACAGTATTGATCTTTCTAAGCTTACCATAGAATTTAACCATTTTTAATTGCTCAGAGTGTCAGATACCCCCTTTTTGCACTGGATTTCCCCTTCCAACTATGAAGTAGCTACCGGGGGACTAAATCCTTGCCTGGTGTCACTCTAGTTAGTCCCTCAGGGCACCAAGCTTCCTGGCAGTCCTCAGTGACACTTGCTAACCCGCTGACTGATGGGAAAAGTTGAATTCTTATCACCGTGAGCACATGGATTCTACCTATGATGCCAAAAATAAATTTAGCTAATTAAAATAATAAATATTTATTCAATAATTATGTGAATGGATGCCAAATACCAACTCTGAGCTAGAGGCATCACATTTATTAATTAATTTATCACATAAGTCAGGCGTGTTTAAATGGAATAGCCATTTTTCCATTATATGTGTGTAAACAGAGGCCCAGAGAAGACGTGTCTTGACAGTGTCACTAACAGCTCTGGCACACTGGATACATTATGTAACAGGGCCTCAGTTTTCCCTATTTGTGCGATGGGAGCAATAACACTGGCGCTAAGTGTTGCTGTACAAAATAAATTACATAGTGTTTTATTTTAATCTTACTTTATTCTTTTCACTTTGCAGGAATGGAATGAGTTTGTGCAAAGCATTTCACTTTTGATTAGAAGGTGAAATAATCTTCGCTTAGATTAATGAAGCCAGTCTTCACTGAGTTAGAGCAGATTGCCCTGTATCAGACAAAAAACTGGGCCAAATGAAACAAAACTAAACTAAACTAAAAAACCTAAATAGGCTTATTTAAGGTTAACTTTCAGTATTTTACAATATGACCACTGATAAAAGTGTTCCATAGATCATGTTGTAATCTAAATTAAAAGTTATAACATTATTAATGTTTGAAGTTTTCAAGCACTCACATAATCCTATGACATTCTTTTAGGCAGAACCAACTTTCAGCTAGGGGCTTATAAAAACGAATTAAATGAACTGCACACATACATAAAAATATTGAATCATATCTGCTATGGAAGTACTAATATTCAGTTTAGAATATTTTAATTTCTAGTCAACCGTGTGTGTGTGTGTGTGTGAGTGTACATTTTAACATGTACCAGAAGATTTAAAATATCTAAAATATCTGTAAGTTTGAAATATCTTTAACTTTAAAATAATTTTATATAAAAACTACACTTACTCAGTTGCAACTGATATGAAGAGATTTAAATTTTCTTTTCTTTTTTTTAAAATTAATTATTTGAGAGAGAGAGCAGAGAGAACAGAAAGAACATGGACAGGGGTAAGGGCAGGCAGAGGGAGAAGCAGGCTCCCCGCTGAGCAGCAAGCCCTACCCGGGACTTGATTCCAGGACCCTGGGATCAGGACCTGAGCCAAAGGCAGACACTTAACAGACTGAGCCACCCAGGCATCCTGAGATTTAAGATGGCTTTGTCCATAGACAGTTTCTTATCACATTACATATTTTTATTTCAACTGATAAGAGTGAAAGACTATTTAGAGAGTGTTTCTTAATATTCCAAACTAATAAACCACAACTGTGTTGTCCAAACTGCCCAGACAACTGGCACATCTCTCACTTCTCTGACACTGCGCTGTTCTTCCCAGAAGTGTCTTGAATCAGCCACTTCATGTTTCTTGCTTCAGATTGTATGATATAAATGTAATTGATTTCATAAGTACTTCTTGAATACCAACAATATACCAGGCTCTAGGCATGAAATATGGTGGAGAGAAATGGCATTACCCTTTTGGAACCTAGATCTGGTGGCAGAAGCTGATATTAATCAATGAATCATAGAAAAATAAACAAGTACAGGATGTGGTGATTTGTCTTATGGAGAAGTACAGGGACATATGAGAACATTGAAAGGGGGACCTGGCATAGTCCAGGGAGCTTGGTTAGATATCCCTCCTCTGACCAATCAACCAGAGGGGGATGGAGGGAAAGAACTCGGGCGTTGAATACATATAAGCTTTAGTTTCAAATCTGCCTTCTGAGGTAAGATGCCTGTTCTGAGGTAAGCTGTTGTAGCTCTCTGAAATCTAAGTTTCCTGACTTATAAAAGAACTTTATTGTATTTACTTCAATAGACTTCTGAAAGACTATAAAATAGATTTGTTAGTGACTGGCACATACTGTGTATTTAGCAAATAATATTGTCCTTTCTCTATATTGCTCCTTTGATGACAAACTTTGACTTAATGCTAATAACATTGCATTTTCTTCTTAAGTATTGTTCCAAATTCTACCCAGGTCAAAGAAAAGTAATTATAATATAGAATTGTATCTGCTGTACAAATACTGATATTCAATTTAGGGCATTTTATTTCTAGTCAAGTGTTTGACCAGTAATGTAATTAAGGGAATGGATTCATTGACTTTGGGAAAATAGCATGTGTTATGCTTAGCATTAGCTTGGCTGAGTAAAGCCATGTGATTTAATGGAAAATGTACAAAACTAAGAGTTGAGAGTATGTGATTGTAACTGTGCTTAAAAAGTTATGGTGCACCTCTGGGCCTCATAAGAATCCTAAATCCCTTTTAGCTCAGTCATTTGGGGAAGCTGGAAAATGAGGTTAGTGCCCATTACACATGGTTGACTTTTATTCTTTCTGGTATTCATAGCTTAAGGGCCACCTCCTTTGAGAAAACTGCCCCGACTCCCTGAAAGTTGGGTTATGTGTTAGTCCCCTGGGCACCATTAAAAAAGAACCCTGCAACTCTTCGTCAAATGTCTGTGCATAGGATTTGCTGTACTCTGATCTCCATGAGGAGTGACACAGTGCCCACCTCACTCCTCAGCCCTTGGCCTGGTGCCTGACACTTAATAATACTATTTAGGGAATATGTGGTTCATCATCTAAGACAGAAAAAGACCAGTTACGTTCTCACCACTGTTCTGAAAAAGCATGTAGACTGAACTTCCACTGGGAGGACATTTTAATTAAGGAATGAGAGCAGTACTAAAACACAAACCAAAAAACCCTAAACATATCAGAAGGGCATCATAAAATGATGTATTGTCTATAAACTCTTCAGGACACCAGAGATGGTCATGGGAGATTTTGAGGTTTTGAAGGCTAGAAGGGAGTTCATTAAGTGAGAAGGGAACAGACACAACAATGGGGAACATTATGAGTTAGATATGGAACAGAGTGTGGATTGGGACTTGGAAAGAGTAAAGGAGTCCATGTGGTTTGCCATGGGAACTCACACCAGGTAGTCCTGGTAGGACTAAAGTCAGACTTTGGAGGTCCTTAAAAAGCAAGAGGAGTGTAGACTTGATGAGGTTGAAAATGTGAAGAAATTGGTGGTGTTGAACATGAAACCCACATGCTCAGAATACAGTTCCTAGAAATTTAGGAGAGATTGTAGCAAATGAACAGAGTATGAAAGAGGTAAGTCTCTGAACGAAATCATTTTATATTTAATGTTTTAAATTTCTTTTTTCTTTATTTTTAAAATTTCTTTAATTTAAAATTTTTCTCACCATAGCACATATTCACCCCAATGTCCGTCACCAGCCACCCCATCCCTTGCACCTCCCTCCCCTCCAGCAAACCCTCAGTTTGTTTCCTGAGATTAAGAGTCTCTATGGTTTGTCTCCCTCTCTGGTTTCATTTTGTTTCATTTTTCCCTCCTTTCCTCTATGATCCTCTGTCTCGTTTCTCAAATTCAGTGAGATCATGTGATAATTGTCTTTCTCTGATTGACTTATTTTGCTCAGCATAATGCCCTCTAGTTCTATCCATGTCGTTGCAAATGGCAAGATTTTGGGTTTTGATGGCTGCATTATATGTGCATACACACACACACACACACACACACATCTTCTTTATCTATTCATTTGTAGATGGACATCTAGGTTCTTTCCATAGTTTGGCTATTGTGGACATTGCTGCTATAAACATTCGGGTGCACATGCCCCTTCGGATCACTACATTTGTATCTTTAGGGTAAATACCCAGTAGTGTGATTGATGGATCATAGGGTAGTTCTATTTTCAACTTTTTGAGGAACCTCCATACTGGATTCCATTTCTTTTTTTTTTTTTTTAAGATTTTATTTATTATTTATTTGACAGACAGAGATCAAAAGTAGGCATAAAGGCAGGCAGAGAGAGAGGAAGGGAAGCAGGCTCCCTGCTGAGGAGAGAGCCAAATTGGGGCTCTATCCCAGAATCCTGGGATCATGACCTGAGCCTAAGACAGAGGCTTTAACCCACTGAGTCACCCACACACTCCCTGTTTTCCATTTCTAACCCATGCTCATTTCTTCTATCTCATTGCTCACCAGAACAGTTCAACCAGGAAGGTTAGTATTCACAGAGGTAGTAGAAGGTGCTCCAAGAATTTAAATGGTGTATTCAGTGTCGACTAGTTCATTAATGACAGAGCCAGAATTAAAGGGTTCAGTTCCTGAATTTCAAATCTCGATTGTTAAAATTAAAACTAAAATTTATCAAGTGGTAACAATAGTTCAGAGTTTTTTTTAGTATATTGTTTAAGAACAATATATCATAATCCTGTTGAAAAGATACAGATTTTTGTGGATGAGGGTGTTTTGCTTTTGGGTTAAAAATATATGCATGTTTGTAAACCTACACACTAGCATTAATGAAAAGCATTAGTCAGATTTTTCTGGATAAATTGAAGTTCATAATACCCATGTGTCATAATACTCTAACAGTAATATGTGTTCATTCAGCTTTTGTTTCAAAAACCAGAAGCAATGCTTGACATTCAAACTGCATACTATATACAATAAAAGGAAAATATTCAAAGAGATAGAACAAGAAATTGAGATTTATTAGAGAGGCTGGTTTTTCTACAAAAGAGACATGATATGTATTCTGTAAATAGAGCAAACTTAGACTATGGCAGTTAACGTTTCACTTGGTTTTTTGAGTGCTGTTGGTTGATTCATACTCTTTGGCCATAGAATAATATATGTGATCATTTATTGCTAAATGCTTCTGGAGGATGCTGTGTAGCATGGAGTTCAAGAAGACAGATTCTAAGATCAGATTTGCTGGAGTAAAATCTTGGTCCTTCCATTAACTAATTTGTTATCTTATGCATGTTTCTTAACCTCTGTAAGTCTTACTGTCTTTGTCTAGAAAATGTGGATAATAATAACTAAATGAAATTTATCTATGATTCTTTTAAAGTAGGGAAGTTTAAAGAAGTGATTTGATGGCAAAGAATAAAATGTTTGCATGCTAGCAAAACCACCATTTTGGATATATCTTATACAAAGATACAGACATACATTTCCTTTTTGCCATGAAATACTAATTTATATTCTAGAACATGTCTAATCCATTAAGGCTCTAACTCTTCACTACAGAGGTGTTAGCATTAGGTTTACAGGAAAATAGAATGCAAGCATTTATGACATTTTACTGATTTTTAGTGGCCTCTGGTGATTAATGGAGCTTTATTGGAAACCAGAAACAAGTAATTCCTGGATTCCTGGTTTTATATTTTAAAGCAATTCATTAGGCATTGAGAAAATGCCTGAAATTGCATTTTAAAAGCTTTTATTTTTAAACCAAAGATTTTTTTTCCAAATAAACTCTTTATCTAAGACATGTTATCAGTCAGAGTAAGTACTTTTTAATGTTTAAATCTTGAATTTTCTTCTTTGCTCTTCCTCTCCTCTAGTGCTATAATCTGCATCTGTTACAAAGTTATTGCTCAGAACAATGAGAATAAACCACGAATAGGACACACTGTTGGCTGATAAGGGTGGGATTATGAAGTCAGACATGGAAAAAGCTAAACTGACCTTTTAAAATATTATTTGAACCTCAGTGACTTCAGTAACTTCTATTCCTTTCTGCTGTGCATAGTATTTCTTTGCAGTTGGTAAAACTTACAGGGAAAACCTGGTGGCGTCTAGCTGGGCAAGAACGTGGCAGAGCAGCTGTAAGGGTATAAAGAGATCCAAGAAGAGGAGGGGGTGATCCTGCGTCCAGTGAGTCATGTCCTACGTCCTTCAGAGACATCCCCTGATGTAGACTGAACTCCTGATTATATTCTTTCTAAACAGAGGATCAATCATACAGATAGATGTCTGAGAAGAAAACTAAAGAATGTGTCTTCTACTGAGCAGAGAACAGCCAGTCTTGCAAGAGATCCTTAGGGGTCAGTTTACAGCTTTTGTAATCCGTTCTGACAGACACACTTCAGCCGCAGATAATCTCCTCGCCCGTGGATGCACTGAATGCATCAGTTCTATTTCCCTTTGGTCCTAAATGATTGTTAAATTACTTGTTAGTCTAGCTTGTAATTAATAGTGTTTTAGACTTGATGAAATACGGCATTTTTCTTACCAAGAGGGATTGAGGTTGGATTGACTCCATGGCAATTCTCTCAATCTCTGTCCATATAGATAGATAAATAGATAGATAGATAATACATAGAGATATAATAGCATGTATTATATTATGTATATTATATTCAATATTATATATTCAATATTACTGGTATTTTAAATTTCCTTAAATTATTCATGTATATGAATATGCTCCATGTGTATACATACCCCAATCACCATGACTTTTTTTGAACCTGACACTTCTACATTTAAATGCATATGCAAAATTAGTCATAAACAGCTGAGCCAGATATTAATATATAGAGTATATATATATATAATAGTATAAATACTATAATATATATAGTATACTCTATACCATACATTATACACACACCGCACACACACACAAATATTAGAGGATACTATATATGTGTGTGCCTCTGTGTGTGTGTATATACAGAGACATATATTATACATATATGCATTCAAAGTATTTTGGCATTAATTGAATTAAGGGATCCAGAATACTTTGGGCAAAAAGGTATCAATCAAATATCGATAAAAGTAAGTGTAGTTTTAACAGTTTTTCTTTTCTCTGCAAACCATAGAACAGAGAAAGCAGCAGTGAATGATTCTGAACCATTGAGTTATGGTATGGAATGATGACTGAATATTTAAGTAGAAGGAGAAGCACTATTTCTGAATTTCAAGAATATTGTAGGCTTTATAGAAGACCTGAAGTTTGCAAAACTTGTCTCTAAAATATTTTTATGAGAAGTATTTTTTTCTAAGTTCATTAAAAATGAATGTTTTTTGAAAGCAGATCTTGACCTTCTAGGCAATTGATGAATTATTGGAGAAGTTTAACACAATGTCCTTATTTAAATTAAGGTAAAGATATTTGGGATAAGTATGAGTATAATTTGGTGATTCAGAGCTGACTGAAGATTTTACAAAAAGAAAATGCTCTCAAAAAGTCAATGTTAGTCTATAAAGTGATTTCTAAAGCTTTTATTTTCAGTCCTGTCCTGTTTAACTTTTTCATTTTTAACAATTACATAAATTGTATTGTGATCAAACTTAAACATATAGCAAAGATGGAAGGTATAGACAATACACTGAATAACAAAAACTCTAGGCTATGTCTAAGAAGATGCAGTGTGACAGAAATAAAGTGTAGGTCCTAGTCTCTAAACAGACACACATACACACACAGATGGTGAGAATCAGCCTAAAACTAACATGTACAAAATATTTTTTTAAATAGTAGGTGAATGGTGGTTGTCCATTGACTATAAATTTGCTATTAGAGCAGGAAGCCAAGGAAACTGAAGAGGAAAAAAAAAAACACATAAAATTAGAACTGAAAAGAGTAAGCAACCATGGCTATGGAGGAAATTAAGGGAAAATTTCAAAAGCATTTTGAAAACATTATGAAATATATTTTTGTACACAAACACATTTCAAAAGCTAACAATGTTGATGCTGAAATATTAGAATTCTCAATACATTCTCTTTCAACTTAGAAACAAGATAAGGGTGTTCTATCCAAGTTGACTACAGATCTCAGAAACCATTCTAGCTAGTTTAACTAGGAAGGGCCATAGGGGAGAATTGATTATGAGATTGTTGAAAGTTTCTGGAGCAGGGTATGGGCTTAGCTTCCAGGTACATCTCCTAAATAGCTGCCCTCCACCCACCCCCCGCCCCGTGTGATCATGAAACCAGGGAACCTGGCAGCCACTGCCCCAACTACTAGCTCCCACGACCACACCATCTCAGCTCTGACCTAGAGTAGCAGAATGAATGCCCTTCCTCCTGCTTCTCTTTAAAACTGGGAATTTAGCAGCTCTGGCTGGCTGAGAAAACCCACAACTTCTATGATGATGCTCCTGATTTGTAGAATCAACAGATCAGAGGCACAGCCTCTTGCCTCATGTCCTCCCTCCAAATAACACAAGGAGGTACCTGCTTTGTGTGAGCTAGATTACAGGAGCAGTCAAACTTGAAGGAAACCTGGAAGACGTCTTGATTTTCCAGCTCTAGCAAGCCAGAGGCCATTCTAAAAGGAAAATGAAATGGCTGTGATTGAAGTTATCTAAGACATCTGCCATCTTATTACCCCAGTGCTCTGGAAGAAGCAGCCAGTGGAGTTAAACAAATCTAAAGTAGGAAGCAAAATTACCATATTTGCAGCCAATATGGTCATACTTAAGAAAGCAAGAGAATCAGCACAAACATTATTATAAAACATAGGTTTCAGAAAGATACCTGGTTTAAAAATTAATATATATATATAAAAGTAACTAATTAGAAAATACAATGAAAGAAGTCATTCTGTTTACAAAAACAATGATAAAACAGATGTACCAGTGACATAAAGGAAGAAAAATATGTAGGTTTAATGTAAAAAAGCCCTTGAAATTTCCTACTAGAGTATATAAGAAAAAAACAGATATAAAGACATACTTTGCTTTAAGTAGGAAGATTCAGTCTTACCAATATTTTAATTTCCCTAAATTAATGTATATAAATATCTATGTATCATATATTCTAAGTATATATATACATAGAATGTTTCTATGTATCAAATATATATCAACATCAACATGACTTTGTTTGAACCTGACAATTCTACACTTAAATCCATACACAAAATTACTTATGCGTATCTGAGCCAGATAGTAAAATATATCATGAAGCCACAACTAAAATAGTTTCTGCATTAAGAAGAAATAGAAGTTCACTGGTTTAGGGTCGAGATCCAAAATGCATCTAAAATACATATAGAAATAATTTAATGTGGGTGCCTGGGCAGCTCAGTGGGTCAAGCATCTGCCTTCAGCTGAGGTCAGGATCCCAGGTTCCTGGAATTGAGTCCAGGGGTGGGGGTGGGGCGCTGCTCAGTGGGGAGTCTGCTTCTCTTTCTGCCCCTCCCCCCTGCTTGTGTGGAGACTCTCTCTCTCTCTCTCAAAAATAAATATATAAAGTCTTTTTTAAAAAAGAAATAATATGCTGTAAAATGAGGGTGGTATTTCATATCAGTGGAGAAAAAGACATTATTCAATAACTATTGAGAGAACTGGCTATGTATTTGGGGAAAAAAATGAAGTTGAATCACAACCTAATTGCTTACACCAGAATCAGTTCTAGATGAAGCAAATATAAGAAGGTGAAAAATGAGTAAAGAATATGAAGAGACCCTTGATAAATATAAATGAGTAATAGACTTATCAAAGGAGGTTCAACCTTACGTATAATTTAAGAAAAAACAAAGTAAAAATGTTATCATTTTTTTTTTTAAACTATCAAGTCTAAATGCTGTAAGACTGTCTATAAACACTGTGATGTGGCTGTGCTCTCTACTTTTCTGCAAAGGTTAGCCAGCATCACCACAGCTGTTTTCAGTAACATCTGGGAGCCTACCTGCTCCCTTTGTAACCAGTTTCTAGCTATAGACATCCTTTCCTGTTAAAAATGTATGAGACTTGAGAAAGAAACTTCTCAGCCTTTCATCTCTATCCATCTAATTACTTAACTATACACATATAGACTTTGTTTTCTGAAAAAATGCCTACTAATTGCCTTTGCAAGAGCTGGGTGGATGGTGGTGATGGAGGACAGGAAAGAATTGGTTGTGGCATTATAGGCATCTATCTGCCTAGAGGCATGTTTGAATTTCTGACCATGTGGACATTTTCATATTTTAAAAGAAGTATAGTAGAACAGAGTTGGTGTTAGTCATGCTCTGCCTTGAGGTGGTGAACTGGTCCTGGGATTGGGTTCAGATGTAGGTACTACCTCCTGAGAGAGCTCTGTGAACCGGCTAGAACATGTTAGGAGAAATAGCTGTGGCATGAAGGGTATTTGCAACCACATCAGAACAAGCACCTGAATGGGATATATCAGTGGATAAAGAGGATCAAAATTATAGCAGTATCCACAGTAAGAATCTGGAAAAGGTATTAAAACATTGGCTCCGAGCTCAAGGGATATGACTGAATCAAGGAGGACCTTAAAGAAAATCACTTGGAAAAAAAAAAAAAAAAAAGAAAAGAAAAAGAAAAAAGGAAATCATTTGCGATTGAGGAAAGAAGGGAATGCTAAGCAGAGGTCTCCAGGGAGGCTGCCATGGGCAAGGAGTGAATTCTTTCTTCGAGAGAGCTGTTCCAAACTCAGCCTGTTGTCAGGTTGCATAAGGGAAATGAAGATAGAGATTAAGCTCAGGGCTTCATAGAGGCTATTGTAATCCTTACTTGTACTCACTGTTCTGAAGAGTCCGCAGATATTTGAAAAGACAAAAAAAGAATAGTTCTATATAATTTTTTAAAAAAAAATTTTAAATAGGTTGTAAAGTCAGCTACCGACTTTCTTTAGAACTATCCTGGGGTCCAACCAAAGCTAATCATTTGTCACTTCTAAAGGCCACAGGACCACTTTTTATTACCTTTTCGATTTGGCTTTGCACTCTGCTTTTTTCTAAAGGTTAGCCAGATTTACCACATCTCAGCTTCCAGGAAAACCTAGAGAATCACTCCCCTCTTTTCAGCCGGCTTGATGGATTCCAGGCGACTGTTTCTAGATTGCAAGAATAGAAGTGACCTTGGGATGAAGGTGGTAAAGCAACTTTGATCTGACCTTTCCTTTCTGCAGACCACCAAGTCCTGAAAGTAAATGTTTAATACCCCTGGGAAGATTTCTGGCCTCCATTCCAAACAATTACTGAACTAATCTAAATTACACAAACACAGACCATTTATCAAGGTCAGCCTGCAACGATTTGCATATCTAGGCAAAGTGTTCCCAGTACAGAGGGTGAACTGAGGATAAATAAAGCAGAAATGAGGTGCTGATTAGTCAAAAAAAAAAAAAAAAGACTCATTAACTATCTAACAATGGGAGAGTTTGCAGGTCAGTTAACTGAACAGTTATTGTTTTAGTAATACAAGATAAAAAGGCGTTTTTCTTCTTTTGTAATGACTCACCTAAGAACAGACCCCTTTGTAAATGACATCTGACAAAGGATTTTAGCATTTCCGTTGACAAATAAGGTTAGGAGTGGAGGGAAAGAGGCCTAGCCAGCCTGGTGGAAGGGATGATGGAGAGAAGACTTCCAGCCTCGAGACCAGATCCAACCCGCCCCTTCAGGCCTCATTTCCTAACAGTAAGCATATTTGCAGTAAGCAAATACCCTAAAACTTAGGGGCCCCCAAAAGACTGCCCTCCCATTCCACATACTCAACTGAAAGATTTCTATCAAAAGTGAGTATCAAATAAGCCTGTGCCCCAAAGGGAAATAATGTATGATTCCACTCACATGAGGTACCTGGAGTAATCAAATTCATAGAGACAAAAAGTAGAATCGTGGTTGCCAGGGGCTAGGGGGAGGAGAGTGGGGAGATGTTGTTTTATTGGGGACAGAGTTTTAGATCCAGCGGATGAACAACGTTCTGGAGATGGATGGTAATGAGGTTGTACAACAATGTGTATTGTTAACTTACTGCACTTTACTGTAAATTGTTACTTACTGCAGCTGAACTATAAACCTGGTGATTCACAGACCTGTACCCCTGGGGATAAAAATATATGTTTATAAAAAAAAAAAAAAATTAAAAAAAAAAAAACGGTTAAAATAGTAAATTTTGCTCCACAACTTAAAATAAGCAAAAAAGTTAAGATCAATAACATATTTATAAAGAAGTAACTATTACAGTGATCATCTGAAAAAATCCACAGTTTTGGGGGTGCCAGGTGGCTCAGTTGGTTAAGTGATTGCCTTTGGCCCAGGTCATGATCCTCGGGTCCTGGAATCAAGCCCCAAATCAGGCTCCCCCAGCTCTTCAGGGACTTTGCTTCTACCTCTCCCTCTGTCTGCCACTCCACCTGCTTGTGCTCTCTCTGTCTGTCAAATAAATAAATAAAACCTTTGGGAAAAAAAAAAAAAACTAGCATATAGTAGGGGCTTCTGAGTTGCTCAGTTGGTAAACTGCCTGCCTTCGGCTCAGGTCATGATCCCAGGGTCCTGGGATTGAGCCCCATGTCAGGCTCCCTGCTCAGCTGATAGTCTGCTTCTCCCTCTCCCTCTGACCCTCCTCTGCTCATTCTCTCTCTCTTTCTCAAATAAATAAATAGTGTTTTTAAAAATCCCCAATTTTGTATCGGCCATATGACAGTCTCCTCTAGAATATTATTTTTAGTCAAAGAAGCTTGACATTAGGTTTATCATCCTTGACTATGTTTGCCAAAGTCAACCAGGAAGTCAGGGCCGTACCCACAGGTCACGAGTTCAGAGGACTGGATGGGGTCAGGCAAGGGAGGGCAGCTTGAAGGGGTAAAGGTGTTTGCCTTGGTCCATGCTGAACAGAAGAGTGATGAGGGGGGTAAATATTAAAGTAGATCTTATAATAGTAGGTCTTAATAAAATGGTCTAATAATAGAAGTAAGTAGGAAGAAGCAGGCTTGCATTAAAAAAAACCCCACACTACAACATTGCAGAACTATGGATAACTTATTAATGCTACCTGAGAACTATAAATTATGATGAAAACCAAATGTCTACTGCTTTGCATATTTTTAATAAGAGAAGCACAGCACAATTTTCACATCCTCAAAGGAAAGCCAACCAGGAGTATGTTCTTTACTGAGTAAAGAGCAAAAGAGTTCCCACCAACTTCATAGGCAAGCAACCAATGCTGTCACACAGGCTTCCACACTCAGAAGGGCCCTGCACTTGGTTTCAGGCTGTGCTGGGTTCTCTTGAAATCTCTAATGCTTTTTGAACAATGTCTCACTTTGTGCTGAGTCCCGCAAATTATGTAGCCAGACCTACTGACATTAGTCAGAACATCAAACTACTGCCTAGGTTAAAATATGAGGGCAAAATAAGGAGGTGGATTTGATAGCCGAATGTGGGCAGATAAGGTATATTTTAAAAAGGACCTGGGGTTGATACTGACCACCCAGAGGGTAGGAACCTGGTGGAATCAAAGAAGGAACCTAGATAGGGCAATGTGTGGTATTATATGAATATGGGACTCAAAGTGTGACTGTGGGTAAACTGCTAGGGAGAGAGTTCTGTGGTCAGCCGGTGTCACTACACCATCTTGAAATTGCATATGCACATTATTTCTACCTTTCTACTCATGCCATCATTGCTGAATGGAGGAGATCCTGCTTTAAAAAAAAGCCAAGGTTCTGTCTCCTATTCCCGAGCAAGTTGGCTTAGGATTGCAGGGTCTCCCATACCTCCCACCTGGATGTCTTATTGCTTAGGGGTAAACCCAGAGAGAAGTGCATTAGACCAGTCATGAGGCATTAGACCAGAGAGTTCAGATAACTGGATATTGGAAAGGGGAATGGGATTTCTGAGCTGCAGACAGGACTTAGGGGCAGAAGGGAGAGAGTAGGGCTCCCTCGGTGGGATGGCATGATACAAAGGAAGATCAATCCGCTGTGTAAGCAGGACTATTGTCTCAGTAGAATTGTCTGAGCTAAGGTGTCTGGAGGGAATCTCAGGGGAATTCTGTTAGTTCTGAATTTTGGTTCACTTCTCTGGGGCCCAATGAATATTCTTTTTGGTCTCTTTTAGGGGAAAGAGCAGCACCCTGATGGCAGGGTGAGCTGAATTCAGTGCCTGGAATTGTCATGTAGTAGATAGGACACCTTAAGTAGGTTACCTTACCTTTCTGAGCTGAGTTTACATTTCCTCGTGTTATAAGACAGATAAAACATTCATTCATATTGTTACTGTGAAGATTAAATACGCTAAGTATAGAGCACAAAATAGATCCTAACTGACTCATATCCATTAATAATAACATCAGTTTTATGATTATTATTCAGATAGCGAGAACTAAAGACCTATCAAACAAAGGAGCACAGATGTCTATAGGAGTTAAGGTGAACAGAAAGATAACTGCTATTCGTTTATACAGTCAACATATCATTATTTATTTATTTTCAGGTTGTTATTTTCTGTGGACAGATGTAATTAATTATGCATTTTAAGACTGAAAATATATCTAAATAGTAGCCTTACTACTGTTAGGTTCTCTTTTATATGGCAATGCAAATAAGATGACAATTACGACAATGTAACTTCTCCTCCACTAAGAGTATTCATTTCTTTTCTAGAGAAACAGAGTATTTTATAGCTAAAGGGGACCATACAGATCATCTACTAATGTTTTTTCTTTACCAAGTGAAGAAATTGAGATCTGTGAAACTGTCTTTTCAAGTATTGGATCATTTTCCCCTAAAATTTTATCAGTTCAATGAAAATAGAATTATTTTATTTTTTCATTTGTTATCTTTAAATAAGTTAACTGAAATCATTTCTATGTAAGTCTTAGCTAGGAAACAAGACTTCTCTTATTTGTTCCTACTGCTCTCCTCTTATTATGCTCCTGAAATGATTATTTTGGACAAATGCTTGGTAGCACATTTCATTTATCAATGGCATGCTGCTTTAGTAATGGTGTGTATCACTTGCAATATTCTACAAATGCGGATCTAAATGAATTTACCTGCACAGCATTTCATTCCTGCATAGTAATGCCTAGTCTGTGTCTGTCATTCATAAAACAGATAAGCAGGGTTGTCTGTCATCTTCCTTCAAAATAGAGTGTAGTCATTCAGAATCTCTGCTCCAAAGTACACAGACAACATGGAGTACACAAAGTGCACATGGGTCTGTCTCCCTTTCTCCTTTCTCTCTGTCCGTCTCTCTTCATTGTCCCTCTGTCTATCTCTCTTCTTTGTCCATCTCTCTCCCTATCTGTCTCTCCCTTTGTCCATCTCTCTCTCTTTCTCTCTGTCCATCTCTCCCTTGGTCTATCTCACGCTCTTGCTCTCTTCTTCCTCATAATAGGAAAAGTACTTAGTCTCTCTGTCTCCTAGACTCTTGCACACACTGCGCTCACTCGGTGGTTGGAGGCAGCAGGACACGCTCAGTTCCTTGTTTCACAGACGGCGTCACTTTAGCATACGTTGCTGGATTGTTCCTCGTGTCAGATGCAGCCTGACCAATTCCCTTCAGAACACAACTTGAATCAACAGAGTGATTTCAGAGTCGAGTGCTTACTCTGTAGTTGACAATCTCTATGGATTTTAACGGACGAGCTTTCCAGTGCAGGCGAAAAGATGCCATAGGCCAAGTATAAGCAAATTCTTCAGCTCACTGAAGAGGCATAATGGTGGTCCCTTTGCAAATGGTTGTATGAAGTAAGCAGATCATTGAAAAGAATGCCCCTCTGAGGTATGCCATGCGAGAAGAGATCATCTTTCAGTGCCACTGAATCAATGCTTTTTTTCTGAGAAGGACAGTGATTTGCTGTTTGTTTAGATAATTCACTCTAATTTATTTATAAATCTTCTCCATCTTGATTTTATCCAGCTGTCTTCGTAGACACATATGCACACACAAATTATTAAAAAAGGGACTTTTCTTTCATTGTGTAATCTTGCAATTAAATCATTACTACCTATTTCATGATCTTTATTCCATGGCAAATAGTCTTCTAAATTAAAAGTTTGAAATTTTTCCCACAGGTAACAGATTCTGGAAGGATTTCAAAAACCATATATTTTAAACCTCTACTTAGGCTACAAAGATGTAGAAATAAATTTGAGCTCCAGAAAATTCACAGCCTGTGATAGAACCATAAAAATCTCAGGTGTGTTCCCAAGAATACTCTTCAGTTACTTAAGGACACTTAAGGACACTTAAGTTTTAAATATTTATAAACAAAAAAAAGTTTAGTTTCTGTGAATTATTCCTACCTTTCAATATAACCTCATAGTTTTGATGGTATTTGTGTGTTCTGTTATTAAGGAAGATCTCTTACATTATAAATCTCAAATTTTCCATATATGAACACAACAGAGTTGTGGAGACACAATCACTAAGATAATTGGCTAATTTTCTTATATTTAGCTCTGTTCCCAGAAGAATTTAAGGTGGTAGCAATCTTCAATTAAGATACTTAGTTCCCTCTTAGGGAACTTGCATTTTGCTTAATAATAAAGGTGATTATTTTCTCTTTTTATTTCATCTATTTTTAAAAATTTCTATTCTATTTCTCTATTTTTAAAAATGTTAATTCCATTGTAGTTAACATAGAATGTTATATTCGTTTCGGGTGTTCAATATAGTGAATAATCAGTTCCATATATGACTAAGTGCTTAGTGAGGTAAGTGTCCTTTTAATTTCACCTATTCACCACCTACTTTCCCTCTGGTCACCATCTGTTTGTTCTCTGCAGTTAAGATTCTGTTTTTCTGTTTCTCTCTTTTGTTTTCTTTTTTTTTTTTCCTTTCTTTTCATTGATTTGATTTCTTAAATTCCACATATGCATGAAATCATACGGTATTTGTCATTCTCTGACAGGCTTATTTTGTTTAGTGTCATATTCTCTAGATTGACTCATTTTATTGCAAATGGCAAGATTTCATTCTTTTTTTATGACCAAATAATATTTCATTGTGTATATAGAAACACACACACACACACACACACACACACATACACATACACACCACCTCTTCTTTATTTATCTATTAGTAGACATTTGGTCTGCTTCCAGACTTTGGCTATTGTAAATAATGCTGCGATAAAGATAGGGGTACATATGTCCCTTCAATTTACTGTTTTCATATTCTTTGGGTAACTCAGTAGTATGATTCCTAGATCATAAAGCGATTCCACTTTTTAACTATATATAAACTATACTGTATATAAACTATACTGTTTCCCACAGTGACTACACTGGCTTACATTTCCACCATCTGTGCATGAGGGCTCCCATTTTTCCACATCCTCACCAACACTTGTTGTTTCTTAAGTTTTTGATTTTAGCCATTCTGACAGATGTGAGGTTATAAAGCATTGTGACTTTGATTTACATTTCGCTGGTGATGACTGATGTTGAGCATCTTTTCATGTGTCTGTTGGCCACCTGGATGTCTTCTTTGGAGAAATGTCTGTTCGTGTCTTCTGCCCATTTCTTGATTAGATTATTTGTTCTTTGGGTGTGGAGTTTAATAAGTTCTTTATTGATTTTGGATAGTAGCCCTTTATCAGATATGTCATTTGCAGAAATCTTCTCCCATTCAGTAGGTGTCTCTTTGTTTTGTTGATTGTTTCCTTTTATTTTGATACAGTCCCAATAATTTATTTTTGCTTTTGTTTCCCTTGTCTCAGAAGACGTATCTAGAGAGAAGTTGCTAGGGCCAATGTCTGAGAAATTACTTCCTATGCTCTTTTCTAGAATTTTTATGGTTTCAGGTCTCACATTTAGGTCTTTAATGCATTTTGAGTTTATTTTTGTGTATGGTGTAAGAAAGTGGTCCAGTTTCAATCTTTTGCATGTAGTTGTCAAACAGGTGATTTTCTTATAAGAGTTAGCAATCGTGGGATCAAAGTGAGAAGACAATTGTTTTTATTTTTACTTTTTTTAAAAGATTTGTTTATTTATTTGACAGACAGAGATCTGTCAGAGAGAGGCAAAGAGGCAGGCAGAGAGAGAGGGAAGGGAAGCAGCCCCCCCCCCCCCCCGAGCAGAGAGCCTGATGCAGGGCTCCATCCCAGGACCCTGGGATCATGACCTGAGCCGAAGGCAGAGGCTTTAACCCATTGAGCCACCCAGGCGCCCTGAGAAGACAATGTTTTTAAAAAGTCAGATAAACAGCCAAAGACCATTAACATCCTCTACCATCAGAATTTTTCCTGTAAATTTTTCTTTACTCAGCCTTATAGCAATGGTTTCAGATTGGGCTACCATTAGAATTTCCTGAGCTTTTAAGAAACTCTGAGTCTCACTATAGAGCAGTTGAATTAATCCTGACTCATGGAACTCCATGAGTCAGGAGTGAGCACCATGACTTAGAGGGGTTTGTTTATGCTTTAGTAAGAGTGTCGTACACAAATAATGACCATACAGTCATGGAAAGTACTTGACCTATCTTCCAGTTGGACTCCTACCTGGGCATTGTGATTAAAAAAAGAAGAGGAAACTTTGGGAGTAGACTGTGTTTCACTTCAAGAGGCTATAGAAACTGTTTTTTTACTGAGATTATCTTAACAGCAACACTATTTAACAGAAAGAACACCACTGAGGCCAACTTTAAAACAGAACAGATCAGATGAGTTCTTAGTGCCTCGGAGGTGATGGCATTAATTACTACAATTTCAGTATTGTACACCTGAAACTAATATCATACTGCATGTTAACTATAGTGGAATTAGAATAAAATACAATAAAATAAAAATATTACTGTAGTTTTAGAAACTTAAAAAACTTTGTTTTTGTTTGTCTTTGGATTAGGAACAGGGGCATTTGTAACTTTGGGCTGATGGCCAGAGGATCAACTCAGGATCAAGAAAACCCCAAGGCACAGATGGGAGATTGAGGGTAAAGACTTGGGGCCAAAAGAATGGAGCTCTTCTCCCACCAGCATTTATATTTTTTTCTATAAAATGGACTTTTTTCTTAGCCTTCAGAAGTATTGCTTTTGTTAGAAAGCTGATTCCTTTTTACCCTAGTCTGTATCTCCAGCTTTAGAGTTCTGGTTCAGTGAAATAATGAAAGCAATGTTCTTTATTAGAAGTCTTTTCCAGTCACAGTGAGTACTGAAATGACATTATTATTATTATTGCTGCTGCTGCTGCTGTTGTTGTTATTTTATTATTAATTAAGCATGGACTTTTAACAGAGATCCGCTGGTATAGGAGTCTGAACAAACTGCATTTTTGCTCCTCTTAAAATATTACAGACTGATATCAATGATACATCGTATCATTTTCAAAGCCTTAGATCATAAATTATGATGGAATGTATAGTGTAGCTTCAAACTTTTACAAACCTATGTTTAATTTTTTTCTGTGAAAGTTAATAGATATAGATCAATTTAACACATTTTGGGGGGTTTCTGTTACACAAATTATTTTCTGTTATTTAAACAAATAATAAGGAAATTTCTTCATTACAAACACATTATTAAAAGAAATACTTGTTTTTTCTTTCTACTTGTTCAGTAAAAGATGAATGAGGTAATTATTTTAACATCTACAAGAACTTGAATCAAGTTGAGTGTTCTAGCAGAATTCTTAATGGAGGAAATTAGGCCTCCCTAGTGCATGTTGGTTTAAACAGCGCAAGCTGCTCCTTTCTGAGCGCTGGTGCCGTCCCTCCATTATGAATCACAGCGTGGCCGTTGACATTCCTGTCAGATCAACTTCAGAGTGCTGCTTGCTGGTCTGTGTCACTCCATGTGAGAACACAGTCTGGAGTCTGCGTGTTTGGTTCCTGGAGAAATGCTGAACATTCTTCTGGAAGTAGCATCCTCCTCTCTCCGAGGGCTTAATCTGTCAATTTTTCCTAGTTTAGAAAAATGCAGCTGCCTCATGGAATAGATTCTCTCACTTTCTCACTCACTCACCCATTCTTCCAACAGTTTCTGTATTCTCTTACTGTGTGCTCAACACGATATCAGGTGCTAAGAACATAATAGATGAACAGACATAGTATCTGCCTTAAAGTTATTACAATCTAGTGGAGGAGAAAGACAAAGTCAAGCTTGCCATGTGCAGAGTACACCTCATTCAGCCAGGAAAACAAAGATGCCTTCTTGGCATCCCAAGAAGGTCACGAGGATCTCTTCAACTGTCTATGGAAGGATGAAATACAGGATGGGTAGAGAAAGCCAGTCAGTGGGTTCTGTTTTTCCCTGACCTAGTCCTTATCTAAAACATATGCCCCTATCATTGATATTTTTGTTAAAATTCTCAAAATTATTTTCCGTCTCCTATAAAAACAGTTTATTGCTGGGACTAGCCTATCTTCCTTAGGAAAGACATGCCTGGCACTGGTTTGTTATGCATTCAAGTCCTGTAAGTAAAATCTGATTCTGATACAAAAACCGGATTTGAGTTGCACAGAAAAAAATTAATTCTCTATAGCCTTTTAATTTCTTTATAGCTTTTTAATACAATTTTTAAGTTTACATCAAACTCTTGCACTTGTCAAAATCCAAGTGAGTTATAGCAATTAGAATGAAGTTTAGAGCATTTTTGACAACTTATCCCAAGTGATGTCTGAAAACTGAACTGCTTTTAAGATGACAATCCTGTTCTCTACACAGCATTGGCATTGGTAGATATATCACCGTGGCATAAAGAAGCTGAAATTGCATTTCCCAGCAATTGCCCTCAGTAAAGCCTTTTCTGCATTGGGGTCAGATAGGAGACTGGTGAACAGATTTGTCTTCCTTTCATTTTTATTCACTTTTCTTGCCTTTTTCTCTCTTGTTTCTTCTTCAAGGAAGACATACATGCATGGTAACGACGAGAGTTGTAAAAATATTTTTTTCACTGAAAAGTGCTTTTAATTTAGGAAACAGTTTTTAGTAGTATTAAGCTGTAAAGATAATTAGTCATAGGAAGAAATTTTTATGTTTTCTCAATTCTTTTGAAAATTCCATGCAGAACCATAATCATTGGGAAAAGAATGCAACAGAATTAATCTGGCCAGCATACTTATATGATTTTATTAGTATTAAAAATAATAAAATCAGCAGACCCAAAGTAAATGGATATATGGTGCTGTTTTATTATTATTTCCAAAGGCTGAGGTAACTAAAATTTCATGCATGATGTCGTAAAAATTAAATGGGGCACAATAATTTGAAAGATGAGTTTTTTTTTCTTATACAAGTTGGCTTTTTCAGCTCCATGTACTTGTTTAGAAATCATTCTCTCTCTCCTGGTTGATATTACTTTAGAATGATCAAATTTCTGTTTGAATTTAATAGTGACACAGTGTTTTGAATTTTTCAGAATGAAAGTCTGAGACATAAAGAGCTTTAGTTCTGTTTGATTTGACTATTCCTTTTCATTGGCTTTTGAAAGTTTTGTAGACTTTGTTCTGGTTAGTCCAACTCGAGGTATATGGCATTACCCATAATCACCCAATCTGTATTGAACTTGGAGTCGGATATAATCAAACACGTATGGAGAGCCCTGGGAGATTGGTCTGTCAAGATTCCATTTGCATGATGGAAAGAGGAATATTTTGGGAAATAATCCATCCTACAGGAATAGAATGTTGACATAGAGAAGCTTCATAGAAGTAGCCTATATATAACACCAGAAGACCGAGGTATCTAGAACAGAAAGAATGAGGATAGATCATCCTTGTACCAGACCCAGAGGGGAAGCAGAACTAGAAACCTCTTCAGTAGCAATTAGCTGGGGGCAAAACCAGCAGCTGTAACAGAGGAGGGAAAGGTTAATGAGAATCCTCAGTGGCTTTCCAGTATGTTCCTAGCAGGCTCATGGACATTGTCCTCTGTAGTCATTATCTGTTGTGAGTCAGAAAAGAAAAAAAAATAAAGGAAAAGGCAGATACTACTTGGTAAAGAGAGAACTGAGTTTATGTGCATTTGTGATACCCACTTGTTACTTCCCAGTGTATGTGTGGGGTGTATGCGTGGCGTGACAAGGCAATTTTTTAAGATTAAGAGGTCCTGAAATGCCTCAAGTTTTACTCTTCTTCTAGAGGGTATCTGAGGGAAGATAAATTTATGTGCTAGGATAAGACAAGAATGACAAATTATAAGATTAAATATAAAACAGCTAAACAGGAAGAGTGGCATTTATCAAACCACACCTAAACTATACATAAATGCAAAATTATAAAGAGCATAACGCAGTTAAATTAAGTTCCTTGCATTCATTTAACATTTATGTTATTATCTTTTGAATGTATTCATGGTGTCAATAGCATCTTAGGAAGAAATAACAGAATTTTAAAAAAGAGGGCGGGGCACCTGGGTGGCTCAGTTAAGTGTTTGACTCTTGATTTCAGTTCCGGTCGTGACTTCAGGGTTGTGGTATCAAGCCCCGAATCTGGCTCCATTGGGAGTCTGTTCCTCCTCCCCCTGCGTACTCCCTGTCTCTCTCTCTGCCAAATAAATAAATAAAATCCTAAAGAAGAAAAAGGAAAAAGAGTAAGAGGAATCACAGTAGTGCCTCACTGAGTATTCTACTGAGTTACTCTAAACTGTTTTGTTCTATTTATGTTATTTGGAGTATTTTTTCCAGTGTATTTCCAGCTCTGACTTCCTTTCTAAGCTACAGATAAGCTTCCAGTTGTCTTCTGGACATCGACTCTTCAGGATCCTACAGAAACCTCATCCTTAACAGTCAGAACTTATTTCATTGCCTTACCATTCTCCTTAAAATTGCTCTCCCTCCTATATTTTGTTGTTGTGGCTGTGGTTGTATTTCATGATGTCACTATCCATTCAGCTCTCCAGTGAGGAAAATAGATTCACCTTTTGCTTCTCCCACACTTTGGTTCTCATATCCAATATACTGATTGGATTATGTCTTGCCTAGACTTTTGCAATAGCTTCTTTTTTTTTTTTAAGATTTTATTTGTTTATTTGACAGAGAGAAATCACAAGTAGATGGAGAGGCAGGCAGAGAGAGAGAGAGGGAAGCAGGCTCTCTGCTCAGCAGAGAGCCCGATGCGGGACTCGATCCCAGGACTCTGAGATCATGACCTGAGCCGAAGGCAGCGGCTTAACCCACTGAGCCACCCAGGTGCCCCTGCAATAGCTTCTTAACACAAGACCCTCCCCACTCTAGCCAAAAATCTACCTACATTATTATTATAGCTATCTTCCTGAAGATAGATCTGTTCATGCTGTTCATTAGCCCCCAAATCTCTGTTGGGCCCATTGCATGTGGCAGAAAGTCCAGTCTTTTAAGCATTGAACATAAAGCTCTCACACTTTGGCCTCTCAGTCTCATCCCTTCCACTCAGATGCAGCCACAGTAAACTCCCCTTTCCCTGCCCATTTGGATCTATTCCTATGTTCTTTAATGGTTTCTTCAGTTGGCAAAATCTCAGCCAGCCAGTCTTAGTCTTCTTTTCTTTTCTTTTTTTTTTTTTTTTATTAACATATAATGTATTTGTTTCAGGGATACAGGTCTGTGAATCATCAATCTTACTCAATTCACAGCACTCACCATAGACATACCTACCCAATGTCCATCACCCAGCTACCCTATCCCTCTCCCTTACCCCAGCAGCCCTCAGTTTGTTTCCTGAGATTGAGAGTCTCTTACGGTCATCTTTGCAACAGAGAACAAAATCACTCTCTCTGGGAAGCCTTCTTGAATGTTCTCAGCCAGGATTACTCTTTTCCTGATTTCTGTCCCTTGACACTTTACTCCCTACCTGCAACATAGCACGTACCATATTTATGATAATTTATCTCTCGATGTCCATGTCTCCATTATACTGTGAGATGCTCTAGGACACAGAAGTGTCATAATCTTTGTGTCCCCAGAACCTTGCAGGGCATTGACACAGTGGCTACAGAGTAAGTGTGACTGACTTGACTGAATGAAAAAGGATAGTGGAATGACTGAGGACACATAGTGTCAGAAAGCAAAAGGACATGAGGACAGAGTGTGGCTAAATGTAAAATAGAACATTCTAAGTGTCAGAGCTTTTTTAGGAAGTAGCAAAATAACTTCTCTAGAAATGCTCACAGAGTAGTTGACCACTTGTCAGAAGCTGGACAAAGGGTTCATGTATAAGGTAATTCAGTCAGAAATGAGTATGCTTATAGGTATAAAACCCCTTGGGTCACCTTAGGATTTCTAGTAATCAGTAATACCTACCTTTTAACACTGGCTTTTTATTTCCCATAAATAATTGGGAATGTATTCAGATGGAACTAAACAAAGAAAGGAGGAGTGATATATCAAATAGATATAAATGACTACCATAATTTTTAGAATATTGCACATTAAACCGCAAATACCCTGTTTCTAAGATTGAGAACCCCTGGGGATTTGCATGGCGGTACTCTCCAGTATAGGGCGCAAATTCCTCCCGCTCTGGGAATCCTGACTTCTAGTTTGGCATTAAGGGACACTGCCCAGCCTGTACTTGGAGTTAGTCCAACCCTGTCTGTGTCTGCTAAAATGTAACTCTAATATCCTCTGGGTTTTATAATAACATAAATAATAATAATGCATTGTTTTTATATAGCACCCACCTCTAAGGAGCAGAAAGTGTTGCATGGACATTATCTTATTAAATCTCACAGCACACTGGGGTCATTGAGAGAACACAGGTGATATTATATCTCTTTTGAACCCAGAGCTGAAATGGAATTACTTCAACCAAAAGTAAATAAAAGTAAGATTGAATAAAAGCAAGATTTATAAGAGGACATAAGGTTAGAGTTTAAAGGAAGAAATTGACTATGTTGGAATTAAAGAGAGATATAAAGCCCCCACCCCCAAAAAAAGAACTTGCTCAGAAATGGAAAAGTGACGGGAGTGTCCATATAAATATTTGTATGTACAAAAATAATATATGAATACTTCAGAAATTTGAAAAGCAAGAGATTTTTAACTATCTGTAATTTTACACCATAACAGAACAAATTTGGTGTATTATCTCCATGTCTTTTGCTAGCTTTTATTTTGTTTTGTTTACGGTGTGTCTGCTCTTCCACTTGAATTGTAGTGCATATTCAATTCTGTATTATGTATTTTTTGCTTAACAATGTATCATAAAGTTTGCATAATTATAATTCTGAGGAGTTATATAATTTTCTGTGGAATGATATACCATAATTTGCTTCCTTCTTCTATCACAGGGTTGTTTCCACTTTTTCACCTTAATAAATATCAATACAGTGAAATCTATCTTTATGCCTAGGATTTTTCACTTTGTAAATTATTTCCTTAGCACAGAAGATTTTCGGATGTAGAATTATCAGATTAATATGGATGTGTAAGTACATTAAATCATGACTGTATAAACATGCTCCCAAATCAACATGTAAATGAGAAAAAGAAATAATAAGAAAATAACTTTATCTAAAGACCAACTGTATTTAGAGGTTGCTAGAGCAGCTCTTAAAGAGCAAAAAAGCAAACAATTTTTTTGTCTATAAAACAACTGGCTTGCTCTTATTTTCCATCACATTTTCATTTAATTCAATTACTTTGACAGTGTGAAGCCAGATAAAAAAGAAAAAGTTGAATCTAAGAGAAAACACAAATTCGTATCAGATGTGGAAAAGCAGATTTGCTTAAACAGCATATAATTTCTCTGCCCTCTTAATTTTAATGTACATGGTTGAATGTTCTTATAATTAAGAAAGTGTGTGTGTGTGTGTGTGTGTGTGTATAACAATACTTGAAGTCCTGTTCAAGAAGGTAATGAAGTTTTCTTATTATTTATAGAGGCATTGGGAAAAATGGTATGTGCATAACTATTTTCTGTGGTGAATTGTTATATGGTTATCTGATTTATGCCATAGTCATTTACCAAAGTAATTACCTCAAGAGTCAAGGATAAAAAATATTGGCTTTGGTTAAAGTAAACATTAAAAAATATTGATGTGTGATGTAAATACTGACCAAGGAAACTACCTGGCTAATGTTACTCCAAATGGCATTCACTCTAAATGATGACTAGAGTTTGAAGTCAATAGTAGCTTAAATATGAAAAGACATGCAACCTTAACCATGGACTTAGGAATCTTGAGGATTTAATCACTTTTCTCAATAATATTCTTGCTGATCTTAGGTCAAATGCCCATTTGTATCTGTTTTATGGTGGAAAGCCATGTTGCAAATTGCCTCAGGGTAAAGTGGGACACACAAAAAAACGTTTTTGCTAGCTCCCAGAAATTTTGCAAACCATTCCCACTTTTATTGTTGAGCAGTGGTATTCAGATGATATGCATTGAGCATTGTGGCAGTTCTCTAGGTTGCATTTTCTATATGACTACATATTCAGTAAGCAGGGCCTATCTTGGGGAAATAGGACTGAAGTCAAAATGTTGTAAGAAAAGTCGATCTGGGGCGCCTGGGTGGCTCAGTGGGTTAAGCCGCTGCCTTCGGCTCAGGTCATGATCTCAGGGTCCTGGAATCGAGTCCCGCATCGGGCTCTCTGCTCAGCAGGGAGCCTGCTTCCCTCTCTCTCTCTCTGCCTGCCTCTCCGTCTACTTGTGATTTCTCTCTGTCAAATAAGTAAATAAAATCTTAAAAAAAAAAAAAAGAAAAAAGAAAAGTCGATCTGTGAAAGATGATCTTTAGATAACCTAAACCTAGATAAACCAAAGTTACTGGGACAAATTCATTTGTTCTGAGTTTAAAACCAACAACTCCACAAATTATAGCAAAGACAAGCAGTGGATATGATTATCTCTTATTCCTACAGCAGGGTGATGAACTACATACTCTCAACAGCCTGTGGTCACTGTAAAACTCACAGTTTGAATGAGGGACTACTTTTCCAGTAGGTCCATGGGAACCTGTCGTATGCCTGTGTTACTGTCCTTCCACATTACCCTTTAGGTACTGTTTAACTGTTTACCTCTTCTGTTAAAGGGTAAGTTTCTTGGAATCAGGAAGTGTTTAGTATTCAGGGCCTTGTACAATTTCTGGCAGATTGTAAGCACTTAGTAAATATTGATGAATAATCAAACAATTGAGTTTTTTGGTTTTTTGTTTTGTTTTTGTTTTTTTCTTCCTACTATGTATTCAGCATTGTGTCAAGGACTGGGTATACCTTTAAGGAGCATATAATAATGATGTAAATGTGAAAAGTTGATGAGCACCACGCAGTAGTTTGTCACTGAGCTATAACAGAAGAGTCTTTGGTGCTAGCACTGAGGAAAAAAGCCAGAAAGAGATACATATACCAAAACTGTGACACCGTGTTGTTTAAGTGATTGGCGGGTGGGCATGATCATACAAGTTAATCCAGAAGTACCCAAGTCTGCTTCCACCATTATTTGATGCTTGTCCAATTTAATTACTCAGCTATAAGCTCCAAGAAGTCCCGGTGTACTTGAGTTTTTTCACCATTGTATTCCTAGGGCCTAGAAGAATACATGAAGGAGATAATTGAGTACTTGCTTCACTCAGTAGTCTCTGGTGTATGACTGGATCATTCCCACTCACAGTTGTCAGCTCAGGTGTTAACCTCTACCAAGATACCTCCTCAAGTGCTCCCCTGTTATTCCTTCTCAATCCCTAATTTACTTCTTTAGCAACAATTATTACCACTCATTTAGCTTATTAATTCTTTTATCTTTGTTCCCACTAGATGAAAGCTACTTGATGGTGGGGACTCTCTGTTGATCTAGTTTGGCCCCTGTGGCATCCATAGCATGTATCACAGCACCTGGTCCTTTCACTGAAGAGGTTCTATCCTTATAAAGAGATCTTTGCTAATCTATCTAAACCAGTCATCCTGGTTTATTTTTTTTACTACTAATCATTTTTCTGACATCAGTCTGATTATATTTTTATCCTACATTCAAGCTGTGAACGCCACAAAGGCAGAGCCTGGAATCTGATCTACCGGGTTCACTGAGATATCGCCAATGCTTCGAAGAGGGACTGACACCAACAAATGTTGAGTCTACAGATTTTTAGCAAATAAAAGACAGTAGCTTAAAAAGGAAAGACAAGATAAGTTTTCTTTGAAAAAGGTAAAGAAATTAGCTATTAGCCAGGAAGCCAAAACAGGTATTAGTTTAGAAATGTTGGTGATAGAAGCAACATCTAGTTTCAGTGGAAAATTCTAACTGGAGATCAGGGTAGTTGAGGGTATGAAGAACAAACAAAGTAACAATTGTGGGCAAACATCTCTATGTAGTTCAGTAGTTTCTTTTTGGGCTTGATGGCAGAGACACAAGAAACTGTGGTGAAACCAAGACAGTAAAAGTCATTTTGAACAAGGACTTTGTAAATTCCTACTCACCTTCATGAGTGCAGCAGAAAGAACACTGGGTGTATATGGGGCTGGACAGAGCCTACAAGTAGCTCCTACTCTTTCACTTATTAGCTGTATTATAGCGGGCAAGTCAGGCACCTTCTCTGCACCCCAGTTTCCACAATGGCAAAATGGAGAAAATAAAAAGTCCCTCATAAATTTTTTAAAAATAAAATAAGGAAATGTATGTAAACCGCTATGCTTGGTACAGAGATTATTTCATTTAGCTCACTGAATGGTGGCTGTTGTCATAACTGTTCATCAGTTATAGCGCCTGGGGAGAGATGTGGCAAGCAGAATATTTAGTAATATTAATAAATGGAAATTTATTTCCTTTCACTGAAATAACTTTAGAGGACATCTCTTTATTTTGTATTATCACATGAGTAACCCACTGACCATGCTATATACTTGTCAATGAGGGCATGCTGAATGATAAACCATTGACTTGAAAGAGAAAAATTCTTAAAAATTGTTAATTATAATATTCTTTCATATCGTATGTCATCAAGGCTTGGGAAGTACAAATGAAGAAATCTTTCACTGATTCTGAATTAAGTGGCATTACTTGCAGGTGCTTTTCATGAAAATAGCTTAACATTGTTCATACATACTCTTCCCAAGAAAGAGATGTAAAGAAGTACCCATTTCTGGCCAAGACAATCAGGTATCTGAATTAAAAGGCAAATGACATGTGATTAGTAGAAATTTTTAGTCTGTATATCACTGTTAAAGAGTGCACTTACTATTTAAAAGAGAAATGCAGTATTAAAAGTATAGATATCTGAGTTAGAACTGGGATGGAATTTAGTCAGCAAATCACTTATTTATAAAACAATTTGGAAACTTTATTCAGAAAATTAATTTCTGAACATAGTCTATCACCTGAATGGTTTCATAATGATGTTTATTTGCCAATTTCTTCTCTAGTAAGAGGTAATGAATCAAGTGTACTTGGGTTTATATAAGAAAAATAACATATTAATTGATTTATGTATATATGTTGCACATATCCATAAAGGAAAGCCTTTGGCAACTGGCAAATGTAATAATTTCACATTTACCTATGACTCACCAAGTATAATCCAATGCTTGAAGGCAAAATCTTATGTTTTTATGTTTAGTTTCTATGATTGCTTTCAGATAGCTTTTCTGTGCATTAAAAGTCAATTTTCAGAACCATAGGCTTACCAATTTTTATGAATAAAAATTTTATGAGATATTACCCTGAGGTAGCATATAATCATTTTCTGATAATTTTTAACACCTTCCCAAAGTCCACTGTTACTTTGTTTCCATATATGCTTGAGGATATTGCTTGAAACATTTCTAAATATGACACATTTCATTAGAAATCTGATGTATTACACAGAGATATGAAGCTCCAACCTCATAATGTTACAATGTACTTGCTAATATTGATTACACTGGCATTCTATTTAAGATCGAATATGAAAAAGGGCTTTGAATAAAATTACTAATAATGTTATATTTATGGAAATTGTGTCATCTTCTACTGATCATAATTGTGAACAAGAAGAATTAGTCCATGAAGTAAGGGGTTCCCAGTAACACAATAACTTGAAACAGTTCATTGATGCACAGAACAAGGAAAACTTGTTATAAAAGAGTTTGTGAGATTGCTATGCAAAAATACATATATTATCCTTATAGTTCTCATTCCGGTGTTTCAGCTCTGCCTCATCACCTACATAGTATAAAAGTTTATCATTTAATGATATGCGCAGTCACAATATGTAAGGAGCACAAATCTTACCTTCATACAAGTTCCAAAGGAACATAAAAGTTGTCTTTTTAGGAAGTTGCAAAGTTTGATAGCCATCACTAGTGGGCACTAAATCATCCCCCAATCCATCCTGTTTTCCCATGCAGTGATATAGGAGTCTGCCATCAGAGTGCCTAAGCACTGAAAAATAGCTGTGAATAATAGCCTCAGGTGAGAAAACTGAAGTGCAGAGAGGTTGGGGAGATAGTATTCATTACTAGAAATATTCTAAGTGTAGAGCCAAATCTATGCATTGGCAATAAAAATTCTAAGATGGTCATAAACCATCTAGAGTTAAATGCGCATCTCAGCCTGCACACTTTGCAGGCTTTGTCAATGACTTGCAGGGTAAACATAGACCCACCACCATGCCTTTACTTTGCCATGGAAGTTAGGTAACAAAATAATTCTTGGAAAATATTATTTCAAGATAAGCAGCAACATACCATTAAAAGGAAACTTTTCATTACAAACATAAGTTAGCATGAAACAGGAACACATATTAGCATGACAGTTGGCTTTTAGGTGGGAAGACAATTGTGACATTAGAGCCTGATGGGGAAAAAAGGCATGGAAAAGTTTGATATGCTGTACAAAAATGTCTTTGGGGTCAGACTGACCTAGGTACAAATCATTTTGGTGTCAACCGAGCAGTATTGGGCAAGCTACTTGACTGTTTTCTGATCCTCAGTTTACTTCCATGTAAAATGAGAAAAAGCCCACCTACCATATATATTTGTAGGTGGTTCAGAGTGGATCAGATACTTGACATAACGTAAGCTCATGACCAATGTTGGTTTGTGTAGTTTGAACAGAATATGAAAATTTAGTTGATCTCAACAGGTGTTTTCTTTCTCCTAAATTAAGAGTTTTCAATTAGGGGGATGTAATGAAAGATAATTCACAAGTTACTGATTAAATTATATCTGTCTCTCTCTCTCTCTCTACCATTAATCCATTGGGTAACATGGGTGGAGTCTTGCAACCTCTCTGCCTCTCATTGCCTATAACTGTAATAGAAAAAGGTTAGCCTATTTCTTTATTACTGCCATTTCATATATTTTGAGAATAGATGTTTTGCATATAGTGGGCATTGAATAAGTGCTGAATTGGCTGAATAATAGTGTGATGCCATTCTATGGGGGACTTGAATGGGCTAGTGAGAACTTCTGCAAGAAATGTAGACTTACCATTCTCTCTGTAAGTGCTATATGAAATCTACAGGCCAAGTCCACTGTCACCACCCTTGCGTTCTCTGGATGGAGTATGTCAATAAAAAGGCAGGCAAGCACTAACATGCATATAAGTCTTCTTTACCCTAGCATATAAACCTCCAAAAGGACCCCAAGGGGGAGAATACCTCCCCCATAGATAGTTAACAAGGAAAACGAGGTATTTTAGGTTTTTCTTGGGCATTGACCTTTGGACTAACAATAGTTTCCAAAACCTTGTTCAATTCACAGAGGGTATAACTCTCCAATAACATTCTTTCCATCCCTGCCCCTACATACCTTGTTTTCCCAGTCTTTGCCCTCTTACTTGAAGGTTGATCATTTGTCTCTAGAACTCAGAGGATGAATCTTCTTGACCTAAAACTCATTGAAGAAAGGCCTGAAAAGTCCAACAGTTCAAATCCATTGCTCTAAAGGGTTTTCTTTCAGTTCCGTTTATCTCTGGGTGGTCCAGGGGGTCAGAGGCAGAGACTCTGTGATTGCTCCAAAATCTGAAGTCTTTACTGAAAGGTAAAATGGGAGAAAACCACACTGGGTAGAGAGCAGCAAGGATCCAACTTCTTGTCTCTCAAACCCTGCTGCATTCTAGACACAATGAACTTGGCCCAGTGTCGCATTGTTTTGTCGCATTGTCTATTTCAACTTTACAAACAGTGATGGTCATAATATTTACCAACTGGCGCAGCAGAAGTACTGACCAGTCAGAGTAGACATCGGCTTACAAACAACCAGAATACCCATATTGGTGGATACCAGATTTTAACATCATCTTTAAACATAAAAAGGGTATTTTGGGTCTCAGATTCCCTTATTCTACCAAAATTCAATTTATGTTACACTAAAAAAAATTTATTTGAGATTAGTGTAATCATAGTTTCTTAGCAGTTACTGATTTTTTTCCTGTTCTCACTAATAATTCCTCATAAGAGTTCTGTAGTGTTGCCTCTATTTCTCACCCCCTATTTGCTTTTGAACAGACTCCAGTCAGGCTTTTGTCCACAATATCATCTTCCTCTGGAGCTCAGAGGTCCTGTCATGATCAACAACCCTGTAGTTACTTTTCAGTCTTCCCACTTGATATTTTAGGTTCATTCAACAGAATTAATTACTACTTCCTTCTTGAAACGCTTTCCACCTGGCTTCTAGGATTCTAGGAGGCCATTTTCTCTTGTTTTTCTTTTTTTTTTTTTTAAGATTTTATTTATTTATTTGACAGACAGAGATCACAAGTAGGTGGAGAGGCAGGCAGAGAGAGAGGAAGGGAAGTAAGGCTCCCTGCCGAGCAGAGAGCCCAATGTGGGGCTCGATCCCAGGACCCTGGGACCATGACCTGAACCAAAGGCAGAGGCTTTAACCCACTGAGCCACCCAGGTGCCCCTCTCTTGTTTTTCTTGTCATGTATGCCATTCCTTTTCATTTTTCTTTACTGGCCTCTCCTCTTCCAACTTCTGAATGGTGGAGTGCCTCAATGATAAGTCCCTGGCAAGTATCCTCTTCTCCTGGCTTCGTATACTCTCTTTCCAGGTGATTTTATTCAGTTCTGTGGCTTTAGGTCAGTGCACTGCTGAGTCCCACATCTATATCTCCAGTTTTTGCCTCTCCCATAAGCTCCCAACTATCTACACAATACCCCCATTTGGATGTCTAATAGTAGCATGTCCTGAATAAATCTCTGGATTTCTTATCTACTTCCCTATCTTCTACAGGTGTATCAGTTCCTCAATCTTTCCCCACCCAGTGAATGCTACTGGTTGTTCTCACAACTGGTAAATTCATGTTTAGTTGGTAATACCTTTAAAATACCTGTTGATCTGAATACTGGATCACACTCATTTACCCACCATCAACTCACAGCTAAACTATTGCTCTGGTCTCCTAACTGGTATTTATTCATCCAATAGCCAGCCCACCACATTCCACATCACTCAAATGCCTACCAACCACCCTACGCTTGCTGTTTCTTGAGCACACCCATCTCATTTCCCCCTTAGGGTCTTTGCATTTGCTGCTGGTTCTAGCTGATCAGCTTCTCCTTCAGAACTTTGCAGGACTTCTTCTTTCATACCAATCAGTACTCTATACAAATGTCACCCTCAACAGAGAACGAACTGAGTCGCTTGATGGAGGGAGGCTAGTGAGGAATGGGCTAAATGGGTGATGCGTATTAAAGAGGGCACTTGTGGTGGTGAGTATTGGGTGTTGTATATAAGTGATGAGTCACTGAATTCTACTTCTGAAGCCAATATTGGATTATATGTTAACTGAAAAAATTAAAACAAAAACAAAAACCAAAAAACAAAAGTCTTCCTTGAAGAAGTTTCCTTTTGACTAACTAAACTAGTTAACACCCACCCCGAACTCGCCATTCTTCATCCCCAACCCTGCTGGATTTCCTTCAGAGTACTGATTAACTATTTGACATCACATTATAATGCAACTTGCTGATTGACAGGTCTCCCAACTAGAATGTATGCTCTGTTAGACATTCCTGACAAAAAAGGAATAATAATCATAGAAATGAACCCATTGCAAGAAATCCTACCAGTAATTTACCTTAACCGCCCACCTGATATTTAGATCAACTTCACACTCTCTATTTGTGAAGTGAACATTTTTATATTGAGTTACATTTACCCACTGATCTCCACTATTACTGTTTTTTTTGCACAGAGAAAAATGACCTCAATAATAAATAAAAATTTTACCAAGGACAGTAATATCTATTCCTTTGACAGCATGCAATTAATTTTTCTCTATAGCCCATAGAAAGAATTAGTCATTCAGACAAATGCATGTGACCATTGCTGGCAGCTTGCACAGAGTCAGAACAGATATTGGAGCGGTGACATTTTGTAGCAAATGTGCAAATACAATAAAGCACAGAGTAAGCAAAGGGCTATGTGCTATTGAACTGCAGCCAGTATCTGAAAAATAACATGAAAGTGTGTTGTCTAAGAACTTCCTTCCACTAGATTTCCGTTTTCCCTTACAAGGAGAAAAGGAGTTATTAGGAGCTCTCCTTTAAGTAAAAAAATACGCCAATCTATTATGTAGTGAATAATATTCATTGTTCTTAAGAAGTGCAAAGCAAGTCATGTTCTTTGGTAACTGATGGAAGATTTCATCCAAAAGGACTTACTACGAGTTATAACAATGTGCTTCTTTCGACCATGTGCTAACTTTGGTTCTCAGCAGGTTGTCTAGGCAAGGGTTTGGTTCTTTCCATCCCCCCACAGAGGAGTCTCTAAGAAGTCAAGTACTCTCTCTTGTGTACTGGTGAACTCTATTGCCCTAGTGAGGGATATTGATTTCCCATTATTCCTAGATGCCACATGATGCATTTCTAGTAGCTGTAAACAGTTGCAAGACTGATTTTTATTTTGTTCTTCATCACACCAGTCTGCCAAAGCCAGACCTCTGTTAATGAGGCCCCATGCATTTCATCAAACACTCTTCCATCTTGGTGCTTTAAGGCTTTCAAAGGGTATAGACTTGATAAAGCTTTGGAAAACTAACTGCTGTTTTGCCAGAACCTCATAGTGGAGTCCTTTAAAAGTAACAAAAACTATACTTACTTCTCAAATCTACTCTGGGATTGACTTATTTACCTTTTCTACCTGCATTAAACCACCATTTCTATCTCACTGAAGTGTGTTGGCTTTAAAATTAGCCTGGAAAATTCTTATTGGCCTTTGGAAGTAAGGAAGATCATCGATGAAGAAAATACATTAAATAACATTATAAAATAGGCCCTTAGGATAAATTAGATTGTTTGGGCAACACTTTGAGAGTTAATTGGTATCTTTGAATATACAAAAACACATGAAAGAGTCAAGTTCTTTAAACATTTTAAGTAAGGGTGTACAGTCTGACTTGGGATTTGTTCTAGCGATGAATGAGATCTGCCATCTCCATCTACTGCTTGTTGACAAAAGCTTACTTCAACCAGAAAGCCAAGATTTTTCCTTAAAGATTTTAAATTTTTAAAATTTTTTAAATAGCATATAAATTTTTAAAATAGCCTCCTGAAAGAAAACTTCAAAATGTTATAGAATTCATTTGCCCTTGAGGGGAAAAATAGTAACTATTAAGAGAAAATGAAGGAAAAACATATAAGAAAAAGGTATTTGTCAAAGGGCATCTGAGTAACCTTCTGGTATTTCACTTTTGTTCATCACCCACCATGGGAAATGACCCTCTATCCTGTTTTGTTTAATCACATGTTGGTTTATATCAGTTTTTTGGTTCTCGGACTAGATTGGATATGTCTCATGAGTTTCTTTAATTTACTAAATATAAATACGATAACTTAAAAGAGTATCTTGGATCATCGCAACAAGCGTTTTTGGTAACTCCCCAAACATTAACTCATCTCATAATATGTACATTTGACAACTTTCTTTCTGTAATCATCCACTATCTCCCGTCTTCTGGGATTTTTGGCAAATGGTTTAATCTTTGGGTTACCCTCCATATGACTGAACTATACCTAGTTTATAGGGAAAGAAAAACAACCAATTTTTTGTTCATAATAATGAGTCTCAGATTGATGTGTAGTATTATTCACATAAACGGGGACTTCTTGTGTTGCCTCTGTTTACCTAAATCCATTCTGTGTTACCATTTACATGAAGCCAAAAAGGGGACTCTTGTGCATGTTTAACTTTCAGAGAGTTACATTCATCAGTTCAACAAATTTTTGAATTCTCACTAGATGCTAAGCACTATTTCAGGTCTGGGCAATAGACCAGTGAACAAAGAGGGGGAAACTTCTGTAAGCTCCCTAGAGCTTATGTTCCAATGGGAGAGGCAGGCATGGAAAAAACAAATAAGCAAAATTTACTATATGTCAGTGTTTTCAGGGATTTAGTCAGCTACTCAACCAAGTGATACCACAGCAATTTTGCCAATTAGAAGAACGATAGAATTGAAAGAAATCAGACACCTGAGATTCTTTTTTTTTTTTAAATTTATACCAACTGCTTTTTATTATCGTGTTTCAGAAACCTTTCACAAGATGGTAAAAAAAAAAAGTGGAGGGGACTTTACAACCACAGCTAATGTTATTTTTTTCCATTGTTCCCAGTCAGCTCCAAACCCATTGTGTGCAAAGCCCATTTTCCATGCATCTAAATGATAGATACAGGCTATGAAATTCTTTATTCTATTTGTAGCAGCTTACGCAGGTGCAGCCAAACACAAAGCTTCAGGACAAATTGTACACAAACTTTACAATGTGGGATTTGGATTTAAAATATGAAACATAAAATCTACACAAAACTGATAAAAATCAAGCATGGATACCAGGACTGAAACTTATAACCCATGTGTGAAAGGGAGTCTTATTTCCTTTCAAGTGCTTTATTCTGCTACAGAACAGTCAAAATGAAGATGTAAAGCTTTGTGGTTAGTTTAAATTATAGACTCTGTAGATACTATACCAATTTTAAAAGTTACACATAGACCAACATATGTCCCATCAGTTCATCTGGACTGACCAGACACTCCAGCTGGATCGCTGAAAGCAAACCGGGCAAATGTGGAAAGAAAATCCACCTGTGCAATTTGTTTGCAGAGTTTACTGATGGGCACATTGCACTCCTGGTCCATGATGGCTGCTGCTTTCTTCATCAGAGCTATCATTATAGGCTTCATGCCTCTGACCACCTCCTGAGCCCCGAGTGCTATCAAATTCTTGAAGCTCTATCTCCTCTGTGTCTCCAATTATGTTTGGAACTTCTGGTCTAGATGGCAGAAGATCTTCTAGTTCAGAAAGCTTGTCTGGGTTGATCCAGTTGTTCTCAGGAAACTGCACATCAAACTTTATGTAAAGATCACCTTTTTCAAAGGGATTACGATACTGTGGCATTCCTTCCCCTCGAACTACACGGACACAACCTGGTTCAATTACTTTTCCAGGGGGGTATTTTACCACAATCTGACGTCCATCAAGGTGCTTAAATGTGAACTGAAATCCACACAGTGCTTCAACAAGTCCTATTTTATATGTCATGTGCAAATCATTCCCATCTCTCTGGAACACCTCATGTTCCTTCTCTTGTAGCAAAAGTACAATGTCTCCTGGTTCCACTCCTGGGGCCTGATCTGCTTCCCCAGTGAATGTAATTCTCTGTCCATGTTTCATGCCTTTGTCTACGTGGACTTCAAGAATCTTGACTTCTTTAATCACCTTCTTCCCTTCACATTTTTTACAGCGGTCCTTTTCATTAATTACCTCTCCTTCTCCATTACAATCAGAACACACAGACTGCATCTGTTGTACCATTCCTAGAGCCAGCTGTCTGATCATGATGCATACACCTCGACCTCGACAAGCACTGCACTTCTGAACAGCTCCAGACTTTCCGCCTTGGCCACTGCATGCACTACAGAGTGCATTCTTGCTAAGTTGTAGTTTGGTTGTCTTGCCATTATACAGATCTTCTAAAGACACTTTAAATGGATGCATCATGTCTTCTCCTCTTCTTCTGCCATTTCGACTTCTACTCTGATTGCCCATGAAGCCGAACAATCCCCCACCAAAAATGTGAGAGAAAATATCATCCATGCCACCACCTCCACCGCTACCTTCCCGAAGACCTTGTTCTCCATATCTGTCATATAATTCACGCTTCTCAGGATTTGACAGTACTTCATATGCAAAACTGATTTCTTTGAATTTGTCACCAGCATTTGGATTCTTATCAGGATGGTATTCCTTGGCTAACTTTCTGTATGCCTTCTTTAGCTTGTTCTCGCTGGCGCTGGGCGGGACGCCCAGGATGTCCTACAGCTTGGTGTCGGCCACGTTTGCCATGGCGGCCGGCCGGGCAGCGCTTAGGGAAGTAAGCGATGGAGCAGACGGAGCGCAGCCAGGCCCACAGCGGCGTCCGACACCTGAGATTCTTAATAAAAAACCATAATATCGCCCAAACAGGAGTACAATTCTTCAGGCCACCATGGCTCACTGTTACTAAAATCCTATTGCTGGGATGCTTGCTAACATAGAAAAGCTAAGGACATTTACCAGCTGGGGAAATTTTTGGTCAACTGGTATTCTGATATTCATGGGACTAAATCTGTTTTTGAAATAGGAGAAACAGAGATTAACAAACAGAAAACAGAGCATATCTGTAGTTTGCTTTTGAAAGCATTTTAAGCTAAATCTAATGCTTCTAAAGAGGAGATATATAACTTACTCCATTGAAAACTGTTGCTACTTTTTATTAACATTTAAAAATCTATAGTCAGTTCTATTCTAAATGGTTATCAATACTCTTCAGTAAAATCTAACCTAATCTATCTCTTAATTTCCTAAAAAAGCAGGTGACCAATATTTGCCCCCCCGCAAAATATAACTTTTGTCCTGATACTGTGGCTTTAGTTTTGTGGGGTAGAGCAATCAGTGTTATCACATTTTTATCCTCTAGCACTTTTCTATATAGAAATGAGGTCTCTTCATTTGATTTGGAAAATTGAATGCTAGTTGGGGAATTCAAAACATTGTTGGTTTCAAGCTTGAGTTCCTCCGCATAGTACCAACTTCTTTTTCTTGGCCCCAAGGTATGCGTCTCAATGAGAAAACATGAGGGAATGGTGAATCCAGCATATCCCGAGACCATTTTGCCTATATACTGAATGCTGCCTTAAAATTCTGTCCAAATGTGGTCCATGAATGATAGGGCTGCATTTGGACAGAATCAGATTTGGACGCCTTAGTCCAAATTACATGTCCAAATGCGATTTTTATTGCTATAGGCAGAGTAAGCCATAGTATATAAGAAATAAGCTTAGATATATACCATGGCACTGCTCATTTATACTGATATGGGAAATATGCCCATCTGAATGTAAATTAACTATTTCTTATATGAAGCAATATACAAAGTTGGAAGTCTGTTCATCACCATGAACTGAGGAGAACTGGAGTAGCATGTTATACTATGATACTATGACCTGATATGCTATAATAATTCTCACCTCACTGAACCACAAATGTGACAGACTTCTATAGTGATTGTTAGATTTAATAACAGAAAGAAGGCCTCTTTGAATTACTAAATATTGATAACATTTCTTGAAGAACAAAATAAATGCACATTTCATAATAGGCACAGTATTAACTTATATCTACTGTGATCTTAGTAGCTAAACACATCTTGCCTTGTCCTTCTCTTAACATTTTGATCTTGTTCAAAATACATATTTTACATTTATGCAGCAGGAAAGAAAGCCATGATTCTCATGACATTTGTTTCCAAGCTTTTCATTGGGACCTGGAACCAGCTTTACATGTGATTCTAAAAACAGACCCATCTGCTGCCTCTGCTTCATTCATAGGATAAACTTGACCTTGGGATCATGTGGGGAAACCAGCCATGGTTGTTGGCCATTTCCCTGTCTCTTTCCTCTGTCTTCAGCCCCTGCTCACTGCTGTCCAAGCATTATCTCATCTTCCCAAGGAGCCTGTGAAGTTACTATATTTAACCCCAATTTTTAGATGAAGAGTCTGACACCTAGGGAGATTCAGAACTCCATCCCCTTCCTCTTTTACCTCCTTTAAGTAAATACCTGGGGTGTCATCAGCCTCAGATACCCCTGTCCATGAAGACAAGCTTTGCACTTCCTACAAATGGAAGCATTTATTATTAGCATTCCAATCTAAGCCAAGTGTGGTCAGAGTTTACACTAACCCAATAATGAGTCTGGAGAAGTATGCAGAGTAGGAATTGAAGTACTAACACTGGACTAACAGAGAGAGAAGGAGGGGGACAGGGAGTCCAAGACTAAGGAAAACCAAAATATGGTGATTATAAAAAAATAATGTAGAACGATAACTCTAAGAGAATGTAGTGTCTTTTTTTTTTTTATTATTAATCCTCTCTCCAAAAACTTTTCTTACTAGACACCAGCTACTTCTATCACAGATTCCCCCAAACTCCCTAAACTGATGACCTCTTTAACAGGGAAAAAAATAAGAAAAAAAAAGTAACACCGTTCTCCAGATAAGGAGCAAGACTTTCTCTTCTCATTTGCCTGCACTCTATTTCCTTAATTCATCTTTCTTTCTCCAACTATAGGTGGGAAATCATTGAGGAACTATTTTTTCGTGAATCAAGTTTTTATCTCATTCTACGAGAAATCTCTAGAGATCACTTTCAAACTAAAACCAATTTCATACCTAGTAGAAAAATTTCATTTCATGGAATAAAAAGCTAAATGAGAATAGTCCAAGAATATATTTCCAAAAAGAAGGTACACTAAGTATATTTGCCCAATTACTACCAAGAAGTATTCTCTTTTGTAAACCAAGAAATAAAAAAAGAGAATTGCTCTGTTGGTAATGCTTTGTGTTATCTAGGGCAAGTGAAAGATACTCTGGTTATCAGTCCTTTTATGTGTCAAGCATAATTTTTCATGGGAGATGTCAGTTATATTTTAACAAAAGACCAAATTCAATTCCAATTCTTTTTTTTTAAATTTTATTTATTTATTTGACAGAGAGAGATCACAAGTAGGCAGAGAGGCAGGCAGAGAGAGAGAGGCAAGCAGGCTCCCCGCTGAGCAGAGAGCCCAATATGGGACTCGATCTCAGGACCCTGAGACCATGACCTGAGCCGAAGGCAGAGGCTTAAGCCACTGAGCCACTCAGGTGCCCCCAATTCCAATTCTCTTACCAAGAATATTTCAAGTAACATAAGAAGAACAAGGTATTGATGAAAAATAAAAGAAAATGCATTTTTATTTTTTTTATTTTTAAAGATTCTATTATTTATTTGATAGAGATTACAAATAGTCAGAGAGGCAGGCAGAGAGAAAGAAGGAAGCAGGCTCCCTGCTGAGCAGAGAGCCCAATGCGGGACTCGATCCCAGGACCCTGGGATCATGACCTGAGCTAAAGGCAGAGGCTTTAACCCACTGAGACACCTAGGCGCCCCAAGGAAAATGCATTTTTTAAAAATGCAATAATTTACGAGTATTACTGCCAATTTATTTCCTACTAATATTTTAAATCAAAATGTTCTAAATTATCCAGCTTATGTTTTGAGTTTTCTGAATTTTCCAAATTACATGTCTAATTTACTGCTGAGGTCTGAAAAACAAGGAGAGGTGAGACCAACTAGTTATCTGCAATAGAAAAAGATGATGTGGTATCATTTCATTTTTCTTTTTGTGTCTTTAAGAATTTCTTATTAGCAGTTTGGAGTGATCCATAGATCATGAAATTAACAGACATTGAAAAGTTACCTGGTTACCATCACTTTCATAGGTCCCTTTCCTCTGAAACCTATTCCCCCTTGGTCAGAATTCTCAGCAGATAGGGTAGTGGTGAGGTGCCAACGTGGCTCAATGGATTATGTCTCTGACTCTTGATTTCCACTCAGGTCATGATCTCAGGGTCATGAGATCGAGTCCGTGTTGGGCTTCTTGCTGGGCAAGGGGCCTGCTTGAGATTCTCTTCCTCTCCCTCTGCCCCCGCCGTCCCCCCACCTGCTTTCTCTTTCTCAAAAAACGAAAAAAAAAAAAAAAGTAAATAATTAATAAATAAGGGGAATGGAATGGACATGGACACTCCTATGATGTTCAGGCACTTTATCATTGGCACATCTGTATCAGCTGAATATACAGAAGTCTTGGAGAAACTTACTTTTTAAATTGAAATAATATATTGAAATCTGAAATTCGTATTTCATCACTTTTTCAATAATATTTTTAAAAGAAGTTCACTAAATATAGGACTGATAATTTTTAGTGATTATTTAGTTATTAAAAGCAGAAATATGTGTATTAATGCCTGTGGATCCACCACAAATGTTTTTTCATATTTAGTCTTTTTTTTTTTCTTTACATGCTAGCTGTGAACTTTGGTGCTGTACCCAAAAGCGAAGAGCAGATGAGACACCTAAAAATATCCTCATTTGCAACTGTTTCTCTTCCTTATGAGAAGGAGGGTCATCCCTCCTGATCTTGCCTTATAACGAGAAAATAACTAAGACAATTTGGGAATTAATTCATTGTTCATCTCTCATGCTAGCATGTCAGGCCCTCCATCATTTTGGTTCAAATTGATGCTAAATTAAAAGAGAACAGAACAGGAGTCTTTGGCATTTTTCTACTCCATGTAGTTACTAGCAGAGATGATTAATAAAAGTCCCTTGGATATGACTTGAGAAACTTAAGTGAATTAGACCCTCTTTACTTTGTCTTCTTACACAAAACACAATATTATGGGGTTCATATTTTTTAAAGGTAGTGAAACAAAATATAACAGAATTACCACATATTATAAAATATGGATCACTTCCTTCTTATTAAAATTTAAGATCAGTTTTCCAGAATGAAAGAGATAAACACGTATAGATGCAAATCAATTCTATATTGGTTTCTTACTACAACATTAAAGAGAAAATCTGAGGATGTAAGTTATGACTTAATTTTGATTTTGATGCACACAACTACTGAATGTACATAAAATAACCATCACAGAAAGAAACAGATACATCTAACAGCTTGCTGCATTTAAATGATTTTAAAATAAGTGCTTATAAAAAGTCAATTTTGGTATTTTGCTGCTTAGGAATGAAACAAATCACAAATATGTCTTTATGTTGATCTTCTTTGACAGGACTGGGAATTCCCACATTTTATGGGAGATGTTGATGTAAATCTTCCTGGATTACACACTCCCCACATGCAGTTCAAGATTCCTTTCTTCCAAAAGATCTTCAAGGAGGAATATCGTATTCACATTACAGGTATGCTGTAACTTTATTTTTTTTTAAGATTTTATTTATTTGACAGACAGAGATCACAAGAAGGCAGAGAGGCAGGCAGAGAGAGGGGGGGGGGGAATCAGGCTCCCCGCTGAGCAGAGAGCCCGATGTGGGGCTTGATTCCAGGACCCTGAGATGGGTCAGAATTGAGATCGTGACCTAAGCCAAAGGCAGAGGCTTTAACCCACTGAGCCATCCAGGCGCCCCTATGCTGTAACTTTAAACACGATTTGACTGTCTCCTACTTAGGGTAATACTAGCTTTTATTTAAAAAACAACAACAACAAAAAACCATTTTAGAGGCATGCATACATGTAGTTTTATTTCTCACTTAATAGTGCAAGGTGGTCCTGGATTAGTTGGGGTTTCCAAACTATCATTCTGCGACTTAGGCTACTAGGGGCTTTTCAACATCCAGCAGGCAAATGGGAATGTGGAGAATGGAGAAGAGGATGAAGAAGGCCTATCTTTTTCTTAATCGCCTGACATAGGGAAAAGACATGTGCCCTCCAGTCGCTTTTCATTGGCAGTATTTCATCAGATAGCCCCGCTTAGAGTCAAGGAGGAAATATGGTCCCCAGCTGGACAGCCACTTGGGTTGACATCTACTGTACTTGCATTTGCTGTTCTCGCAGGAGGCCATGGTTTCAGCATGGATAGTTAGCTACTCTGCCACGCTCCAGACATTTGTCCACCTTGGTTTTCTTCATTCGATTGCTTGCTTTCTCACAACATACAGCTTAGTATGTTTTTTCACCATTAACACCCTTTACACTGTGTTCCTCAATTCCTGCTGAGATTGGAAGAGTGGTACCCTAGAGTACCAATCAGACCCTATGCCTTTAGGGGTTAGGCCACTTCTCATTTGATCAAAACCTCCTTCTGTGGCAGAGCTCATGTTTCTCTCAGGTATGTCTCTTGCAGATCCTCAGACTGGTGAGGATCTTTCATTTGCAGAGATGCCCTTTTTTTGAAATGGCTCTGGTATGATTTATCATAATATTCCTTTATGACATCTCAGTCATTCTCATCTGAAAAAGGTCTTCCTAAAGTTATGTTTTATACCTTTTTTCCCCTAACCAGAAGCAGACAGCCAAACGATCACATAAAGGATGGTGTTAGTTCCCAAGCTGTTCAAATGCATGAAGTGAATGTGTGCATGTGTGTTTGTGTGTGTGTGTGTGTGTGTGTGTTAAGGACAATGGCTTAGGATCCCACACCTGCTAAAATAAAAACTGCTGAAGAAATCTGTGCTTACCCTACCGTCTGTGCTGCTGAGTAAAAATAGCCCAAGCACAGAAAACGTGAACATCTGAGTCCTGCAAAAAACCTTTGCTTCCCAACTTGAAGGCTGGTTTTCGCTTTGAGCATGAAGCGACCTTCCTAAATTGGAGAATGAGCTCATGAATAGGGAAGATGCAGCAGGTTTCTTTTCCTATTTAAAATGAATGAGACCCATCTATTAAATTCACTGGGTAAATCAATCAATTTGAGTTCAGGTCACATAGTGTGGTTTCAGAGTCCCCACTTAATCTCTGAAGCATGCTACCCTCTCGGACTTCTCAAACAGCTCTCACACACATGGCATCATCGTATCCCTCTGGGTGGGCTTTTGCCTGGACCATCTGTTCCTGCAATCAGCTCTTGTCCCAGGCCATCATGGCACTAATATTGTCTCTGAATGAATATCGGAACCCTCGTCAAAAATATACTGCTGCAGTGCACAGTATCAGGTTAAAGGGGGGCTGAATATTCCTATTCTGAATATTCAGAATAGGAACGCATTGGTAAGAAGAAAAAAAAAACCCCAAGCTATTAAAAATATTTAATTTGGGGCTATTTGGCAGGGCTTAGTCATATATGCTATCATTTATGGATAGGGACAGGTTCAGGTTCTGTGGTGCCCAGAGTTTACCCAATTTGGAATGCTCTAAGAATATAAAAGCAAAATTATGACTAAAAATTATTTTAAGTGCCTTGGAAGAAGGACATGCTTACAGGAGTCCTTAAAGCTTCAGGGTAATTAGCTTTGAGATAAAGCCTCCTATGCAGTTGAGCTAAAACCTTTATTCTTACAAGTATTGTTTTCTAGAAACTTAAAAGGAAGAAGACTGGCTAAGTTCTTGTAATGGAGACTGCACATTAATAAAGTGTGTGAGAAGGTGGAAATATATTGTAGTTAAGGTTTTGATGCAGTGTTTGCCAAATGATGCTGATAATTATATCATTCAAGATACGTATCTATAGATTACACATGTTTGGGCCTGATTTCTAATAGCTCCAACTCAAGAAGTCTGGGCAGAGGCCAGGGAATGGGACTTTGGAAGAGCGCTCCCAGGTGATGGTTATTGGAAACTGCTCCTTGGTGCTGGAGAGCCACAGGGGAAGCCAATAGAGTACAGCGGGGCCATGGGGTGAAGAGTTCCACCATAAACAATTTAAACCCCATTTTGTGGTAGGATGATTGTGTGCCTCTCCAGATCCGTGTTAAAAAATTCTAGGAAAATGGTGGCAGGTTTGGAGGCTGAAGAAAGTCTGGACTGTTCCTCTCTCATTTTGTTCTGTTACTCTCTTAAGTCTGTTAATCCCTGAATATGTGCCTGGGGACACCCTCCAGTAGCAGTTAGTCTCCTGTGAATGGCCTCTTTATCTGACTTTGTAAGATAGTTGTTTCTGAGGAAACCTAGATAAAATTTCCAAAAGCATGGTACATGTTGCACTGTAATATACTCAGTTGTCAGCAGCCTACAAATTTCCAAGTCACTTACAAACTCTGAACAAGCTAACTTGATCAGCTCCTCCAAGTTCTGCTGCTTTTTGTATGGAAACTCAATGCTTTTCTTGATGAGTAAATATAGTATTATCACTGGGTTATTAAGCATGAAACTCTTTATATTCATCAGTGGTTCTCAAATTTTAGTGTGTAGGAGAATCACCTGGAGAGTTTGTTAAAAAGATCCATTAGCCTCATCTCCAGAGCTGGATGCCTGAGATAGGAGGTGCAGCCTGGAGGCTGGGATCCAGGCTTCTCTTAAATGTTGCCAGTTGGTGCCTCTGCATGCTTCCAGAGGACCTCTCTTTGCTGATGAGAAATACTTTCTACAGTCAAAATTCCTCTCATCCCAGCTTTTATGTTCATATGCAACTCAAAAATCAGAAGCCACAGGACAGAATGAAAATTCAAATAGAAATGAGGTGTTAGTGAGAAAGGCACAAGATAGAGTCCTGCTAGGAGATGGAAAGTCAGAGCTGGGACCAAGAAAAGAGGTCCCAAAGCAGAGTATGTTGGGAAGCATCTGGGTGACCACAGAGGAAGCCAGAGTCAGGGGTAGGAAGAGATCCTGTGGATCCCCAGACAGCTCCAACTGTCACTTTCTCTGCCTGTGTTTGTTCTGTACTAGAAGGGTCTGTGCAAAGACTGGTAGGGCTTCCCCAATTCAAAATGGCTCCACCATGGCCTCAACTATCATTCCTCTGTGTTCTGGAAATAATAGTTCTGTGCATGCTGAGAAAATGGAAAATGGTGCCTGGATTTTAGCTCCAACACTGACTGTTGGTATGGCCCTTGTCAAGCTTCTTAACCTCTTAGAGGCTCAGTTCTCTCATCTGTTAAATGGGAACAGTAAGGTACTTGACCATGGGGTTGTGAAATTTAATATGTACAAGGCACTTAAAACACTGCCATTTGGTAAGCACTAGCTAAACTCTCACTATTTTTACCTGAAGCTTTTGCTCTCAGAGTCCTTCCAGAGTTTGTTTTCCTATTTAATTCAAAAATATTAGGTAGCCTAAGAGGGGGCTCTTTTATTATTTATCCACTATTCTGAATTCTCTACTGTTATCTACTGAGTCAAGAAGAAGGCTAAGAAAGGAAAAAAAAAATCTCTCTTCCAATGAAGAGCGCTATATGTAGAGGGTTATCTGACACTGATGAGTTCCCATTGACATTTTAAAAATATTTAGGATTTGCGTATTTTCTAATCCTGATTCCATGCTAGTTTTATTTATGCATTTCAGAAATGACTTGAATTGTTGCATCTGTTTAGCTCATCTGGATCCCCCTTGACAGATGGTTTGCTGCAGTGTGTATGAGCTTTCATTTTATAAGCTGGGCTGCAGCTTATAAAAATAAATCATCTCTATCCAAGGGTATGTTAAAATATTTTTTTTTCCTGGGAATTTTGACTTCAGTAACAAAGGGGATAAATTGTTAATGATTAGGTCACATCAGTGCTTTTAGCCCAAGCTCATTGTTCTTCTCTTAAACATAAATGCTAAATGTAACCATGTAATTATCTCCTCTGGCCTCTTTCCTTTTACCTATGAGGTGAGTGCAAGGATGGATTCAAAATGTGATGTACTAAGTCTCTGGAGGCGAGAGAGGAATGGCCTCTCAATTCACTCTCGGAAGCTCCTCTGAGTCCTATTAATGCCAATCCCGGTGGAAGCTCTGCCATCTGTCATCCCAGCCAGACAAAGGAAGTGTCCCATTGGTGGCCATCATCTGAGTAAATTAGGAGGGGGTTGGGGGAAAGGCCAGAAGGAAGGCCTGTGCATCTGTGAGGAGAGAACTCACACTGTTGGCACGATGATGCCCACGGGAACCCTTTCGGCAAAAATGGAAAATGTAGAAGTAAACAAACCTCCATTGCGTCTGTGTTCTATTTCAGTTTCCTGAGTGGTGTGAGGACACAGGTGCTTTACAATGGCAAGAGTGTGGAAAATAATGAATAAAACCCTCCGTTTTATTTCCATAGGTGTATGATTTCTGGCAAATGAGTTCCCAGAGATTGTTTTTTAAAGAGCTCTCCTGTGCCAGTCGGATCGTGGGAAGTGCTGGGGAGGGCAGACCAGTGGTTCATCCAGAATATTCTGTCCGACAAAATTAACAAGGGGCTTGTTAAACAGGGAAGTATGATGCATCCTGCTCACTGTGACAATCTCCAAAGATCATGAATTTATCCAAAGTACACAAAGACCTCTTGCTTTTCTCTCAGTTGTGAATTTTTCTAAACTTTTCCTGAAGCAGTTTCTATTTTCAACACATTTATACAGCTCTAAGAGTTAACTATGTTTATTTCTACATGAAGCAGCAATTCCCCATATTTGATTTGTCCAGAACTATTCTTCTTCAAGGCCATGGATGCTTTGCCTGAAGGCTGTCAGCCCTTTCTGTCCCTGGTCTGTCATGTACAAACTGAGGTGTCCTGTCTTCATTTGTGCATATAAGAGTATTTTTGTTATAAAACTCACACTCTTCAGGAGTAGTCTTTACAGCTAGAAGAGAGACTTGAAATATATAATGAATTACAATCTTTAAGATATGAACATTTTCTATTCCCAATTTTCCAGATTATATCTGATTTTAGCAGTATCCTAAAATTCACCAGGTCACTGTGACACATATATTTGATTTGGAAGACTATAACTTCTTGTTATTTGTCTGGACACATTATCTCAGCATTTGCCTATTGGTTAATGGGCATTTTCTGCATTAATACGATCTGGGGAATACAGAAATAAACAAGATACAATTCCTAATCTCAAGAAAGTCAGAGTCTAATAGTCACCTAATTCAGTATAATCCCATGGCTTTCCCCTCTCCTTGTATCATCGCCAGTTTCTACCCCTACTCATCACGTTGGATTATGTCCCACTTAAGAAATGACAATGACAAGAGAGGCACTTAGAGGAGGTATATTCATTTGCTTTTAAGTCTTAAGATGAAGCTTTACTAACTCAAATAGCTCCTATTAATTCATAAATTTTTTAGTAAGTATCTTCAATTTACTAAATGTTCTCCTTATGACCCAAGCACTAATGTGGCTTCCAGATATCCCTAAATTACCTAGGGGTTACTTGAAGGGATGCTAACTTGGTGAGCCCTGTTTTCACTGCTCATGTCTGGAATGAAAAGACATTGAATATGGCCAAGAAGCCTGTTAGAGCAAACCGTTATTTCTGTAATTATCTAACATTTATCTATTTCAAGGACGTGTTTGCTTGCGGTCCCATAATGGATATTAAAAGGCTTTGTGTATTAAAAGATACATTTCATGTATCTGCAACAGAGGCCAGAGTCTGGCTAAGTGGTGGCACTAATTCAGTAGGAAGGTGCCCACAGCACAATTCAATCTCAATGCTAACTGGCAACCCTACTGGGTTAAATAAAATTATAACTGCAAATCTGAATAATGAGAGGCTTCCTATATGATGGGACTATCAGTACTTTATACTCTTTTATCCTTAGTTGAAAAAATTATATTTTCCCCCAAATTGTTGTCATTTCCTATGCTAAGTGATGGTGATATTTAAAGAAGAATCCTTTTAAAACCAACTAGCCCAGGATCTATAATCTCCCACAATGTAAAAACATAAAATTACCATTATAATATCATTTTTGACAATCAATAGGATTCATTAAAGGCACAAAATACAAGAGAGAGGTAATCCCACCAACACCATGCAGTGATCTCTCATTAAGGGAGACAGTGAGCTATTTCAACAAGGAGATTAATAGAAATAATGTATGGATTCTTACCCTCCCTTCTTGCTGATTTACATTATGCTATGTAGTTGAAACAACAGGAGGAAATGCAAAATCTCTCCTGTGATTAATGCTGAAATACTAAACCTCTTGTTATGGTTGATTGTACATTCACAACAACACACTGGGGAAATGGCAAGAGAGCATTTCTGTTCTTTTCCTTTTTGTGTCTGATATCCGTTCCATGTGGGTTGTTTCAGGGGCTCAAAATTATTTTTTATGGAAAACAGTGTTTCTCAGAATATACAATTTTTAAAGGAAAGCTTTCTCTGCATGAAAATTGTGTATTCCATCTTTTTTGCCCTAATGGTGAGATTTCCTGGCTCACCATAAAACGTTAAGTTTTAGGTGATGTTTATCTCACTGGATTCACCAAAGAGATTTTTAGGGCTGGGGAGAAACCTGAAAGATCGATAGCTCAAACCCCTCACTTGATAAACGAGAACAGTGACACTGAGTTGTCTCCCATGATTTCGCTTTCCAGTTTGCCACATCTCATAGGGCAAAAGTAATTTTTTAAAGAGGAGAAAGCATTACAAAATTAACAGAACACTGTGTGGAAAAATAGAAGGAAGGATATTAGCTAAAGATGAACATCATTCCTCTGTGCAAATGCCTAAACGGGCCAGCAGTTTATGTCATGTGGGCTAGAAACAATCAAAAAGTAAGAAGAGCCATTTCTTCCGCATTTTACTAGCTTCAAGTTTCAGCTGACTAGCTTTGACAGGGGAGTGGGAGGGATATAGACAGTGCCTCATCCACAGAAGAAAAGAAATAGGATGTCAGTAGCGAACGTGCCTCACTCTGTCCTCTCCCCTCTGCACTTTCCACCCTGACCTGGCCTTGTCTGTGGAGGGGACACTATTGAAGACACTATTACCTGTACTTTAGCTTCAAAATCTATGTATATAATAAATGACCTATTCTCAGGATCATTCTCCTGCAAGTTGTAGACAAATTACCAATTGCTAAGAATTTTCTTTCTTTTTTTTTTTTTTTAAGATTTTATCTATTTATTTGACAGAGAGAGATCACAAGTAGGCAGAGAGGCAGGCAGAGAGAGAGGGGGAAGCAGGCTCCCCGCCAAGCAGAGAGCCCGATGCGGGGCTCGATCCCAGGACCCTGAGGCCACGAACCAAGCTGAAAGAGAGGCTCAGCCCACCAAGCCACCCAAGCGCCCTGCTAAGAATTTTCAATGTGTTAAATGTGCTGATTCACAAACATGTTTACATGTAACTACACGCTGTGTCCTCTTAGATAACTGGTTCAGTTATATCTACCCAGCAATGTCAGTGCTCAGTGATTCCTGCTATTTTATCCAAAGTGAGACATTTGATCACTTTTAGGATATATCTTTGTTATACATATGGTGACTAACACAACAATAAAAAAAAAAAAAAAAAAAAAACCCTTACATGTTCTTCTCTCCCTATCACCAAGATCCTATATTAACTGAAGACACAGAAGAAATAAATTAAAGAAATAATACTTTTTTGGGCAAACTTAATATATTTTAGAGAACTTATTCAAATGTAACTTCTCATTTTATCCTCACAATCATCCTTTGAGGTAGTTATGTTGATATTATTCTCTATTTCACTGCATAAAAAATTGAATTCACGGGGCGCCTGGGTGGCTCAGTGGGTTAAGCTGCTGCCTTTGGCTCAGGTCATGATCTCAGTGTCCTGGGAATGAGTCCCACGTCGGGCTCTCTGCTCAGCAGGGAGCCTGCTTCCCTCTCTCTCTCTCTGCCTGCCTCTCCATCTACTTGTGATTTCTCTCTGTCAAAGAAATAAATAAAATCTTAAAAAAAAAAAATTGAATTCACATAGCTAATAGGGGTATAAGGATTTGGGGGAAGAGGACAGAATCATAGAACGAGAAGTCATCTGGTTCAGTTTCCTCAATTTGAAAATAAAACTACTGAGGTCTGGAGAGGTTGAACAGGTAACTCAAGGTTGTATTATTTAACTTGAGTGTCAGGATGAGATTCATCTGCTGATTTCTAGTCTGCAGTTTTTTGTGACTGTGATTCTCCCTCTCCCAGATCGGTAAAGATGTGTCAGAGAGGGGAGAAGATACCCAATAACTGACGTCCGGCAACACTTTTTTTTTTTTTTTAAAGATTTTATTTATTCATTTGACAGAGAGAAATCACAAGTAGATGGAGAGGCAGGCAGAGAGAGAGAGAGAGAAGGAAGCAAGCTCCCTGCCGAGCAGAGAGCCCGATGCGGGACTCGATCCCAGGACCCTGAGATCATGACCTGAGCCGAAGGCAGCGGCTTAACCCACTGAGCCACCCAGGCGCCCCAGATAGGGGAAAAGATACCCAATAACTGACGTCCAGCAACACTTTTTAAATTTGCTCTTCTTCCATCTCATCTAAATATCCAGACTCCAGGTCATGTGAGAATAACATAAAGTGACTCTTGAGTGTTAACATGTAGTGGTCAAACTCACTCAGCACCATTCAACTTGTGGGAGGAAAATAATACATAAAGTTTGAGGAAGAGGTCCTCCTATCCTCAGGGTTTCTTTTTGATTTATTCAGTGTACATTCACTGCAGTTCTTATACTCTGATTTTCTTTTTTTTCCTTGTCTGTAAACATTCTCTAAGCATCTGTTCCCACCAGAACAGCACCTTACTCCTAGCTCACTGAGCATTCCTTTCTTCTCCCTGATTCTGTGATGCTGCTTATCACGGTTTCTGAGACCGGGTTACCCTAGATACAGGGACCACTTTATGAGGGACTGCCCTATTCATGAGTTAATAAAAGTGACCTAGAGAGTACGGGTTTCTCCCAGGGACCTTTGTGAGTCAGGAAGGCGATGGTCGGTCATACAGATTCAAGGACAGTCTGGCTTCATAGCACATGCAGTTTATAGCAAGATGAAAAGTATGAATCTCCTGCAACAGGGAAGCACCTGAAGCCCCTCTCTCAGGTTGCTTTCCATCATGGAAGCTACCAACTCTTACCTCCTTAATACTGGATGGGAATCTCAGAACTTTTTCAATTCACTTGTCTCTCGTTCCTCTCCTGCTTTCTCTTCCTACAGTATTCTCCATTATTTTCTCTCTCTCCTTTCACCCCGTTCATATCACCTCATCTTTTCCCATATGCTGTTTTATCTGCAGCATAATAAAAATGCAAACTGAAAGAAATGCACTATTTTCCAGACTGTTCTCTATCCTTTTCTTTCAGGGACCAAATGAATTGCTACTCCCTCCAAAATCCTTCCTGCAGATACTTCGACAGCCCTCAGTTTTTATTCCGTTTCCCCAACATCTTTGGTGTTTATAGTTCATATCACTCACCTGGCACCTCTTCACTGTGGCCTCTTTTTATCATTTATCTGTTGATGCCCTGTTCTGTTTCCCCAACAAGACTATGAATTCTTCCCTGGAAGGCAGAAAGTTTTGTGCTCAGCAGCTACTAAGGCATCCCACAACAGAGACTAATATGAGCACAATAAATGTTCGATAATGATGCTCTCCTTTATGTTTGACTGAATTTCTCTGGCTTGAGCATTCTTTGCTTCTTTTATGGTTGATGCTTAGTAAGAGTCTGTTTTAGTTTTGGATATGACTCCAGGAGAGCAGGAGTGGTTAGAACTTAACAGTGCCAGATGTTATAGTTTATCATATATAGAAACAACATTCCCAGTGTTTCATCTTACCTTCTAGAGAGATATGTGAAATAAATCATGCCAGCAAGAGTTTCCACTACAAAGATTGTAATAATTGTAGGGTTGACAATTTCAGGACAGGCAGAGTCATAATTTCCAGTCAGCGAGTTTACATAAATTCTCCTGATGGAGAAGAATGGTACCTTCCCAAGCAAATGCATTATCATGGCTTAGGCAAGGCTTTGATGTTAATAATAGTAACAATTACTGAGTTTCTTTTATGTACCAGGCACTCTGTTTAGCATCTAATAATCTTATGAAATACTAACACCAATAGCTTTAATAAGTATAGTATTTTCTGCATGTAAATAAATTGAGGCTTAGGAAATTTAAACAACTAACCCAAGATCACAAAGCTAGTAAATTTTGGAGCCAGGATTAAAACTCTTCAGTTTTGTATATAGTAGCAATGTAAATGTGTAAAAATGATGATAAAACACTTTCCTAAACTCTTCACAAAGTTATATTTTTATATAGCTATACATTGTTAGAATACATATTGCAGAATTCATTTTTACCATTCTTGGTTTAAGAAGTTTGCCCAAGATTCTCTCTCTCTCGTTTGAATACAAAATAAAATAATTTTGACATTATATATATACATACATATATGTATATGTATGTATATATATATATATGTATGTATGTATATATATATATATATATATATATATATAATATTTATAACTAAGCTTTTAGAACCTGTTATATGTATCACCTAATTTGCTATAGCAAACCTCTGAGGTGAGTACTACTATGTTATGATACACTTGATACTGTAAAGTTTGCAATAAATTGTGTTTATAATAAAAATTATGATGGAATCTAGTATCCCTTGAAAGTTTCCCCACAGTCTTTTCATTTGCAGATGTAAATTTATTTTAAAATTCATCATCATTAGATAATATGTCTCTAAACAATGTCTTATTTGTATGAAAATTTTAAATACGACAAAGAAATTATAGTAGTTTAACAACCTCTCCCAATCCTGTCTTCTAAAGCAGTTTGTCAGCTTTGGTTGTATTTATATGTCTGATAAATGGATTCTGTTCAATGAGAATTTAATGTAATTATTTTAAAGTCTTGAATGCTCAAGAATTATTGATCTGAATCACATCAACTAATGGTTTAATCAACAGGTCACCTACAAACAGCAATGTGAATTCAATTGATATATTTGCAGTGTTTGCACTGTAAAATGATTTATTTTTTGCCTACACATAATTATAAAACTGTAAGAGATGTTCAATCATATGTTAGACTTGTCTGTGAATGTCATTAGAACTTTGTTTTTAAACATTAACTGAAATGTTCTAGAGAATAATCTATTTGGAATCAAATTTGAGTATAGCTGTGGTGCCTATCAAACAAGGAGGCTTAATCTAGTTAGTGTATGTAGCATAAATTATTGACCTAGGACCCACAGTCACATTTTCATGTGTCTAGAATACAATCAGGAAATATCTTTTGCCAATTCACTTAATGGCAGCATAGCCATCTTGAAAAATTGCTAACAGGCCTAAAACGTTAACAATTTATACTTGTATGCCATTGTCTCCATTTTATTGGAGAAAGCCCTATTGCAATTTTATAGGTCTTTGACTAATATGAAGTATTTCTTTTCTTTTTTTTAATGCAGGTAAATGGTTTAACTATGGAATTATCTTTCTTGTCTTGATTTTGGATCTTAATATGTGGAAGAATCAGATATTTTATAAGCCTCACGAATATGGACAGTACATTGGCCCAGGGCAGAAGATATATACAGTGAAAGACTCAGAAAGTTTAAAGGATTTGAACAGAACCAAACTTTCGTGGGAATGGAGGTCCAATCACACTAACCCTCAGACTAATAAGACATATGTTGAGGGAGATATGTTCTTACACAGCAGGTTCATAGGGGCTAGCCTTGATGTCAAGTGTCTAGCTTTTGTTCCAAGTTTGATAGCTTTTGTGTGGTTTGGATTCTTCATTTGGTTCTTTGGACGGTTTCTGAAAAATGAGCAAGGCATGGAGAATCAAGACAAAACTTACACTCGCATGAAAAGAAAATCACCATCAGAACATAGCAAGGACATGGGCTTCACTCGAGAAAACACACAGGCCTCAGTGGAAGACCCACTGAATGACCCTCCCTTGGTCTGCATCAGGTCCGACTTCAACGAGATTGTCTACAAGTCTTCCCAGCTCACGTCAGAAAACTTAAGCTCGCACTTGAATGAATCTACCAGTGCAACAGAAGCTGATCCAGACCCAACGACTTCGAAAAGTACACCTACGAACTAGATGCACTTACTTGGAAATAGCACAAAAAGCAACCTTGAGTATAACTTTAAAAAAGTTAGTCTTTCCTTTTGTAAATGTAAAGTTTACGTAGTGTTAGGTGAAGAAACACAAACAATGCCACAACGGTGCTCAACATGCTTTTTCTAGGACTCATTGTTTTCTATTTGTATTATAATACACGTGCCTACTTATATCTAACAGTCCTCTAGAGATTGCTTTTCACAATTGCACAAGCTATTTACTGACTTTACAGCATAGTAGAAAATTAGCTGATTACCCGTGTATCTGATGTTCAACCATAGTGGTGCCTTGAGACATTAAACTGTTTTTAACTGTACCAGAACTGAAGTGTGGAACAGTCCTCAAACCTACTTCACATGGGGTTTTTTGTATACAATTACTTTGATCTACACTTGATGTCTTAGCAGGAAACAGATATAGCCAAGACATGGCTTAGGAAGTATCTCTTGTTTCCTATTCAGCAGTGGAGTTTGTGACTTTGACAGTGGGATTGCATAGAGGCCTGGTGATTACCTTTGAATTTGTTTTGGCTATCTGCCAAATACAAATACTGATTCAAAATTCAGTACTAGGAGAACGATAATCCAGCATGGGTCACTAGTTGTGAAATGTGGCTTTCTCCAACCAGTAATTGCAATTAGATGATAATACCTAATTATGTTTTCCTAATTAAAGATAAATTGCTACTTGATTAAAAATCCTGCCCTTCACCTATGAGAACAAAGGTTAAGAGGCACAGTTGGGTGAACTCTCAAATTTATTGGCATTTACACAAAGCACTAGAAAACCAAGAACTAAAGTTTTAATCATGTGAGGGTTGTACAGCCTACTATCTACAATATTTGTACACCTTTCTGTAAATATGGCACTGGACAAGGAAAATTGAAAAACATATGCCAACCCTGAATAAGGGAACTCCTCTAAAAGTCATGCAGCAGAACCTTGTGAGGTAGAAAAAGATGTGCATGAAACAATCTATTCAGTAGCTTGTTTTGTGTGTGCATTTTTTGTTTTTTTTTTTTAAGAATTAAACATCATACATTAATAAATACAAATTATATATCAGTAATTATGTGATGTAGTTTTTTGTTTGTAATAAAGGGATTCACTTGTATCTTAGTTTAACAGTGGCTCACCTAATTTTTTTTTTAACTTGATGCCAGATGAGTTAAAAAATGGAATATACCCAATGTGCTTTTAATTTTGTTCCATAAATTGTGATTACATGTTCATGAGTGGTAAAGGGGAGAACATTTTAAGGCAAAATTATTTTTCTGTCATATACTAACATAGCTGTATTTTGTCTCTATGATTTTTAAAATACCTGTTTTGATCTGCTTTTAAGCTTGCAGCATGCTGAATTTAGCATGCATAACAGAAATATGCATTTATCTGTCACTTGAGAGCCAGCTTTAATAAACATCTTCCTACAACTGTTTACTAAGCAATTGGAACCATGCCCCTGCTGTTTCTTTTACCTTTAATAGCCATGCCTGGTGCTGCTTAGAATCATAAATATCTCTGACACTAAAGATGCAGAGCTCAAGCTCAGCATGGTAACCTTTTGACCACACTGTCCCAAGAAACTTACCATGCTATTGCTTATATATGGTAACATTGGGCATTACCAAATGTGCATAGTATAAAACATTCAACTATTTTTTAAAATTTTATTTATTTGACAGAGAGAAAGCAAGATCACAAGTAGTCAGAGAGGCAGGCAGATGGGCAGGGAAAAGTAGGCTCCCTGCTGAGCAGAGATTCCTCATGTCGGACTCAGTCCCAGGACCCTGAGACCATGACCTGAGCCAAAGGCAGAGGCTTAACCCACTGAGCCACCCAGGTGCCCCAAAACATTCAACTTTTGACTCTAGGACAAGTAAATAATACCACCTAGGACTCTCTCTCTATGTATTTTATTCTTAAAGTCTTGTGGAATGTAGAAGGAAGTATTTAGAAAGCAGGTGTCCATAATCAGTATGCAGTCCTTATAAAAATATTAAAAATTTTTAGGTGGGTATTAAGGAAAAAGTGGTTCAATGATATAATCTAATTAGCAGAAAATGGGGGAAAAAACCCTAGAGCATTATGCTTTTGTGTTTCTAAGGATTGACTAGAAAAGCTGGCTATCAGCTGATATGAAAATATATCATTAAAGTTTCCCTAAGTTTTAGTAAAAAATAGAATAATTTGCAGTAAAGGCATTTTTTTCCAGCAATGGAATTTTAATGGCATTTAATTGCATTTAAACAAGATCCAAATCTTTGATGGCTTCCAGTAGTTATGTATACCAATCTTGACATATTTATCTACCCATGGGCCTCCTTCCTTCTTTTGCTACCTCTTTTGGATAACACGTCACATCAGCACTTATACCAGCTATGGACAAGCAAATAAAATGAAATGAAAGTCAAAACCACATGTACTTATATTTAGTCTTGAATCCTGAGTCATATACCAACAGACTATGATGCTACAGAGCTTTTTAAATACTAGACCTTTTGGACTATCAAGGGCATTACCGAAAAAAAGTGTAGTAACCCAGGAAATGAAGAGTTAACAAAAGGATTAAAAAATCACTAATCACAGATTCTAAGAAAGCATAACAAATGTGATGCCTTAATTGCACTGATGCTTAAGGACTATAAACAATTACATTTCTACTGTTCAATAATTACAGTATTTTCTTTCAAGCAGTATAGAATTTGCACTAATTTGACACAGTTTTAGTATCCTACATTATAGAGTACTTTATTAGTAGTTTAAATGGAAAATTAAATAAACACTATGAATTTATGCCTGATAATATATGCTTAGACATAAATCTCATCACCACATGACTGTTTACATTATATAACCATACTTAGTCATTTCATACTCTCCCCATGCTGGCCACTTACATGCTTGCTTATCTTTTAGCACAGCTAAGATCACCAGTGAATCCTATTAGAAATGTTAAGAATTATTTCTTTTGTCCAAAGAGTCAGCCAGGCACAAAATCTCCTTACTTTTATAGCATCAGATTTCACAACAAATAATTCCCACAAGCACTACTTGTTGACAGGACAATGTCAAAGAAGTTGTGCAACACAGACGCTCAGAGTTGAAGATGGGGAGTCAATACCACTGTCCCATCTCACAACTGGATCCCCTAAGCAATTTTGGTACATTATTTGCCTACCCTGTGGATCCCCAACATAACCCAATATGAAACTTGGGAAAGGTAATGCTAATAAATTACCCTTAGCAGTCTGTCCCTGTCACCTAAGACCTCAGCACCCCATCATTGCTTATCACTGTCTTCACTCTGAACTGATCCCTATTTTAAATTAAAACTATTGGCTTTGCAGCCACAATCTGGGTATTGTGCTTTTATTGGTTTCTTCCTGCTCAGACTGTGATGGCTCACTACACTATCCAGCCTGACTTCTTCCAGCTTTGCCCCTCATAATTCAACTCTAAACTATATTAGCTATCCCTGCCATTAAATGGGGAGAGCAGGTCAATCAGTTTTGCAACAGGCAAACTGGCACTCTTTTCATTTATCCAATTTTTATTTTTAAACATATTTATGTGCATAGGGTTATGATTAATGGGAACTGATATAGATAAGAGAATCCAGGCCATAAACATTTGGCTTACTACCACTGAGACTGGACTAGAACTGAATTATAATCAGAACTAGAGAAGTTTAGATGTGGTATTTATTGCTCACAAGTCACTCTTGTTGAAGCTAAGTGGAAAAAGAGGTACATATTTATAATGGAAAGAGGTTAGGCAGATGGTAGAACATATAATGCAAGCCGCTGCCATGGAGTCTTAGAAATAGAAAATGGCAGTTTGAGTGTGAATGGGGTTTAAAACCATGGGCAGAGGATGAAGGCCTATGGATCTTTAGCATAAAGTTATCGTGAGTCCAAAACTCCTACCTAATGGAAGTCCTAACAGGACTCAAGAACAGATGTTCAACATATCTGAGGGGGTTACACAAAAAGGTTGGCTGGTTGATTGGTTTCTCAAACATTCTAGCACTCACATTGCTCTGTGTCTGCCCCAAAGAGAATGGTGAGACCTAGGAGAAGGGACATGGGGCCCATGAAGCAAAGAACAGAGGTAGGTATGGGTGGGGAGGGCAACATGAGAAGACAAGACAAAAACCAACATGTAAAATTCATAAAAACTGGAACATCCTTGAGGGAAGAACAAAGGTGGGGGCAAAGTCTGTAAACATTTTATCAGCATATAAAAGCTGACATAAACAAAAATGTCTTCTAGATGCTATGATAGACATTCTGAACAATTTCAGTGAGAAACAAAATTAGTGTTATTCCTAATTTAATATGTGTAATATACCACAGGTATTATTTTTTAATAGTTTTTTTTTATTGTTAGTCACCATACAGTACATCATTAGTTTTTGATGTAGTGTTCCATGATTCATTGTTTGTGTATAACACCCAGTGCTCCATGTAATACATATCCTCCTCAATACTCATCACCGGGCTAACCCAATCCAGCACCCTCAACGCCTCTAAAACTCAGTTTGGTTCCTGGAATCCATAGTCTCTCATGGTTTCTCTCCCCTTCTGATTTCCCCCCTTCCATTTTCCCCTTCCTTCTCCTAAAGTCCTCCATGCTTCCTTTTGTTCAACAAATAAGTGAAACCATATCATAATCATCTTTCTCTGACTTATTTCACATAGGATAATCTCCTCCAGTTCCATCCATGTTGATGCAAATGGTGAGTATTCAACCTTTCTGATGGCTGAGGAATATTCCATTGTATATATGGACCACATTCATCTGTTGAAGAGCACATCAGTTCTTTCCACAGGTAGGATATTGTGGACATAGCTACTATGAACATTGGGTGCATATGGCCCTTCTTTTTAATACATCTTTATCTTTGGGGTGAATACTCAGTAGTGCAATTGCTGAGTCATAGAATAGATCTATTTTTAACATCTTGAGGAACCTTCACACCATTTTCCAAAGTGGCTGTACCAACTTGCATTACCACCAACAGTATAAGAGGATTCCCCTTTCTCCACAACCTCTACAATGTTTGTTGTTTCTTGTCAATTTTTGCCATTCTAACTGGTGTAAGGTGGTATCTCAATGTGGGTTTGATTTGAATTTCCCTGATGGCTAATAATGTTGAACATTTTTCATGTGTCTCTTAGCCATTTGTATGTCTTCTTTGGAGAAGAGTCTGTTCATGTCTTCTGCCCATTTTTTGACGTGATTATCAGTTTTTTGGGTGTTGAGTTTGAGGAGTTCTTTATGGATCTTGGATATCAGCCCTAGTGTCATTTGTGAATAGCTTCTCTCATTCTGTGGGTTGCCTCTTTGTTTTGTTAATTGTTTCCTTTGCTGTGCAGAAGCTTTTGATCTTGATGAAGTCCCCAAAATTCATTTCACTTTTGTTTCCTTTGCCTTTGGAGACCTTGAAAGAACTTCTTGAAAGAAGTTGCTGTGGCCAATGTCAAAGAGGTTACTGCCCATGCTCTCCTCTAGGATTTGGATGGATTCCTGTCTCACATTGAGGTCTTTCATCCATTTTGAGTTTATCTCTGTCTATGATGTAAGAGAATGGTCGAGTTTCATTCTTCTATACCTACCTGTCCAATTTTAAATTCCAACACCATTTATCGAAGAGACTGTCTTTTTTCCACTGGATATTTTTTCCTGCTTTGTTGAAGATTTTTGACCAGAGAATTGAGGGTCCATACTGGGCTCTCTACTCTGTTCTATTGGTCTATGTGTCTGTTTGGGTACCATGTACCAGTACCATGGTGTCTTGGTGATCACAGCTTTGTAATAAATATTGAAATCGGGCAACGTGACGCCCCCAGCTTTGTTTTTCTCTTTCAAAATTTCCTTAGCGATTTGGGGTCTTCTCTGGTTCCAAATGAATTTTAGGATTGTTTGTTCCAGCATTGCTATGGTACTGAAAGTGTAGACTGCTCTGGGCAGTATAGATATGTTAACAATGTTTATTCTTCTGATCCATGAGCATGGAATACTTTTCCATCTTTTTTGTCTTCTTCGGTTTCTTTCATGAGTGTTCTGTAGTTTCTCAAGTACAGATCCTTTGCCTTTTTGGTTAGGTTTATTCCCAGGTATCTTATGGTTCTTGGTGCTATAGTAAATGGAATCAGTTTTCTAATTTCCCCTTCTATAGTTTCATTGTTAGTATATAAGAAAGCAACTGATTTCTGTGCACTAATTTTGTATCCTGCCACATTAGTGAATTGCTGTATGAGCTCTAGTAATTTAGTGGTGGAGTCTTTTGGGTTTTCTATATAAAGTATCATATCATCTGCAAAGAGAGAGAGTTTGATGACGACTTTGCCAATTCGAATACCTTTTATTTCTTTTTGTTTTCTGATTGCTATTGCTAGGATTTCTAGTACTATATTGAACAATAGTGGTGAGAGTGGGCATCCCTGTTGTGTTCCTGATCTTAAAAGGCTCTCAGCTTTTCCCCATTGAGAATAATATTTGCTGTGGGCTTTTCATAGATGGATTTTATGAAATTGAGGAATGTTCCCTCTACCCCTACACTCTAAAGAGTTTTAATCTGGAAAGCATGCTGTATTTTGTCAATTGTTCTGCAACAATTGAGAGAACCTTGTGGTTCTTGTCTCTTCTCTTATTTATGTGTTCTGTCATATTGATTCATTTGTGAATGTTGAACCTTGCAGCCCAGGGATAAATCCCACCTGGTCGTGTTGAATAATTCTTTTAATATACTGTTGGATCCTATTAGTTAGGATCTTGTTGAGAATTTTGGCATCCATATTCATCAGGGATATTGGTCTGAAATTCCCCTTTTTGATGGGGTCTTTGCCTGATTTTGGGATTAAGATAATGCTGGCCTCATCAAATGAATTTGGAAGTTTTCCTTCTATTTTTTGAAACAGCTTCGGCAGAATAGGTATTATTTTTTCTCTGAATGGTTGGTAGAATTTCCCAGGGAATCCATAAGGTCCTGGACTCTTATTTTTTGGGAGGTTGTTGATCACTGCTTTAGTCTCCTTTCTGGTTATTGGTCTATTCAGGTTGTCAATTTATTCCTGTGTTAGTCTTGTAGTTTATAGGTTTCCAGGAAGGCATCCATTTCTTCCAGGTTGCTTAATTTACTGGCACATAGTTGTTGATAATAATTCCTAATTATTGTTTCTATTTCCTTGGTGTTAGTCGAGATTTCTCCCCTTTCATTCATAATTTTATTGATTTGGGTCCTTTCTCTTTTCTTTTGGATAAATCTGCTAGTGGTTTATTGATCTTAGTAATTCTTTCAAAGAACAAGCTTCTAGGGATGCCTGTGTGGCTCAGTAGGTTAAGCTGCTGCCTTCAGCTCAGGTCATGATCCCTGGGTCCTGGGATCGAGTTCCACATCGGGATCCTTGCTCATCAGGGAACCTGCTTCTCTCTCTGCTTCTGCCTGCCACTCTGCCTGCTTGTGCTCTCTCTGTCTCTCTCTCTCTGATAAATAAATAAAAATCTTCAAAAAAAAAAAAAAGCAAGCTTCCAGTTTCGTTGATCTGCTCTACTGTATTTCTGGTTTCTAATTCATTGGTCTCTTCTGTAATCTTAATTATCTCTCTTCTTCTGCATGGCTTTGGCTTCATTTGTGGCTTTTTCTCCAGTTCTTTAAGGTGTAAAGTTAGTTGATGAATTCAGGATTTTTCTATTTTTTTGAGTGAGGCCTGGATGGCTATGTATTTCCTCCCTAGGACCACCTTTGCTGTATCCCATAGGTTTTGGGACCAATGTGTTTTTGTTCTAATTGGTTTTCATGAATTGTTTAAGTTGTTCTTTCATTTCTTAGTTGACCCAAACATTCTTTTTTTTTTTTTTTAAGATTTTATTTATTTATTTGACAGAGAGAGATCACAGTAGGAGAGAGGAAGGGAAGAGATCACAGAGAGAGGAAGGGAAGCAGGCCCTCTGCTGAGCAGAGAGCCCGATGTGGGACTCGATCCCAGGACCCTGAGATCATGACCTGAGCCGAAGGCAGCGGCTTAGCCCACTGAGCCACCCAGGCGCCCCTGACCCAAACATTCTTAAGCAGGACGGTCTTTAGCTTCCAAGTGTTTGAATTTCTACCATGTTTTTTCTTGTGATTGAGTTCCAGTTTCAAAGCATTATGGTCTGAGAATATACAGGGAATAATCTCAATCTTTTGGTATCAGTTGAGACCTGATTTGTGACCCAGTATACGGTCTATTCTGGAGAAAGTTCCATGTGTGTTTGAGAAGAATGACTATTCTGTTGTTTTAGGGTGGAATGATGCAGTGTGTCATTCAAACGTCTTGTTTCTTTGTTAATTTTCTGCTTAGATGATCTGTCTATTGTTGAGAGTGGAGTGTTTAGGTCTCCTACCATTATTATTGTTGTTATTAACAATACTTCTCTTTATTTTGGTTAACAATTGGCTTATGTAGCTGGCTGCTCCCATGCTGGGGGCATAGTTATTTATAATTGTTAGATCCTCTTGTTGGATAGACCCTTTAGCTATGATATAATGCCCTTCTGTATTTCTAACTACAGTCTTTGGCTTAAAATCTAATATTTCTGATATGAGAATTGCTACCCCAACTCTCTTTTGAGGTCCACTGGCATGAAAAATTGTTCTTAATCCTTTTACTTTCAGACTGGATGTATCCTTAGGTTCAAAATGAGTCTCTTGCAGACAGAATATGGATGGGTCATGTCTTTTTATCCAATCTGTAACCCTGTGCCATTTAGGTCATTCATGTTTAGAGTGATTACTGAAAGATATGATTTTATTGCCATCATGTTGCTTGTGAAGTCTTTGTTTCTATAAATGTTCTCTGTAAATTTCTGTTCTATATCACTCTTGGGGTCCTTCACCTTTAAAAAGAACCCCTCCCCCTCAATATTTCTTGCAGGGCCTGCTTGGTGGTCACATACTCTTTCAGTTTCTACTGGTCTTGGAAGCTTCTTGTCCCTCCATCCATTCTGACTGATAGCTTGCTGGATAAAGTATCCTTGGCTGTATGTTCTTCTCATTTAGTACCCTGAATAGGACTTGTCAATCCTTTTTGGCTTGCCAGGTCTCTGCAGACAGGTCTGATGTTATTCTGAGGTTCCTCCCTCTGTATGTAAGAAATCTCTTCCCCCTTGCACTTTCAAGATTGTTTCCTTGGATCTAAGATTTGCAAATTGTGTCATCACATCAGTCTGTTCTCATTGATCTTGGGAGGGGTCCTCTCTGCCTCTTGGACATGAATGCTCGCTTCCTTCCCCAGATTAGGAAAATTCTCAGCTACTATTTGTTCAAATATATCTTCTAGACTTCTCTCTCTCCACAGCCTCATGGATCCCAAGAATTCTGGTTTGCAACCTTTCATTGAGTTACTAATCTCTCTCAGTTTGATTCCTTGGGTTTTAATTTGGTTTTCCCATGCCACCTCAATTTCCTTCTTCTCTATCATCTTATCCTCTATATCACTAATTCGTTCTTCTGCATCGTTTACACTAGCAGTCAGAGCATCCAGTTTAGACTGTATTTCATTCATAGCATTTACAATTTCAGCCTGATTAGATCTCATTTCTGTCCTTAGAGATTCTATATTGTCATTAATATTGCCTAGATATCACCTTGATAATTGCTACTCTGAAGTCCATTTCTGACATCTTGGTTATATCCATATCCATTAATTCTGTGGCAGAGGCCACAGCCGCTGAATCTTTCCTTTGTTGGGCATTCCTCCTCTTAATCATTCTGTTGAGGGATAGTTAAGGGAAGGTAAAGAATCCAAATTATTGATGGCAACCCAAGCATGATGCACTTGTTTTATAGGGGCCTTAGGGTTGTTGGCCTCTTGTTCTTCCAGCCTGTCCTCTAGGGGATGGGCCTGCCATGTTGTTACTCAGGCAACCCTATTTGGGCATTTTGTCCTGCTCCGTGAAGCGGGGGGAATGGGCTCAGTGAAAACCGGTTTGGGGGGCTTTTGTTTTCTGGTGGCTTTCCCAGGCAGCTTTCCACTTCTCTTCCTAGAGTCAGAGCAGAAGTGACCATTTGCAAACCTCTGTCTCAGAACAGAGAGATCCCTGTTTGTTCTTCACTGAGCTCCCCAGGCCACAATGTCTCCACTTCTGTCTGTGCTACTGAAACTGCAGCATCCTGGGTTGTGTGTCTCATGGCAGGACTCCCAGCCCTCGCTTCCAGGTCTGGGCACATCTTTGTCCTTTGTGCTTCTAAAACTGCAAGCTGCCAGTTTGCACGTGTGCCCCCGAGCTCCAGGTTTCAGCCTTGAGGGGCTGCCCTAAAGTACTTTCCCCACTGCTATTAGTCTGCGAGTCTGTGCCCAGTCCCCAATGTGGGAGGCTTTTGTGGTCTGGCACAGGATCCTGGAGGCTCCCTCCCTCTTCTGTTATCTTCTGATATCTGCCTGCAGAATCATGGTTCCCTGCTTCATACCCCAAGACCACTGCTGGAGATATTCTGTTTGTAGAGATCCAAATATATCTCCTTATATCTCAGGCTGATTTTGTGGGTGTTCAGGATGATCTGGTAGATATCCAACTCAATTTAGGGGACCATCTCAATCCCAGGACCCTGGGATCATGACCTGAACTAAAGGCAGACGATTAATGGCTGAGCCACCCAGGTGCCCCTAAATTATCACATTTAATTCTCACATTAACCACTGAAGGTAAATATGGTTAATTTTACTTAACAGATGAGAAAAACTAAGATGCAGATAGGTTTATTAATTTGTCCATGGTCAAAAGGCTGGCAAATAGACTTAAGATTTGAACTCAGGGCGCCTAGGTGGCTCAGTGGGTTAAGCCGCTGCCTTCAGCTCAGGTCATGATCTCAGGGTCCTGGGATCGAGTCCCGCATTGGGTTCTCTGCTCCGCGGGGAGCCTGCTTCCTCCTCTCTCTCTCTCTGCCTGCCTCTCTGCCTACTTGTGATCTCTCTGTGTCAAGTGAATAAATAAAATCTCTAAAAAAAAAAAGAAAAAAAGATTTGAACTTAGATTTATTTAATTCCAAAGCCCCATTAATTCCCATTATAATCTTCATTAAGATCCATTCAAACTATAGTATCCCTTTCAAACAGGATCTTTTGGTGAGGATGATCTGAAGAACATTGTAAAACTGTTCAGATGCTTGATTTCTAGTAACTCTTATCTCTCAAGAATATGAGCCAAATAATTTCTAACAGGTGTCTGGATGGGATTTACAAGTTATATCTTATGACTGAAACAGATAAGGTTGAGTTAAATGACAGAGCATTCAGTTCATTGCCAAGTGTTCTGATTTAAACTACATTTATAAACCCACAACACAGATTTTTCCTGACACAATTTCTAGCATTGGAATTGGTTTATTTCATGACTTCACTTTTCCTGGGGGAGGGGAAAGAACTGATCTCTTTTGAACACACCCCAGGTAAATGTCAAGGTGGGGGATAGGTAAGAATATTCAAACAAGGAAAAAAATGATTCGTTAATGGATAGATTGATTTTTAAAGCATAATTTGAATAGGGGCTCTAGAAATGACTATATTTTGAAGAAACCATCCAAATTTTATTATTTTTTAAAAACCATCATCAAGGTGAGCAAACTGTATTGTGATAGGACAAGCACTGATTCTGTAAACATGTCCCTTGAACACTATAAACCTTAGTTTCTTATCCTCCAAACGGTAATACGTCACAGAGTTTTGAAGAGGGTGAACTAAAACTCTATGTGGAAGAATGCTGAAAACTGCAGTGATTTGTGCAGATCTGAGGTAATATCACAGGTGTGGACACCCATCCCCTCAGTTGTCCACCTTTCAAAGGAACCTACTTGGTTTGCCTTCAGCATCAGCTCTGAGCTGATGCTACCATTGAACACGGTTAGGCTATTTGCTCCCAATTTTCTCTCTTCTGAGCTCTACAAACTACAATGTTAACACATTTCACTTTTAACAGGAGTTCAGATTCCTTAGTTTAAAGCAAGTGGCTAAGTTGTCTGAAATCAATGGTGGTAATCCCTTGGAGATGCTGGGCCAAACTTATTCCTCAAGGTTTTCTCTGCTCTAGCGTTCTTAAATTATTTCTTTCCTTTTATGATTGCTTTGGCAGCTTCTCTTATCGGGACTCTCTCATTGTGCCAGTAATCCACCACCTTTCAAAAATCCTGAAGTGTCTTCAGCATTTCAAAGAAAGCCGACAGGCACACCTGAGCCCTGCACTTCTAGATCTTCCCAGCTGTATTTGGATGCAGTCAAGAAAGCCACTTTTAAATCAGGGTGTCACTCCAGTCTTGACTTTTAGGAAGAACCTACCTTCCTATACCATGGAATCCAGGCAACACCTCAGCCATATCATGGTCATTTCAACAATGACATATTAAAACAGTATTGTGGTTTTCCATTCAGAGTAGAGACTAATTTGCTTTGAATACCTTATTTTATCTGGATAGTCCAGGTGACTTCAACCTAACCACACAGGAAAATGTCTGCACTAAAAAATAGTCACTCTTGACTGAACCAAAATGTGTAAGGTGAGACAAAGAGCAATAATCAATTCAGGAAAGATAACTCTAACAATCACTATTCATATTTTATGATTAAATTACTATAAAATTGCCTTTGAACAAATTAAAATGTTCTTGAATTTGAAGAGCAATATTTAGAGTTTTCAATATGCCAGAAAACTGGGAGGTTCTGTCAATTGCATATCCAGTGGTCTCTTTCCGGTGGAGACAGACTGTATCCACTTTGTGTCTCATCAGTCTACTCTCCTGTCATTATTACTGCCATGAAGAAATCTCCTCATCTCTTCCCAGGATAACTGCAGTGTGGTCTTAACTGATCTTCCTGACTTTCACCTGTATCCAATGCAATCCATTTTCTATATTTTTATCAGGACAGTCTCTCTAGGGTCTAAATCTGAACATGTAACTTTCAGTTACCACTTATTGCTCACCAGTGGTGTTTTATTTTTTTGTTTAAAGATTTTATTTATTTTCTTGAGAGAGAGAGGGAGAGCATGAGTAGGGTGAGGGGTGGAGGGAGAAGTAGACTCCCAACTGATCAGGGAGCCTGATGGACATGGGGCTTGATCCTGGGACCCTGGGCCGATGACCTGAGCCGAAGGCAGATGTTTAATCAAATGAGCCACCCAGGCGTCCCTCACCAGTATTTGTAATAATATTGTCTACTACTTCAAATTCCCAGTAGCTTTACAATAAAATTTCTTTACTTGCTCATGTTGCAATTAAATTGGGCATCCCTTGGGTGGCTTTCCATACAGTAAATTGAGGTTTCAGACATATTCCATTTAAGTGGGTCCTTGACTCTGGGATCTTGGTCTTCTGTATATCCAGCTGGCTGATGAGAAAGGAAAGAAGGTGAGGAAGATCCTATAGGAAGTTTTAGGAACATATATGGAAGTGACATATATCACTTTTTGCATTCTCCTGGGCAAAATTCTGTTGCAGGGTCTAATTGCAAATGATGGCAGAAAATGTCATTCAGCTCTGTGCACATAAAGGACAGGGAACAATTTGGGGAATTTCTAGTCAGGGAAGTATTTACAAAATATATACCTAATCAGGTCTCACACCTGGAAGTTCCTGCTCAGTGGTTTGAGGGTGGAACTAAAGCTGAGCTGAGTTTTGATTCTTCTTGGCGATTTCCTAACAAACATCAATCCTGATAAAATGCTGAATCCTGTCTCATACTTAAGATCCTCTGACTTCTTTTCAGCTTTTTTTTCCCCCATGTCCAATGGGTCTAATCATCAAGCCATGTTTAACTACTCACTGCTCTTCTAATGAGCTACTACACCATTTCACTCTGCTTTTGCTCATGTCTTCTGTTCTGAATCCCCCTTTTCTGCCATGATCCCCAGGATAAACTCAAGTAACACCTCTTTTAATAAGTCTTTCTTCACGTTCCACAGTAGAACTCACTGCTCCTCTACTGTGTGCCTATATGACCTACATTTTATCTATTCTCGTATCTTTAACATTCTATTCCTCTATATATTTACATGTCTGTATCTTTTATTAGACAACAATGTCCTTGATTCTGCCTATAAGGACAACTTGAGGTTGCGAGAGGAATTATACATTAATTGCATCATACTTTCTAACTCAATAAAATTTAAATGAATATGTATATAAAGAGTGAGGCAATGTATTTAGAATTGTCTCATTTATGTAGCATGACATGCTCAAATTCTCTGATCTCTGCCATGATGAACATTGTAGGGGAATGCCCTGTGAAAAATCGGTTAAGTTAGGTAGGAAACAGGATCATTACTTACATTCTGTATGGGGAATGAGGAAAATATTAATCGGGGTTCTCCACAGGGTCAGAACCAATAGGATGTGTAGATACAGATATAGGAGATGCAAATATATATAGATATAGATGAAGGTTTATTATGAGGAACTGTCTCATGAGATAATGGAGGCAAAGAAGTTCCACATCTGTCCTCTGCAAACTATAAACTCAGGAAATTCAGTCCTAGTCTGAAGGCCTAGAAACCAAGGGAGCCAATGATATAAATGCCAATCCAAGGACTGAAGAAAATGACATTTCCCAGCTCAACAGTGAGGCAGGGGAAAAAGGACCAAATTCCACCTTCCTTTGCCTTTTGTCCTGTTCAGGCCTTCAGTGGATCGGATGATATACAATCATATTGGGAGGGCAGTCTATTTTACTGAGCTCACTAATTCCCATGCAAATCTCATGCAGAAACAAGCTCCCCAAGACACACACAGATACACTGTTTAATCTGGATACCCATAGCCCACTCAAGTTGAAATATAATACTAACCATTGACAAGGGGTATGGATAGCAAATTTTTTAAAAATCTCATTAAAAAGAAAGGCCACAATCGAGCCAGAAAAAATGTATCCAAATTCTTCCTCAAGTATGAGTGTCTCAAGACAGGTACTAAGAGCCAAACCAGCACAAAGCACGAGAGATAATTTTAAGAAGAGGAGCAACTGTTCAGCTACTTCTACTACATATTTGCAATGACTGGGAAGACAGTTATATAATCACGGATTGTGTATCCTGAGATGCCAGACTTTCAGGAAAAAAAAATACTACTTCATTCTACATAATTTTGTGAGGTTGCAGCTCTACGAGGGACGACTCCAAGTGCTCAGTGAATCCACAGGCAAGACTGAACAGAGTGAAGAGAGATGATGCAACTGCTTTGCAAGATTTTACGTGTTTTCTGAAAGCCAAAATTGGAAAATAAACACAAGTCAGGAACTCTAAAATTCAAATACTGTGATTATAGCTGTACTTCTGTAACTTGTATCTCTGCATTCCTTAGAAGCCTATTTACACATTGAAAACATCAATTATTCCTCCCATTTGAACTACATAGTTCTTGTAATCAATTGCTTTGAGTCAATGTTTAGAATTATTCATGAAAGAGTTATATTTTAATGGCATTTGATGAGAACCAGCAGCAGCATCCATTAATTTGATTAGTTTTGTATGGGCTGAAAGAGAAAGCTGGCACATAGCCCTAAGTGAATCAATAGTGTGGGAGCTAAGTGTGAGTATCCAAGCCAGCTTCACCAGCCTGGAATCCACACAGAATGGTGACTGAGGGGGAGGGCAAAAATGAGGGAAGACATGTCTCCTGTCCTCTCTACCTCCTTGCCTTTTTGTCATCAGTCAATCTTACCTCAAGGCAGTCTAGTAAGCTATTTTCCCACTCCATCCCACCCTCAGCCCTACTCTCTGCCGATCCTTTCTGAAGGGAAGAACAGAGACATCTTTTTTTTTTTTTTAAACCTAAGTTTTTAAATATTCATCACAGCCCAAGCCCCAAAACAGAGTAATAAATCTGGACATTGAGGAAACCAGGAACCAGGGCCAAAGATTTAATTTCTCTGTATGGTTCATCCACTTGAAAAGGTCAAGGAATAGCTGTCCAAGAAGGAAGAAAATGCTCTTTATCCAAGTGATCCAGTGGGAGGAGTGGGGTGGGGGAGATAGCAGACACTGCTGAGCTGTCAAGGTACTATCATAGTTCCAGAGGAACCTGATGAATTTGAAGCAAAAAACATTCCTAGAGGAGGCCCAAAGGAGGAGCACAGTCACATCCAAGCTGAGGGATTGAGGAATTTGTATTTTGTGGGCCACTGGGCCTCCATTTAAGTAGTGCGGGATTCAGGGCAGGATCCCAATAGAGAAGGACTGCAGACAAGAGATCAAGGTGTATTGTAGCCCCGCCCACCAGACACACCATATGGGGCAAAGTAACAGGTAAATACCCACCAAACTCCACAAACAGGAACAAATCTTACTACTAAGGATGGGGCTCTAGAGACTTTGCTGGATTTTGGTAGAGGTCACTGGTGACTAAACAAAGCTGAACCTACAGATAGAATAATGTTCTTATGTTCCCCCCAGGCCCCCCAAAAAGAAAAGAATTGAAATAATGACAGAAAACAATGCCTTGCTAAGGCAGGAAAGATAGCATTTGCTTTTACAACAGGATACTTTCAAAAAACAAAACAAAACAAAAGCAAGCACAGAAATCATTTCAGTACTTCCCATAACGTAATTAAATGGTTATTTGTGTGAACATATGTTTAAAGTATATTTCTTTCTCTAGTTCTATAGGCTCACTCCTATCTCTCTGCTCCTCCTCTCAGATGGGAGAGGTGGCCAGACGTCTGACTGTTGACCACAATGAGGACTCTGTATTTTCTTCCAAATATAATGAGAAACTTCTGAAGAATTTTAAGTAGGAAATGGTACCATTAGATATAGTGTATTTCTAAAAAAAAAAAAAATCACTGACCAAAAAAAATAGATGTCAAGACCACATCAATACAGTAAGATAATTAAATCAATTTAGCTTTGACTTTGGTGTCTTTAGGTCCCCTCTCCACAACTGGACAAAATTACTCACCACTTGCTTGAATGAGGATGACACACAAAACAGGCCCTGTTTCAACTGGGGTTTTAGTTTTGTGTGCTCACTGGAGGTAATAGGGAAATGGTGGCAAATGTGGGTGGGGCCATCCGATACAAGGACCTCAGTAAAGGCTTCTATAACTCAGATCTTTTTTTTTTTTTTTTAAGATTTTATTTATTTATTTGACAGGCAGAGAGAGAGAGGAGAGGCAGGCAGAGAGAGAGGAGGAAGCAGGCTCCCTGCTGAGCAGAGAGCCCGATGTGGGACTCGATCCCAGGACCCTGAGATCATGACCTGAGCCGAAGGCAGTGGCTTAATCCACTGAGCCACCCAGGCGCCCCCTATAACTCAGATCTTTGTGTGGACTGAAAGATTATCTGCAAATCTGCAGATATCAATTCATATAATGAAGTGAAATAGGTACTGTTCTTTAAAAGTTAACCTAAGCCTAGATATAAGGAAATAGGTATGTCTGGGTTTACATATACAGTTGACATATAAAAAGTAGAAAGGTATTCCTGTGTTTCAGTTCCAGATCTGGGCCACTGCCTTAAAACAAAACAAAACAAAACAAAACAAAAACTTACTTCCGTAAATATTTATTAAAAAAAAAAAAAAAAAAGAAACAAATCAGCAACAATACCAACAATACCAAAAAGTACCAATACTTCATGACTTGTGGTGAATGTGAGTGTGAAGATGTGCTTCCCAGATCACCTGCGAAGGACCTGCTGCCCAGCCGCAGGGGACATAGTCAGAGGTCACCTCCAGCTCTCAGCACCTCAGAGTCAACCTCAGCTACAAAAAGCTAAACTGCCCAGGGACACACCTTTCTTGGAGCAACACAAACACATTATGTTCTATCTTAATCAGGAAAGAGTATCGAAAATCATTTATATTCACAAGGATCAAACAAAAATATTTGTTTATAGTGTTTTCCAGGAGTATCTTTATATCAAAACACAGTTCAAAGAAATCCAGATCATCTGGGCATCCTACAGAATGTAACACTTATTCATTTTATCAATGAAACTGTGTTTATAGGGGCCAAGGAGCAAGAAATGGCTAGCATACAGAAGATCTTGGTAAGAAATATGTGTCCCATAGGGTAGGATATGGGCGCTGAAAAAATTCAGAGGCTCGACATAGTCATACATTTTTTAGGGATCCATTGGCTAAGAACATACTGAAACTTCCCCTCCAAAATAATGTATCTTGCACAACCTACCATAGAAAAGGGAAACATGATGATGAACTGGCTACATTCCACATATAAGTATGCAGCTCCTGGCCATATAGCAAGCAATTAAAAGGATCCAAGCCTAGAACAGTAGAGGACTCTGTAGCAGGTCCAACAGCAGGGGCAAGCAATTCTGCCACCATGTGGACCATAATAAAGACCCTATAGTATTATTGGAGGTATCAGTGGTGAGAAAAGATACTGAGTGGAGTTTGTGACATGCCCCACTGAGAGGATCTTAACCCAAGCCCCTTTGTATCTGGAGCAAGACTACGCCCTCTGCAGCAGAGAATTATACTGTTTTTGTTTGTTTTTGTTTTTGTTTTTTTTTATTAAATTGATTTATTTATTTTCAGAAAAAACAGTATTCCTTATTTTTTCACCACACCCAGTGCTCCATGCAATCCGTGCCCTCTATAATACCCACCACCTGTTACCCCAACCTCCCACCCCCCCACCACTTCAAACCCCTCAGATTGTTTTTCAGAGTCTATAGTCTCTCATGATTCACCTCCCCTTCCAATTTACCCCAACTCCCTTCTCCTCTCTAACACCCCTTGTTTTCCATGATATTTGTTATGCTCCACAAATAAGTGAAACCATATGATAATTAACTCTCTCTGCTTGACTTATTTCACTAAGCATAATCTCTTCCAGTCCCATCCATGTTGCTACAAAAGTTGGGTATTCATCCTTTCTGATGGAGGCATAATACTCTTTGAAAAACAGCCCCTGACATGATACTAGTCCCTGGCAGAGATGGGTCACCTCACTGTGCTGTGCCACATGACCATGTAACTCAATTGCTCCTTATGGGCTGGGTGCTGTCAATCCCAGTCATAAGGACAGGCAGGTCGAGGAATAGTTCATTGTTAGATTAAAGTGGTACATCTTGTATCAAGCATAAGTAGGACCAGAGAGCACACATAAGCTACATGATTAGGTAGGCCAGATCTCCCCATGACATCTACTATGGACTGAATGGACTAAAACTCCTATGTTGAAGCCTAACCTCCATTATGATGGTACTTGGAGGTGGGGATTTGTGGAGGTGATTAAAATGAAGTTTATATGGGATTTGGGGAATGGAGCCACTATGAGGGAATATGCACCTTTATGAGATAAAAAATCCAGAGCTCCATTTCTCTGCCATCTGAAGATCTTAAGAGAAGATGGCTGTCTATGAATCAGAAACTAACCCTCACCACATATCAGATATGCTGGCACCTTGTTCTTAGACCTCCTGGCCTCCAGAAATGTGAGAAATAAATATTTGTTGCTGAAGCTAACCAGTCTACGTTTGCTTGTTATAGCAGCCTGTACTAAGATAGTATCCATCTCTACTATAATAGTATACGTCCTCTTACTCATACCTTTGAACATATAGCAGATACCAAATGAATGAGTAATAGAGAAGGAAAAACAACAAAATAAGCTTGGTTTATGGATGGCTTGGCTTGGTATATGAGTATCAGCTGAAAGTGGACAGCAACTCTACTATGGCTCATTCAGGGATGGCCTTAAAAACATCGGAAAGAGAAATTCTTCCTAATGGTCAGTGCTTTGGTTGGTTTACCTGGTTATATACCTTGTGTGGAAAGAAAAGTCACGCAAGGTTGGAATATATATGGACTTACAGATTGCGGCAAGTGGCCTGGTAGGCTAGACAGAGGTTGTAGGGCATATGAATGTACATGAGGGGCATGAACACAAAGTGTGAAGGTCTTTGTGTCATGTCCATGCTCATTACACAAGAGGAATTAACTAGGTAGACAAAATGACTCAGCAGTTGATGTCAGTCTCTACCACTGGACGCTCTAGGCAAAACAACAACAACAACAAAAATACGACATATTCTGCCTTTGCTTTCTATGTTCTTGTGTTTCTGTTTTCAGGGAATTGCTGAGGCTGATGAGTCATCATGGCCAAAAAATTAAGTAGGAATATACAAGAACAGGCAGGCTGAATTGGCAGCCTCTACGTGAAGAAACCAGAGCTACCCACTGAAAACACATCATGTTGTAAAGGATGTTTTGTCTATCATAATCCAGAGAGATTTTTCAGCAAAATCAGTTAACTTATGCTCGTTAAGACAGCAAAAACAATCTGTCAACCTGACCCTCTCCGCCATCTTTCTGTGAGCCTTGGGGCTGTCCAAAAGCTATGGGGAGACCTGCCTGCCTGACAGCTGATTAGTAGACTACTTCAGTGAGCTGTGCCATGAATAGGAATTTTTAAATAAGTGAGTAAGCTCTTTCCCCATTGTGTCTAGGTGCTATAAGACATACTAAGGATATTGGGATACTTTTAAAAAGATCACATTAATTAAGAAATACTGGATCAGATGTCTTCTTGCATCTAAAAACATGTTTACTGCAGCATCTTGAGACCAAAAAGCCAAATATACAAGATTAGCAGAGGAACAAAGAAAACAGATCCACAAACACAGTCCTGTTTTCACTGCACTATTAATATTACCCTTGTTAAACAGATACAGATAAAATCTGATCATCCATGACAGGTGGGAATTCATTTATCCTAGAATCATAAGGGCTGATGTGGCAGTGGGTGGATATTCCTTAGTTGGTGATTAGGCAAACCCTCCTCATAGGTACCTCTTCCAGTGTGGTCATTTGAAGAAATGACAAGCAATACTTCCACGGGAACCAAATCTGATACTGAATTTTCTCCAAAGGTAGATGAGGGAGAACCCACCAGGGCATGCTTTCTGAGGTTTTCTTTTCCAAGTAGTATATTATGGGGCTTTTATTTTGTTTTGCAAAACAAAGTTCCACACCAAAACAGTCACACTAAAACCAAAGACTGGCATAGACACTTTATCATTCCAAGATTCCAAGAATCTATTAGAGATAAGGCTTGTGTGAGTGCGTGTCCCCTCCCCTCCAGGAGGGAAACATTTTAGTACATGTGCTAAGAAGATGACTGGAGTTTCTGAATATACAATGTTTCATGGGCAAGATAGTAACAGATTAAATGTAATGATATTCTTGCATATGCTGCCATGAAACATGTCTGATTAATAGGATTATTGGTCCCTTGATGGCAAAAAAGAAACAAACAAACAAACACAATGTAGATCAAGTTCTTTATCTTAAATAGCACCTTCAATAAATATATACTAAATGGATGAATAATAAATGGATGGATGGATGGATGGATGGATGGATAAATACAATGTAAGTGGTGTGTCAGTTTTACCTAATATATGTTTATCCCTTTTATCTTCCCAACTAATTTCTTAAAACTTGCTTGCTCCTATTATCTAGAATCCAGTAACACCTCCCTGAGGTATTCTCTCTTCAGCTATTACCCCTAAAGACTGCTCCATGTGCACTGAGAGAAATGGCAAACCTGCCTACTCCATTATCCTTATTCTCCCTCATTGCCATATTTCTTCACTGGTTGCTGCTGGAATTGGTTCCTCTTAGCCACAGGGGTTATTGCACACTGCTGAGATGACCCTTAAGAATGTATAGCTCTTGGGGCGTCTGGGTGGCTCAGTGGGTCAAGCCTCTGCCTTCAGCTCAGGTCATGATCTCAGGGTCCTGGGATCGAGCCCCGCATTGGGCTCTCTGCTCAGCGGGGGGCCTGCATTTTCCCCACCCCCCTGCCTGCCTCTCTGCCTACTTGTGATCTCTGTCAAACAAATAAAATCTTAAAAAAAAAAAAAAAAAGAATGTATAGTCCTTAAAAGAAGAAGCTTCAAGAGAAATATCCCATCCTTAAATTCCCAAGATAAAAATATTTTGGCTATTGTCTATAGAAAGCATATAATGCAGTGGGCAAGGTGCTGGGTCCTCAGAATCCTCTAGCCTTGGCATCACAAACAGCCCTGCCTCCAAAGCATTTTTTACCTCAGTGTTGAGTCTAGACTCTCTATGTATTGTTGACACCTCCTTGAGGCCCTTGTTCTTTCCTACCAAATGATTAGCGAAAATCAGGAATTCATCATAGATTTTCCGATAATACTGAATCTCAAAAAAGGTGATAGAGGATCCCCCTCCCCCCAGGAGGCTTCTTATCCCCATACTTACTATCCTCTACATTTCAAGATGCATTGAGAAGAACTTCCCTTGTCAGGCTACCAAGTGTAGTCCCTCTTCCTCAAGGGAAATCAGCCTTACCTTCATACAACTAAGAACTATTCCACCAACTTACCTAAACACAGAAGGCCTGCTGCAGGGTAAACTGATGCATTTATCCAAAATAGAAAATGCAGAAGCTAGCTCCTTACTACAATAATTTTGAATTCACTCTCACCCAATACTGCACTGGCAATGATAATAGTTAACATGTACGCAAGTACTTTACTGTGTGCCAGGCCCTTTGTTAAGCCCTTCACTTGCATCAGGTCATTTGAACCCCACATAATCTCTATGATAAACACAGTTACTATTTCCACATAACAAATTAAGAAACTGAGATCAAGAGCAGTTCAGGAACTTGGACAACTTTGCAGAACCAGTAAGGGAGATTCAAATGAGAGGCAACTAATTTATAGATAAATAAATCATCTAGATACATAAATTATACATATATATGGATGCATAAATATATGTATAGATACAAAAATACATCTAATTGATAGATACATGAATGATACATGTATATGCTATATACCTATACTTCATATAAGCGGTAGGGTGGGAAGATAGCAGGAGGCATGGAAGGGAGAGATCAGAGAGAGGATTCTAGTGCAGTCAGCTCATTCTGTCTTTTTGCCTATGCCATTGTGGTCTTTTGTCATGGCTCTACAAACCGTAATTATTTTTCATACTTTCCTCCCTCCCCATAAAGAATTTCATAAAATTTTATGTGAGGAAGTCTTGGCCTCACTGAATCAAATTTGATTACAAAAATCTTGTATGCTTCTATTTTTTTGTAGAATTCTGTGAGACCTAACACACTTAAAATTCATACATGTTGGAATGTGATGTGTCTTTGGCCAGTCTTTGCTCTGATGTGTTCTTACCTTTTTATTCCTTTGAAAACCCAATTTTCTCAAATGCAGATCCCAAGAAAAAAGGCTAGCAAAAAACTGCTTTTAGCTTGTGCTATATGCTTCTCTTGGTAGAGGATTTTACCTGATACCAAAGAAAAGCAAAAAAAAAAAAAAGTAAATTTGAAAAGAGATTGTTTTTAATGATCAAAAATTATGGACAGCTATAGGTTTTATAGAATGTTAGGATTTACATAAGCAAATTATTCTTCTTTCCTCAAAACCATTCCTGTCCTCATATTCCAGATCTTGGTGTCACAATATATGAAATTTACTTTAAAATACCTCAGTGTGGACAGTGTGATGCAAATGTATGTTTGCTTAAAGTACCTTCCAGGGCAGTAAGTTGTCCTGATATAAACTGTCATCTCTTGGGTGGTCATCTAGAAGTTAATTTTAGATCAGAAAGGCCATAACTCCAAAGTATCTTTTATAGTGTTCTAACTATGCTGATCTCTGATTTGATGTTACTGTATTATATAATGAATGCCGGAAATGAGCTTTCATTGGTGAAAATAATAATATTTAAGTTATGAGGATATTGTAATGACTTTTCCCATTTTTGCAGAAACCCAGAATAAAAGCCTAGCAAATCCTGTGTCCCATACTCTTAGAGAGGGCGCTGGAGACTTAATCCCTAGAGGACCCTCAGGGTCCAGCCACTGGATCAGAGGATTCTGACGGTTACTAGAAAGGTGACCACATCCTGCCTCTAAAACAGTGTTTAACTTGCCTCAGATAGGCATTTCATACAAGTTGCAGTAAGTCACCTACGAGAGGAGAGAGAGAGATGGGCTATCATTAAGATTACAAGAGAAGTTGTATGTGCCATTTTATGCCTGCTTAGAAAATGTCTAAGTGTCTAAGTGTGTGGCAGAATTTAAGATCTGCTTTCATTATAACACTTTACCCTTACTGCATAATTAACAGCTAACCTTCATTGTCTCAATATTTAAAGAATACATTTATCTGTAAAGGTACCTAAAGGGGGTACTTCATCAAATTGGGATGGAATTAAACTAAGTATCAGTTACAAAAAGGGATCTGGAAATCCAAACAGATTTGGAGATTAAAAAAAAGAACAAAAAAAAAAGGAAAACAAATGGGTCCAAAAGGAAGTCTCAAGAGGTAATTTAAGAATATTTTGAACTACGCGAAAATGAAAGTTGAACTCATTCAAAAAATTTTCTTTAGAATTTTTTTTAAGATTTTATTTATTTATTTAATAGAGATTACAAGTACGCAGAGAAGTAGGCAGAGAGAGAGAGGGGCGAAACAGGCTTCCTGCTGAGCAGAGAGCCCAACTCGGGGCTGGATCCCAGGACCCTGGGATCATGACCTGAGCTGAAGGCAGAGGCTTTAACCCACTGAGCCACCCAGTGGCTAATTAAAAATTTTAGTAATGCAGCATAAGCAGTGCTTGAGGGAAATTTGTGGCATTAAATGCATATATATGAGAAGAAGGATCATCTAAAATCAATCATCTAAACTTTCTTAAGAAACTACAGAAGGAAGATCAATTTAGACATAAAGCAAAAAGAAAGGATAACAAAAATAAAACAGACATTAATGATAATGCAAATGGGAAATTAATAAGGCAAGCCAATAAAAACCAAATGCTGGTTCTTTGAAAAGAACAATAAAATTGATAAACTTCCAGTTAGACTAGCCAAGAAAAAATTAGAAAAGACATAAATCACCACTGTTGTATATGAAAGAGGAATCATCATTACTACAATCGTGGATATCAAAAGGATAATAAAGGAACATTATGAACAATATTATGCCCATAAATTTGATAACATAGATAAGGTCGACTAAGTCTTTAAAGAAACAAACTGCCTAAGTCACACAAGGGTAAATAAATAATTTTAATGGGCTCATATCTGTTAAAGAAACTGAGCCAATAATTAAAAACCTTCCAAAACAGAAAGCACCAGGCCCAGATGGTTTTAATAGTGAATTTTACCAAAAATCAAGAAAGAAATTTTATCAATTCTCTACAGTATTCATCCAGAAAATAGAAGCCAAGGAAACGTTCATATTTTTTTTCCCATGAGGCCAGCATTACTGCCAAAATGCCAAAACCAATTTTAAGACATTAAAAATAGGGAAACTACAAATTACAGACCAGTATTTTTCATGAACAGAGATGCAAACAATATTAGCAAGTCAACTCCAATAATGTACACAAAGAATTATACACTATGAACAAGTGGGATTTGTCCCAGGTATGCAATGCTGATTCAACATTAGAAAATGAAACAATGTAATCTGCCACACTAATAGGCTAAAGGAAAACATCATGGCATCATATCAGTTGATGCAATAAAAGCACTTGACAAAATCCAATGTTCATTCATGGTTAAAACTCTCAGCAAATGAGGATTAGAGAGGAATGTCCTCAACCTGACAGAATATTTACAAGAAAATCTACAGGTAAAATCATACTTAATCTTAAGAAACAAGAGGCTTTTGCCCTAAGATTAAGAACAAGACGAGCATGTCCCCTCTCCCTACTTCTATTCAACATCATAGTGGAAGCTCTTGCTAGTGCAGTAAGATAAGAAATGGAAATTAAATCTATAAAATCTGAGAAATTAAATTTTGTTTGCAGATAACATAATTATCCCAAAAGACTTGATTAAAAAAAAAACAAAACAACAACAAAAAAAAACTGCTCCTAGAACAAATAACCATTTTTAACAAGGTTGAAGGATAATCAGCCAATATGTAAAAGTCAGTTGTTTTTTTATATAACAGTAATAAACACTTGGAATTTAAAATAAAAATCACACTATCATTTACAATAGCTCCTGGAAAATGAAATACTAAGGTATATGGAAAATTTTAAAATTTTAAATCTTAAAAAAATATGTCAAGGATCTACGCATAGAAAACTACAAATCTCTGATAAAAGAGCCAAAGAAGATATAAGTAAATGAAGCAATATCCCATAGATATTGCTAAGATGTCAGTTCTTCCCAACTTGATACACAGATCCAAATTAATTTTAATCAAAATCTCAGCAATCTATTTTATGAATATTAACAAAATGATTCTAAAGTTTGTGTGGAGAGACAAAAGAATTAAAATAGCATCATAATACTGAATAGGAAGAAAAAATTTGGAAAACTTCAAGTTACTGAACTGCAAGACTTACTACAAAGCTTTTCTGGCTAATCATGATGTCATAGTAGTTGGGGAAGACAGACACATGGATCAATGTAACAGAGTAGAGACCCCAGAAATAACCCCCCCAAAAAGCCAACTGATCTTTGAGAAAGGAGCTAAGGGAATTCAATTCAATAGTCTTTTCAACAAATAGTGCTGGAAAATTTTGACATTCATATGCAAAAAATGAATCTAGACCCAACCCATACACTATTTATAGAAGACAACTCAAAATGGATCGTAGACCTACATGTAAAGCTTCTTGAAGAAAAGAGGAAAAAATCTAAGTGACCTTGGGTTTGGCAATAATTTTTTAAACACTAATGCTAAAAATATAATCCATGAAAGAAAAAAATAGTGAGAGTTTGTTAAAATTAAAAACTTCTGCACTGTGAAATACATTGTTAAGAGTGAAAAGCCATAGACAGAAAAAAAAATATCTGCAAAACACAAATCTATCGGGGCGCCTGGGTGGCTCAGTGGGTTAAGCCGCTGCCTTCGGCTCAGGTCATGATCTCAGGGTCCTGGGATCGAGTCCCACGTCGGGCTCTCTGCTTGGCAGGGAGCCTGCTTCTCTCTCTCTCTCTCTCTGCCTGCCTCTCTGCCTACTTGTGGTCTCTGTCTGTCAAATAAACAAATAAAATCTTTAAAAAAAAAAAAAAAAACACAAATCTATCAAAAGACTGATATCAAAATATACAAAGAACTCTTAAAATTCAAAAATAACAAACAATTGACTTAAAAAATGGACAAAACATCTCAGCAGACACCTGATATACACCTACATAACTGTATATATCTAGAAGATAAACACATGGCAAACAACTTATGAAAAGGTGCTTAGCATTGTTTTTCATTAGGGAATTAAAAATTAAAACAACTGTGAGATAACACTTACATATCTATTATAATGGTTAAAACTCAAAAGTATAATACCAAATGCTGAGGATGAGGAGCAACAGAAACTCTCATTCATTACTGGTGGGAATGCACAATAGTACAGCCTCTTGGGAAGACAGTTTGGCAGTTTCTTACAGAACTAAACATAGTCTTACCATATGTTCCAGACATCACATTGCTAGCTATTTATCCAACTGATTTGAAAACTTAGATCCACACAAAAACCTATACACAGATATTTATAGCACTTTTATTTGTAATTCCAACAACTGGAAGCAACTAAGATATCCTCAATAGGTGAATGTACGAACAATCTGTGGTGTATTCATGGAGTATGCGTTATAAAAATCTATGATAAAAATAAATGAGCTACATGCCACCAAAAACATATGGATGAATCTTAAGTGCATACTGATAAGTGAAAGAAGCTGGTCTGAAAAGGCCACATACTGTATGATTCAAATGTTTTTAATACTTGACATTTTGGGACAAAGTAAAATTATAGAGATGGTAAAAGATCAGTGATTGCCAAGGATTCAAATAAGGACCCTGAGATCATGACCTGAGCTGAAGGCAGAGGTTTAACCTACTGAGCCACCCAGGCACCACCCCCAAAGTATCCTATTTTAAATGACTGCTCTCACTTTCTACAATCTTGATTCTTATCCTTCTCTATTCTGTTCCTCTTTCCATACCACCTAGCATCTTCTAGCATACTATATAGTTTACTTAATTACTGTGTGTTATTCGCTGTCTGTCTTTCCTAGCTGGACTATAAATCCCCTAAGGGCAGGTATTTTTATCTGATTTATTCAGAGATTTAGCCAAACTGCCTAGAACAGTGACTAGTTTGGAGAGGCACTCAATCAATATTTCTTGAATAAATGAAATTTCTTTTCCTTCCCCTCTTTTCATAAATGTTAGCCCCATTTCATCCCCCCAAACTCACTTACCCTTCATTTACTCAAGGAAACCTTCTCTGGCAAGCTCATTACACCCCTAATCCAAAACTATGGTCCCCTTGTACGTTTTCTCCCTAGCACTAAGTACAAATTTATCAATGTTTATGTTTGTGAGTACTTGATTAATGCGTGTTTTCCCAGAAGATGATAATGTATGTGAAGATGGGAACTGCTTTGCTTACTATTTTATCCCCAGGCCAAGCACAGTGGCTGGTACGTGATAGACTTTAAATGTGAACTGACAGTAAATGACTCAATACAGAAGTAAATACCCACTTCATTTCAGTCTGCAAGAAATGGGTAAGTGCCATATGAACTCCTCATATGGATATGTTATTGTCATATGCCACTTGAATATACTTTGCAAGTTTGCCTGCTTATAATGGTTAATTTTATGTGTCAACTCAACTGGGACATTGGGTGTCCAGATATTTGGTCAAATACCATTCTGGGTATTTCTGGGAGAGTATTTTTGGATGAGATTAACATTTAAATTGGTAAGCTGAGTAAAACAGATTGCCCATCCTAATGTTGGGGGGCTCATTCAGTTCATTGAAGGACAAAATTGAATATACCTGGTTCTTACGCCTTTGGACCCAGACGATACCCACACTGTCAGTTCTACTAGGTCTCTATGTTTTCGACTGCAGATCCTGGGACTTGTCAGCCTCCATAATACTGTGCCAATTTCTTATACTAAATATCTTTTTGGTTCTGTTTCTCTGAGGAACCCTGACTAATACAACTATTTTATCTGGTTTCATACTCACAATCTTGGAGTACAAGTAGTACAGATGGTTTTATGTGAAATCACACATCTTCAATATGGCCAAACCAGAAATAGAAACCAAGTCTTCTGACTCTACAAAGTCCTTTTAGTTTCAGGGTAATATACTACCTGCTAGCAAGACTCTTGAATGGCCATTATAAAGGCCTTGTCTTTTTCAAATGTGCTTCTGCTGTGATATTTCTCTATAATCAGATCCTAGAGACCTCCTGAATAATATCTTTTAATTAAAAGTGTGTGTATATGTATATAATTTGAATTTTGTGGACATAAAAATGCAAAATAGTATTTCAGTAGTCACTGCAGGAATGAGTGAGGAAAAAATAGTCATGTATGTGTACCTGTATAGGTCAAATTTAACCCTGAAAACGTGAAATGTATAGCAGATTTTGAAAGCAAATTTGTTAAACTCTCAATCAACAGATTACAAAAATGTCACCTCCTATATGAAGCCTTATGTGATGGCTAATTTTATGTGTCAACTTCACTGGGCTATGAGATGCCCAGATAACCGGCGAAACACTATTTATGGGAATGTCTGTGAGCATTTCTAGAAGAGATTAGCATTTGGATGGTACACTAAGGAGAGAAGATCACCTTCAACAATGTGGGTGGATATTGCCAGTCCAATAAGGGTCTGACTAGAACAAAAAAGGCGAAGAAAGGGTGAATTTTCTCTGTCTGAGCTTGGATATCGATCTCCTCCTACCCTGAGTCATTAACACTTGGGCCTGTAGAGTTGGCAAGACTTACACCATCAGCTTTCTTGGGCTTCCCGCTTCCAGACAGCACATCACCTAGACTTCTTGGCCTCCATAATCACATGAGCCAATTCCTATAATAAATAAACAAACAAAAAATAAATTCTATTTGCTCTGTTTCTCTGGAGAACCTTGACTTATATACTTAATCAATGTGCTCCCCAGAAAAAGCCACTTCTTTTGCTCTTATGGAAAAATACAATTCTCTTATATGAATTATCATATACTATTGCAATGACTTCTTTACCTGACCTTCTCTCCCCTAAACTGAGTGTTTGGTTTGGTTTGGTTTTGTCTTGTTTTTATTTGCTTGTTCATTTTTGTGGGGTTTTGTTTGTTTGCTTTGTTTTGCTTTACTTTGGTTTTTTTTTTTTTTTTTTTGAAAGCAGGGATAATCTCAAGCCCTGAACATAGTACCCACCGAATTCTAGTTGTTCTTTAGTCTCATGTACATCCACCAAATGCCCTGTTGCCCCTCTTCCTATCAAAGCACTTTGCCTTCCTTTTCAAGGAACATTCAGAGAAAATTTTAAAAAGAAGATATTTATCAGCCTCAACATTTTCTGACCTCCAACTGACACCACCTTAACCAAAAATAACTAGACATTTGTCACTTTTTCTTGTTTCCTTGATGACATTGAGGTGAAAGGGGCACAGTTCCTTGACCTTGCCCCGGAAAGCTGACAGGAGGAAAATGCCTACCAATCCACAACCACCCAAGTTTATGCTAAAAACTTCCTCTAGTGCCGTTCAGGAAGAGAAGATTTCTGATGAATTTCTGCTGCCCAATTCATGCACAGAGAAATAAAGAACAGCAGCCAGTGTAATTAGCAAGCAGATCTTCCAGCAACAGGATTTACACCTGGACATAAACATGTTCATTGAGGTTAGGATGAAGATTTGCTAAGGCAAATGCTTTTTGAAAAACTGTAAAGCTAATGATCTTGCACTGACAGCATAACCTTGAGCTTACTGCCAAATAGAATGCCAAGTGTAAACACTTAATGGAAAAAAACAGGCGATGATAATGGTCTTTCTTGTGACCCCCAGATGAGTGACTCTTTGAGTGCTTTAGAGGTCAGTAGAAATACTTCTCTATTTGCTGCTAATTTTTCATGCAGTTTTATGTATTTTATGATCTGACTTGATACGGATGAGAAGCACTTCATCAATCAGTGCAAGATGTAATAATTGCTTCTCTTCCTCCAATTTCTTATCCCTAGAAGTGGAAATAATCATCCCTTAGCTGCTGTAGGGGCCAGCTATTATTTTAAAATATTGATGAGGGACATAGGTAAAATCATTAGGGCTCATTCTATGGATTAGGGACATTTATAGAATTTATCATGTATCAGAGTGGGGAACTGAAGGCCTGTGAAGGTAGATGAACACACACTACCCCTCATCTGAAGTTCCAGTAACCAAACTTCTCTGTTAACTGGAAGAATTGCACTGCGGAAGAAACACAGGATATAGAAAGGACTTGAGAATGAATTCTGTTCTCCAACCTCAAACAGACAAACCACTCTGAACTCCCATTTGCCTTATCTCAAAAAAAGGTGGATAATAATTTAGGGATTTTAGAATTGTTATGAGGATAAAATGAGTATACATGAAACTGATTTGTACAGTGTCTGGAACAAAGAGGTCAATAAATTTTATGGAGCAAATGGGAAACAAGAAGCATCTATCCATGTTTTAAATTAAACAATATCCGTATTATAAGTTTTTCTTCCTTTCCTCTTTGCTTCCGCAACATCCAATTCCTTCTCTACATTGAGGGAACTCTCCTTTTGCATACATGTGATGAAATGACCACTTTAATTATTACAGAAGCCAAAATGGGGAAATAAACTCTCTATTTACATCCAGAAAATGAGTAACAGACATATCACTATATATTTCAGTTATTTTTTATATTTTTTGTTATTCCCTGCATATTCCCCAATATCATAAGCTTCATAAGGGAAAGCATTTTTTTTCCACTAGTATATCCCTGAACCCTACTTAAGAGCAAAAAGATGATTAATAAATGCATGTTAAATGAATTTGACATTTCTATTCAAAATATTGAATCATGAACAAATAATGCAAAAATTAAGAAAGACTTAAAATTCACTCTAACTGGTAGACAACACCAATCTAAATGTTCAGTGGAGGCACTCAGCAGAGATAATGTCAGCGCAGTAACTGAGCACTAGCAGAGGAGGCATCATGACAGAATCTTCTTGACTTCCAGCCTCCGGAGCCCTGTCTGTTCCTGCCTGCTTTCCAAGACTACCTTTGCAGATTCCCCTTAATCTTGTGAGCTTCTCAATAGTTTTCTATAAATTCATTTATTGATTAAAATAGGTCTGGTTTCTGTTGTTTGCTACCATGTGACTAATACTGAATTTGTTTATTTGGTGCCTAGAGAACAGGAGTTGCTAAGATCAGTTAGTGGCAACATTAAGACAGATTCAATCCCAATTTGATGGTGTCACATATGAATTAGCCACTTGTGTGCTTAATCATCAACTAAATGACTGGGATGACAATTAGCTGCATTAGATCCATGCTCCTCTAACTCTAATAACCACAAATTCAACTATCACATAGACATCACTGTTGAATACCTGTGAACAATGCCTAGAATCAGAGAGAATTCTTCACTTTAAAAAGGTAACGCTAGATAAGACTTTTCTTTAGACCATAAAAAGCACTAAGGAAAAAATTATTTAAACTTCTATTTTTTAAAATATAATTTTAAGAAATGAAAAACCAAGCAACAATGGGAGAAAATTTCTAAAAAATTACTTCTATCAAGAATATATAAACATGTATCAAAATAAATGCATATAAATATAAAGAATATGTGAAAATTCTTATAACTCAAAGATAAACAAGCAAATAATTTTTTTTTAATGAGCAAAAGACTGTAATAGAACTTTACAAAAGAAAATATAAGAATAGCAGTAAGTACATGAAAAGATATTCATTATTAGTCATCAGGGAAATGCAAAATAAACTCCCATAGGTTTCTGATGAGAGCATAAATCATACAACCACTTTCAAAAACATGGTCTCAATTTTTACAAAGATAAACAATATTTACTATAAAACCTACCTCTTCTACTCTTAGGCATTTACACAAAAACAATAAAAGAATATGTCTGCAAAATAATACACTTAAATATTCACTGCACTATATCCAAAGTAGCCCAAACTGGGAACAGCCAAATGGTCTGTCAACAGGAGAATGGATAAACAAATTTTAGTATATTTGATGGAATACTACTCAGCAATAAAAAGGAAACTACTGATACATGAAACATGGATGAATTTCAAACATTCAGCGGAGTGAAATATATCAAACTCAAGAATTTGTACTACAGAGGGTGAGGAGCAAGATGGCAGAGGAGTAGGAGACCTAAATATCATCAGATCCCAGAATATCATCAGATTACCAGCTAGGTAGTTATCAAACCATTCTGAACACCTACAAACTCAACAAGAAATCAAAGAGAAGATCAGCAGCACTTCTAGGAACAGAAAAACCACCAGTTTCTGGAAGGTAGGACCTGCGGAGAAGTGAATCTGAGGCTATATATGGGAAGAGAGGCCATGGGGGGAGGGGTTGGCTCCTGGCAAGTGGTAGAGAAGCAGAGCACAAAAATCAGAACTTTTAGAAGTCTGCTTCACTGTGGGACATCACTTCATAGGCTAAGTGGGTGGAGGTTAAAGGGTGGAGCCCTCATGGGGACAATGTGGTCTCAGGACCTGTGGGGTCACAAAAAGACCAGGGGTGTCTGAATGTGGCAGAGCTCCCAGGTATTGGAGCAGGCAAGCTGGCTACAGAAATGGAGCCAAGGAGTGGGCTCTCAGCTCGGAGTTACCTTAAACTGTGATCCAAGGCACATCCAGGCTACTGCTCTTCCAACAGGAACCACAAAAGTGGCAGATCTGGGGAGATCCCCTCCTTTCTCCTCTGGGAGGATTGCCATAGGAGCACACTGCAGGAATCTGCTGGGTTTGGAGTATCCAAATGGGCCTATATGCCAGAGACAGAAACACTCAGTCACAGGTCGGGTGAGCATGGAGTGCAGTCAGAGACCAGGGAGACAGAAGGAATTGACTGCTTTTCTCTGGGGCCCTGAGGTCTTGGTTCCTTTGGGGCAGAGACTTGTAGGCCACCATTTTCATTCTCATCCTCCAAAGCTGTACAGAAAGCATTCAGGGAACAAAAGCTACTGCGAGCAGATTGCTTAGCCTGGCTCTGGCAATGGCAGAGCAATTCCACCTCGGGCAAAGACATTTGAGACATTTGAGAATCACTGCAACAGGCCCCTCCCACAAAAGAATAACAAGAACATCCAGCCAAGACCAAGTTCACCAATCAATGAGAACTGTGGAACTCCAGAGCTAGGGGAAAGCAACACATGGAATTCATGTCTTTTTCCCCATGATTCTTTAGTCTTTCAAAGTTAAATTTATTTTATTTTTTCTTATTCTATTTTTAAAATTCTTCCTCTTTCTTATTTTAATGTTTCTTAACTATTTTATCTTATCAGTACCTTTAAAAAATCTTTTGAAATTTTCATTATTATAGTCATATTCTATCCTTTCACTATATTTAACCTTATTTTTTGTGTACATATAGATTTTTTCTTTCTTCAAAATTCTGCAATACAGTTTCTTCTAATAGATAAAATATACCCTAAATCTAGTGTACAACTTTGTTCTAATCTCCAGCCTGATCACGTTCTTTCCTCTTCTTTTTTTTCCAACCAATTTTTTATCTTATCAATTCCTTTTTTAGAATCTTTTTAAATTTTCAATTTTATAGTTTTATTCCATCCCTTCATTGTATTTACCCTTATTTTTGTATATATATGTTTTTCTTTCTTTAAAATTTTGGGAGGTAGTTTCTTCTAACAGACCAAAATACACCCAAAATCAAGTGTGTGGCTCTGTTCTATTCACCATATATATGTATGCATGTGTATGTGTGTGTGTGTGGAGGGGTGTATATATATATATTTTTTTATTTTTTAATTTTCTTCCCCCTTTCATCTCCCCCTGGTTTCAGGTCTCTTCTGATCTGGTTAGTGTATATTTCTGGGGTTGTTGCTACCCTTTTAGTCTTTTGTTCTCTCATTCATCTATTCTTATCTGGATAAAATGACAAGGTAGAAAAACTCACCACAAAAGAAAGAACAAGAGGCAGCACCAATGGCTAGGGATCTAATGAATATAAATATTGGTAATATGTCAGAAGTAGAGTTCAGAATGATGATTATCAAGGTGCTAGGTGGGCTCAAAAAAAGCATGGAAGATACTAGAGAATCCCTTTCTGGAGAAATAAAAGAACAAAAATCTAACCAAGTTGAAATTTAAAAAACTATTAATGAGGTGCAATAAAAATGGAGACTCTTACTGCTAGGATAAATGAGGAGAAGAGAGATCTAGTGATATAGAAGACTGAATGATGGAGAATAAAGAAGCTGAGCAAAAGAGAGACAAACAACTACTGGACCATGAGGGGATAATTTGAGAGATAAGTGATACCATTAGATGAAACAAAATTAGAATAACTGGGATCCCAGAAGAAGAAAGAGTGAGTGGGCAGAAGGTGGATTGGAGCAAATTATAGCAGAGCATTTCCCTAATCTGGTAAAGGGAACAAGCATCAAAATCCAGGAGGCACAGAGAACTTCCCCTCAAAATCAATAAAAATAGGTCCACACCTCGTCACCTAATAGTAAAACTTACAAGTCTCAGTGACCAAAAAAAAAAAAAATCCTGAAAGCAGCTTGGGACAAGAGGTTTGTAACATATGATGGTAGAGATATTACACTGGCAGCAAACCTACTCACAGAGACATGGCAGGCCAGAAAGGACTAGCATGATATATTCAGAGCACTAAATGAGAAAAATATGCCACTAAGAATATTATATCCAGCTAGGCTGTCATTGAAAATAGAAGGAGAGATAAAAATCTTCCGGGACAAACAAAAACTAAAAGAATTTGCAAACACCAAACCAGCCCTACAGGAAATATTACAAGGGGTCCTCTAAGCAAAGAGAGAACCTAAAAGTAAAAGTAAAAGAGCCTAAAAGTAAAGTGAGGGGTAGAAAACAATTTACCATGCTAATGGACATCAAAAGAAAGCTGGGGTGGCAATCCTATTATCAGATAAATTAGATTTTAATCCAAAGGCTATAATAAGAGATGAGGAAGGATACTACATCATACTTAAATGGTCTATCCAACAAGAAGATCTAACAAATTTAAATATCTATGCTCCTAACATGGGAGCAGCCAATTATATAAACCCATTAATAACAAAATCAAAGAAACACATCAACAATAATACAATAATACTAGGGGACTTTAACATCCCCCTTACTGAAATAAACAGATCATCTAAGCAAAAGATCAACAAGGAAATAAAGGCCAATGATGAGATACTTTATGTGGAAAATCCAAAAGGCTCCATTCCAAAACTTCTAGAACTCATAGGATTTCAGTAGTGTCAGGATATAAAATCAATGCACAGAAATCAGTTGCATTTCTATACACCAACAGCAAGACAGAAGAAAAAGAAATTAAGGAGTTGATCCCATTTACAATTGCACCCAAAACCATAAGATACCTAGGAATAAGCCTAACCAAAGAGGCAAAGAATCTGTACTCAGAAAACTATAAAGTACTCATAAAAGAAATGGAGGAAGACACAAAGAAATGGAAAAATGTTCCATGCTCCTGGATTGGAAGAACAAATATTGTGAAAATGTCTATGCTACCTAAAGCAATCTACACATTTAATGCAACCCCTATCAAAATACCATCAATTTTTTCAAAGAAAGGAAACAAATAATCCTAAAATTTATATGGAACCACTAAAGACCCCAAATAGCCAGAGGAATGTTGAAAAACAAAACCAAAGTGGGCGACATCACAATTCTAGACTTCAAGCTCTATTATAAAGTTGTAATCAAGATAGTATGGTACTGGCACAAAAACAGACACAAAGATCAATGGAACAGAATAGAGAGCCCAGAAACGGACCCGTAACTTTAGGGTCAACTAATCTTCAACAAAGCAGGAAAAAATGTCCAATGGAAAAAAGACACTTTCTTCAACAAATGGTGTTGGGAAAACAGGACAATCACATGCAGAATAAAAGTGGACCATTTCCTTACACCACACACAAAGTTAGACTCAAAATGGATGAAAGGTCTCAATGTGAGACAGGAATCCATCAAAATCCTTGAGGAGAACACAGGCAGCAACCTCTCTGACTTCAGCCGCAGCAATTTCTTCCTAGAAACATACCAAAGATAAGGGAAACAAGGGCAGAAATGAACTATTGGGACTTCAACAAGATCAAAATCTTTTGCACAGCAAAGGAAACAGTCAACAAAACCAAAAGACAACTGACAGAATGGGAGAAGATATTTGCAAATGATGTATTAGATAAAGGGCTAGTATCCAAAATCTATAAAGAACTTATGAAACTCAACACCCAAAGATCAAATAATCTTATCAAGAAATGGGCAGAAGACTTGAACAGACATTTCTGCAAACAGGACAACCAGATGGCCAACAGACACATGAAAAAGTGCTCAACATCAAACGGCATCAGGGCAATACAAATCAAAACCACAGTGAGGGGCACCTGGGTGGCTCAGTGGGTTAAGCCTATGCCTTTGGCTCAGGTCATGATCTCAGGGTCCTAGGATCAAGCCCCGCATCTGCCTAGTTGTGATCTCTCTCTGACAAATAAATAATAAATAAATAATTTTTTAAAAATCTTAAAAAAAAAAAAAAACGCAGTGAGATACCACTTCACACTAGTCAGAATGGCTAAAATGAACAAGTCAGGAGATGATGGGTGTTGGCAAGGATGCAGAGAAAAGGGAAACCTTCTAAACCATTGGTGGAAATGCAAGCTTGTGCAGCCACTCTGGAAAACAGTATGAAGTTCCTCAAAAAGTTGAAAATAGAGCTACCCTACAACCCAGCAATAATACTACTGGTTATTTACCCTAAAGATACAAATGTGATCTGAAGGGGCACATGCACCTTAATGTTTATAGCAGCAATGTCCACAATAGCCAAACTATGGAAAGAACCTAGATGTCCATCAACAGATGAATGGATAAAGAGGAGGTGATATATATATATATACAATGGAATACTATGCAGCCAACAAAAAATTAAATCTTACCATTTGCAATGATTTGGATGGAACTAGAGGGTATTATGTTAAGTGAAATAAGTCAATCAGAGAAAGATAATTACCATATGATCTCTCTGGTATAAGGAAATTGAGGGGGGTCGTGGGTGGTATGGAGGAAAAAAAATGAAACAAGATGGGATCAGGAGGGGGACAAGAGACTCTTAATCTCAGGAAACAAAGTGCGGGTTGCTGGGGGGTGGGAGGAAGTGATAGGCTGGCTGGGTGATGGACACTGGGGATGGTATGTGCTATGGTGAGTGCTGTGAATTGTATAGGACTGATGATTCACAAACCTCTACCCCTGAAGCAAATAATACATTATATATTAATTAAAAATAAATTAATTTTTTAAAAAAGAATTTGTACTACAAGATTTATTCTAGCCTAGAATTGGCAAAATTATCTCTAGGGATGGAAATCAGATTAGTCATTGCCTGATGCAGAAATTGGTGGGGCGAGTGGGACTCACTGCAAAAGGCACAGCAGAAATCTCTATGATGATGGAAATAGTCTGTATCTTGATTGGATTAGTGGTGAGATAGGTTATACATTTGTCAATCTCAAACTCCAAGTTTATAGTGCATGTATTTTATGAAATGTAAATTATACCTCAATAAGGATGATAAAACAGATGATTGATAATTTGAGTACACAAAGCATGAGGCATCTGATAGAAAGTTAAACAGAAATAAAGAAAGGAAAAATTATTTTCACCTGGAGAAGTTAGACAAATCCTCATGGAAGAAATAGGGTTTGTAGTGGAGGTTCGGGGTCTAGATGGCATTTCAATAAAGATAGAGGGAGGAGCACAGACACAGTGGGTAAATCTGGTGGCAAAGAATCAGATATGGCTGGAGTGCATGTTGCATTCATTCATTAATACAGCATTTTTTGAATTATTTTATTGATGGCCTGTTATAACCAGACACTACCTTCATAGACAAAGTCTCTACTTTTATCAAGCTTACATTCTCATAGGGAGAGACATATGAAAAAGAAATACACTTAGAATATATCAGTCCTGCAAGATAAAGCTGGGTAAAGTGGAGAGGGAGTCCAGGGACGGGGGATGGGATAGACAAGACAATCAGCAAAGGTCTCTCTGAAAGGGTGACCTTTGAGCAGAATCACGAATAAAGTGCACTGTAGAAATCTGGAGAAATCACACCGTAGACAGAAGGAACAGTTAATGTAAAGTTAATGCAAAGGCCTTAACAACGGAGCCTATTTGTTCGTTCACAACCCTCTCAGAAGCTTTCCTGCTATAATCTGAAACCAGCTCTCTGACGTGGAGCAGAGGGAGGGATCTAAGGAAGAGATAGGCCATTCCAGGTTGGTAGCTTATTTAAAAATAAGCAAAGGTTGGGACGCCTGGGTGGCTCAGTTGGTTAGGCAGCTGCCTTCGGCTCGGGTCATGGTCCCGGCATCCTGGGATCGAGTCCCACATCGGGCTCCTTGCTCGGCGGGGAGCCTGCTTCTCCCTCTGCCTCTGCCTGCCATTCTGTCTGCCTGTGCTCGCTCCCTCCCCCCCCCCTCTCTGATAAATAAATAAAATCTTTAAAAAAAAAAAAAAAAATAAGCAAAGGCAACTTACATACGAGGTTTGTCTTAGGTGGCAAAAAGGCAAGTGGAACTCCCCTTTACCTGCCTGCCACATCCTAAAAGTTTTTTTTTTTTTTTCAAAGATCTTATTTATTTATTTGACAGACAGAGATCACAGGTAGGCAGAGAGGCAAGCAGAGAGAGAGGAGGAAGCAGGCTCCCTGCTGAGCAGAGAGCCTGATGTGGGACTCCATCCCAGGACCCTGGGATCATGACCTGAGCCAAAGGCAGAGGCTTTAACCCACTGAGCCACCCAGGCACCCCCACATCCTAAAAGTTTATAAAGAGGCCTTAACTGGGTTTAGTCCCGTATACTGTGCAGGTGTTTTCAATACCACATCATTACCTCAAGCTATGTCCTCAAAGCAGAATCTGGGAGCAGGAAAAGAAAGCAAGAACCCACATTCCAAGGGCAGGAGAAGGACTGAGGAGACTGGGTGCAGCTCACGGGTCAATCAGCTGTCACATCTCTTCAGTGACCTCTCCCAATACCAGTATATTTGAGAGCCTGCCAGGAGCAAGGAAAGATGAGATTTAGTGGTTCCAGGGCAGCAACAAGGGGGAGCATGTCAAGAAATCTGGAAAATAACAGCAATTGTAGGGGAGAAGCAGAATTCATAGGGCTTCTCATTACTGCATAATACAAACTAGCTGGATCTCATTAAACTTTGATTTTTGATTCAACAGTTCTGGAGATAGGGCCCGAGATTTTGCATTTCTTACAAGCTCCAGATAATACAATGCTTGCTGGTTCACAGATCTTTTTTTTTTTAAGATTTTATTTATTTATTTGACAGAGAGAGAGAGAGATCACAAGTAGGCAGAGAGGGGGGGGGGGGAGCAGGCCGCCTGCTGAGCAGAGAGCCCGATGTGGAGCTCTATCCCAGGACCCTGAGACCATGACCAGAGGCTTAACCCACTGAGCCACCCAGGCACTCCCACAGCTCACTTTTTAAGTAGAAAGAGGGCAGGACATCAGAGGATACTTTAAGTAGTAGCATCATCTGCCACTGTCTCTAGGGTATCAAAGGCAGAGCTGAGGAAAACAGAAAGCTATTTAAGTACATTCAAGAGATCACAATGATTTGGACTAGAATGGCTATGGAGGAGGTTACCAGAATGGTTGAATTTTTTTATATATCTTAGAAATGAAGCCAAAAGGACTTTTGCTGACAAACTAAATTTGTTGTGTGGCTGTAAGAAAGTGGTCAAGGAAGACTCCAAGGATTTGGTCCCAGCACAAGAAGTATTATATGAATCTATAGTTCATCAGGAAAAAGGGCCAAAGTTGAGATAAAAATTCAGAGGCAGCAAAGATAGAGATGACACCTCATGCCACAAGAAGAGGTGAGATAATGGAGTGTAGAGGCATGGCCTGCCATGAGCAGGATGTACACTGAAGTTTAGAAGTTAGGAGATAAGGTAGAACAAATATATACCAGTGAGGTATGAGCATCAAGAGTGGCATCCTAGAAGTCATATCAATGATAGTTTTTCAAGTAAAAAGTGTTCAGTTTGTAGACTCTACCAAGTGGTTGAGTAAGATGGAGACTGAGAATGGTCCCTGGATGTAGCAAAGTCATGGCCACAAGTGATGTTGACAAGTGTTTTTTTGTTTGTTTGTTTGTTTGTTTTGTTTTCCTGGAATGACTATGAAAGCATGATTAAACTGAGTTTTAAAATGGAGAAAGGAGGGAGTGGAAATAGTGAGTTTCCTATAGAAATTCCACTCTTTAGTGGAGCTCTGGTATAAGGGAGAACAGAAAATAAAATACGGCTGGAATGGAAAGGAGGGTCCCAGGAAGAACTTTTTATGATGGGAATTATTATTACATGCTATGTGTTGATAGACATAACTTAGGAGAGAGAAAGATAATAGATAATTGCTGAGTTAGGTCCTTGAAGAGGTGAGAGAGTGGATCATTCAGAACACAAGTGGAGAGTGGCCTCAGAGTCAGTAACAGCTGGGAAGGCCAAGGATATGGCTTTAGATCTAGTTGAAGTAGGTAGATAGGGTGTGATCTTATGGATATTCTCATTGGTTCAGTGTTTTCAATAAAAGAAAAAGCAAGGTTATCAGCTAAGAGAGAAGAAAAAGTGCTAGAGGTCTGAGAGAGAGGATAAGTGGTGACATAATCATCTCGGAGGATGGGAGAAAGCGGTTACTGGGGAAATGTTACCAGATTGGCAGGCAACACATAGGTCAGTTTTGTATTTCAAGGGAGAAAAGTCAACGTGATCTTGTCTTTTTTCCAGCCAGGCACATAAACTTTTCAAATGTAGACTGAGAATAAGCAGAGAGTTGGAGTGAAACAGGTTCCTGCCAGACAGATATGATGCAGAGAGAGAAAGACACAGGAGACAAGAGTATATGAAAAGAAAAATTAAAGTGATGGGATATGGAATCTAATCATGTAAGAAGGAGAGAGAAAACATAAAAAACTGAGAGATCATGTAAAAGTGACCATTTGGATTGCACATCTCCGTGAATACAGTCACAGAGGTTTTGAAATTTAGATAACAGAGAAAGCTGAGTGAGGAGACTAAAATCAGAAAGAAGGGTTGAAACTCATATTATGAAGGTTGTGCAGTTATCACATTAACGTGTCCCAGGATTTTCTATGAGAGAGTGTGTGGCTTAAGTTCTGATGAAGATGCAACCATTGCACAAGAGGAGGTTAAGGAACTGAAAGGCGAAGTTATTGGAGGGATCATTTATATGAACCCCGACACTTAGGACTAGCTGTAGAAAACTCTTCTGTTTGGTTGAGAATTTCCCAGTCTTAGCAGTGAAAGTCTTGTCCAGGGTTGTAGAGATGTAAAGAAGAAGAAGAACTGGTTTAGAAACAGCAGCAAAGAGCAAGAAGGACACTTAATCTTTCCTTTGTCTGAGAGCACTTCACAGGAAGTAGTAACTTGAGGGGAAACCTCAATCAGAGCATGAAGGTCAAGTGAATATTCAGAGATGAGGATGACCATGGAAGGTGTTGGTAATTTGATGAGGATTGACCATGAGCATGAAGCAGAATAATTTAACAAGATGGGGCTAGAAATGTGGATAAAGACAATCAAGGAAAACCAAAAATTAAGGAGTTATGTTTTAAAGCAGTGTAAGGGAATATGAAATAAAATTCAAAATCAATCATTTAAAAAAAGTTTAAAAAATTAAAGTCAATTGTTATAGAGGATTTGGGAAAATAATTAAAGAGGTGCCATTTAAAAATGACCATAGACACAGGAGATTATCCCACAGCAGAGTTCATTCTTAACTTAAAGAAAAAGGCATTATTTCTTAAACTATTGCCATCTTTAGGGGAAAAAGATGAAAAGCTCTTTAATTTCCCTTACTATTAAATCTGATAACTTGAGTCCAAAAAATTTAAACTAATATTATATCTATAGACATAGAGGAATTAAGCAATTAATTTTCTTTCCTTCTAAGAGGGTCATGTGTTTGGGAGGTAGTAATACAAAATGTGTTTATCTTCAAACATGTTTATCATGAAAGGGGTAGGTAAGTAAATAATTCAACACAAAATGCACATGTGCATTCCAGGTTTACATGTTAATACATACTCGAAGGACACTTGCCTTACTTTTTCATTTTGGTTTATCTTTCCTTCTATTTCTCAAAATAAATTCAAGGTTTTCTTATGTTCAGGCATTCAAGACCATACATTTTCTGAATATAAGTTAATACCTGTAAGTTTCATGTGATGTGTTCTTCTAATTCTTGCTTTCTAATTGGTATATCCACAAACGACTTTTATTTTCTCCAAGAGTTATTTAGGAGAATGTGTCTTAAGACCCAGAGAGGTAAGTCGTTTTTCAGCTCTCTTTTTTTTATTCTGAGTAGAAAAAAAACCAACCAAACAAACAAAAACAACCTAAAAATACAGTAGTCTTTCAAAATGTTTAGAATCATGGCTGATTTTGTAAATATTCCCATCTATATAACAAAACATGAATATGTTCTTTCAAAGGCATAATCTCTGCTGATTGAATTATTCTAAACTACAGTTCCTACTTACTTTTGGTTTATGATATGTCTAGTTTTCAAAGAGCTATATTAAAATCTCCCATTATAGCTATATTTTTACATTTTCTGTGAACCTCTAGTGAAAGTTTTTTTTTTTAATTTCGTTGCCATACAGTTGTTGCATATGATATACTGTTTTATCTTTGTAAACTCTGTATTTATTTAAAATATCTTTCCTGTTTAGGGCTTTTAGCCTTAAAATCTTCCTTAGCTAATATTGATATTATCAGTGTTAACTCTCCTTATATTATTTTATTTTTCATATTTTATTACTTTGTCTTTAGGGTATTTCCTATAAGCAGGATATACCTAGGTATATTTTTTAACCCAGGTGACTACTCCTGTTTTCAAATGAAATAGATGAGCCTAGTCCCATCCATCTTAACAAGAGCAGCATGCTCTCCTTTCAAGGGCAGCTATCTGGAGTGAGGCAGAATCTAGAGTATTAGTGTCCTATTTCTGTAAGAAATTACCACAAACTTGATGACTTTTAAAAAACAAACAAACACATGTTTATTATCTTAGAGTTCTGTTTGTTAAAAGCCTGACACAGACTTCAAAGTCCAAAATCAAGGTGTCAGTGGTGTTGTATTCCTTTCTGGAGGCTCTACAGAAGAATCTGATTCCTTACTTACATTCCAGTTTCTACAGGACTCTGACATTCCTTGGCTCATGACCCCTTACTTCTTCAAAGCCAGCAATGTTGCATATTTCTAGCCATTTGTCTGTGTAAGGGCCTGCTTAGCCAGAGTGAGTCATTTTGTTGTTTATGCAGTAAACTTAGATTAACCCTGCTCCTCCACCCCCTGAGAAACTTACTTAGAAACAAGTCTGGGAAACCAGTAAAATATGACTGACCAGCCCCATAACAGAGTCCATATACCAGGATATGTCAGGTCAGGGGGAGGTAACAGAGCCCAGAATAAAAGGATGAGTCAAGCCAGGTGGAAACATCCAATCAGGAAAGCACCTCTCTAACCACCCAAGAATGTGGGCCCTGCCTTTTGCGTGCCAATTCTGACCAGAGTGATAGGCTAGTTCAAATAGCTACTATAGGGTGAATTATAATTCAGTTGGCCACCTGTGTGTGGCCAGGCTCAACCACATGGCCTTTACTTTATAAAAGTTAGTCTGTGAGGCTGGGAGGGGTTGCCTCTCTGCAAGACACGGCCCTAGCCAGTCAGTTTGATACTCGATGCTTGGCACGAAATAAAGCTTTGCTTGACCTTCACTTTGTATCAGTCTCACTCCTTTGACCAGGGACCCAACATTGGGGGCTCTTCTGCAATCAAATGACGAGAACTAAGCCAGCATCAGAATTTCTGGGAAAAGCCTCTGGAGGTAAGACCACAAGGCCCATTCTTTGAGTTCCTGTCTGTCTGTCTAGTTGCAGAGCTCCAGGGTAAAGCCCACTGGAGAGAAGCTAGATGCAGCACTGCTCTCCAGGGCTGGAGTGGATGCAGGGACGCCTCATCCCTCCAGGGGGAGGGAATCCCCAGGGGGTATGGGCCCTTCCAGGTGGTCAGGGGACCTGCTGGGGGTGCGAATCCCCCCAGGCAGTCAGGGGACCAAGAAAATCCTCACCAGCAGGTGTTTGCAGGGAACTGAGAAAATCCCCACCAGCCGCTGTGATTGTCTTTGTCTTATCTTTTATTGTCTGTTGTGTTTAAAGAAATGGGGCAAACAGAGAGTAAGGGGACTCTGACTTTTATCTCTCTGTTCCTCCTAATAGATGTGGGGCTTCTCCCTTACTCATTTCTTGTGTTAATGACTATAACTGGAGACAATTGTGGTTAGTCTAACTCAAGACAGAGACTTTAAGGAACATTCCCAAGCAGCTGCCAAAAACACCTTTGTTCAGGGAAAGTCCTTGCCTTCTCTGGCCCGATGTGGACTGCCTAGCCCCTCCCCCTTGCTGGCGGGAAAGCATGGCATCTGCTCCTCTCTTGGAGCTGATGAGCTCTAAAACTGGGAACCCTTTCTCTGCCTTCTAGCAGCACTTTGTTCTTCTGTCTCCCCCTTCTGTTTCTGCACCAACTTGGGTGTGACCTGCATAACTGGCCTCTAGACCATCCTCGGTGCTTCCTGCACCATGGCTCCTTCTCTCCTCACTGTCGGGAAACAAGAAGAGCACCTCCTGGACCTTACATCTCCCACTCCGGATCTTCCCACCCATGTCTCAGGTAAACATTTGAAGTGGAGTGGGCCCAGGTGGAATGTAAATCAGTATTTGATCTAAATTAAGTTTGTTGGTTTAATTAAGATAAACATGTTTTTGAAGTTACAGCAGTAAATGTGAAACTTCAAAGTTTACTTAAGGTCAAATAAGCTTGTGTTATTTGTGTTGAAATCTATTAGCAAAGAGATGACTGAACTGGTGGTTAATTGTCTCAAAGTTTTAATGGGTAATTGTTAAAGTAGCTTTCAAAGTCTTTGGTAACCTAAAACTTTAAAGTTTTGGTTGGATGACAAATGGAATTAAATTATGGACATCTAGGTCTTAACCAAAAAGGATAAAATGCTAATTCATTAATTACTGGATGTAGGTTTGTGCTTTTGACTTGTTACTGCAAAGAAACTAAGAATATTTAAATCTATTGGTAAACATGTTTTATGCTTAACTGATTGATAAATTTGCCATCTAAAGAATTCTGTTGTAACAGCTCACAATTGGTTTATATTTAGTCTTCACCAGAGATTAAGGTGTTTCTAAGAGTAAAAAATTCTTCTAAGTGTAACTAATACTGATGGAATTAAGGGAAACAACTCTGTATGTAGGAAGTAGGAGATATGTAAGAAAGAGATAAGGAATGGGAATACATTTTGTTAAAAGTAAGAGAAGGTAATTTTGTCCTAAATGAAATAGTTGTTTGGAAGAAAATGACTTGGGACAAAACCTGAATGTAAAGGAAAATTATAGAAGGTTTGTGAAGGAAAATCTTCAGGAGAAAAATAAAATTTTAGATATGGTCAGGATGGACTAAGAAAAAAAAAGAGAGAGAGAGAAAAAAAGACCAGATGCCTGATCCTGTTTGAATAAGAAAAGAAAGAAAAACAGCCCCCAAGATGATTTAGCACTCTCCTGACATACCTCCACATAGATTATAGTTCCAAGTGAAAGGGCCATTTGGCCTTGAGAGATTGGGAAAGCGCCCTGGCCTTGAGAGACTGCAAAAACACCCTGTTACCATCCTCCATTGCCTGTACCCATAGAAACTCACTCTTAACCCTGTCGGGTACTCAGTCTTTGGGAATGAGCCCACTGAGTCCGCTAGCATTAATAAAGCTGTGTTCTCCCATCTCTCTGTGTGCCATTTGGGTTTTCTTGGTCACCTCAGATTTTCCACAACATTTGATTCCCTGACCAGGAATCCCAACTGGGCTGGCCCTTTGTGCCACCAGTGTGAGACAGGAGACAGGCCGTGGAGGGCAAATGGAGCACCTGCCCTAGGGTTTAGGTATGCCTCGCTGATTTCAGCGGACCCAAGTCTGGGCCCTCCTGGACAGCTGCGGCTCACCTCCACCCTGCTGAACCAATAATAGAAGGCCAGGGACAATTGACTGAATCCGCCCGTGGACCAGGAAAGCCCCAGGGCCACTGTCTGAGCCAAACCCATTCATAAAGAATGGAGGGGGAGACTGATCACCTCCCATTAGCCAAGGATACCCGGGGGGTGGGGTGTCTGACCTGTTTGAATCTGAAGAGTGCCTGTGTGAATCTGTCTGTATGGCTCCACCGCTTCAGCTACAGAGTCTGAGTGGGCTGCACCCTGAGTCTCGCGGGACATCATAGGGCATAACGGTCATCTACTCCATGGAGTAGTCTGGTTCGGGTCTTATATGCACAGACCTTAGCTAAGACGCTCCTAAGTTGCTGCGAGGGACATGAGCAGGACAGTATCTGTAAGATCCCCCTCCCTTCTGCCTGCGACATCATTCACAATGGGAGGGAAACCCAGTAAACTCACTATTTTAAGACTGCATGCTTAAGAATTTAAAAAAAGGAAAGACACTGGTATAGAAATGCTGGTTTTCTCTCTGTTTAAAAGGGCAAAGTTTTCTTAGGTTAATTGGTCTGTTATGGTTTTCTCTTTGCCTGCCCAGAAAACCCAGTTTCTATGTTTTGTTTTATCAGGCGTTTAACATCCCTAATTATGTTTAGGCATGTGTTTTAAAACTTTCTAAGCTTTTAGCAATTGTTGACAAGATTTAAATTGTAAATGAGATCTCTTTGACTCATAAGGCTTTTCCTTGGTATACTACGTTACTCAGTAAGTACTGCTAGCCCAATAATATACTTTGGGTTACATTTGGGTAAGTGCTGTAACTACTCTAAGGGTTCTATACATTTCCTAAAGTTTTAATGTTTTGATAGGGTCATCACCTGGTAATTTAACCATATCTACTCTGAGTTCTTGTCAGTAATTGTTTTAATTCTCTTGTAAAATGAATTCCACCTTAAAGAAAATTCATATGGGAAACTTTCAGGACAAATACATCTTTGATATGTTGAAATTCTGGAACTGAAATGGGTAAAAATTTCCAGAAGTAGAAACTGCATTCGGACTAAGCCAAAATTAGTAACATGGGACTAGATAAACTAAAAGATTGTAATGTTGTGTCTCTTAATGTTTTGTCTTATTTGAAACATTACTAGTTCTGTAATGTTTACTCTTCCAGACTAGGGAAACTTTTTCTTAAGTTATCCGTAACTTACAGAGATGTAAAAGTTTTCATTTGTAAACAAATCAAGGCATTCAACTTTTCTATCTAAACCCTCTGAAACTCAAAAGTTCTCAGCAAATATTCTTTCTTCCATGGCAATCAGTCATTTGCATAAGCTCAATAAAAATCTGTTCTCCTTGTAAAAGGACATCATTGGAAACACTGGTTATTTTACCAAGGCTTTGACTGGAAGTCATATTTGAAAAAGACTCAGATATGACCAGACAGCTTAAAGGAACTAAGGTTGACTTTATAAAACCTGGAGCCCTAAAGCCCTTTGGAACTGTTGGCCTGATACCTTGCTTACAGGGTTCCCAGCAGCCTCACCAGGTGAGTAAAGGATGTCACTTCCTGGCAGGTGCAGGGACCTCAGGATTCTTTGGGTACTTCAGGAAGAGGAATTCACCCAAATCTGACAGGTATTGCAGCATGTCTGATGGCAAGTATGTGCCTTGGCTTCTGGCCTGGGAGGCTACTAAAAGTTCAACCTAGAGATTCCTTATAAAAAGTTCCAGCAAAGCAGATTATAAAAGATCTATATGATCACTCACTCTTCTTACTGAGCTTATGTAAATAATTAGGCCAAGTTTGTTAAAACTGGACTTGTTTTTCAAATGAATTAGTCCTGATTTGGCTATCTCTGGAAATGAGGGTTATTTTAGAGAGAAAAAATATGCTTTAGTAACACACCTTTATGGATGTTAAATTCTAGATTTGGTTGTCTTTAAATGTCTGTTGACCTAAACTAGACAACTTGAGATAAACTTCAGAGAAGTTGTATGATAGCTTGTATAGACAATCATGCCTTGCCAGTCAGTCAGCCCCAGATATAAGGAGGGATCTTCAGAAAATTGAAGGATTTTAAGGGAAAAACATGACTGAGTTAGTGGGAATAGCAGAAATAGCCTCTGAGGACTATGAGTCATACTTGTGAGGGACAAGAGCTCTCTTACAGACTCTGTAGGAAAAAGTTATCGGGTGTCAGCAAAACAAACAAACAAACAAAAAGCACAGCTTTTTCAGAGCCACGCCACTTATTTGGCTTTGACCTCCATGACGGAGTGCATTCACTGTCTAAGTCCAGGAAACAGGTGATCACCCGATACCCCCACCCCATCATGCCCCAACAAGTGAGACAGTTTCTTGGGACAGTGGGCCACTACAGGCCATGGGCTCTAACTAGAAACTACATTGTACCTACAGAGCCCAGAGCTCCGGACAAGTAGAGAAAATGAACTGGACTCTTAAAAAGACCTTGACAGAGCTAATTCTGGAGACTGGCGGTGGATGGGTGGATCTCCTTCCTTTCACCCTCCTCAGGGCATGATGTACATCCTACTTAAACAAAGTGACCCCATTTGAAATAATGTTTGGGAAACACCCCACCTGCTCTGCCCTCGGTAGTTGCCCTACCAAAAATGACTGATCAGTCTGTACTCCAGTCACTGCAGGCATTGCAGTCTGTCTAACCCATGCAGGGATCCGAACTGCCCACACTGAGATGGAGACAGAGGTGGAACCACATCCTTACCAACCCGGGGACTTGGTTTGGATGTGCTGCTGCCAAGTGGAAAACTTGGAGCCTCACTGGAAGGGACCATTTACTGTCATCCTGACCACCCCCATGGCAGTAAAAGTAGAAGGCATCAAGGCCTGGATTCACGTGGGTCACGTCAAACGAGCTGAGGACAAGGACACCCCCCAGAGATGGAAGCCGTTGCCAATGGACCCCGCCGATTGTGGACTAAAGCTAAGACTCAAAAGACTATAAGTTCATTGTTGCTCCTATTGTTACCTGTTGTGTAAGAGCTGAGTCACCTCATAAGACAGAAAAGTATAGGTGAAAAATTAGATGAATGGAATTGGGAGAAGTGGAAAAGGTTATACAAAGCGGTGAATGGCCAACTCATCAGCCAACTGTGCAATTTAATGTAACCTTATGCCAACTGGCACCCATTAATCCCTGTTTAGATGTCTTACAGTTTTACATGTGCCCTAACACTGGGCTTCCCCAATGCGGTGGGGGGAAGGGCCTGGGGGCTCACCAGAGTACTATTGTGCACAATAGGGATACTATAAAAATCTGTTCAACTGGTCTCCATGGATGACTTCCCAATTATCAGCAATTGCAGGCCCCCTGGTTTTAGGATTACTAATGTTACTTTTTGGCCCCTGCATTATAAACGCCGTAACGTCATTGTACAAAATTAGAGTGATAAAAATGTTATCATACTTGCTCAATATAACCCCTTACAACAGAAGAACATAGAACTGGTTGAAAAGTCAAGGATTTGACTAATATCCAAAGAAAAGGGGGGAATGTAATTTTGTTGTTTATGCAGTAAACTTAGATTAACCCTGCTCCTCCACCCCCCGAGGAACTTACTTAGAAACAAGTCTGGGGGGCGCCTGGGTGGCTCAGTGGGTTAGGCCGCTGCCTTCGGCTCAGGTCATGATCTCAGGGTCCTGGGATCGAGTCCCGCATCGGGCTCTCTGCTCAGCAGGGAGCCTGTTCCCTCTCTCTCTCTCTCTGCCTGCCTCTCCATCTACTTGTGATTTCTCTCTGTCAAATGAATAAATAAAATCTTTAAAAAAAAAAAAAAAAAAAGAAACAAGTCTGGGAAGCCAATAAAATATGACTGCCCAGCCCCTGATAACAGAGCCCATATACCAGGATGTGTCAAGACAGGGGAAGGTAACAGAGCCCAGAATACAAGGATGAGTCAAACCAGGTGGAGACATCCAATCAGGAAAGCACCTCCCTAACCACCCAAGAATGTGGGCCCTGCCTTTTGCGTGCCAATTCTGACCAGAGTGATAGGCTAGTTCAAATAACTACTATAGGGTGAATTGTAATTCAGTTGGCCACCTGTGTGTGGCCAGGCTCAACTATATGGCCTTTACTCTATAAAAGTTAGTCTGTGAGGCTGGAAGGGGTTGCCTCTTTGCAAGACACGGCCCTGGCCAGTCAGTTTGATTCTCGATGCTTGGCGTGAAATAAAGCTTTGCTTGACCTTTGCTTTGTATCAGTCTCGCTCTTTTGACCATGGACCCAACAGTGTGTATTTAAACTTCCCACTGATCATACCTGGGAAAGTTTTGTGGGAAGGAATTCATATGCTTAGATTGGGCCCACCCAGGTAATCTAGAATAATTTTCACACTTCAAGGTTTATAACTTAATCCCATTTGCAAATTCCTTTTTGCCATGAGACATTGCACATTCATAGATTCCAGGGATTAGGACACAGACATCTTTGAGGATCCATTGTTTTCCCCACCACATACTCCCCACCCCCATCAAATTCCTCGGGCTTGTCCTGATTGCAGTGTATCCCTTCTTTTTAATGATCATTATTTAGCATTCTCCTAATGTTAATTTAGATTTAACTATGCAAAATGCAGAACTATTCACTTATAACGAGTGGCTATCTTTTTACACTTCTCCTACCTTGAAATTCCTATTCTGATTCATTTATTATGTTTATTCTTGAGTGTTAGAGTATTAATGTGGCACAGTCTTTGAATTTACTATCAAATATCTTTCTTCCTAACCACGGGAGAATATCATGCCCAGAGAAGGGATTCCTAGGCTGGAGTCTTTTCTTCTCAACAGTCTGCAGGTTTTATTCTAGTATGTCTAATTTTATTGCTGCTACTGAGAAGTCTGATACAAAACTGTTTATCCTGGGGCACCTGAGCGGCTCAGTGGGTTAAAGCCTCTGCCTTCAGCTCGGGTTGTGATCTCAGGGTCCTGGGATGGAGCCCCACATAGGGCACTCTGCTCAGCAGGGAGCCTGCTTCCCACCCTCCACCCCGCCCACCCTCCGGCCTGCCTCTCTGCCTGCTTGTGATCTCTGTCAAATAAATAAATGAAATCTTTAAAAAAAAAAAACTGTTTATCCTTTGGAAGCAATTTTCATTCATATTGGAAACTTAGGAGTTTTTCTCTTATTCTTAAATGTTCAGAAATTTCACAAACATGTGTAGGAATTTGTGATCTTTTATTTTCAGTCATTCCTTTCTGGATCTCAATAAGCCTCTCTAGTCTGCAAATTCAAGAAATTCTTTAACTCAGGTAAATTTTCCTCTACTTTTCATTTCTTATAGTCTGTTGTCTATATATTACTTTTAGCTCTTCTGGAATTGCCACTGTGTGTAAGTTGGGTCTATTAGCTCTATCTTCAAGTTTTTCATGCGTTCCTGATTTTTTAATGCATTTTTATTTTTCCTCTTTATTTTGAAATATTTCTTCTGCTTAATCTTTTGACCTTCCATTTTGGGTTTCAGTAGTGAAAATTCTTTTCTTTAATTCATTTGGTAAATATGTTAAGTTGAAAGTCAGTCCTTTGAGGAACTCAATTGAATGTCCTTAAGGATTGTAGTTTTCCTTAGAGGTGTTTTCATATTGTGCTGTGCACACATCGGTTTATTTACCGTGGGACTCAGGGGCTCAGTACTTCTGGTACTCCTTGAGCAGCAGCTTCCCTCCCTGTGTGCTGTTGAGTGTATAGCAGTTTCATTGCTATGGGCTAATATGGAAAGTTGTCAGCTCTCTGTTGGGGCCAGGAAAAACACTCTGCTCCATTGTCTGTGAAAGTGTTAAGTCTACTAGTCTTGAGCTTCAGGGTAGAAAGAGCTCAGCCCACAAGGGAATTCCCAGGGAGTGCCTCTAAAAACAAGAATCTCATCATGACAAGAACAATCAAGCTGAATGGTACCACTGCTATTTTATTTTTGAGTCTATGAATCTCTATGAGACAATCTCAATCCAGAATCCCAATTTTCTCTTTCTAAAATGGAAACAAGTTTCCTGAGAGAAGGAAAATTATGTATGTGGAATGCAAAAATAAAGTTAAATTCCATGTAAAAAACATATGTAATTGATAGATTAATATGTTTCCATATCTTCCTCTTCTTCACAGATTAAAACTCAAGAAACATTTAATAATCTTCAGTTTGAGCCAGGTAAAGCTATGAACTTTCATATATATTCATTTATTTTATTTTCATAAAAAGACCCATGAGCAGGTATCATTCTTTAGGGTTAAAAATGTTGCTCAGAGAGATTAATAAGCTTTAACAAAATCCTGCAAAGTTGTAGAATCAGAATTCACACTCATATCTTTTGATTCCAGGTCCAATGTGGTTTCCACTATTCCAAAGATTTTCCATTATAATGCAACACTATGTCGTCAGGCTTTATGGAATGTCGACTCAAGAACTGTCCATTCTAACAGCATTTACAGGGAGGCCTGGTGGCTCAGTCAGTTAAGTGTCTGCCTTTGGCTGGGGTCATGATCCTGGGTACAGAGTCCTGCATCAGGCTCCTTGCTCAGCAAGAAGTCTGCTACTCTCTCTGCCTGCTCTGCTTGCCACTCCCCCTGCTTGAGCTTTCTCTCTCTCTCTCTCCCTCAAATAAAGAAATAAAAATATAAAAAAAAGAAAAATGAAAAGAAAGAAAGAAAAGAAAAAAATTCTAATAGCATTTATGTATCTTTTGCAAGTCATATTCTCTCTTATTTAATGACTCATGCTGTAAGTTCATTCTTGAATTTAGTTTATAGAAAAAGCTTCTCTATTGACAAATTTAAATGTTATCTTCTGTCAGAAAGTCAGTGCTTCATAACTCTCACATCTCTTTTCTTTACAGGAATTTTAATTCACCAAAATTAAGAACTAATCATGGTAATCAAATTATCCTGAGTACCTAGTAACACTGGATCCCTTTATGTCTGAAATTTAAAGGGCTGTCTTCTGTTTATAACTTTTTTCCTTGAAAGCATCATTTTGAACGATAATTTAGAATACATGAATGCAGCAAGTCCACAATGAATAAAAATGAGTTTCAACTTTGTGCATTTTTTTACAGATATTTTAAGGTATTCTAAGCCCAAAGAGTTAGAGAACAGTTGGGTTAGCCAAATAACCTGGGGCAATTTGGGACATGGATAAGGAGTAAGACAAAGAGATAGCTAAACTGATTTTCTTAAGAAATTAAAGAAAATAGGAACTTTGAGGAAAGATGGCAGAGTAGGAAGATCCTAAGTTCATCTCCTTTCACAGATACAACTAGATAATGCTCACGTCAGTGTAAATAAACCACAAAATGACCCAAAGGATTATAGACTGACTCTCCATAGCTATAAGTAGAGAAGAGGCCACATCAAAGAGTGTAGGAAGGACAGAGACAGGGTCAGGAACTAAAGGGACTTGTGGGACTGCCTGGGGAGGAAGGAATGCTACAGGCACAGAGAAGGGAGAGAAATAGATGCTCACATCAGAAACCTTAAGGAACCTGCATGGGGAAGATGAATCCCCATAATATCTGGCTTTTAAAAAACAAGAGATTAATTTTATGACTTCTTACAATCAGCAGGGTTTAACAATTAGAACTTTAAAAATCACGAGGCTGGGCTCTGGGAGACCCAGAATGATAGGAAATGGAGTCCCCAACCTTAAAAGGAAAGCTTCCAAATTCGTTCTACAAGGCCAGTGTTACCCTGATACCAAAACCAAATATATTACTACGAAAAAAAAAAAAGAACTAGGGGCAGTATCTCTCATGAACACAGATACAAAAACCCTCAACAAAATATTAGCAAACTGAATCCAAATGCAAATTTAAAAAAATCATTTACCATGATCAAGTGGGATTTATATTCCAGAAGTGGAAGTGTGGTTCAATATCTGTAATTCAATCAACATGATATATCACATCAATAAGAGAAAGGATAAAAATCCTGATTGTTTCTATAGATGTAGAAAAAGCATTTGACAAAGTACAACATTCATTCATGATAAAAATCCTCAACAAAGTAGGTTTAGAGTTAACATACTACAACAAAATAAAGGCCATATCTGAAAAACCCACAGCTAACATCATACTTGATGGTGAAAAACAGTTTTTCTGCTAAGATAAAAAATAAGACAAGGATGTCAATGCTCAACACTTATATTCAACATAGTACTACAAGTCTTAGCTGCAGCAATCAGACAAGAAAAAAAATACGCATTCAAATTGGTAAGAAAAAAATTCAACTTTCATTATTTGCAGATGACATGGTACTACATACAGAAAACCCTAAAAACTCCACCAAAAAAAAATCTACTGGCACTGATAAGTGAATCTGGTAAGGCTGCAGGATACAGGGGCACCTGGGTGGCTTAGTGGGTTAAGCCTCTATGGTCTCAGGGTCCTGGGATCGAGCCCCACATCAGGCTCTCTGTTTAGCAGGGAGGCTACTTCCCCCTCTCTCTCTGCCTGCCTCTCTGCCTACTAGTGATCGCTCTCTCTGTCAAATAAATAAACAAACGAAAATCTTAAAAAAAAAAAAGGCTGCAGGATACAAAATCAATATACAGAAATATGTTGCATTTTATACACTAATAATGTACAGAAATAGAAATTAAGAAAACAATCCCATTTATTATTGCACCAAAAGTAATAAAATACCTAGAAATAAACTTAATCAAGGAGGTGAAAGACCTATACTCTGAAAACTAGATAGCACTGATAAAAGAAACTGAAGATGACACAAAGGAATGGAAAGACATTCCATGCTCATAGATTGGATGAACAAAAATTGTTAACATGTCCATCTATAGATTTAATGCAATCTATAGATTTAATGCAATCCTTATGAAAATACTAACAGCATTTTTCATAGAACTAGAACAAATGATCCTAGAATTTGTATGGAACCACAAAAAAACCTGAATAGCCAAAACAATCTTAAAAAAGAGGAACAAAACTGGAAGTATCACAATCCCAGAGATGAAAATATACTACAAAGCTGCAGTAACCAAAATAGTGGTATGGGAGCAAAAATGGACATATAGATCAAAAGAACAGAAGGAAATACCCCAGAAATAAATCTGAGTTTAGTGGTCAATTAATCTTTGACAAAGGAGCCAAGAATATGCAATGAGAAAAAAAGAGTCTCTTCAACAAATGGTGTTGGGAAAACTGGACAGCTACATGCAAAAGAATGAGATGGGACCACCTTCTCACACCATACATAAATATTAACACAAAATGGATTAAAGACCTAAATGTGAGACCTGAAACCATAAAAATCTTGGAAGACAGCATAGGCAGTAATTCCTCTAACATCAGCCATAGCAACAGTTTTTAGATATGTCTCCTGAGGCAAGGGAAACAAAAGCAAAAATTAACTATTGGGACTACATCAAAATAAAAAGGTGCAAAGAAAGGAAACAATCAACCTCCTAACTGTAAGAAGATGTTTGCAAAGGACTTATCTAATAAATAGTTAGTATCCAAAACATAAAAAGAACTTATATAACTCAACACCAAAAAGCAAAAAAATAAAAAATAAAAAAATAAAAAATGAGCAGAAAACACGAACAGACATTTCTCCAAAGAAGACATGCACATGCTTAACAGACACATGAAAAGATGCTCAACATCGCTCCTCATCTGGGAACTGCAAATCAAAACCACAATGAAATAACACCTCACACCTGTTAGAATGACTAAATTCAAAAACTCAAGAAACAACAAGGGTTGGTGAGAATGTGGAGAAAAAGGAACCTTCATGCATTATTGGTGGGAATGCAAACTGCTGCAGCCACTACAGAAGGTGATATAAAGGTTCCTCAAAAAATTAGAAATAGAACTACCTATGATCCAGGAATCTTAATACTGGGTATTTAGTCAAAGAATGTGAAAACCCTAATTTGAAAAGATATATGCACCCTTATGTTTATTGCAGCATTATTTACCATAGCCAAACTGAAAGTAGCCCAAATGTCCTTCAGTAGAAGAATGAATAAAGAAGAGGTTATATACATATCATGGTGTGTGTGTGTGTGTGTGTGTGTGTATATATATATATATACACACACATAAAATGAAATATTATTCAGCCATAAAAAAGAATGCAATCTTGCCATTTGCAACAATATGGATGGAGCTAGACAATATAATGCTATGTGAAATAAGTCAGTCAGAGAAAGATAAACAGCATATGACTTCACTCATATGTAGAATTTAAGAAACAAAACAATTAATAAAGGAAAAACAAGAGATAAGCCAAAAAACAGAGTCCTAACTATAGAGAACAAACTGATGGTTACCAGAGGGGAAGTGGATGGAGGGATACATGAAATAGGTGAAGGGAATTAAGAGTACACTGGTCGTGATGAGTAGTGAGTAATGTACAGAATTTTTGAATCATTATATTGTACACCCAAAACTAACACTGTATGTTAACTATACTAGAATTAAAATTTAACAAAAAAGTAAGGAAAATGTGGAAGGACTGGAAATAAGTCAAAGAAAAAGACAAGGAAGAGACTGAATGTGAGGGAAATCAGTATGGCAAACCCTGGGAATGTAGACCTTAGATAGAACGGATGGCCAGCAAAAATCTGTTAGGGAACCTCACACACATGTCCAGTCTAATAACCCTTGATGCAAAGCTTAGGAACTGACACAGGGTGTGCACTCTCCAGTTGACCTCTTTTAACTTCTCCTCAGATGCTGTCCTTATATACCCTTGGCCTTTTTACTACTGGAATCCTATCAAGACAGCTATAGCCCAGCTACCATCCACAGCATCCACCAAGAATATGGCAACTCATGCCTCACTGCCTCTGCTCCCTCTTGCCTTCTCTTTTATCCCTGCAAACACAGGCTGTTCTTTCTTCTAGTTTACCTTGAGGCTTTTCCAAACACAAAGCAAGTAGCCATTAACATATACCTCCAACTTCAGATGATGGCTTGTTCAGCTCCCCCAAGAACTCTCTTACGGTATTTTGTTGGTCCTCAAGACCCACAATTCTACAGTTCTGATGATTTCCATCTAGAGAATAAAATCCCTCTCTGTATACAGCCCCAACTTTAACTGAAAATTTGGCTAAGGCCCTTTTCTTTCTTCAAGTAGAGGACAGGAGTGGTCCATAGTGAAGGAAGGAGAGAATCCAATCATTCCCTCTGTTATTTTACAACTAATTCTTCAATTCCTGTTTTGAATTGGCAGGAATGTTTCATAAGGATTCATGGTCACAGAATAGTTCTTCTCCCTTTAAGTATATTCAGCATGGATGTCTCAGCACTTCTCATTAGACTTTGGGGGGAAACGATCACCCACTGTCTTCACAAGCCCCATTTATCAAACTGTTTCCTTGAGAACAGACTCTGAGACTCTGAGACTTGCCTATAGGAGGGTATCATAGAGTGTATTGCAGATCTACACCTGTGAGGGTTGAGTGAAGCTAGACTGGACACAGGGAGATGTTAAACTGTGAAAAAGCTGCAACAAAACTCACCCAGTCCTAAAGGGAGCACTGGGGAGGGCACTTTAGGGTTGCCCCAGACTGGACCAAGGCTTTGAACACTGCAGGAAAGCGACACAGTTTTGGGGAAGGACGGGCAGTAGTGATGGAAGAATAAGTTACTAATCAGTTCAATACAGTCATGATCTTTTTGCCCATTTATCTTTGACTCACCTTTTTCAATGACAATTTGCCATGTCATTCCACATATTTTTTTACTGCAGAAAACAAAAAATTTATTTGCTCAAGTGAATGCCACACTGACTTCCTTAAACCTTAGAGTTACAAATGGAAAAGAAGTGGTCAAAGGTGACATCAAAGTCAGAAGAGATCATTAGTCAATGGCCATGTTTTCCAAATCATTAAGGATATCATTCAATCTAACAGACACAACCAAAGGGTACACTTCCCTTGACCATCACAGAAACTTTGAATTTATTACCTCTGCTTTTTCTAATTAGACCTCTGGAGACCTGAACAAATAACACAATCAATTGGAACTTGGAGTGGAAACTAGTTCTCAAAGGGCAGTATTGCATTTTCTGTCAAGGGCTACTCATTATTCCTAATTTAAAAATCTACACCCCATTTGCAATGTCTGCATTGGCATAGACTACACCAAAGAAATGAGCTTCACTGAAACTTAACTATTTTTCCCGACAGTACATCTAATACATATACACTTTAAAAGGTAATCTTACTCAAATGATTTCCAGTACTGGTACTTTATATTTAAATTGCAAGAATGCTTTCAAATCTATTATGTGATTTTGGGCAAATCACTTTCCTTCTCATTGTCTTACTTTTTTGTATTATAAGAGGCAGGGAGAGGCAGGAAAATTAATAACTATTCTATGAAAATCAGATTTGTTCTAAAGATGAAATGAGTTAAAACAAGCAATCAAACATTAAATTATTCAAATGTACAGTGATTTTCTCAAAGACAGCATTGTATGATATAGAAATTTTCAAACTGATTATGCATTGGGAGTATTTATAGTATTTATTATTATTATTATTATGTGTTAGTCACCATACTGTACATCATTAGTTTTTTATGTACTGGTCTATGATTCATTATTTGTGTATAATACCCAGTGCTCCAAGCAATACATGCATTCCTTAATACCCATCATCAGGCCCACCAAAGCCCCCCACCCCTCTCCCCTTTAAAACCCTCAGTTTGTTTCCCGGAGTCCATAGTCTCTCAAGTCTCTCATGGTTTTTCTCCTTCTCTGATTTATCACCCTTCATTTTTTCCTTGCTTCTCCTAATGTCCTCCATGCTATTCCAAAAATAAGTGAAACCATATGATAACTGACTTTCTCTGTTTGACTTATTTCACTTAGCATAATCTCCTCCAGTTCCATCCATGTTGATGCAAAAGTTGGGTATTCATCCTATAGTATTTATTTAAAATGAAATTACTGGGCAATATTACAAAAGATTCTGATTCAGTAGCTCTGGGATAGGGCCCCAGAAATCAGCATTTTTAACAAGTACCAAGAAAACTGAGATGGAAGTGGTTCAGAGTCACATACGCAAAAATACTTAGAGTAGCATAATTATGGTGACCATGTTCTCTTCCTCATTCTGCTGGTGACTAGCATATGGCCATCGCCAATGTCACTCAATGGTCTTCAGCCTCGGTCTTATCACATGTTCATCTGTGATTAAAAGGATATTATTTTAAAACAATGTATTAAGAAACAAAAAAGATATTCTTTATAAGATGCAAATTACTCTGTAAATAATCATTTGTAGAACTTTATGACCGCACTCCTAGAGAAAGGAAGTTTAGTGGGAATGAGCAGAGATGTGGTTAAAATGATACAGCTCTGCAAAGTTTAAGCGAAAGACAGACACTAAGGAAATATGCATGGTACTCTTCTTGTAAAGGTGAAAATGAATAGTGATGCAAAGAACTCAAGTCTGGTTCTTCTGAAACCCACTGACTCTCAGTGGTGTTCATTTTAATGACATTTTGGATCATACTATTACTATTTCTGGATAGGAGTTACAATTTTTAATAAGGATGCATCTTAACCATAAGTGACATAAAAAAAGAGTTTTTCCTCCAAGGCAATTTTCTAGTAGAATGTTCTTGATTTTAGGAAGTAGCAATAGCTCTATATCCACTAGAATATACACATGAATTAATTATGCTCAAGTGCGCAAAGTGGCTTCCGGCTTTGATTAAATCAATTCTACAGTATTCCTTTCTGTAACAATCAACAAAATCAAGGTGGTTACAATTCGGGCTCCCTTAACAGGTACTTAAAATGAAAAAGAGACATACTAACCTTGTGGAAAGTGTTAAGATTTCTCTTTCTTCACTCATCACCATCACGTGGCTGCAGGTGATGAACAGCTTTTCTTTACTTAGGCAGTCTTAATATTTATTAAGCACATTCTTCTATAGAAATCTCTATGGAATTCAACTTGGCTGGAAAGCGTGGTTATATATACATTCATGGCACACTCAGGAATAACTTAAAGCGCCACTAGATCTAACCTTGAGAAGTTCTGCAAGACTGCCAATTGCTGCTTGTAAACTGTACAGCTTGAAATAGGAAAAACATGTATTTTCCTGTCAGGAAGATGCAAAGCTTCAGTGAAACTCTTCCTGGGCTTATCCATCTCACTGCTGTTAAAAATAAGCTATTGATTTTCCTCACACCATACAATCTGTTGAAGAAAACTAGCAGAGGTACATGCCCAGTAAGAAGTAGGCTAAGGTTATTATGCTTGAAAAATGAGATGTTGGAAAAGTTTTGACAACATGTAGAACTAATTAGTAAGCACTGCTCAGAACGCAAAGCAAGCTACCAGTATATGAAACCTTTAAAGGTTTGTATCTCAAATCTCTTCTTAAGTTATTCTGTCATTAAGCCCAAACCTGGACTAGCATGCTAACTATTAATAGTGCCTCCTCTGCAAATAAATGACATCCTTGAAGACATATTCTTCCAGAAAACCACTGAAGACAATTGGATCATTTCAGGGGCACTAACGTATTACTCATTATAAGAAAACAGTATCATGAGACAGAAGAAAAATAAAGTAAATATAAAGTGACTTTGGGGCCTAAAAATATCACATTAAAAATTGGATCATTATCTTTCTCTTCACCCAAATCAGGAAAATCTCTATATATCAAAAATCCAAAGGTACCTTGAACAGTTATTTTACTGTGAGTTTGGAGACAGTGGGGGCACAAGGCAGCTCTTCTCTGTAGCCCATGATTAATTTGTTCTGTAAGGCAATGAAGGGTGGATTGCCCATTTGTATTTCCTGCTGTAGAGTAGTAGGGACACAGCAGCTTCACTAGCAAATCGAAACAGTGAACATCTGGAGTGGAAACACCTCAGGGGTGTCTGATGGCACTGCTCATCTCTGCCCTCTGTGGTAGTAATCATTATGTCAGTGAAGAAGAGGACAGAGTAGCCAAGAAATATTTCTCAAAGGCTCTTGGAATGATATGGATGACTCTTGGAATTAAGGTGATCTGTTAGGAATGGAGAACTGATTCTACTGTTGGAATTTTAATTTTCAGTTCCAGGCTGGTGTATCAGGCATCACATTCCTAGTGTATAACTTCAGTCTTCACTGGTACTTAGGTCCTCAGTCTTAGTACTATGTGGCTGCTAAATGAATAGGCTCTCATACTCTATCTCCTATGATGCTACTCTAATAATACTAATATAATGCTTTAAAGTGTTCAAAGCCAACTCCTCCAAGTGACTCAAGAGTGAGAATAAAGTTTGGGTTCTAGGGAAAGTTCAGAGAACCTAGAAGGACAGAGTCATGGACTTCCACTTTAATCCTTGGTTCTAAATCAGACTGAGAAATTCATTGCTTTCAAGCAAGCATCTCCAGCTCTCAGTATATGCTGATAATTTTACTTAGTTTCCCCCCACTATCCCAGAGTACCCTCAGGAACCCAAGAGAAGGAATAAAAAAATTCAATGATATACAAATCAGCATTGATGGAACCCTTTCTTCCAACATTGCATCAGGCCTGGCCCCTGCAAAACCTTAAAAAGTTCATTCTTGAAGAACCAGCAGAAGGAAACTGCAACCAACTTCAGAGCAGTCTCAAAAGGAGCCTCACTAGCTCTTATCCTTATTTTATAGAAGTGATATAATTATATATGCAAAAATAACCTTTCCTTAATGTTCATACATTACAACAAGTATCCAACAAAACATTTTTAAATTATCACATTAAAAAGAAAAATAAAAAACACACGTTTTCACTAATTGGAAGGGGGTAGTGAAAATTGTTACATACTATTTTTGTTCAAGGAAGAGGGGTACAGTATCCAAGCTTACAATTTTCTCCATATTCTCTTAGTATTTACCATCTTACAGATAAGAATATTAAAAATAAAAGCTACTTCACAACCAATAATGCTAAAACCAGGCTTCTATCCCCAGAATTATCTTCCTCATTTTGAGGGGGAGGGCCATTTTGGAATTCTAATCTGACTCCCACTCAAACTCTTTACCCTCAATGAATATGACTATCAAGCATTGAGTTGCTCTCCTCTGAAATTGCTATTGTTTTCATTTTTTGAACTAAACATCAGAATATCAATTGACCTTTCAGTTCTATGAATCTATAAATACATTCTTATTTGATAGCAAGGATTTCATCTTAGTCCAATCTATGTCTAGTGCTGACATTCTGATATGTCTGGAGTACTTTGGTATGGCCCTGACCCAAGTCTATTTTCACAGGGTCTGAGAAGCCTCCTGGGAAAGTGTTCATCTACAGGGAAGAAGGTAGCAGGTATGACACACTTACAACAAAAGCTTTATCACTGAAAGAGAATGAGAATTTTGAGTACAACATAGTGGCTGTCACGAAAATCCATCTCCAGCCTGAATGCATGTCCAGAAAGAGCGAAAATGATCTAAAAACCCAAAGAGCAGTTTCACATAAGAGCACCAGAAATGGTCTATAAGCAGCACTTCTTGGGGACCCCTCCAACAAATTATAACATGAAGGGAAGAGAAGAGTTCTACCTCCTGCCCATTTCCCTGCTATGGGCTTAAATGCTTTGGCAATGATGCCTGTGGGAGCAGTGGCAGAGCTTACTAGTACATTATGGTGCACAAAGGGATCTTTGGAACCTAATGCAGAAATAGTAGAATCCCAATGGGGCACAATTATTCACAAGAATACTTAAGACAGCCCTTTGAGTTTCCTAGAAATACTTGGTTGTGAATATTGCAGGACCTGGGGAACTTGAATCCATAAGTGGGTACAAGAACCAATGAAATTTATTTAAAGATTTTATTTATTTACTTATTTATTTAGTTAGTTAGTTAGTTAATTTGAGAGAGAGAGAGATTGCACATGTGCCTCTGGGAACAGGGTAGCCTGGGCAGAGGGGTCCGAGAGGCAGATTGGGAGGGAGAGGGACAAGCAGTCTGCACGCTGAGCCTGAGCACAGAGCCTGGCTCAGGGCTTGATCATGACCTGAGCTGAAAAATCAAGAGTAACTTGCCTAACAGACTGAGCCACCCAGGAGGCCCAAAATTTACTTATAACTTTTCTATTTGTTTTTATCATCATAAATAAGATATTATAACTTTATAAATAATAACTTCCTTCCAAGCTTGAGATGCCTTGAAAATGCAGACTAGATTTTACCCTGCTTCGGCTTCTGTCATTTGAGTATACAGGACTATGAAGAATGGAATGGGGATGAGAGAGGACCTTTAAGTAGGCAGCACATTCCTGTGCCACTGCTGGTCTGCAAACTCAGCAGCTTCCTGGGTGAAATCTGAAACTGGACCTGAACACAGAAGGCAAGGAGACCACAGAAAGAAGCAAGCCACTCCAGATTAGTAGCTTGCAGGTTCCATGAGCAACAGACTTCCCGTGGGTGGCCACAAAAGGAGTAGATCTCCACACCTGCCTGCCAAAATCTTAAAGTTTATACAGAGATGGTAACTGGGTTCTGTCATGTATTCAGTCCAGATGGTCTGAAAAACATCTTGTTTTCTCAAGGTTGTGTTCTTAAAAATGATTATGACTAAGAGAATGGTGGGCAGACTGTACGTTTCAAAGATGGAAAGATGAAAAGTCTCTGATTGCTTGTGTCCAAATCACAAGTCAACAGTTCATGTCTCCTAGATGACCACCTCTAACAAGATAAAGTCCTACCTAAGGTTATTTAATAACAATGTAGTTGTAATTGATGCAATTATATGCAGCTGCCTATATCCACTACTTGTCAATGCAATTCTAGAGTTCTATCACATCTGCCAGTTCCTATGCCTAGTTTTTATACTAGGGTTTTAGCCAATTGTAGAAATGAGAGTAAAATGTAAATATGACTGTAAAGCAATAGACAGAAGACTAATTCAAAATATTCCATCGAAAGATGGCGGAGAAGTAGCAAGCTGAGACTGATTCAGCTAGCCGGAAATCAGCTAGATAGCTTATCTAAAGATTGCAAACACCTGAAAATCCATCGGCAGATCGAAGAGAAGAAGAACAGCAATTCTGGAAACAGAAAAACAACCACTTTCTGAAAGGTAGGACCGGCGGAGAAGTGAATCCAAAGCGATGGGAAGATAGACCCCGGGGGGAGGGGCCGGCTCCCGGCAAGCAGCGGAGCAACCGCGCACAAAATCAGGACTTTTAAAAGTCTGTTCCGCTGAGGGACATCGCTCCAGAGGCTAAACCGGGGCGAAGCCCACGCGGGGTCAGCGTGGCCTCAGGTCCCGCAGGGTCACAGAAGGATCGGGGGTGTCTGAGTGTCGCAGAGCTTGCGGGTATTGGAACGGGAAAGCCGGCTACAGAGACAGAGCCGACAGTAAGCTCGCAGCTCGGTGTTACCTTGAACCGGTCGCAGGCTCGGTGAGCTCGGAGCGCGGCCGGAGATCAGGCAGACGGGAGTAACTGGGCGCTGTTCTCTGAGGGAGCACTGAGGAGTGGGGCCCTGGGCTCTCGGCTCCTCCAGGCCGGAGACCAGGAGGCCGCCATTTGTATTCCCGTCCTCCGGAACTCTACGGAAAGCGCTCAGGGAACAAAAGCTCCTGAAAGCAAACCTGAGCGGATTACTCACCCCGGCCCCGGGTAAGGGCGGTGTAATTCCGCCTGGGGCAAAGACACTTGAGAATCACTACAACAGGCCCCTCCCCCAGAAGATCAACAAGAAATCCAGCCGAGACCAAGTTCACCTACCAAGGAGTGCGGTTTCAATACCAAGGAGAGCAGCAGAATTCCAGAGGAGGAGAAAACCAAGCATGGAACTCATGGCTTTTTTCCTGTGATTTTTTTTAGTCTTGCAGTTAATTTAATTTTTTCTTTTTCATTTTTTTTTTTTTTTTATTCTCGCCTTCGGGTAAAATTTTTTTTTTTAACTGTTACCTTTTTCTTTTTTAACGATTTTTTACTAGTTTATCTAATATATATATTTTCTTTTTTACATTTTCTTAGGTGTTTTCTTTTTTTAAAAATTCTTTTCTTTTCTTTTTTTTTCTTTCTTTTTTCTTTTTTTTTTCTCTTTCTTCCTTTTTGAACCTCTTTTTATCCCCTTTCTCCCCACTCACGATTTTGGATCTCTTCTAATTTGGTTAAAGCATATTTTCCTGGGGTTGTTGCCACCCTTTTAGTATTTTACTTGCCCCTTCATTTACTCTTATCTGGACAAAATGACAAGACATAAAAATTCAACACAAAAAAAAGAACAAGAGGCAGTACCGAAGGCTAGGGATCTAATCAATACAGACATAGATAATATATCAGATCTAGAGTTCAGAATGACAATTCTCAAGGTTCTAGCCGGGCTCGAAAAAGGCATGGAAGATATTAGAGAAACCCTCTCGAGAGATATAAAAGCCCTTTCTGGAGAAATAAAAGAACTAAAATCGAACCAAGTTGAAATCAAAAAAGCTATTAATGAGGTGCAATCAAAAATGGAGGCTCTAACTGCTAGGATAAATGAGGCAGAAGAAAGAATTAGTGATATAGAAGACCAAATGACAGAGAATAAAGAAGCTGAGCAAAAGAGGGACAAACAGCTACTGGACCACAAGGGGAGAATTCGAGAGATAAGTGACACCATAAGACGAAACAACATTAGAATAATTGGGATTCCAGAAGAAGAAGAAAGAGAGAGGGGAGCAGAAGGTATACTGGAGAGAATTATTGGGGAGAATTTCCCCAATATGGCAAAGGTAATGAGCATCAAAATTCAGGAGGTTCAGAGAACGCCCCTCAAAATCAATAAGAATAGGCCCACACCCCGTCACCTAATAGTAAAATTTACAAGTCTCAGTGACAAAGAGAAAATCCTGAAAGCAGCCTGGGAAAAGAAGTCTGTAACATACAATGGTAAAAATATTAGATTGGCAGCTGACTTATCCACAGAGACCTGGCAGGCCAGAAAGAGCTGGCATGATATTTTCAGAGCACTAAACGAGAAAAACATGCAGCCAAGAATACTATATCCAGCTAGGATGTCATTGAAAATAGAAGGAGAGATTAAAAGGTTCCAGGACAAACAAAAACTGAAAGAATTTGCAAATACCAAACCAGCTCTACAGGAAATATTGAAAGGGGTCCTCTAAGCAAAGAGAGAGCCTACAAGTGGTAGATCAGAAAGGAACAGAGACCATATACAGTAACAGTCACCTTACAGGCAATACAATGGCACTAAATTCATATCTCTCAATAGTTACCCTGAATGTGAATGGGCTAAATGCCCCTGTCAAAAGACACAGGGTATCAGAATGGATAAAAAAACAAAACCCATCTATATGTTGCCTCCAAGAAACACATTTTAAGGCCGAAGACACCTCCAGATTTAAAGTGAGGGGGTGGAAAAGAATTTACCATGCTAATGGACATCAGAAGAAAGCAGGAGTGGCAATCCTTATATCAGATCAATTAGATTTTAAGCCAAAGACTATAATAAGAGATGAGGAAGGACACTATATCATACTCAAAGGGTCTGTCCAACAAGAAGATCTAACCATTTTAAATATCTATGCCCCCAACGTGGGAGCAGCCAACTATATAAACCAATTAATAACAAAATCAAAGAAACACATCAACAACAATACAATAATAGTAGGGGACTTTAACACTCCCCTCACTGAAATGGACAGGTCATCCAAGCAAAAGATCAGCAAGGAAATAAAGGCCTTAAACGACACACTGGACCAGATGGACATCACAGATATATTCAGAATATTTCATCCCAAAGCAACAGAATACACATTCTTCTCTAGTGCACATGGAACATTCTCCAGAATAGATCACATCCTCGGTCCTAAATCAGGACTCAACCGGTATCAAAAGATTGGGATCATTCCCTGCATATTTTCAGACCACAATGCTCTAAAGCTAGAACTCAACCACAAAAGGAAGTTTGGAAAGAACCCAAATACATGGAGACTAAACAGTATCCTTCTAAAGAATGAATGGGTCAACCGGGAAATTAAAGAAGAATTGAAAAAAATCATGGAAACAAATGATAATGAAAATACAACGGTTCAAAATCTGTGGGACACAACAAAGGCAGTCCTGAAAGGAAAATATATAGCGGTACAAGCCTTTCTCAAGAAACAAGAAAGGTCTCAGGTACACAACCTAACCCTACACCTAAAGGAGCTGGAGAAAAAACAAGAAAGAAACCCTAAACCCAGCAGGAGAAGAGAAATCATAAAGATCAGAGCAGAAATCAATGAAATAGAAACCAAAAAAACAATAGAACAAATCAACGAAACTAGGAGCTGGTTCTTTGAAAGAATTAATAAAATTGATAAACCCCTGGCCCGACTTATCAAAAAGAAAAGAGAAAGGACCCAAATAAATAAAATCATGAATGAAAGAGGAGAGATCACAACTAACACCAAAGAAATACAAACTATTATAAGAACATACTATGAGCAACTCTACGGCAATAAATTTGACAATCTGGAAGAAATGGATGCATTCCTAGAAACATATAAACTACCACAACTGAACCAGGAAGAAATAGAAAGCCTGAACAGACTCATAACCAGTAAGGAGATTGAAACAGTCATTAAAAATCTCCAAACAAACAAAAGCCCAGGGCCAGATGGCTTTCCGGGGGAATTCTACCAAACATTTAAAGAAGAACTAATTCCTATTCTCCTGAAACTGTTCCTAAAAATAGAAATGGAAGGAAAACTTCCAAACTCATTTTATGAGGCCAGCATCACCTTGATCCCAAAACCAGACAAGGATCCCACCAAAAAAGAGAGCTATAGACCGATATCCTTGATGAACACAGATGCGAAAATACTCAACAAAATACTAGCCAATAGGATTCAACAGTACATTAAAAAGATTATTCACCACGACCAAGTGGGATTTCTTCCAGGGCTGCAAGCTTGGTTCAACATCCGCAAATCAGTCAATGTGATACAACACATCAATAAAAGTAAGAACAAGAACCATATGATACTCTCAATAGATGCTGAAAAAGCATTTGACAAAGTACAGCATCCCTTCCTGATCAAAACTCTTCAAAGTGTAGGGATAGAGGGCACATACCTCAATATCATCAAAGCCATCTATGAAAAACCCACCGCAAATATCATTCTCAATGGAGAAAAACTGAAAGCTTTCCGCTAAGGTCAGGAACACGGCAGGGATGTCCATTATCACCACTGCTATTCAACATAGTACTAGAGGTCCTAGCCTCAGCAATCAGACAACAAAAGGAAATTAAAGGCATCCAAATCAGCAAAGAAGAAGGGAAATTATCACTCTTCGCAGATGATATGATACTATATGTGGAAAACCCAAAAGACTCCACTCCAAAACTGCTAGAACTTATACAGGAATTCAGTAAAGTGTCAGGATATAAAATCAATGCACAGAAATCAGTTGCATTTCTCTACACCAACAGCAAGACAGAAGAAAGAGATATTAAGGAGTCAATCCAATTTACAATTGCATCCAAAACCATAAGATACCTAGGAATAAACCTAACCAAAGAGACACAGAATCTATACTCAGAAAACTATAAAGTACTCATGAAAGAAATTGAGGAAGACACAAAGAAATGGAAAAATGTTCCATGCTCCTGGATTGGAAGAATAAATATTGTGAAAATGTCTATGCTACCTAAAGCAATCTACACATTTAATGCAATTCCTATCAAAGTACCATCCATCTTTTTCAAAGAAATGGAACAAATAATGCTAAAATTTATATGGAACTAGAAAAGACCTCGAATAGCCAAAGGGATATTGAAAAAGAAAGCCAACGTTGGTGGCATCACAATTCCAGACTTCAAGCTCTATTACAAAGCTGTCATCATCAAGACAGCATGGTACTGGCACAAAAACAGACACATAGATCAATGGAACAGAATAGAGAGCCCAGAAATAGACCCTCAAATCTATGGTCAACTAATCTTCAACAAAGCAGGAAAGAATGTCCAATGGAAAAAAGACAGCCTCTTCAATAAATGGTGCTGGGAAAATTGGACATCCACATGCAGAAAAATGGAGTTTTGGAGTGGAGTGTTTTGGGTATTCCACATATAGTATCATATCATCTGGACCATTTCCTTACACCACACACAAAAATAGACTCAAAATGGATGAAGGACCTCAATGTGTGAAAGGAATCCATCAAAATCCTTGAGGAGAACACGGGCAGCAACCTCTTTGACCTCTGCCGCAGCGACATCTTCCTAGGAACAACACAAAAGGCAAGGGAAGCAAGGGAAAAAATGAACTATTGGGATTTCATCAAGATCAAAAGCTTTTGCACAGCAAAGGAAACAGTTAACAAAATCAAAAGACAACTGACAGAATGGGAGAAGATATTTGCAAATGACATATCAGATAAAGGACTAGTGTCCAGAATCTATAAAGAACTTAGCAAACTCAACACCCAAAGAACACATAATCCAATCAAGAAATGGGCAGAGGACATGAACAGACATTTCTGCAAAGGAGACATCCAGATGGCCAACAGACACATGAAAAAGTTTTCCATATCACTCGGCATCAGGGAAATACAAATCAAAACCACAATGAGATATCACCTCACACCAATCAGAATGGCTAAAATCAACAAGTCAGGAAATGACAGATGCTGGCGAGGATGCGGAGAAAGGGGAACCCTCCTACACTGTTGGTGGGAATGCAAGCTGGTGCAGCCACTCTGGAAAACAGCATGGAGGTTCCTCAAAATGTTGAAAATAGAACTGCCCTATGACCCAGCAATTGCACTATTGGGTATTTACCCTAAAGATACAAATGTAGTGATCCAAAGGGGCACATGCACCCGAATGTTTATAGCAGCAATGTCCACAATAGCCAAACTATGGAAAGAACCTAGATGTCCATCAACAGATGAATGGATCAAGAAGATGTGGTATATATACACAATGGAATACTATGCAGCCATCAAAAGAAATGAAATCTTGCCATTTGCGACAACATGGATGGAGCTAGAGCGTATCATCCTTAGCGAAATAAGTCAAGCAGAGAAAGACAACTATCATATGATCTCCCTGATATGAGGAAGTGGTGATGCAACATGGGGGCTTAAGTGGGTAGGAGAAGAATCAATGAAACAAGATGGGATTGGGAGGGAGACAAACCATAAGTGACTCTTAATCTCACAAAACAAACTGAGGGTTGCTGGGGGGAGGGGGTTTGGGAGAACGGGGTGGGATTATGGACATTGGGGAGGGTATGTGCTTTGGTGAGTGCTGTGAAGTGTGTAAACCTGGTGATTCACAGACCTGTACCCCTGGGGATAAAAATATATGTTTATAAAAAAAAAATATTCCATCTCCTGCTAATCTATTACCAAGTAAATCAGTCGACATATTTATTTTTTATTGCTTCTCTAAGGGAAAATGATACAATCTTAGAATGTCTCTGGTATTTTTATATATGTTATGTATATATTTGTATAATATAGACATATATACAGTGTACATACATGAAAAATTATATATTTAGCTTATATGTACATATTTAAATATAGTTTATTTATATATACATACACATATATTTTAATAAGTATTTTAAATCATATGCTCCATTTTCTATATCAGCTCTTCAATAGCTAACTATATATGACGCCTCAGAAATCTTTCCCTGCAATATTTATTGTCAGGTTTTGGGGGTTTTTTTGTTGTTGTTGTTGTTTTTACTGAGTGAGCCACTTTTGTCCCAGGTTAATGGGAACTTATTGTCCTAATGATTATTTTTTAAATTCATAGATCTATCAAGTTAGGAAATGTTATCATTTTCAGAAAGGTTAAACGAAAAGATACAGAAATCATGTGATTATTAAAGGAAATGGCTTTGGGTATTTCAAAAATAAAATAATGCTTAGTTCTGGGCATTTACACAAGTACAAATGTAAAATTCTATTGGGCAAAGTGACCTTAGTTCACCATAGGTACATTAATCAAAATCACAAGTCAAAGTTTCATCTAGATTGTGTGACCCTTTCGTCCAAGTTCATGGGAAAAGCATTAGATAAGGACCCAGGTCATACAGGAGACATAAAAAGTAGTTTTGACCTAGTGCCAAAAATAAACATTTGCAGGCAAAATTAGACAGTGAGAGGACCATTTAAAATATTTTGAGTTTTTTGGATTAGGTTTCAGAGGGTTCTGTGTTTGGAGAGCATTACTGGTGAGCATTTAAGTTTATCTAACATAGAGATGCTGGTGTTCTCTTTGTCTCTGAAGATAGAGAACAGAGCATGGAATGGAGAGGGAAAGAGAGTATTTTCAGGCAGACCAGATTCTCCCATATGTTCATGTGGCATAATCATGACATATTTAATAACTATTTTGCTCTATAAGTTTTTGGCACATAAAATAGGTTAATATTGGCAAATGCATTGTAATACTAGCAAGTCCATGACTTAGCAACTATTGAACTGGAGTCTGATTATTTGCTTTTCTGAGACCTAGTTTCCCATCTGCAAAACGGAAAAAATAGTTATCTCCCAATATCTTTGAATTATGAGGATAAATGAGAAAATGTTTATTCAAGTTCTGTAAGAAGGCAAAATATTCTTGGTGAAAATTATTTAGCAAACATTTGATTAGTGTGTCCCCACACAAAAATAAAGGTCCAGGACCCATTGCAAAGTAGCAGTTAGGAAGGAAATGAGGAGAGGGAAGTAGACGGAAAGAGAGGAAAAAAGAAGGAAGGAAGCAAGAAAGGGAGGAAAGGAAAAAGAGTAAATCAGCTCATCTAGTAGGGCGGTTTATGAACATGTTTTGAATATGTTTTCTCTCAAAAACAAAAACAGATGAAGCGGAATTTAGTCAAGTTGGTTCTTATAAATAGGCATACTGCTATCCACTAATAAAGGCCCAATTTGAAAGCTGAAGCTAAATAAAACATAAGAAAATTCTGTTAATTCATTTGTCATTAGTTTAGAATTTTTAAAACAAGCAGAGGAAAAGCTAGTTTATAGTTTTATTTTAGTCTCTGTGAATAGATCATACTAAGAAAATTAATAATAAATACAAATAAGGTTCAGGTGGGAAAGAAGTTTAAACCTCTTGAGAATAAACTTTTCAAGATGCCCTCAGGCCCATTAGCAATATCATTTACATATAAATAATTGATGCCTAATTATGAATCATTTTTATCTGTTCAAAGGTAGGCCCCAAAGGGCTGCTGGTAAGCAGTGCTTTGTTTGACTAGTTCCAATTATTGTATTAATCAAAATTTAATTGGACAACCAAGCTCAGTTTCAATTACTTAATTAATTAACTAACATAAAAGAAAACCGACAGTAAAAACAGTACAATTTTACAATTAAGACTACTAATATCAGATTAGCTCTGTCAAGGAATGTAAAGTATCACGGTGTTAATGCAGTTGTTTTCATGTTTATTATTTACCTTCTATTGATTTCACTTACTTACATAACTTACTTTTATATTTTGGCCCTTCAATTCTCAAATCTTTCACATTTTGTGTGAAATCCTCCAACTTCCTGTTCTCTGTCAAATCACAAGAATTACCTGTTTGTCTTTAGTTTCCACATCCAAGCTCAAGGTGAGTATATTCAACCAGCTTATTCATGAATATTTGAACTTCAAGATGCACTGCTCTGGTCTAGTGATTTACAATGGAGAGACAGAGACATTGTGACTTCCTGATGATAGCCCTGGTATTCAGATAGAAGAACTCACATGAGGAATGTGATTTGTTTCCACAGCATTTTCCTAGCCTATTTAACTTTCCAATTCTCCTTCATACTTAGAAAATGTGCTTGGCCTACAATGTCGCTTTACTTGAGAGCATTAGGGATTCCTGGAAAGGATCTAGAGAGTATGTAAGGCAAGTAGATTTGAAAATTTTCAGTTCTTTCTTGGATTTTAATTAAAGCTTCTGATCTTTTAAAATGGTGGGAATAGTGTTGTGTTGTATCTGTGGCCTCGTTATCAACAGCTGCTAATTCATCTGAGCAGAAGTCTCACTGTGATATTTTGCTTTGGTCATGGAGGGAAGAGGGGTTAAGTAAGAGAAAGGGATTCTCATCCAGGTAGAGAAGAGAAGTGGTGGAGTGGAAACTGGGACTCAGAGTGACCTTCCATTGCAGTTTCTGGACCACCACTATCCCAACCAGTACAGCAGAAAACTCTGCTACCATAATGTCAACTCATTCTTGCCCCCTTCTCATATTCACTGCCCCAGCATATGGTCACTTCTTGTTGCCATGAAGCTCTAATTTGAGGACCCATTCCAAATGTGTCTGTGCAGTAGAACAAATAAAAAAAACTCTCAAGTGAGTGTTAGAAAGTTTGGGAAAGTTTTTAGAGGAAAAGTACATCATGCAGTTGCTGGGAGTGCACACCACACTAGGAGAACAGGCTTTCTTTTTCAATTTTTGCTGCCCCCTCCCAGCATCCTTTATCACACGTGATACAGCTCAGGGTTCTGATAAATGTTTGATGAAGTAATGCATAAATAATCTTAAAGTCACCACAGAAAGAAGCCTTGTCCCTAGGGTCAGATTTGCCAGGCCACAGCGTTCTATTTCTCTCTTTTGTCTGTTCACAAATCTTGTTGTCAAGGGGAGTCTCTGTGGAAACTGCTTGAGTTACCACATTGTTAGCTCTTACATTTTATCGCAACCAAGATGAGAACAGATTCACGGGGAATTAAGACTGACTTGCATGAAAGTTTAAATGTATTCTGTATCAGTCTGAAACTGAGAAGGCATTTGGCTGAACTCTGGAGGTATAGAATCTGATATTTCATTAACATTTCCTGGTAGCTTTCAAAATGTTACCCAGCACTAAGGCAACAACCCAGGATTCCTGCTATGGTTAATTTAAAATCTGCCAAAGCCAATGGTCACTCTTTTAAATTTAGAAAAAAAGCATTAAGTCAGTTCAACATTGTGATTTTCAAGACTTTAGCATCCAGTAATGATGAAGCAGGTAATTTGGACCAGCACTGAGGACTGTCACTGCAGGCAACTAGGAAATATGAACACAAGATAAAGCTTGAAGACTCGGAGAGATGACAAGCAATGAAGAATATAAGGCCAAGACTGGAGAGAGAAAGAGACTCCTCCCTTAATGGTTGGTTTTGCCCTGAGGACATTTGCTGATCCTGGTGAGGCAGCTAGAGACTAAACAGAATTTTCATAACCTTAAAGAGGTAGGGAGCTACAGATGGAGTTCGGTAAACCAACTGTGTGTTGGTCCTAACCCCAAAATGCTATACCTGAGGAGAAAGGATGACGTAGAAGTGTATCAGTCTCTCTCTGACTATAGTCTGATTTCAAATTATCCAGATCCCCCAGAAAATCTTAATATAAAATTGGATTAAAATGATCCCTGAATGCTGATGTTCCCAGGTACATGTAGAAGCAAATAAAAATTGTCCTGGAGGAATATATTATTGTTTTATGCTTCAAATTATTTCTAGAAGAGTTTTTTTAAACTAAAGTCATGCCAAGTCAGTGAAATAACAAAACCCACAAGGGAATAAGACATGACAAACTAACAGAAAAGAATAGAAAACAGGAACATCTACAGGCTCAGATGGTATATGGTAATTACCGAATACCTTGGATTTTTTTAAAAAGTAATTTAATATTAATTTCATTTCAACAGTCATTGAGTATACTCAATGTCTTGAGTATACTCAGTCATTGAGTATACTCAAACACTACTATAGAGAAATTGAAGAACATAAATACCAAGAGGACACAGTTCCTATTTTCGGAGAATTTACAGTGATTATACAAAATGTATATGCATTTTTTTCATCTTTTATTTAGTAAGTACCTTTGTGGAGGGACTATTAGTCCCTAAGGAATAAAAAAAAGGAAGAGAAAAAGAAAAAGGCCGTTTCTATTCCCATTAAGCTTCCATGCAAGTGTGGGAGAGAGACATTTGTCAAGGAGTGTCAATAATAAGTGTAAAACCAGCCTGTACTTCTCTAAAAAGAGAGACAAATACTGCTAAAGGTAAATATTAGAAATAGGGAGAACTGATTGAGGTGAGAGAGGAGGAAGCTCTCCTGAGAAAGTGATGATTGGGCTGTGGAAAAGGGCAGAATTTCACTGGTTTTATTTCTAAAACGACAACTTAAGTACATGTCTCCTTAACTTAAAACCTTTAGCAATTCTGCATCCACTATAAGGTCTGTGTAACAGGCTTCTTGAATGGACCGAATCAGACGGTACAACCGATTTTCGGTTCAGATACAGAAACCAATCCAGTCCAGTCTGAATTAGAACTTTAGCTTAGCGTCCAATTCACAGCAAGGGTGTCCTGCAATAAGGACGGGGATGGGGAACATTGTCATGTTCTTCTATTTTCCTGATTTCTCCTTATTCTGTTGCTTTATTTTAAGGTCTTGGACTAGTGAAAAGGGACAAAGAAGAAAAATGGAGAACAGTCATTTAATCAGATATGGGGATATATAATTTTTTGAACCACCAATAAGCATCTAAACGCTGGTTCTCTTGTGAAGCACATTTTTGTGGACTCTTTGGAGGTATCCCCACATTGTACTATTCGTGCAGTGGAATAAATATTCTCTGATGAGCCTGCTGTGAACCATTCCACACTCCTACCAACAGCTGTTGCTCCAGTAACAACCCACTGAGCCTTTTATTTTTTTAATTAACATATAATGTATTATTTGCTTCAGGGGTACAGGTCTGTGAATCATCAGTCTTACACAATAAAACACTCACCATAGCACATACCCTCTGTGTCTTATCCCTGTGGCAACCTGACCCTTGGTGGTCATCTGTGAGGCACACTTGGCCACAATGATGCTGAGAGTGGACACTGTCTTGATGGTCCCTTCACTCCCACTCTTGGTGCCTGCATAAGAAGCTCTGCCCAGCTTCTTACCTTAAGGATTCTCTGGTCAGGAAATATATACAGCCTCTAGGACTGTGTATGCTTCCCAAGGATTCTCTCCACAATGGCAGTTCCACTGGAAGGGTTAGCAAGTTTCTGTGGCTGAATGAGCGTCAATATAGGGTTGAAATGCTGGCCTCTTTGCTTTGTATATTCTCAGCCTCTCTGATGGTCTCTCATTCAGTCATTCTCTGTATCTCTGGGGAAGGAAGGAAGAAATGAAAAGTAGAGATCCTCTAAGTCTGAGATTCACCACCTCTATCAATTATCTCTTCAACAAAGTGAGTTCTTATACAAACCAGAAAGAGGGCTGGAGAAAAGAGAAGGCCTACTGTGGACTCATTTAATAAGATCTAAGATCTAATGAGGTTCTGTCACTCCTATTAAAAGTAATTGCCCTTAATTTGGGGGCATTAGACAAATTTAGAGAGAACAAGAATTGCATTCGACATCCAGTCATATCAGATTTTCTAGTTATGACTCAAGAAACTCATAATACTACTCCTGAAGACCTCTCCCATCACTCCCCACACTTCCACATGCCACGTATTCTCGACAACTTGAAATATCTCAAATATGGCTTGCTTTTCCACGCTTCCCCTATACTATTGCCACCTCTGCTTGAAGTCTGTATTATTTCTTTCTATGTATCTATCATGGTAATATTAAACTGAAGAATAGTTATTGAATTCAGTCAAAACTTATTGACTATCTCCTAAGACATGAGAATTTCTGCCCTATTGGAGTTTCAAATTTCATTCCCAATAGTCTAGGAACTCCATGAGGGCAGAAGATGTATCTTATTTACTGCACATTTCTAGATATAAACTCTTAAACACTCTTAAGTACTGAATGGTAAGTGAATGAGCTAGTGGAGCAGATGTTGTAAAAGGAAGGATATATATGTAAAGCAAGGACGGTGGGAACACAAAAGAGAAAGGGATTCCTACTAAAAGCATTAGGGAAGCCTTTTAGAGAAATTGATTATTTCTTCTAGGTTTTGAAGGAAGGTGCTATGGGTGGAATTATGTTCCCTAAAGAAATTATGTTGAAGTTCTAACCTCCAGCACCTCAAAATGTGTTATTTAGCTATGGGGTCATCACAGATGTAATTAGTTAAGATGAGGCCATACTGGAGTATGAACACTAAATCATTATTACTGATGTCCTTTTGAAAAGACAGAATTTGGACGCAGGCAGGCTTACAGGGAAAACACCATGTAAAGATGAAGGCAGAAATCAGGGCAAAGCCACAGAGGCTAAGAAACACCAAAGAGAGCTGGTAGACCACCAGAGCCTAGGAAAAGAGACATGGAACAGATTCTTCCTTAGGTACCTCAGAAGAAATTAACCCTGAGGACACTTGATTTTAGTCATGTAGTCTCTAAAACTGTGAGACAACAAATTTCTGTCATTAAGACACCTGGTTTATGATATTTTTTTACAGCACCCCTAGCAAACTAATACAGAGAGGAAAGACTTAATCAGGTAAATATAGAGATACATAATACACCTTGAACAAAACCTAGAGTGGAAAGATAGCTGAGTGTATCATGGAGCAGTTGATAGTCCTCAGGAGTGGAATGGATGCTGCATAGGACAGGGGGGCAAATACACGGCAGAAGTGAAGATTCTATCAGAAGTCTGGAGCCCAGCTCGTGGAAGATTTTAAATATCATGCTGAAAAGCTTAGGATTTTTTTTTTTTAAGATAATAGGGACATTTTACACATTTTGAATTGGAGAGGCTCTTAGTCATGACTCATTCATTCATTTAATCAACAAGTACTGAATGACTAAAACATTTTTCTAGGCATTAAGGATACAGTAGGAGAGAGACAATAAATGTATAAAACAAACAAGTACATGTCAGATTAAGATAACCGTTGTGGAGGGAAAAGACAGGGTAATAAGTGGGGGAAAGTATAGATATAGCAAGTAATGTTATCAATTGAAGAAAAATAAAACAGGATGAGGAGACAGTTCCATAGAGAAGAAGGGGACATAGAGAAGGACATTATTTGAGGGGTGGTCAGGGGAGGTGTCTCTGATAAGTGGCATCTGAGATCAGCAGGAAGTAGGGAGCAAGCTGGGTGGCATTCAGAATATTAGCAGTCCTAGCCCCAGGAATAGGGGTGGGAGTAGTTGGTATTTTTTTAATGGTGTTTGAGAGAACAAGGGAGCCACTGCAGCTGTTATGCCACGAGCAGAGTGGAGAGCTGGAAGTCAGAGAGTTTGGGAGGAAATGAGAGATAACAGGAAGTAATGATGAGCAATAATAAGCGTTTGCAAAATACTTGGTTCTTTTCTCCTGGGATTGCACCTGAAAAGGTATGGCCATCCCAAACTGACCACTGTGAATACAGTAAAGACCCAGAGGTACAGTGCCTGCCCTGGAGTGGTCAAGGAGTTGTGCCCCCACTCTACGTGCTACTGCACAGCCATAAGCATACCCAAAGAAAGGGAGGGTCTGATGACATATCCAGCTTTTCCAGGGAACAAAAGCAATTTCAATATTGCTGGGTATGTGGATAGTGCTTCTCAATGTAAATGCTGGGTTTTTCACCTCAGAAAAATGATGAATTATTGAAAAGCATTCAGCTTGATTCTTTTTTTCCTGCAATACATATTTTCTTAAAGCATTTAAAGCATAGAACCCAGGAAACTTTGCCAAATTTTATGTATAGAAAATGTTCTTAACATCTTAAAAGTCAAGTCAACAATAGAGATGACTGAATCTTTACATAATTAGAAAGCTTGTTCAGAATTTAAATAAATCATTATAGGCACTGTCCCTGAGGAAAGCCCAAAAGCCCCACCTAGGTCCAAATTAATGCAAAGGGAAGAATGGCACCAAATAACATACCAAACTGCAGCTGTCAGAATTACTCAGACCTCAGTCAATAACCTGGCCAATTTTAAATTACAGAAAAGCTGTACTTTGTAGGTATCCATGCCTATCACTCAATTAACATTTACAAACAAAAATGAATTCTCACAGCTCTTTGGTGAGGCTTGAAATATTTTACTTTTTTCTATTTGAAGGAAAAGAAATTTGCAAGAGTCACTTCAAAGATTTTTTTTTTTTTTTAATGATTGCATAAAAATCCAGGATAAAGCAGAAAATTGAACTTGGTCCTGTGCTCTGGTTGAGAGGACAATACTCATTTCCAACTTTCTGGAGGTTTACATTCTAGCCATTGTGTGAAGACTGACAAACCTTATCTAAATTGCCATTTTTCAAAGGCTTGCTGCAAATGTGGGAGGGGAAAATTGTTGCCCTCCCAACTCTCACCCTTACATAAATAGAACACAGTCTCATTAGGATTTAATTTTAGATTCATTGGAAAGGACTCGAGTCTCACCTCCGAAGTTTTTATCTAACCAGACATAAAATATACCTATGGGGAATTAGAAGACATTTTTGGAAAAAAAAAATGAAAAAAAAAAAAAGAAACCCAACAACTGTAAATACTGCTTGGGTCTAAAGTCAGCTTCTCTTTTTCTTTTCTTTATTCTCTTAAATAGGAAAAGCAAATAGTTCTAAATTCTTCATTACCATCTCTCTCTTCTACCTGGAAGCAGAATTTATCAGTTTGAATTAGAAAGATGGTACAATTGGGAAGGATCTTACAGTTTATCTTGTTTAACCCCTTCACTTTAAGGAGCACTGCCCCAGGGACTAAATCACTTGCTCTAGGAAAAAAAGCATGGCCCTGAAATGGAATACAATTTGAGATCCAGATTTGAAGCCTTTGTTTCAAAATGAAAAATTTAAGCTCTTAGGGACTGAACCAAACTTCAGAACCCCAGTTCTGGCTTGCTACAGTATCACAATCTGCATAAAGCAGGATAATAATGCCTCCAAAAGATCAGGTTGAAAATGTGCTTGGAATGGAAGTACTTAATAAATGTTAGCTATTATTATTATTAAGAAATAGTTTTCAGCTGCCTGTGAACATGAGACCACTCTTACATGCCTCCATATTTATGATATAAATATCCTCCAAAGCTTAGAGCCTTGACAAGAACAACTGCTTAACTATAAAGCCACTCAGAGATTTAAAAACACTGAGAATATAAGGTAACTATCCAACTCCATCATCCTTTACTGACACTAAAATAAAAATACCTGACATCTCAGCCAGCCTTTGCTGGACTATCTGAAAGGTACATGCAATTGTGGTTAGATTATGTAGCCAAGAGCTTTGCCAGGGAATTAGGCAACTCACCATGTGCATGCTCAGGAAACCTGGATGGAACTGTTCCTCAGCTTTCATCGAGGCTGTGGTCTGAACTGGATGTAAGGTAAAGCCTGATGTATACAAACACGGCAAATATTGCACCCTATTCTTCAATTCTTGCTGAATTATGTCCAATGTAGGATTCCTGGCTGCAGAAGGAGGAAGAAGGAAGAAAAGGGAACCTCTTCCTCATTTTGGACATCCTTCCTCCTTTCCATTCTTTAGATTTTGGGTGGTTTTCCCCTTTCACAGCATACATCAAGACATTTATTAGGTGGGGCACCTGAGTGGCTCAGTGGGTTGAGCCTCTGCCTTCAGCTCGGGTCATAATCCCAGTTTGGGTCCTGGGATCAAGCCCCACGTTGGGCTCTCTGCTCAGCAGGGAGCCTGCTTGCCCCTCTGTCTTTGCCTGCCTTTCTGCCTACTTGTGATCTGTCAAATAAATAAATAAAATCTTTAAAAAATAAAAAAGACATTTATTAAGTATTCATGGACTAAGAGTCTGTCCCTGTGCAAGACTATGAATGCAATAAGAACAGAAAACCACGTTTGCTCTTTCTCCACGCCTAGCATGATGCCTGACAGAGAGCAGACCTCCAGGAAATGTTGAATAAATGAATGCATACATGCCTTCTCTCTGCTGAGAATAAATGGAGTAGGTTCCGATCCTCTCTTAGCAGACAAGGAATGGAAGTGAATTGGAGGAAAGTGAACTAATACTTATCAGGTATCCCTATTGTTTTGTGCATTTTTACATGCTACTTGAGGAAAGTAGTACTTCACAAAAGGCAGGCAAGAAAATAAAGACCAGCTGCTTGTCTGACTAACAGCCACGTGCATTCCACTTCAAGTACATTAAATTTGTTTCCTGCTTACTTTTCCTACTGTTCATCTGGGAGTGCTCAAATTTGGAGTCATTTTAGTTAAGTACTAATTAACCAATTAGCAACTGTCAACTCCCCCACCCCCCGCCGCCTTTTTGAAGCTCTCCAAGACTCACAGCTTCTTTTCTGTTAAGTTTCTGTCTAGGAACTGGCTTATGTACAGAGAAATCCTATCTTTGTAAATGAAATACATGTAGAAAATTCTTCCTGTTTTCTCCTACTTCCTAAAATCACAGGCCCTTGACCATGTCCCAAGGTCCTTGTCCCTCTTGAAGGTGATAGTATTTGCTCACCTCAAAATCCTACCTACCTCATCAAGAGGAAAAAATAAAGGTCTGGCTAGACTGTTTAAAGAAATAAGAGTTGGAGAGGAAGAAACACGATTTATAGTTTCTGTTCTGTTTATATTTTATGATACATTTATTGTGCTGATAATCATAAACTTAACTCAAAAATGACTGAGCTGAAATAAAAGTGGCTGCAGCCACTGAGGAGAGCAGAGAGCAGAGTACCTGTTTGAAGTATCCCATTTCTTGGCTCACACCAGACAGATCAGCGTTCTAGAGACTCTGCCATCTATTAGTTCTATAACACTGAACAAGTTATATAACTTCATTTGTAAAATAAGGATAATAACTGTGGCAATTAAATTAGATAATGCATATAAATTGCTTTTCACAGTGCCTGGTACATAGCTAAATTCCAAAGAAAAAGCTCTTATAAGTATTCATTCAACAAATACTGAGCATTGCTTACAGCAGGCATAATATTCAATGCTGGGGACACACTTTTTCTTCTTTAGATTTTAAGGCCATTAAGGCATAGAGTTATTTTGAGAATGAAGTACTCTCATCATTGAGATTATTTCCCATATGTGTATTTACCATATAAAGCTCCCATCTCCACCTTTGGACAGGACTCACAGGACTCACAGACAAACTGGAGTTTGAACTAGATTAACCAGTCAATCTAGGAGTGTAGAAAGTCTGATGGATTCATCAGGATAAAGTGAAATTAGGCCAGAGCAATACCTAAATAAAATGGGAAACTGTCGATTATTCACAATAGTTTCTTTGGCTATCTAACATACGAACACCATTCTGATTATGGAGACTCCCTCACAGACTAAAAGTTCAGGATCTTCCACTGGGCAAATAGAAGGAGTCAGATACTCTCTCTCCTCACCCTCCAGCAACTGGCATGTGACTTGGTCTACAACAGTCAGATGCTCTCACCTTGGCCTTTGAATCTTGAAAGAACTGGGGGAAAAGACAAGGACAATTGGCATTACATTTCCAGAAGCAGGGTTGTGAGTCTGATGAAGGTTGTCTGGAGTGTCCATAATGATGGCAGCTATACAAAAGCTCTAGCTGGACTGACCTGTGACTGGGCCAGGCTGTGTTTTTTTGCCATCAGGGCTTCTTGATTCTGGCCTGTTTTCAAAGCCTGGTTCTTGTTCTTTTCAAGGATTCTGTAAGATTCCAATCAATTTGTGCTTAAGGTGGCTAAAGCTGATTTCTGTTACTTATAACCCCAAATCCCAACTGAAACACTCTCTTTCTTTCCTTTGACTGAGTACACGAAACAGATAACTCGTGGCACCTCTGCTCTAATCTGAAGCTGAGGAACACTGCCTTTCCCGTCAGCAGTGTGCACTTAACTGGCTGCAGGAGATGCTTCTGAAGAATGCTGGGAGAAAGAAAAGATAGACTAGGGATATTGGATATTTTCTAAGACCTACCTTGATGTCTTTTAGACCATGAGTTCAGAGCAGTTAATTTTATGTTCATGTCAGCTCTGATGACTTTGGCCCACAAACATGACTCTCCTCAAAAACACACACACTCCCACACCAGGAAAGGTCTCCAGGAAATACTTTATTTAGTTATTAATACATTTAGATCTTAAAGTATAATAAATAAAGACGAAAACTTAAATTATATAAATTGATAGCAAGTGACAACCATTGGTAGACGCCATATTTTAATTTTTACAGCCGTAATCTTTATTCTACTCTATATAATGGAGGAACACCAGACTATGAATTTTAATCCCTCAAAGGCATAGGTCAGTCCCTTTTGTTTTTTTTAACCTTTTTTTTCTTAAAAATTTTATTCATTTACCTGACAGAGAGAGATCACAAGTAGGCAGAGAGGCAGGCAGAGAGAGAGAGGAGGAAGCAGGCTCCCCGCTAAGCAGAGAGCCTGATGCAGGGCTTGATCTCAGGACCCTGGGATCATGACCTGAGCTGAAGGCAGAGGCTTTAACCCACTGAGCCACCCAGGTGCCCCTAGGTCAGTGCCTTTTAAGAGTGATAGGGTGAGAGAGCTGAAGGGCTCTATGCAGCCTACTCAGCCTGCTCTTTGTGAACCATTATATCCTCAAAAGATTTCCATAAGTGCCTGTGAGAGAGAAGATAGCTTAAACCTTATCAGCTATGCCATCCATTGTCAAAGAGGTAGTATGTTGTGAGGGAAACAGAGTTGAGTATTTATAGTACAATCTAAGTTCAGTTACTGCCCCAACTTCCATCAGATAAAGAGGTTTTCTCATCCATATCTAAAGGTCACCTGTAGCTTCAGTTTTATCAGTGATCATTCAATACTTGAGCAGTTGAAATTAAGAACAAGGCTCAGAAAAGGAGTTAGGAAACAGAGAGGGGAAGAAAAATGAGGACATTGGTGAAGAGAAAGAGTGTCAGTGTGCTGCCTAGCAGAGCAGAGGCAGGCAGGAAGTGTTTGGAGAATGGAACTAAGCCCAAACAGAAAAGCTGGGAAATGGCATTTTCAATTTTAGTTCTCACCTACTTCCTGTCCTCAGTGGGAAGATTCCCTGGGCCTTGTTGCTTGAGTAGAAGTGTGGCTGAAACTGGAACTGTACCATTTCAATCCTTTATCCTAAGGAGGTTCCAAATAAGCTCGTGGGCTTCTCTGAGCCCAACTTGACCACATGAGATAAACTGGAAAGGAAGGACAGGCAGACTGACATGGTGTGCATCCAGGCTCTCCCACTGAAAAGATGAAAGAATCTTAGCAAGTTATATATGTTCCCTAAAGCTTTAGTTTCCTCATCTGTAATAAAAGGATAATTACACACCCTTGTTAAGCTATGAAGAGTAACAATCTTTTCTTTACACTGCCTGGTGTTGCAAAGAGAGCAATCAGCAGCCAACATTATTATAATCACTGCTATTTCTATCCTTAACTATTGTCACATCTGTCTTGAGGAACCATGAGAGGCCTTGTGATAGCAACCTTTAGAACTGATTTGTGGATACGGACCTACATCACATGGAGAAGTTACATGAAAAGGACTTCTTAGTATTCTTAGTATTATGGTGTGAAGACATTTTCAGAAGGGTTGACTAGTCTTCAAATTGTATGCAGGAAGTGCATCCTGAAAGAATGCTCCAGCTCACCTCTAAAGACAGGTGTGTACCACTGTGTGGTGTTACATAGGTTACTTTCCTAACAGACCCAGGAGAAATGAAGAGATTCTTTTAAAGTGTTTTGTGGGAGATATTAAATGAGATAGCATCTGAGAGACACTTAGAAGGTTTCTGGAGGCAAGGCTACATGAATGCAGTCTCCTTCCACTCCTGAGCAAATCTAAGCTGTTTAATTCTTCAGCTCCACGCAGCTGCTGGAACCTACTGGCAAGTAGATATAAGTGAAGCCTTGAATTCTGCTGGGTTCTGAGGAAGAAACTGCAGGGGGCTTCCTCTCCTGTGCCTGGGCAAGTAATCAGTTAACAGCATTGAGCCCAAGGGTCAGAACTCCAACTGGTAAACATAGGCAAGATCTATGCACAGATCTGTAGGGCAAGGCCAGGGTCAATCTTGTATTACTAGAAAAGTACAAATGGAACTTCCAAATGAACAAGGAGCAAAAGATGGAATGAATAGCAAATTAAATAAAACAGCAATAATTTTTAAAAGAAATAAAGCATATGGCTTTTATGGTATTGAGGTATGTTCCCTCTATCCCTACACTGCAGAGACAACGTGGATGAGCTAGAGGGTATGATGCCAAGCGAAATAAGTCAATCAGAGAAAGACAATTATCATATGGTTTCATTCATATGTGGAAGTTAAGAAACAAGACAAAGGATCATAGGGGGAGGGAGGGAAGAATGAAATCAGACAAAATTAGAGAGGGAGACAAACCATAAAAGACACTTAACAATAGGAAACAGAGGGTTGCTGGAGGGGACGGGGATTGGGGGATTGGCATTAAGGAGGGCACATGATGTGATGAGCTCTGTGTGTTATAATAACTCTACATTTGATAGATAGAGTATAACAGAGTATAATAGATAGAGTATATTAACTCTACATTTAAAACAAAAAAAAAGGAATAAAGCAAACTGTGAGATAAAATAACCAATAAACTTAAAAGGAAGGTATAAAATTGGTACATTATTTATTATGCTATGTAAGTGAAGGATTTAAAGAAACAGATTGTATTGAAAGCAAAACAAAAAAGATTTTTATATTATTTATGGGTGATCTGTGCAAAATAAAGTACTAATAAAATTATTTTATAAGAAAGGAGACAGACAGGCAAAGAAACACCAAGAAAATGCAAACCAAAAGAAAGCAGAAAGAGCAATATTAAAATCACTCCAATGGGATTTAAGGTGAAAGGCACTAAAAAGGTGAAAGAAGAACATTATCATGGAGTTCCAGCAGGAAAGGATTAAGAGAATGGAGTAAATGCAATATCTGGATAGATGACAGGAATTTTCCAAAACCGAGGAAAGATTGATACCTTATTCACTTATTACCTATTTCTATAGCACTTATTCAAGAATTTTAGGAATCCCATAAGTAGTAAACCATATCACACCAAAACTACTTAAAAACAAAGACAAGACAGAAGCATTTAGCCAGACAGAACCCTATTTTGGCTGTCTTAATACAGCAGAACAGTGACAGTTGGCAGAAGACAATGGAATGGTATCCTTCACAAAAGAAAATAACCAAAAAATGGGAGGTGAGAGAGAATGAAGATTAAAAGTTCTAAGGTTGGAGGAGGAGTCAAGATGGCGGAGAAGTAGCAAGCTGAGACTGCTTCAGCTAGCCGGAGATCAGCTAGATAGCTTATCTAAAGATTGCAAACACCTGAAAATCCATCGGCACACCGAAGAGAAGAAGAACAGCAATTCTGGAAACAGAAAAACAACCACTTTCTGAAAGTTTATCTAATATATATATTTTTTCTTTTTTACATTTTTCTCAGGTGTTTTCTTTTTTTAAAAAAATATTTTTTCTTTTCTTTTTTTTTCTTTCTTCCTTTTTGAACCTCTTTTTATCCCCTTTCTCCCCACTCACGATTTTGGATCTCTTCTAATTTAGTTAAAGCATATTTTCCTGGGGTTGTTGCCACCCTTTTAGTATTTTACTTGCCCCTTCATTTACTCTTATCTGGCCAAAATGACAAGACGTAAAAATTCAACGCAAAAAAAAGAACAAGAGGCAGTACCAAAGGCTAGAGACCTAATCAATACAGACATCGGTAATATGTCAGATCTAGAGTTCAGAATGACAATTCTCAAGGTTCTAGCCGGGCTCGAAAAAGGCATGGAAGATATTAGAGAAACCCTCTCGAGAGATATAAAAGCCCTTTCTGGAGAAATAAAAGAACTAAAATCTAACCAAGTTGAAATCAAAACAGCTATTAATGAGGTGCAATCAAAAATGGAGGCTCTCACTGCTAGGATAAATGAAGCAGAAGAAAGAATTAGTGATATAGAAGACCAAATGACAGAGAATAAAGAAGCTGAGCAAAAGAGGGACAAACAGCTACTGGACCACGAGGGGAGAATTCGAGAATTAAGTGACACCATAAGACGAAACAACATTAGAATAATTGGGATTCCAGAAGAAGAAGAAAGAGAGAGGGGAGCAGAAGGTATACTGGAGAGAATTATTGGGGAGAATTTCCCCAATATGGCAAAGGGAACGAGCATCAAAATTCAGGAGGTTCAGAGAACGCCCCTCAAAATCAATAAGAATAGGCCCACACCCCGTCACCTAATAGTAAAATTTACAAGTCTCAGTGACAAAGAGAAAATCCTGAAAGCAGCCCGGGAAAAGAAGTCTGTAACATACAATGGTAAAAATATTAGATTGGCAGCTGACTTATCCACAGAGACCTGGCAGGCCAGAAAGAGCTGGCATGATATTTTTAGAGCACTAAACGAGAAAAACATGCAGCCCAGAATACTATATCCAGCTAGGCTATCATTGAAAATAGAAGGAGAGATTAAAAGCTTCCAGGACAAACAACAACTGAAAGAATTTGCAAATACCAAACCAGCTCTACAGGAAATATTGAAAGGGGTCCTCTAAGCAAAGAGAGAGCCTACAAGTGGTAGATCAGAAAGGAACAGAGACCATATACAGTAACAGTCACCTTACAGGCAATACAATGGCACTAAATTCATATCTCTCAATAGTTACCCTGAATGTGAATGGGCTAAATGCCCCTGTCAAAAGACACAGGGTATCAGAATGGATAAAAAAACAAAACCCATCTATATGTTGCCTCCAAGAAACTCATTTTAAGCCCGAAGACACCTCCAGATTTAAAGTGAGGGGGTGGAAAAGAATTTACCATGCTAATGGACATCAGAAGAAAGCAGGAGTGGCAATCCTTATATCAGATCAATTAGATTTTAAGCCAAAGACTATAATAAGAGATGAGGAAGGGCACTATATCATACTCAAAGGGTCTGTCCAACAAGAAGATTTAACAATTTTAAATATCTATGCCCCCAACGTGGGAGCAGCCAACTATATAAACCAATTAATAACAAAATCAAAGAAACACATCAACAACAATACAATAATAGTAGGGGACTTTAACACTCCCCTCACTGAAATGGACAGGTCATCCAAGCAAAAGATCAGCAAGGAAATAAAGGCCTTAAATGACACACTGGACCAGATGGACATCACAGATATATTCAGAACATTTCATCCCAAAGCAACAGAATACACATTCTTCTCTAGTGCACATGGAACATTCTCCAGAATAGATCACATCCTCGGTCCTAAATCAGGACTCAACCGGTATCAAAAGATTGGGATCATTCCCTGCATATTTTCAGACCACAATGCTCTAAAGCTAGAACTCAACCACAAAAGGAAGTTTGGAAAGAACCCAAATACATGGAGACTAAACAGTATCCTTCTAAAGAATGAATGGGTCAACCGGGAAATTAAAGAAGAATTGAAAAAAATCATGGAAACAAATGATAATGAAAATACAACGGTTCAAAATCTGTGGGACACAATAAAGGCAGTCCTGAGAGGAAAATATATAGCGGTACAAGCCTTTCTCAAGAAACAAGAAAGGTCTCAGGTACACAACCTAACCCTACACCTAAAGGAGCTGGAGAAAGAACAAGAAAGAAACCCTAAGCCCAGCAGGAGAAGAGAAATCATAAAGATCAGAGCAGAAATCAATGAAATAGAAACCAAAAAAACAATAGAAAAAATCAACGAAACTAGGAGCTGGTTCTTTGAAAGAATTAATAAAATTGATAAACCCCTGGCCCGACTTATCAAAAAGAAAAGAGAAAGGACCCAAATAAATAAAATCATGAATGAAAGAGGAGAGATCACAACTAACACCAAAGAAATACAAACTATTATAAGAACATACTATGAGCAACTCTACGGCAATAAATTTGACAATCTGGAAGAAATGGATGCATTCCTAGAAACATATAAACTACCACAACTGAACCAGGAAGAAATAGAAAGCCTGAACAGACCCATAACCAGTAAGGAGATTGAAACAGTCATTAAAAATCTCCAAACAAACAAAAGCCCAGGGCCAGATGGCTTCCCCGGGGAATTCTACCAAACATTTAAAGAAGAACTAATTCCTATTCTCCTGAAACTGTTCCAAAAAATAGAAATGGAAGGAAAACTTCCAAACTCATTTTATGAGGCCAGCATCACCTTGATCCCAAAACCAGACAAGGATCCCACCAAAAAAGAGAGCTATAGACCGATATCCTTGATGAACACAGATGCGAAAATACTCAACAAAATACTAGCCAATAGGATTCAACAGTACATTAAAAAGATTATTCACCACGACCAAGTGGGATTTATTCCAGGGCTGCAAGGTTGGTTCAACATCCGCAAATCAGTCAATGTGATACAACACATCAATAAAAGAAAGAACAAGAACCATATGATACTTTCAATAGATGCTGAAAAAGCATTTGACAAAGTACAGCATCCCTTCCTGATCAAAACTCTTCAAAGTGTAGGGATAGAGGGCACATACCTCAATATCATCAAAGCCATCTATGAAAAACCCACCGCAAATATCATTCTCAATGGAGAAAAACTGAAAGCTTTTCCACTAAGGTCAGGAACACGGCAGGGATGTCCATTATCACCACTGCTATTCAACATAGTACTAGAGGTCCTAGCCTCAGCAATCAGACAACAAAAGGAAATTAAAGGCATCCAAATCGGCAAAGAAGAAGTCAAATTATCACTCTTCGCAGATGATATGATACTATATGTGGAAAACCCAAAAGACTCCACTCCAAAACTGCTAGAACTTATACAGGAATTCAGTAAAGTGTCAGGATATAAAATCAATGCACAGAAATCAGTTGCATTTCTCTACACCAACAGCAAGACAGAAGAAAGAGATATTAAGGAGTCAATCCCATTTACAATTGCATCCAAAACCATAAGATACCTAGGAATAAACCTAACCAAAGAGACACAGAATCTATACTCAGAAAACTATAAAGTACTCATGAAAGAAATTGAGGAAGACACAAAGAAATGGAAAAATGTTCCATGCTCCTGGATTGGAAGAATAAATATTGTGAAAATGTCTATGCTACCTAAAGCAATCTACACATTTAATGCAATTCCTATCAAAGTACCATCCATCTTTTTCAAAGAAATGGAACAAATAATGCTAAAATTTATATGGAACCAGAAAAGACCTCGAATAGCCAAAGGGATATGAAAAAGAAAGCCAACGTTGGTGGCATCACAATTCCGGACTTCAAGCTCTATTACAAAGCTGTCATCATCAAGACAGCATGGTACTGGCACAAAAACAGACACATAGATCAATGGAACAGAATAGAGAGCCCAGAAATAGACCCTCAAACCTATGGTCAACTCATCTTCGACAAAGCAGGAAAGAATGTCCAATGGAAAAAAGACAGCCTCTTCAATAAATGGTGCTGGGAAAATTGGACAGCCACATGCAGAAAAATGAAATTGGACCATTTCCTTACACCACACACAAAAATAGACTCAAAATGGATGAAGGACCTCAATGTGCGAAAGGAATCCATCAAAATCCTTGAGGAGAACACAGGCAGCAACCTCTTCGACCTCTGCCGCAGCAACATCTTCCTAGGAACAACGCAAAAGGCAAGGGAAGCAAGGGAAAAAATGAACTATTGGGATTTCATCAAGATCAAAAGCTTTTGCACAGCAAAGGAAACAGTTAACAAAATCAAAAGACAACTGACAGAATGGGAGAAGATATTTGCAAACGACATATCAGATAAAGGACTAGTGTCCAGAATCTATAAAGAACTTAGCAAACTCAACACCCAAAGAACAAATAATCCAATCAAGAAATGGGCAGAGGACATGAACAGACATTTCTGCAAAGAAGACATCCAGATGGCCAACAGACACATGAAAAAGTGCTCCATATCACTCGGCATCAGGGAAATACAAATCAAAACCACAATGAGATATCACCTCACACCAGTCAGAATGGCTAAAATCAACAAGTCAGGAAATGACAGATGCTGGCGAGGATGTGGAGAAAGGGGAACCCTCCTACACTGTTGGTGGGAATGCAAGCTGGTGCAGCCACTCTGGAAAACAGCATGGAGGTTCCTCAGAATGTTGAAAATAGAACTGCCCTATGACCCAGCAATTGCACTATTGGGTATTTACCCTAAAGATACAAATGTAGTGATCCAAAGGGGCACATGCACCCGAATGTTTATAGCAGCAATGTCCACAATAGCCAAACTATGGAAAGAACCTAGATGTCCATCCACAGATGAATGGATCAAGAAGATGTGGTATATATACACAATGGAATACTATGCAGCCATCAAAAGAAATGAAATCTTGCCATTTGCGACAACATGGATGGAACTAGAGCGTATCATGCTTAGCGAAATAAGTCAAGCAGAGAAAGACAACTATCATATGATCTCCCTGATATGAGGAAGTGGTGATGCAACATGGAGGCTTAAGTGGGTAGGAGAAGAATAAATGAAACAAGATGGGATTGGGAGGGAGACAAACCATAAGTGACTCTTAATCTCACAAAACAAACTGAGGGTTGCTGGGGGGAGGGGGTTTGGGAGAAGGGGGTGGGATTATGGACATTGGGGAGGGTATGTGCTTTGGTGAGTGCTGTGAAGTGTGTAAACCTGGTGATTCACAGACCTGTACCCCTGGGGATAAAAATATATGTTTATAAAAAAAAAAAAAAAAAAAAAAAAAAAAAAAAGAAAGGACAAATACCCAACTTTTGTAGCAACATGGACGGGACTGGAAGAGATTATTATGCTGAGTGAAATAAGTCAAGCAGAGAGAGTCAATTATCATATGGTTTCACTTATTAGTGAAGCATAACAAATAGCATGGAGGACATGGGGAGTTAGAGAGGAGAAGGGAGTTGGGGGAAATTGGAAGGGGAGGTGAACCATGAGAGACTATGGACTCTGAAAAACAATCTGAGGGTTTTGAAGGGGTGGGGGGTGGGAGGTTGGGGTACTAGGTGGTGGGTATTATAAAGGGCACGAATTGCATGGAGCACTGGGTGTGGTGAAAAATAATGAATACTGTTATGCTGAAAATAAAAAATAAATTAAAAAAAAAATATTAAAGATAAAAAAAAAAAAAAAAAAAAAAAAAAAAAAAGTTCTAAGGTTGTAATATTGCTAGGGGGGAAGTGGGAAAAAGTTATCATTGTTATGCTATAATGAGTTTCCTCACTGGAGATAAAAGGAAAAAACAAGTGCCTGCTGCTTACTAGGAATATATATTAGACCTAAGATTGAAAACACAAGGTAGGAAAAAGATCTGCAACACAAACCCTTCAACAACAGTGAGGGGATGCCCATCAGACAATGTGAAATTGTAAGGAAAGGGGCATTACTAAAGATGAGGAGAGGGTCGCCTGGATGGCTCAGTGGGTTGAGCCGCTGCCTTCGCATCGGGTCATGGTCTCGGGGTCCTGGGATGGAGCCCCACATAGGGCTCTCTGCTCAGCAGGGAGCCTGCTTTCCCCTCTCTCTCTGCCTCCTGCTTTGCCTACCTATGATCTCTCCCTCTCTGTCAAATAAATAAATAAAAATATTTAAATTAAAAAAAATAAAATAAAAGACGAGGAGAGACATTCCATAAGGACAGGTATTAATCTACCAGTAATATATAATAATGCTAAGTGTATATGAATCTGTAATAATGTTAGGGCACACCACTGCAATTCCTGGTAGAGAACTTGGCTGGACCCCACTAAATAGGAACTTTGGATGGAAGCAGGGTCAGGATTAGGGTATGGAAATTTACTGCTAGAGGTCTCTGGTCCCCTATGCCCCTAACATGAGTTATTTTGATATCTGGGAAGTGGCTAAAGTTTACTATTATTGTGTTGATAGTTTTCAAACTGTAGTTAGAAACCTAGAGTGGAGGCTAAGAAACCCTGGGTGCTGACCTATACTAGGTAGCAAAATTTTAAAATGTAACCAAATCCTCTGATTTCTGGTGAAAAATATGGCTCAAGGTTAAGGGGATTTACACCAAGATATCATCCTTGTCTTACTTACTTACCAACTTACAAACTTACATTCTGGGGATGACCGACCTATAAAAGTAACAAAAATACAAGGTTATGATAAATGTTATAAGAAAGCAGAAGTGGGTACCTGGGTGACTCAGTGGGTTAAGCATCTATATTTGTCTCAGGTCATGATCCCAGGGCCCTAGGATGGAGCCCCACATGGGCTCCCTGCTCAGCAGGAAGTGTATTTCTCCCCTTCTCTTTGCCCCTCCCCACCACTCATGTTCTCTAATAAATAAATAAAATCTTAAAAGGACAAAAAAAAAAAAAAAAAGAGGGGTGCCTGGGTGGCCCAGTTGGTTATGCAACTGCTTTTGGCTCAGGTCATGATCCTGGAGTCCCAGGATCAAGTCCCACATTGGGCTACATACTCAACAGGGAGTCTGCTTCTCCCTCAGACCCTCCCCCTTCTCATTCTCTCTCTCGCTCTCTCAATAAGTAAATAAAATCTTTAATAATAATAAAAAAAAAAAGACTGGAGAAGCAAAAGTATATAGAGCTTAGGATGCTAATTATCATAAAGAGTTACAAACAAAGGCAAAGCTAAAGTATGAAAAAATAAATTCAAAGCCTCTAATTCCAATGCCAGGTGAAAGAAACCCAGGATTTTATTACACATCCAGTGTTGGAACCGCCATGAGGTTAAAATGCAGTAACATCAAATCTCCATGGGTCTATTAGTCAGGGCATCACACACCCTTGATCCTTGCATTTAAGTACAGTTGGAGATCTATTCTGTAAGTAATGGCTTAACAAAAGAAATACACAGAAGATCAAAATGTAAAAAGTGGGAAAGTCTCTGTGAGTCCCTCACTTCATGCAGCTTTCCAAGGGAATGGTCTTGCTTGGTGGAGGAGTCAGTTTCTACATTCTCTGCTGAGCCTTCAGGACGTGTGCATCTCTTTAGAGGAGATGAAGACACAGTTCTCCCACTGCCTTCAGAGCACTGCCATGGTGAGTCATCCCCAAAAAAAAGCCCCAAAAAGAATGCAGTTGAGACAAGCTGCAGCTTCCTAAATAGCATCTTACAAGCCCCTCCATGTAAAAACTGCAGAGCAGAAATCTAAAGAAAGTACAGGAGAGCCCAGAAAATAACTGATAGAATAATTATTCTACTTCATTACCATGGTATCTGATGTAAACTAGGCTCAATGACCCCAATAGCTCCCTTTTTCCATCTATCTGAATATCAATCAAGCCAACAGCTCTCAGTTTAAGACGTAGCATTATTTCCTGCAGAAATGGTAAGCCAACCAGAAGTAGTAATTGTTTGTACAAGTTATGTCCAGTATTAGATCAAAACAAAACTAAGTTCTTTGTAGTATAACTTCTTAATTCTGGATACTATTCTTTGCTTGCCCAGGGAGGACAGAGATTTGGGTGAAGAATCAGAAAAGACTGTCAATGTTTATTGTATATCCATGTGTCTATGGAAGGAAGAATGAATTTAAAAATTGGCTTAGTCACCCCAGCAAGATAGTTTCAAAGCCATGGGATCTGGTATTATCTGTGCCCTGACAAATTGAGGACATACTCTATGCCAGGCACTGACAATCTACTGGTGATAGAACTATGAACAAAACAAAGTTCCTAATCTCAGAAACTTAACTTCTAGTTGAGAACACACAATAATTATAAACTGTAATATATAGTATGTTGGGAGAGGACCAATACCATAAAGAAGGAATAAAGTGGCGTATGAGATTGGGAGTGTCAGAGAGTAAGGGAATTGCTATTTTTCTATGTAGGTGGTCAGAAAAGGCCCTAGTCCCAAAGTGATATCAGAGCAGAAACATGAGGAAATGAGAGAACAAGGCGGCATGCTCCCTGGAGGACCTGCAGGGGACCAGAAATCCGCAGAGGGCCCAGTAAGTGAAAATGAAGTGAAACATGCTCAGCATGTCAGTGACCAGCCGGGAGGCCCCTCTGATTTCGGGGGCTAGCCAGGGCAGCAGTGAAGGGGCCAAACAGTAATGATCAGTAAGAGATAATGTCAGAAAAGGAGTGGGAGATGGAAGATCACAAAAAGTCTTATCGCCCATGATAGGAACTTTAACTCCTCTCTTGAATGAATCCTTTGGAGGACTGTGAATGCAGCAGTGCCTTACATTTTAAAATGACCATCCAAATTGCCCTATGGAAGTTAGACAAAAGTGGGACAAAAGTTGAAGTTGGGAGACCAGAAATGTTTAAGGATATTGCAACAATCCCAGCAAGAGGTGATGGTAGCTTAATACCACATTAATGACAATGCACTGTGGGCACTCAACAGAAATGGGATGAGCCTCCATTCATACTTTAGTGCAGTTGTCAAGACTGATATCCAACCACTTGCGTGCACATGCGTGCACACACACACACATACACATACACACACATGTCCCCCCAAAGGGACATGAAAGGTTTATTATTCATACAACATGGCTTTTTGGAAAGAACAGGACACACCTCCTAAGATGGCCCCAAAATGGCCTGAGAGAGCAGTAAAAGAGGCACTTGGGGTTCTGTGGTGCTTAGTAAGTGGGGCTAGATGGAGAGTTTCCACACTGTTTGAACCTACCACTGGTGTCCAAGATAGGAGCACTTGGGGCTTTCTCATCAGCTTTCATGGATATGGGGCAGAAAGGGTGAGGTAACAGTGAGGCTTAAAAACTAAACAAATACCCAAAATGGAGTCAGATTCTTCATTACGTAATGGTAGAAATGTTAAGAAATGATCAGATTCTGGAATTATCTTTAGGACTGAGGTGTTAATATTTACACCTGGAATGAAACTTGGGGTGTCAGCATTAGACAGAAGTTAGGGATGATTCCCATTCTCACTATATTTTGGCAAACACAAATTTTAAAAAACTAAAAAATCAATAATAAAGTTGCATTATTTGTTCATGTGGTTTTTCCTCCTATCTCTATATTGGAGATTTTGTTTAAATATAAAGACCATGTCCTTTATTTCTCTTTAATCTTCTTTCACCTCCCCAATCACTTTTTCTGGAAATCAGGACAATGTTCTGCAAGCAGGAATATTAAAAAATATGTATTTGTTGAAAAGATTTACAATGATATATTATTAGAGTATTATGTTGACTTAAAACTACATGCTACCTTGCTTAGCACTCAAGTCAAACACTGACTTTAGATGATATTCTCTTAAATATTCCAAATTAAAAACTGGAATTTCATATCATTATTTATCACAGATACACTTAAATATCCAGAGTACAGTAAAGAATCTTTTACTTTCAACTTTTATTTCAAAAGTGACCTTTTATTATTTTATAGCTAATTAAGGAGGCAGCTGTGTTATAATAAAAACGTCCTAAAATAGGAACCTAGAATTCTTGGTTTTATTCCCATTTTTGCCATAAAGCAGGGAAATGTGTGGTCCTAGATATATCAGTTCTCTTTTCTGAACCTCATCAGTAAAATGAGGAAACCGGATTCAATAATTCCCAGGGTTATTCTTCCAGTGACACTATGTAAGTGCTGACAGCAAATGTGAAAGTTTCAAGAACACCTGAACAATTGCATGGATTCACACAATTAATTGGAACAAAACCCTTCACCTTTGTCTTGTCATGTACAAGTGAAATGGTTTTATGGTTGGAGAAATGCAGAGGAAACATGTCGTTCCCAAGTTAGAATATTTTATGAGAACTATTTTTAAATGTTTTTTAATGACCACGTATGTCTCATAGAAAATAAGAAAAATACTGAACAGTATAGAGAATATTTAATGAAAATTAACGGAATGGATTGGCTTCTACATTCCTGATCTCTTGAGATTTAGAAAGAATAAACTCAATAAACCTATGTTATTAGAATTTAACTTTCAAATGCTTTACAAACCTATAGTCAAGTGTTTTACAGGTCATTCTTTTTTTTTATTTTATTTTATTTATTTATTTGACAGAGATACAAGTAGGCAAAGAGGCAGGCAGAGAGAGAGAGGGAAGCAGGCTCCCTGCTGAGCAGAGAGCCCAATGCAGGGTTCCATCCCAGGACCCTAGGATCATGACCTGAGCCGAAGACAGAGGCTTTAACCCACTAAGCCATTCAGGAGCCCACAGGTTATTCTTTTAAAACAAATGCAAACTACCCAAAATCATGTTGGCCCTAGATTATTAATCTCAAATATAGAAGTATTATTCAATATAAAACTGTCAAAGTTATGACTGTAGGTTAGATATTCCCTATCAAAAGAAAAGAAAATTTTACATGTAATTTTAAAAAATAAGTTCAAGTTTGGAAAACTATGGCTAAAAATCATATGAAGCTGTAATTCAACCTTGTCCTTTTGACAACTAAGGATGAGCTTTCAGAACTGATATAAACTCATTTAGAAAACAAAGTTCTGGGGTTCCTGGGTGGCTCAGTGGGTTAAAGCCTCTGCCTTCAGCTCAGGTCATGATCCTAGGGTCCTGGGATCAAGCCCCGCATCGGGCTCTCTTCTCAGCAGGGAGCCTGCTTCCTCCTCTCTCTCTGCTTACTTGTGTCTGTCAAAAAAAATAAATAAAAATTAAAAAAAAAAAAGAAAAGAAAAAAAAAAGTTCTGTTTCAGAGACAGTACCACTCACTTCCGTGGAAATTGCTCTCTTAAATATCTCCAGTGGTCATGTGCTGTATCCAGTTCTCTATTCTATGAAAAGAATCTCAACCTTCATTTTGCTCAATGCCTGACAAATTTGTAATTACTTTTGTAATTCAGTTTCCAATTCAAGACCTATTATGTCTTACATTTTAGTTGTTCTTCATGGACCTATCTGTGGTAATACAAAAAGGCCGTGGCTGCTCTTCTTTGTATGCCTAGAATCTTGCACAGTTCTTAGCATGTGAGAGGATTTCAGCAAATGTTTGCTGTACTAATCAATGGGTTCCATCTAAAATCAGTGATTGGAAACTGAACCAGTAAAATAAAATCTAGTCATTTGCTAAGTGATTTAAATTTAGTGATTAGAAACACTAAGTGGGTTTATAGAAGAGCTACTTCAATATTTACTAAAATGGAAGATATTTTTGCCTAAGAGAAAAGACTGGGAAATTTTCAGCAAATCTGGGCACAGAAATGGCATGTCTCATGGAATTAGGAAAGAATCAGTGCAGGCTGGAAGACATGTTAGAGACAGGTGAGTATCAGTCCTGTATTATGGCTAGGAGTTTCTGTAGTTTTATATAATATTCTTAGAAAAAAAGAGATCTCATGCTATTTGTATTTTATTCTTCTTCAATTTTATCTACCTTAGAATCACTGGCAATTCTTAAAAATTCCAACTTCAACTGTGCTTAAGGTTAATAAATTAAGATTTTTTTTTTCTATTTTTGGATCACAGTTTAAAGAGTGAATAGCAACAATGACAATGGAAATGAGGGAACCCTAGGGGATAGATACAGGTCATGGAGTTAAGACAAAATATTGCTTGGAAATCCATGTCCTAGAGCTGCCCTCTGTTCAAACCTTGGGAATTCCATAGTTTATTATAAGATCACCAAGTGGGGCTGACACTAATGAAATAAAATTTTCCCATAGCAGAGCTTATCTCAGTTTGTGTAATAACCTACCTCTTCTTACAGCTCTTATATCTTCATGGCCACCACCAATCACCAGCACTACCAACATTTCTGGGGCCAACCTTGACCTTAAGCAAGAGGGATGTTCATACTAGCCCAGAACTCTGAGGTTCAATTTTAAGTCACATAATGAAAATCTGACTCTAAATGTGACTATTAATTTTGATAGCTTAGATTTTGTTCAATGCTGTGTTCTAAGACATAGATTCTACTTCAGCACCCAGTTAATTGTTAAGGGACCTGGAAAACCAAAGTATTGCAATGCTAGGTTTGGCTTTCTGATGGAAGGTAGCAGTGTTTCTAGGACATAACTCAAGGGAATGACAGTAGATAAATTCACTCAGAGCAACATCTAAGGCAGAAACATCACAGAGAGGCCTTCCCAGTTGGCAAAGGATAGAAGTAAGAATCATGGTATTCAGAGATTTAGGTTGGCAAGCAAAATTCCTAAGTATTTGGGTTCTATGCTTGTTTCTAAACCTTGGACACGTTTTTGGTTTGTTTGTTGGTTTTTGCCTGAATATACCATTCTAGCCCTGAGGCAAGACAAGACTCTGGAAGCTTTACCTTCATAAGAAGCAATAAATAACTCCTTTAGACCTGTATTAGGCTAATTCATTATTCAAGAGATCTTTATTGCTTATTTATTGAATTCCTTATATAAGTGATTGCTAGACACTGTGGTAGGCATTGTGATAGTAGCATTAAAAAAAAAAAGAAGAAAAAACAAGCAAAATTGTCTGCCCTTTTGGAGTTTATATTCTTATGGCTTTCTTTCTCCATCTACTGCATGCATGATACCAGCCCTCCCAGAAAGAGTCTGTGGTTGCAGCCCAAGGCTAGTCTCCACCTACAGGAGTAGGGGTTAAAGGGCTTACTGTGATCCCTGGTCCTTTGATGTGTGTGTGTTGTGTTGGGGGGAAGGGTGGAGTTGAGTAGCTGTGGGCAATTATATTTGCTGTCCAAATATCAATCAAGGAAACTCAATAGAATCTTGATGCCTTTAATGAATCTTCCTATACGATGAGAAAATAGGTTCCTAAGAGGTACAAATGATGCTGGTCTAGAACTGCCTACTGTAAAATGCTATTGTTGATGTCATATTTTTTATTAGTCAAAGCTTAAAGAAACAAACATTTTGGGTTTTTTTTTTAAGCAGAAACTGACATGATGCAGAGAATTAGATGCTTGCAGAATACCTGGAAGTTGTAGAAGTAGTAGTTTCCTTTTGGGCCTTCAGGAACAGTCCTAGACAATAGATTATCACTGGAACTATGCCAGGAAGAAGGGGCACCACTACTGCCTCTGAAACTGCCACTGTTCCACACAGAAAACCGGATGATGGACATTGAAATATTATGTGAGAAAACCCATGAACACAATCATGCTTGAGAGAAGAAACAAACAATGAGCTGGGGTTGGGTTGGGGGGCGTATGAGGGGGGGCACATAGGGGGGTTGGGCAGAGAAAGATGGCTTACACTTTGCTTTTGCTTTCTAAATTTTCTGCAAGTGCATCTAAATAGTGAAATTATTTTTCAGTGAAATTATTCTAAATAGTGAAATAATAGTGAAATTATTTTTAGCTGTAAGAGAATCTAAGAAGACAAAATGGAGGCTGAGTGATCCAATTCATAATATCTAACATACTGCTTAACCTCCAAGGTAAATCTATGAAAGAACACTCCTGGGTCTTCACCATACCTAATGAATCAGTTTCTGGGCACAAAAACTGACATATTAACAAACACTTATCCTGAGTGAATCTCATGCTTAGGAACATTTGGGAAACAATTAGAATGATCAGAATGAGATCTTGGATATGTAGTCATGTTATGCATATTCAGAAATTATTTTTTAATAAGGATTTTTTTAAAAGAATATTAAGCCATGCTTATATATAATTTAATTGGAAGAACATGACTATACTCTGAATCGGAAAGTGAAATGCTTATCACCTTAGGTGATTGTTCACTTTACATGACAAATGGAAAAAAGAAATCTCTGCTCAGTGTTTTGTTCTCTCTACTTCCTCATGTAATTGGGACAAATATTGACAGTTTGGTGGCTGCATTTTATTACAGGAGTTTGCCTAGTGCTTTCAGGGGATATTTCAAAGTAATGTCCCATGCAAACCTCCAAATTTATTCTTTTCTAGTTTGTAAGCAAGGAAGAACAGTTTAGCATCATCTCAAAGAAAGAGAGATTTCTCATTTAGGAGAGCAAAAATGCATTTTCTTTCTTCATCTAAGCAACAACTTCCATTAAACAAATGATTGCATGCAGCTTCTGATGATTTATTGATTTAAATGTATTAAATTGCTCAATTCAAAAATAAGCGGGTATTTATAATTTGAAGTGAAACATCAAATCAACCTTGCATATAACCCTGCTCACAGTGCCTTCCTTAAACAATGTTGGCTGGATTAATGAAAGATGAATTCCCTGTGCTGATTTACTTTGCTAAAATAATGACTCTGTAGCCATTTCCTAAAGCGACTTAAGTATTTCCCAGAAATAGTCATGGTTTCTGAGGTTTCTTTAAATGTGAACTTCAATCATATAATTAAGAGATTGTTTCAGCCATAGTAACACTGGCTGGTCTAACAAACAACTCACAAATCTTAGTGGCTTACCACAATAAAGGGTGATTTCTCATTCATGTCATGATCCAGTTGAGGATTCAGTGGTGAGCATTCCACATTAGTGATTAGGAATCCAGCCTCCTTGCATCTAATGACTCTACCATTTTCAAAACAGGGTCAGAAAATATTCTCTGTAAAGTGTCAGACATTAAATATTTTAGGCTTTGCCAGTCAAGAGGAAAAATCGAAGATATTATCTAGATTAATTATATAACAAGAGAGAAAACAAATTTCAACAAGTGTTATTTTGGTGAAATTCAAAATACAGTAACTAAGTACATACGTACAATTCTTAGTAATACAAGTCTACTAATAAAAAAATTATTTTGTTGGGGGTTATACTTTTGCTTAATGGAGGTTTAAAATCAGTTTCCCTATTATCAAAATGTTGCAAATGTTTATCAATTAATGCTGAACTGTAATGAGATTTGTTTTCTTATTTCATCCTCTCACATGGATAAGTTCTGCCAATGCAGATATCAATCCATGAATGTTTTATTTTAATTGACCATTATCTACTTTTAGAAGGAATTTTCAGGATACTATCACATTTTTCTCTTGCCTTTAACCTGTCATTGCACAGAAGACTAATCATGTGTGATGAAGATCAGAAGGAAGCTCCTCAATTGAATGATTATATGGATTTCGAAATACGGAAATTTCTTTTGCATTTTCCTGGAGATACCAAAAAACATTGTTGGAATAGTAGTTTGAGCTGGTAAAACACCACTGCAAATTTCTGTGGGATTGGAGATTTGGGCATTTTGTCTGTTTCAAATTTTTATTTAAATTCTAGTTAGTTAACATATTGGTTTCAGGAGTAGAATTTAGTGATTCATCACTTACATATAACAGTGCTCAACACAAGTGACCTCCTTAACACCCACCACCCATTTAGCCCATCTCCTGCTCCCCTCCCCTCCATCAACCCTCAGCTTGTTTTCTATAATTAAGAGTCTCCTAAGATTTGCTTTCTTCTTTTTCCCCCTTCCCCTGTGTTCATCTGTTTTATTTCTTAAATTCCATATATAAGTGAAATCATTTGGTATTTGTCTTTGTTTGACTGACTTATTTCACTTAGCATAATACACTCTAGCTCTATCCATATCACTGCAAATGGGAAGATTTCATTCATTTTGATGGCTGAGTAATAGTCCATTTCTTTATCCATTCATTAGTTGATAGACATTTGGGTTCTTCCCATAATTTGGCTATTGCTGATAATGCTGCTATAAATATTGGGGTACATGTGCCCCTTTGGGTCAGTATATTTGTATTCTCTGGATAAATACCTAGTAGTGCATTTGCTAGATCTCAGAGTAGTTCTCACTTTTTGAGAAACTCCATACCACTTCCCAGAGTGGCTACACCCGTCTGCATTCCCATCAACAGTGAAAGAGGGTTCCCCTCTCTCTGCATCCTCAGCAACATCTGTTCTTTCTCATGCTGTTTTTCATTTTAGCCATTCTGACAACTGTTAGGTGGGTCTCTCATTGTGGTTTTCATTTGTATTTCCCTGATGATGAGTGATATTGAGCATCTTTTCATGTTTTTTGGCCATCTGGCTGGCTTTTGGGGAAAAATGTCTACTCATGTCTTCTGCCATTCCCTAATTTGATTATTTGTTTTCTGGGTATTGGTTTTGGTAAGTTATTTATGGATTTTGGATACTAACCCTTTACTAGATATGTCATTTACAAATATCTTCTCCCATTTCATAGGCTATCTTTCAGTTTTATTTATAGTTCTTTTGCTGTGCAGAAGCTTTTTATCTTGATTAAGTCCCAAAAGTTCATTTTTGCTTTTGTTTCCCTTGCCTCAGAAGACACATCTAGTAAGAAGCTGCTATAGCTTATGTCAAAGAGGTTGCTGCCTGTGTTCTCCTCTAGGATTTTGTTGGTTTTCTGTCTCACTTTAGGTCTTTCATCCATTTTGATTGATTTTTGTGTATGTGTAACAAAGTGGTGCAGTTTCATTATTCTCCAGTTTTCCCAACACCATTTGTTGCAGGGACAGTCTTCTTCCAGTTACATATTCTTTCCTGCTTTGTCAAAGATTAGTTGATTATACAGTTGTGGGTTCATTTATGGATTTTCTGTCTCATTGATCTGTGTGTTGTTTAGTGCCAGTACCATACTGTCTTGATGACTATAATTTGTAATAATGTAGTCTAAAATGGAAATTTTGATTTTTGTTTTAAATTTATAGCACAGAAAGTACATAAAACAGCTTGATATCACTTGTGACTCAAACAACATTAGTTGTTATAGAAATGACTTTATGCAGTGTTTTCCACATATAAAGGCCACTTTGCCTTGAAATTTATGTTGAATTCATTAAACATTATCAATACTATAGAAAAGTTGACTTCTGGGATGCCTGGGTGACTCAGTTGGTTAAGTGTCTGTCTTCAGCTCAGGTGGATCTCAGGGTCCACCTGCCTCAGACTCCTTGCTCAGCAGAGAGTCTGCTTCTCCCTCTCCCTCCACCCCCTCCTTGTGTTCTTTCCCAAATAAATAAATAAATAAAGTCTTATAAAAAAGGAAGCTGACTTCCAAAGTTATTCAGTATTTCATAACAGTGGCTGAGTACAGCTTTCCTCGTTCAGAAAATTTTCCACCTTTGACTCTATTGTTTTGACAATACTAAACTGAACACTGCTAAACCGTCAAACTGCTATAGAAGGGCAGGTCAGGATATCCAGCTTCTGTTGTTTATAAAAATTCATGAAGCTGATGATGGATAGATCCATGAGATCAAATGAAGTACATTGTTGGCACTTCTGTTCTAATAACACGTGATAGATTCAAATATTTTCTGCAAAATCCCTGCTCATGAATAACATAATGAACAACCAAGGGCTTTAAATACGTCATTTTTTTTCACTGCTTTTGTGAATTTGTCCAACTTAGCTTCTCTCCATTCCATACATACTTTTACCATATCAGTTGTAATACATCTTAGCAGATACCACTTCAGATTGTGCTAATGTTTTCCAGTGTCTTCGGAAATGTGTTCACCTGCGGTTTGTCCACTCAGATGATTCAGTAACTTTAAACTTGGCAACAAATAAACAACTGAGTAGCAAAGGTAACATTTACTCTTCAACAACCAAAATAAACCACTTAAAATTATATGCCTTATTTTTTTAGTCAACTATCAATGTTGTTCCCAATATCCTCAATGATATGAGCAACTATTCTCATGAGAAGCATAATAGTTTTGAATTCATTTTCTCTGGACACATTTCTTCAGCTTCTAAAACACAATTTAGTTAACTACATCAGTAAATAGCTCTCTTTGTGTGGCTAGCAAATGAGCCACAGGGAAATTTACTTAGGTTTTTAGCCTCATTGCTTTTGTTTTACTTTTGTGAAGAAAGTGTATGTAATAAGATACTTTGTTTTTTATTTTATTTTTCTGGACATCGCTTTCTGGTCACTTGGAAATATTTTAATGTGTCTAGGAACATCGATGCATATTGCATTTTTTTTTAAAGATTTTATTTATTTATTTGACAGAGATCACAAGCAGGCAGAGAGGCAGGCAGAGAGAGAGGAGGAAGCAGGCTCCCTGCTGAGCAGAGAGCCCGATGCGGGGCTCGATCCCAGGACCCTGGGATCATGACCTGAGCCGAAGGCAGCGGCTTAACCCACTGAGCCACCCAGGCGCCCTGATGCATATTGCATTTTTTTCTTTTTGCTGCTCTAACAAAACAACATAAACTTAGTAACTTAACACATCATGAATTGATTATCTTACATTCTTGGAGGTTAGAAATCTAAAGGGAGTCTTACTGAGATAAAATCAAGGTGTTGGTGGGGCTGTGTTCCTTCTGGAAGATGGAGTGGACAGTCTGTTTCCCTGTCTTTCCTAGCCTCTGCAGGATTCCTGAATTCCTTGGCTCATGGTCCCCAGCCAGCAATCTCATGACTCCAATTTCTGCTTTCATCGTCCCACCACTTCTAACTTTGACTGTCCTGCTTCCTTTTTTGTAAGGGCCACAGTGGTTACATTAGGACCACTAGGTAAATAATTGTCCTAATGTCTTCCTGGAATGGTAAGATTCTGAACCAAATAGAACTATAGGTTGCTGTTATGGGGGATTTTTAATGAAATAGTTTAAAATATTCCTTATATTCCTAATATGAAGGGTGATTTTATGTCGTGGTTTTATAAATTGTTTTATAAAATGGAAAGTGTTCCTAATGGTGTTTCAATATTTGTCCTGATACAAAGTAAGTTATTACTTTGCACTAGCTGGCTTGGCCACTGAAAGAATACTGTATTGCCAGGGAAACAATCTTATTTCTTTAGATAACAAAGTTACATTTTACCAAGTTCTTTGCTTCTGTTCATTGATTTCTAATTGAGTTTATGGCTCAGGCTGGGAATTGAGAAGTTATTTGTAGTAGGATAGGTAAACCAGCATATTATATAAAATGCACTGGGTTTAAAAACCGCTTTGTTTGAAAAAACATTTTAAATCCCTCTTTACAAACACTAAAGTAAAAAATGTGTCTTTCTGGGTTGTAAACAAGTGATAGCAGTAGTAGAGTATTATATAGTGAATGTTAAATAAAAGCCCAAATGTTAAATAAAAGCACATTCTTCCCAAATGTGCAGAAAATAGAATTTGGTTAATCTGTGGACTCATCTTTATTTTTGTGCTTAATACTTTTAAAGATAAGATTCCTGGAATAGATTAGTATATTCTGCTAAAGACTTACAGTGATCCATTTTGCTTACACTGTTGTATCACAAAGGACTCATCCAGGGACCATGACCTGCCAGTGTGAGTATATATTTACAGAAACAAAAGAAACAAAACATCCATTGGGATATAAGGCAGCAGTCACAAACTGAAGATTGCAGGTCACTGAGGTGCATACCCTGATTCTAAAAGTTGGTTACAATGGGGGGCACCTGGGTGGCTCAGATGGTTAAAGCTTCTCCCTTAGGCTCAGGTCATGATCTCAGGGTCCTGGAATCGAGCTCCACATCCAGCTCTCTGCTCAGTGGGAGCCTGTGTTGGTTACAGTGGGTCTTACTGCTTTTGTGAAATGATTTATTCAGACTGCTGCACTCTTCATTTGATGTAATGAAATGCCATTAACCTACTTATTTGTAAATAAAGTTCTGTATCTAGATTAATTTTTTTTAAATCTCTCTCCCTCTCAAGATCCTTAATTTCATTGCATCTATAAAATCCTTTTTGACATGTAAAGTAACATCCACAGGTTCGAGAAATGAGGATGTGAAAATCTTTGGGGGAGGAGGAGGTATTCTTTTGCCTACCAGGTCATGATCCCAGCGTCCAGGGATTGAGTCCCTGAGAGTTTGATATAAGGACAATAGCATCATAATTTGCTTCCTTTGTAGCAAATGAACCATTTATGTCCTTATATCAAACTCTCAGAAAATATCATCGATTTACAGCCATTTGTCTCCACTGTCCTCTAAAGTGGTCCATTCTCCATCCTGGTGGGACAATATTGGACCTCAAGCCTTTACTCCAATTCACAGAAAAGCCAGGCTTTGCAGGCATTTGTTTTTTAGTCTATGTCCTCAAAGATATGTGTCTTATGGTTATTAGAGGGGTATCAAGACCAGTTCTCCAAAATTCTCCTAAATACTCTGAACGATCTGAAAGTTGTTTAAAAACCAAGAATGTGTTGGACCGGAGTTCACATCCCTGTTCTATCACTTAACTGACTGAATTTTAGTGAGGCTCCCTTTCTTAAAAAAAAAAAAAAAAAAAAAGTATATATCCCTAACACAGCGCTTTGTTGTTGTTGTTCTTGTTATTACTATTTTTTTTAAAGATTTTATTTATTTATCAGAGAGAGAGAGGGGGGAGAGAGCGAGCACAGGCAGACAGAATGGCAGGCAGAAGCAGGCTCCCTGCTGAGCAGGAGCCCGCCGTGGGACTCAATCCCTGGACGCTGGTCTTTGAAGATGGGGTTTCCTCAGGGGTACCAGTCCACTCAGCAGTGGCCACCCATGCAACTATGGTTGGGTGAAGGCAGAGCCCCTCTCCTTCGCAGAGCCCTGGCAGTGGGGCTGAGAGCTACTCTTAAAAATAGAAATAACAGGGACGCCTGGGTGGCTCAGTTGGTTAAGCAGCTGCCTTTGGCTCAGGTCATGATCCCAGCGCCCAGGAATTGAGTCCCTGAGAGTTTGATATAAGGACATAAATGGTTCATTTGCTACAAAGGAAGCAAATTATGATGCTATTTCTATTTTAGGTTTTATGAAATCTAAATCTATTTCTTTCTTACAGTTTTGGTGGTAGGAATCAGGTTGTTTTGCAATCTTGCTCAAACTTTTCTGAACTAATGCCTTATATTTCTCTGCAGAGCTTTGGCTAAAGAAACACTCAGGAGACCTCCCTCTGAACCAGATATAATGTATCCAAAGCAGCTAGGACAAGACTGGACTTCCCAGATCCCTGGTGAGCCAGATTTTGCAGCTGCCTCCAGGCTCTGCAGGAAAATTTATGTGTTTGAATAATAATGTATGCAAGGGGCTCTGGAAGAGAAATGTAGAGAATATGACATTTATCCACTAATGGGTAAGGATTGACTCATTTTTGGAATCTGAATAAATGAATATCTCCTGGGAAGAAAATTCAACAGGTTAATTGGTAGCAAACTAGTGGTTTTAGGTTGCTTTTACTGGCTTTTTGTAAAACAACAACAAAAAAATTACTGGTGAAGTCCGACCAGTATTCTCCTCTTTGGAGAATAATAATATTACAAAAATAGGTAATTCTTATTGCATACTTACATTATGTTAAACACTGTATTAAGTACTCATGAATAACCATGAACTCCTTACAAAAGCCCTACAAGGTAGGCAACATTCCATTATATAAGAGAGCATACTTAGCCTTCCGGTCCTGTGGAAGATATCTGAGCCAGCCTCTCTGGGTTCTGAAGTGGCAAATCTGTGCAGCCCCAGGGATTAGGGATATACTCACGTTCCTCTACATCTCATATAAAAGAAAATCCTAGGTGCTGGGTTTGGTTGGCTCTGTCCTTTATGCCTGCTGAACCCTGAGATTCCATTTCTGGAGACTTACGGTCTTAATGTGTACAGCATTAAGACATTTACAGATCTTTAGAAAAGCAGACGCTTTTCTGTGGATATGGCCCCTCAGCTTTAATTGGTTTAGGGTGAACAGGCTGAAGGTTTGGGGGCCAATGGAAGAGGAGGGCAAATTTCACGGGATTGGGCAGGAAGGCTACGTGTAGATTGAGAATTTGCAAATGTAGGTCTCCCTCAGACTGGATTTCCTAGAATGCTTTTCGGATTTTGATCATTAATTTCCTCTATGTTTACATATAAGAAATAGAACTAAAAGTCTATTTAGGGCAACAAAATTCTTGAACACCCAATAGGCTTTGTACGTTGCTGTTGGAGGTTCCCCATGGTATCTATAACAGAGATTGACAAAGTATGGCCTGTGGGCCAAATATGACCTGCCACTGACTTCTGCCAATGTAATTTTATTGGAACAGAGCTATATTCATTCATTTTATATTTTATATGCAAAATTCAGTATTTATATATTAGGTCTACAAAGCAGAGTTAAGTAGTTAAAACAGAGGATGTATGCCTAAAATACTTTCTGGCCCATAGGTGGGGCTTTGGACTCAAACCCACTTTTCACCAACTCTCTAGACCCCATGTGAACTTCTTTTTTTCCCTCCTTTAGTCTAAGACCTGAGTTAGAAGCCAGCTATAGGCACAATCAGCCCCAAGATGGAGAGACAAGAACCTCCCCACTTCACCTCCTTCCACAGGCACAGCAAGTCCTCAGATAAACACAGAACAACTTCTAAAAGAAATCCAGAAAAGAGCTGAGCAAGTCCTGCACCTGCATCATTCACACTGAAAAAGATAGGAAAGGCTGAAATACACTCACCATAAACCTCACCCATGCCAGTGCCATGTAGTTAAGAGGAAGTCCCAACTCCTACTTCCTCCCTGAGGAGCAAAAGAACTGGTCTGCACATCAAGCACCCCAACTTTTAAGACTCCCACCTGAGGGATAGATACTCCAAACACTTAGCTCTGAAAATGAATGGGGCTTATATGCATTAAAACAGAAAACTTCTCAAGAGGACTCACTGAGGCTATCTACCCAAAGCTCAGAACAGAGTGAGCAGGCCGATTGCGCTTCTCCCAGTCTTTCATGGAAAGAGGCCTATTTGCATATGTTAGAAGCTACTGTTTCAGGATCTTTCTTCTAATTTAACATGCATCTAGTGACTGTCCTCCTTCCTTGAGACCAGAAAAAACAGTGGACATCACCTCTGCCCTGTCCCTTGAGCCCACCCCAAATTGTCAATATATTCCTGGAAGAAACTCACACACATCTGGCACCCCCACATTTGTGGCCGCCACCCAAGGGACAGATGCCTAGATCATCTGACTCTGAGAGCCAATGGGGATTACATTCCTGTATCCCCACAGGACTGTAGCAAACAAAGAAACAATTTTTTTGTTGTTGTTTAGTTTTGTTTTTAATATTTTACTTATTTATTTGACTGAGAGAGAGATCACAGGTAGGCAGAGAGGCAAGCCTAGAGAGGAGGGAAACAGGCTCCCTGCTAACAGGCTCCCTGCCGAGCAGAGAGTCCTATGTGGGGCTCCATCTGAGGACCCTCAGATCATGACCCGAGCCTAAGGCAGAGGCTTAACCCACTGAACCACCCAGATACCACAAAGAAACAAGTCTTAACCAGCTATCCTCCCAGGATTCAGCAGAGAAGGAGCAGACAGAGATGCCCATCTCCCATTCTTTCTCTGAAAGAGGACTATTTGCATACTTCAAAAGCTTCTCCCTTAGAGTCAGGATTCTAGTTTAGCATTCACTAAGGGGATGACTGTGATCCTCCCCAGAGATGAGAAAAGTCTATGGAACTATCTCTCCCCTGTCCTTTTCCTCTGGCCCACTCCAAGGCTCAGTATCTCTTTGGAAGGAACCTGGACACTTGTCTGGTACCCCTGCTTTTGTGACTACCATTTAGGTAACAGGCTTTTGGATCACCTAGCTCTTATAGCCAAAATAGCTTGGATTTACATGTCTCACAGACTGTAGCAAAGAAAGACACAGTTAATAACAGGTCCAAGACCACCCAACCTCCCAAAAGGGAAAACATCAGGAAATAGAGGGCTTCTCGGGTGATTTCTACCAAACATTTAAAAAAAAAAAAAATCGATCCTTTTCAAACTCTTCCAAAATATAGTGAGGATGACTTCTCAACTCATTTTATGAGGCCAGCACTATCCTGATACAACATCAGGAAAAGACAGTACAGGAAAGAAAATTACAAGCTAATATCCCTGATGAACATAGATACAAAAATCTTCAACACAGTATTAACAAACCAGATTCAAAAGTACCTTACAAGGACCACACACCATGATCGAGTTGGCTTTTTTTTTTCCCCCTCAGGGAAGCAAAGGATGGTTCAACATACACAAACCAATCAGTGCGATACCCCACATTAATAAAATGAAGGGTAAAAACCATATGATTGGGCACCTGGGTGGCTCAGTTGGTTGAACAACTGTCTTCAGCTCATGTCATGATTCCGGAGTTCTGGGATCGAGTCCCGCATCAGGCTCCCAGCTCCACGGGGAGTCTGCTTCTCCCTCTGACCTTCCCCCCTCTCATGCTCTCTCTCACTGTCCCTCTCTCAAATAAATAAATAAAAATCTTAAAAAAAAAAGACACATAAAACCTATGATCATGTTAAATGGCACAGAGAATTCATTTGACAAAATTCAACGTCCATTCATAATAAAAACTTTCAACAAACTGGATATGGAAGGAATGTTTCTCAATATAATAAGGGCCATATAGGATAAGCCCACAGCTAACATCATATTTCATGATGAAAAGCTGAACACTTTTCCTCTGGATCAGGACCCAAAGAAGGATGTCCACTCTTGCCACTTTTATTCAACATAGTATTGGACGGCCTATCTAGAGCAGTTAGACAAGAAAAAGAAATAAAAGATATCTAAACTGGAAACGAAAAAGTAAAATTGTTTCTGTCTCTTATCTATAAACTCCAAAGATTCTACCAAAAAACTGTTAGAACTAATAAGTGAATTCAGTAAAATTTCATGATAAAAAATCAATATGCAAAAATCAATTATGTTCCTATACCCTAACAATGAACTATCAGAAAGAGTAATTAAGAAAATAATATCATAATCACATCAAAAAGAGTAAAATACCTAGGAATAAATTTAACCAAGGAGATGAAACACCTATACATTGAAAACTCTAAGATTTTAGTGAAAGAAATCAAAGATGAACATAAATGAAAAGATATTCCATGCTCATGGATTAGAAAAATTAACATTGTTAAAATGTCCACACTACCCAAAGCAGTATACAGAATCAATGCAATTCCTATCAAAATTCCACTGACATTTTTTATGGAAATTGAAGAAACAATCCAAAAACTATAGGAACCACAAAACCCTACACATAGCCAAAACAGTCTAGAGAAAGAACTGGAAGCATCATACTCCTTTTTTCAAGCTATATTACAAAGCTGTGGAAATGAAAACAGTATGGTATAGACATAAAAACAGAGAGTAGAAAAGTGGTTGGCAGGGCTGTGGAAGGGGGGAAATAGGGAAAGGTCGGTCAAAGGGTACAAACTTTCATAAGACGAATAAGGTCTGGGCGCCTGGGTGGCTCAGTGGGTTAAGCCATTGCCTTCGGCTCAGGTCATGATCTCAGGGTCCTGGGATCGAGTCCCGCATCAGGCTCTCTGCTCAGCAGGGAGCCTGCTTCCCTCTCTCTCTCTCTGCCTGCCTCTCTGCCTACTTGTGATCTCTCTCTGTCAAATAAATAAATAAAATCTTTAAAAAAAAAAAGATGAATAAGGTCTGAAGATATAATATGTTAATATGTTAATATGGTGACTAAGTTGATGATACTGTAATGTATAATTGAAATTTCCTAAGAGAATAGGACTTAAAAGTTCTCACCGAATATATACAAATATATGTATATATTTATATATGAAATATATTAATATATTAAATTTATATTACATTAATATGATGATGAATGTGTAATTAACCAGATGGCAGGAATCTTTTCAAACATATGTCTAACCATCCTGATGTATACTTCAAATATAGTATAATTTTGTTTGTTAGTTATACTTCAATAAAGCTGGAAAAAATCTACAGCATAAAAATATTAATAGGGATTCTATTCTACACTAGTGACTGTACTGTGTAGAATTTTAAAAAATGAGTAAGACATGAATCCTGCCTTCAGATATGTTCTGTAGCATGAACAAATTAATGCAAGTGAGAGGTAATCAGGAGTAGGAGGAGGATGAAAACATCTTACTGGAAATGGATCAAGAGAATAAGGATTTAATATCTGATCTCAATTTTTCCAGACAAATGATGTTTGTTAAGAAGAAAAGTAAAAGCTCTTCTACCTTATGGAAATAAAGCATATGAAAGGAAGAATTGAGGGGCGCCTTAGTGGCTCAGTTGGTTAGGCGTCTGCCTTCCACTCAGGTCATGATCTAGGGGATCCTAGGATCCTGGGATCCTAGGAGCTCCCTGCTCCCAGTCTGCTTCTTCCTCTGCCTTTCACCCCTGCTCCTGCTCTTTCCCTCTCTATCTCAAATAAATAATCTTTAAAAGAGGAAAAAAAGAAAGAATTGGAAAAAGGAGAAGTTATCAGCTAAGAGGCTTCCACAGTATTCATTGCTTCCATTGCTCAGTCCCATCCCTACGATCCTGCTGCTGCACCCAAGTTAACAGCAAAGAGTCGAAGGCTTGGGGCAGACCACTTTTATGGTCTTTTCCCCCTCAGGGTAATGTCAGTGATGTTATCAAACAGAAAAAGTTAATCGCATGGAGAGTAACTTTTTTAAAATAAGTAACTTTTAAGGGGCACCTGGGTGGCTCAGTGGGTTAAAGCCGCTGACCTTAGCTCAGGTCATGGCTCCCAGAGTTCTGGGATCGAGCCCCATATTGGGTTCTTTGCTCGGCAGGGAGCCTGCTTCCTTCTGTCTCTCTGCCTACTTGTGATCTCTGTCTGTCAAATAAATAAATAAAATCTTTTAAAAAAAGTAATTTTTAAAAAACACTTCATGTATTTTTTAAAACAGTTCATGTTTGCTAAAAATTAAAAAAAAAAAAAAAAGCAGTTTTCCATAAAGGGGGAAAAAAAAAAGGTAAAAACAAAACTCGGAGTTGGTTAACATATGTCACAAACAGAACAAAAACGAATGTTCAGAAAACATGGGTCAAATGTGCCAGTTGCAAAACCTCTTGTCATTATTGTTAATCATCACTTAATGAGGTTTGCTACTATGTCCTGCTCTATGTCAAGTGAGAATTTAACCAACATGATAGAATTCTGTTTCTGTTGTCTTGACTTTGCAGTCAAAATGATTCAAATTACGAAAATAAAATCAAGTTGTTTTATTCATAGCAAGGCACAGTTATCTTCCTTTGGCATATCATTTAGAATGATGAGATGATGCACGAAGTCCTACACTGAGAAATGTATTTACTATGGACGAAAAGCCCAAATTACTAGAAAAATTCAATTTGCAGTGGGAAATACATGCTACTGGATTCTTTATGGAATAGTAATATGCCACCAAATAGAATCCGATTTTACACAGCATTGACTATGCTGTTAGAAAGATGATTCTGTAAACACATTTGGGAGAATGCAATTTGAATATAAATGTTCTCTTAGTTAGCATTCTGAAGTTTTTATGAATTTCAAATATATCAAAAGAGATCACTTGGTGAATTTGGAGAAAATTTTTATTCTTTGTAAGATAGAAAAGTCCAGTGAAGGAGCCCCAGTTTATGTTCTCATTTTCTTAACCAAGTGTGTCTTTGGCTAAAGAAATTTCTCCTGGAGCGGAAGCCTTGAACAGACACTTTTCTGAAGAAGATATACAAATGGGGCGCCTGGGTGGCTCGGTATGTTAATCCTCTGCCTTCGGCTCAAGTCACAGTCTCAGGCTCCGGGAGCCTGCTTACCCCTCTCTCTCTGCCTGCCTCTCTGCCTGCCTGTGATCTCTGTCTGTCAAATAAATAAATAAAATCTTAAAAAAAAAAAAAAGCCAACAGACGTATGAAAAAAATGCTCCACATCACTAGGGAAATAAAAGTCAAAACCACAATGAGATACCACTTTACACCAGTTAGAATAGCAAAAATTAATGAGACAGGAAACAACAAATGTTGATGAGGATATGGAAAAAGGGGAAACCTCTTACATTGTTGGTGAGAACGCAAGCTGGTATAGCCACTCTGGAAAACAGTGTGGAGATTCCTGAAGATGTTAAAAATAGAGCTACCCAACAATGCAGCAATTGCACTACTAGACATTTACCCCAAAGATACAGATGTAGTGAAAAGAAGGAGCATATGCCCCCCAATGTTCACAGCAGCAATGTCCACAATAGCCCAACTATGGAAGGAGCTGAGATGCCCTTCAACAGATGAATGGATAAAGATGTGATTCATATATACATGGAATATTACTCAGCCATCAGAACGGATGAATACCCGGGGCTCCTGGGTGGCTCAGTGGGTTAAGCTGCTGCCTTCGGCTCAGGTCATGATCTCAGAGTCCTGGGATCGAGCCCCGTGTCGGGCTCTCTGCTCCGTGGGGAGCCTGCTTCCCTTCCTCTCTTTCTGCCTGCCTCTCTGCCTACTTGTGATCTCTGTCTGTCAAATAAATGAGTAAAATCTTAAGAAAGAAAGAAAGAAAAGAAGAAAGGGTGAATACCCACCATTTGCATCAACATGGATGGAACTGGAGGAGATTATGCTAAGTGAAATAAGTCAAGAAGAAAAAGACAAATTTCGTTTCAGTATGTGGAACATAACGAATAGTGTGGAGAACAACAGGGAAGGGAGAGAAAACTAAATGGGAAGAAGTCAGAGAGGGAGACAAACCATGAGAGACTGGACCCTGGGAAACAAACTGAGGGTTACAAAATAGAGGGAGGAAATAATGAATACTGTTATGCTGAAAATAAAAAATAAATTAAAAAAAAAATAAAGCTTATCAAAACTAAAAAAAAAAAAAAAAAAAAACAAAATAGAGGGAGGTGGGGGGATGGAGTAACCAGGTGATGGATATTAAGGAGGGCATGTGTGGTGATGAGCACTGGATATTGAATGCTACATCAAAAACAATGATACACTATTGTTATGAACACCACAACAAAAACAAATGATGTACTATTTGTTGGCTAACTGAACATAATAATAATTTAAAAAAGAAATTTCTCCTGGAATGTGTTGTTTGACTTAAATTGGAGAAATTTGATAGTAGAAGTAGAGGGTTCTAGAAGGGTATTTGAAGAGGAGCTTGTCAGTATGGCCCAGTGAGTAGAAATAGGACCAACATCATGTAAATTAATTTGAAATTTAAAGAAAATAGATTTCAGCTGATGTTCAGAAGAAAAATAGAATATTTTAAAAATTGAATGCGTGGTTTCTGGAGGTGGTGATTATCCCATTGCTGCATGTGTACAAGGAGCTAATTGCAATATAATAATCCGATGAAATATAAGAGGTTATAAAAATAACCATCTATGATAACATACTGAAATTCTTTACAATAAAAATTAAAATAAACTAAAAATAACATTGAGGAAGGCATTGAAAAATATGTCAAAGGATTTCTAACAATTAAACATGGCTATCTAATTCTAACTTACAAGAAAAATATCAAAGCACAAGAGTTATATGAACAAGAACATAAGGAAAAAATGACTGTACTACCTACACTTAACCTTATAGTTATTTAAGGAAATTCAAATTAAAATAGTAATGTATTATTTTACACCTATAAAAGTAGTGAAGGACTAAAATTAAATTGTAAGGTAGGATAGATTCATTTTAAAATAATCCTATATGGCCAGTGGAATTGCTCATTGGTATGGACTTTAGACAAACAATAAAATAAGCAAACCACATCATTAGAATTGTTCATAACTTGCTTCATTAAATATACTCCTGATAATACAGCCTACGGATAACTTACATGGTATTAATTATAGTAGCATCTATAATTATAAAAAAGTTAGAAGGAAATAAACTACATTTCTAACATATCAATGAAATATTTAGAGGTTATTAACGTTTTATGAACATTTAATAATATAAAATTGTTTACAATAAAATGCCACACCAAAGGCAGAAAATGATACTGTGACTCAGCAATGTAAAATATGTAAGCATGTGAGCAGAGAGCAAACAAAAATAAAAACAACAGCAAAGGTGATGAGATCATCTTGGTTTTTTTTTTCTTACTATTTGTGTTTAGAGGAGTTGTATTGTATTTAAATAAATTATTAGAAAAAGAAACCTTTTAGGCTCCATGTAATTGTTTATTTTTTAGTATATATGCTGCCAAAGAAAGCACACTACATATAATTGTCTAAAGCCTAACTTCCACAAATCTTATGACTTCCATATGTATCTGTCAAAAATTAAATGGCTTACACACACGCAAAACAGATAATCACATCAAAAAATGGGCAGAAGACATGAACACATACTTCTCCAAAGAAGACATACAAATGGCTAAATAGACACATGAAAAAATGTTCATCATCATTAGCAATCAGGGAGATTCAAATCAAAACCACATTGAGATACCACCTTACATCAGTTAGAATGGCCAAAATTAACAAAACAGTAAACAACGTGTGTTCGAGAGGATATGGAGAAAGGGGAACCCTCTTAAACTGTTGGTGGGAATGCAAGTTGGTGCAGTCACTTTGGAAAACAGTGTGGAGATTCCTCAAAAAATTAAAAATAGAGCTACCCTATGACCCTGCAATTGCACTACTGGGTATTTACCCCCAAAATACAGATGTAGTGAAAAGAAGGGCCATCTGTACCCTAGTGTTCATAGCAAGAAAGGCCACAGTTGCCAAACTGTGGAAAGAGCCAAGATGCCCTTCAATGGATGAGTGGATAAAGAAGATATGGTCCATATATACAATGGAGTTTTATGCCTCCATCAGAAAGGATGAATGCCTAACTTTTGTATCAACATGGATGGGACTGGAAGAGATTATGCTGAGTGAAATAAGTCAAGCAGAGAGAGTCAATTATCCTATGGTTTCACTTACTTGAGGAGCATAAGGTATAACAATGAGGACATTGGGAGATGGAGAGGAGAAGTGGGTTTGGGAAATCAGAGGGGGAGACCAACCATGAGAGACTGTGGACTCTGAGAAATAAACTGAGGGTTTTGGAGGGGTAGGGGGTGGGGGGTTGGGTGAGCCTGGTGGTGGGTATTATGGAGGGCACTATTGCATGGAGCACTGGGAGAGGTGCATAAACAATGAATTTTGGAACACTGAAAAGAAATAAGTTAAATGAAAAAAATTAAATGGCTTAGTTTGAGGAATAGAAATGTAAATTCTATTTAAGTTAATCAATCTGTAAATTCGTTTATCTGAGTGTCAGCAATAGACAACATTATTTAAAGTATCTGGAGTATATAGAATATAATGATAAACAAATATTGCCAACACAGTTATGTACCCTATATATTTGGCACTTCTTTTCTACCTCTCAGAGACAACCACTATCCTAGTTTGATGTTTATCATTCCCATTCACTTTAAAAATACTTTGTGCATAGATATATTCTTACACAATACACAGTTTTGAATATTTTAAAATTTTGTATAAATACTGTGTGTTATGTGTGCATTTTCTGCATTTTGATTTTTCTACACATTGTTTCTGAGATTCATCCATGTCATTATATGTAGTTCTTATTCATTTTCATGTTCTAAAGTATTCCAAAATATAAACATTGTGCATTTTGTTTATCAGTCATTCTACCGATTTACATTAGAATGGTTCCTAGAATTTTGTTATTGCAGATAATACTACTACAAATATCTGTTACACGTCTTTTTATACATGTGTGTGAAAATTTCCATTGAGTGGTACCATTCCAATAGAACCTTCTTTAATGTTAGAACTATTATTGTGCTGTCCAGTATAGTAGACTATACAATAATCATAGAGTGGCTATTGAGCACGTGAAATGTGTTCATGAAACTGAGGAAGTGAACTTTAATTTAATTTAATTAATTTAAATTAAAATAGCCACAAATGACTAGTGGCTACTGTATTGGACAGTACAGCTCTAGATCACATACTTCAGAGTACATGCTGGATCATAAGGGGTGTATATCATCAACTTCAGGTATTGCAAAAAGGTTTGGAGATGTGTATAATGTATGCTGCCACTGCTAGTGTGCAGGAGCTCCTGTTGTTTCATATTCATATCAATGGTTGTAGCTATCCTACCTTTTTACTTATTGAAAGAGAGAGCAAGAAAGACCACATGCACATGTGTGACCAAAGGGGAGGAGCCCAGGGAGAGGAAGAGAGAGAGAATCTTAAGCACCACCCACTGTGGTGCCCCATACAGGGTCAACCTCATGACCCTGAGATCATGACCTGAGCTGAAATCAAGAGTCAGTCACTTAACTAATTGAGCCACCCAGCTGCCCCATGTGCTATCCTTACTTTTTTTGGGGGTGGTGGTGGTTATTTTTAAATTAAAAAAAAAATTTTTATAAACATATAATGTATTTTTAGCCCCAGGAGTACAGGTCTGTGAATCGCCAGGTTTATACACTTCGCAGCACTCACCATAGCACACACCCCTGCCAATGTCCATAACCCCACCACCCTCCCCTTATACAGGAGCAACCCTACCCCCAGCAACATTAAGTTTGTTCTGCGAGATTAAGAGTCTCTTATGGTTTGTGTCCCTCCCGATCCCATCTTGTTTCATATATTCTTTCCCTACCCTCCAAACCCCCCACGTTGCATCTCCACTTCCTCATATCAGGGAGATCATATGATAGTTGTCTTTCTATGATTGACTTATTTCGCTAAGCATAATACTCTTTAGTTCCATCCACGTCATCGCAAATGGCAAGATTTCATTTCTTTTGATGGCTACATAGTGTTCCTTTGTATATATATACCACATCTTCTTTATCCATTCATCTGTTGATGGACATCTAGATTCTTTCCATAGCCATTCTATTCATTCATTCATTTTTTAGCCATTCTGACTGGTGTGAGGTGGTGTCTCATTGTGGTTTTCATTTGTATTTCCCTGATGCCGAGAGATATGGAGCACTTTTTCATGTCTCTGTTGGCCATGTGGATGTCTTCTTTGCAGAAATGTCTGTTCATGTCCTCTGCCCATTTCTTGATTGGATTATTTGATCTTTGGGTGTTGAGTTTGTTAAACTCTTTATAGATTTTTGGATACTAGCCCTTTATTTGATATATCATTTGTAAATATTTTCTCCCATTCTGTCAGTTGTCTTTTGGTTTTGTTAACTGTTTCCTTTGCTGTGCAAAAGCTTTTGATCTTGATGAAATTCCAATACTTCATTGTTGCCCTTGCTTCCCTTGCCTTTGGCGATGTTCCTAGGAAGAAGTTGCTGCGGTTGAGGTCGAAGAGGTTGCTGCCTGTGTTCTCCTCAAGGATTTGGATAGATTAATTTCTCACATTGAGGTCCTTCATCCATTTTGAGTCTATTTTCATGTATGGTGTAAGGAAATGGTTCAATTTCATTTTTCTGCATGTGGCTATCCAATTTTCCCAACACTATTTGTTGAAGAGGCATTTTTTACATTGGACATTCTTTCCTGCTTTGTCAAAGATTAGTTGACCATAGAGTTGAGGGTCTATTTCTGGGCTCTCTATTCTGTTCCATTGATCTATGTGTCTGTTTTTGTGCCAGTACCTCACTGTCTTGATGATGACCACTTTGTAATAGAGCTTGAAGTCCGGAATTGTGATGCCACCAACTTTGGCTTTCTGTTTCAATATTCCTTTGGCTATTTGAGGTCTTTTCTGGTTCCATATAAATTTTAGGATTACTTGTTCCATTTCTTTGAAAAAAAATGGATGGTATTTTGATAGAGATTACATTAAACGTGTAGATTGCTTTAGGTAGCATAGACATTTTCACAATATTTATTCTTCCAATCCAGGAGCATGGAATATTTTTATATTTCTTTGTGTCTTCCTCAGTTTCTTTCATGAGTACTTTATAGTTTTCTGAGTATAGATTCTTTGCCTTTTTGTTTAGGTTAATTCCTAGGTATCTTATGATTTGGGGTGTAATTGTAAATGGGATTGACTCCTTAATTTCTCTTTCCTCTGTCTTGTTGTTGGTGAAAGAAATGCAACTGATTTCTGTGCATTGATTTTATATCCTGACACTTTACTGAATTCCTGTATAAGTTCTAGCAGTTTTATAGTGGAGTCGTTCGGGTTTTCCACAGATAGTATCATATCAACTGCAAAGAGCGAGAGTTTGACTTCTTTGCTGATTTGGATGCCTTTAATTTCTTTTTGTTGTCTGATTGCTGAGGCTAGGACTTCAAGTACTACATTGAATAGCAGTGGTGATAATGGACATCCCTGCCGTGTTCCTGACCGTAGCGGAAAAGCGTTCAGTTTTTCTCCATTGAGAATGATATTTGCGGGGGGTTTTCCATAGATGGCTTTGATAATATTGAGGTATGTGCCCTCTCTCCTTACACTTTGAAGAGTTTTGATCAGGAAGGGATGCAGTACTTTGTCAGATTCTTTATCATCATCTATTGAGAGTATCATATGGTTCTTCTTTCTTTTATTAATGTGTTGTATCACATTGATTGATTTGCAGATGTTGAACCAACCTTGCAGCCTGAAATAAATCCCACTTGGTCGCAGTGAATCATCCTTTTAATGTTCTGTTGGATTCTACTGGCTAGTAATTTGGTGAGAATTTTTGCATCTGTGTTCATCAAGGATATTGGTCTGTAGTTCTCTTTTTTGATGGGATCCTTGTCTGGTTTGGGGATCAAAGTGATGCTGGCCTCATAAAATGAGTTTGGAAGTTTTCCTGCTGTTTTTATTTTTTGAAACAGTTTCAGGAGAATAGGAATTAATTCTTCTTTAAATGTTTGGTAGAATTCCCCTGGGAAGCTGTCTGGCTCTGGGCTTTTGTTTGTTTGGAGATTTTTGATAACCATTTCAATCTCCTTACTGGTTATGGGTCTGTTCAGGTTTTCTATTTCTTCCTGGTTCAGTTGTGGTAGTTTATATGTCTCTAGGAATGCATCCATTTCTTCCAGATTATCAAATTTGTTGCTCATAGTATGTTCTTAATAATTGTTTGTGTTTCTTTGGTGTTGGTTGTGATCTCTCCTCTTTCATTCTTGATTTTATTTATTTGGGTCCTTTCTCTTTTCATTTTGATAAGTCTGGCCAGGGGTTTATCAATCTCATTAATTCTTTCAAAGAATCAGTTCCTAGTTTCGTTGATTTGTTCTATTGTTTTTTTGTTTGTTTCTATTTCATTGATTTCTGCTCTGATCTTTATTATTTCTCCTCTCCTGCTGGGTTTAGGTTTTCTTTGTTGTTCTTTCTCCAGCTCCTTTAGGAGAACCTCTTGTAGGGTTAGGTTGTGTATTTGAGACTTTTTTTTTTTTTTTTTTTTTTTTTTACCTTTTTTGTTTCTTGAGAAAGGTTTGTATCACTATATATTTTCCTCTCAGGACTGCCCTTGCTGTGTGCCACAGATTTTGAACAGTTGTGTTTTCATTATCATTTGTTTCCATGAATTTTTTCAATTCTTCTTTAATTTCCTGGTTGATCCATTCATTCTTTAGAAGAATGCTGTTTAGTCTCCATGGATTTGGGTTCTTTCCAAATTTCCTCCTGTGATTGAGTTCTACCTTCAGAGCATTGTGGTCTGAAAATATGCAAGGAATGATCCCAATCTTTTGATACTGGTTGAGACCTGATTTATGACCCAGGATGTGATCTATTCTGGAGAATGTTCCATGTGCACTAGAGAAGAATGTGTATTCTGTTGCTTTGGGATGGAATGTTCTGAATAGATCTGTGATGTCCATCTGGTCCAATGTGTCATTTAAGGCCTTTATTTCCTTGTTGATCTTTTGCTTGGATGATCTGTCCATTTCAGTGAGGGGAGTGTTAAAGTTCCCTACTATTACTGTGTTATTGTTGATGTGTTTCTTTGATTTTGTTATTAATTGGTTTATATAGTTGGCTGTTCCAACATTGGGGCATAGATATTTAGAATTGTTAGAGCTTCTTGTTAGACAGACCCTTTGAGTATGACAAGGTGACCTTACTCATCTCTTATTATAGTCTTTGGCTTAAAATCTAATTGATCTTATATAAGAATTGCCACTCCAGCTTTCTTCTGATGTCCATGTGCATGGTAAATTCTTTTCCACCCCCTCACTTTAAATCTGGAGGTGTCTTCGGGTCTAAAATGAGTTTCTTGTAGGCAGACTATTGATTGGTTTTGTTTTTTATCCATTCTGATACCCTGTGTCTTCTGGTTGGGGCATTTAGCTCATTTACATTCAGGGTAACTATTGAGAGATATGAATTTAGTGCCATTGTATTGCTTGTAAAGTGACTATTACTGTATATTGTCTCTGTTCCTTTCTGATCTACTACTTTTAGGATCTCTCTTTGCTTAGAGGACCCCTTACAATATTTCCTGTAGAGCTGGTTTGGTGTTTGCAAATTCTTTCAGTTTTGGTTTGTCCTGGAAGCTTTTTATCTCTCTTTCTATTTTCAATGATAGCCTAGCTGGATATAGTATTCTTGGCTGCATGTTTTTCTTGTTTAGTGCTTTGAATATATCACGCCAGTTCTTTCTGGCCTGTCAGGTCTCTGTGGATAAGTCCGCTGCTGATCTAGTATTTTTAACATTGTAGGTTACAGACTTCTTTTCCTGGGCTGCTTTTAGGATTTTCTCTTTGTCACTAAGACTTGTAAATTTTACTATTAGGTGATGGGGTGTGGACCTATTCTTGTTGATTTTGAGGGGGATTCTCTGTGCCTCCTGGATTTTGATGCTTGTTGCCTTTGCCATATTAAGAGAAATTCTCTCCAATATACCTTCTGCTCCCTTCTCTCTTTCTTCTTCTTCTGGAATCCCAATTATTCTAATGTTGTTTCATCTTATGGTGTCACTTATCTCTCAAATTCTCCCCTCATGGTACAGTATATGTTTTTCTCTCTTTTTCTCAGCTTCTTTATCCTCTGTCATTTGGTCTTCTATAACACTAATTCTTTCTTCTGCCTTATTTATCCTCCGTTTTTGATTGCACCTCATTAATAGCTTTCTTGAGTTCAACTTGGTTAGAGTTTAGTTCTTTTATTTCTCCAGAAAGGGCTTTTATCTCTCTGGAGAGAGTTTCTCTAATATCTTCCATGCCTTTTTTGAGCCCGGCTAGAACCTTGAGAATAGTCATTCTGAACTCTAGATCTGACATATTACCAATGTCCATATTGATTAGGTCTGTAACCTTCAGCACTGCCTCTTGTTCTTCTTTTTTTTTTTTTTTTTGTGGTGAGTTTTTCTGCCTTGTCATTTTGTCCAGATAAGAATATATGAAGGAGCAAATAAAATACTAAAAGGGTGGCAAAGATCCCAGGAAAATGTGCTTTAACCAAATCAGAAGAAACCCCAAATCACGGGGGGGGGGGGGTTGGGGGGGGAGAAGGGTGATAAAAGGAAGTTCAGAAAAAAAATTAGAAAAAGAAAACAAATTAAAAAAATATATAAAAAAGAAAAAAATATATATATTAGAGTGGTGACTAGAACAGGGTCACCCACTTAATCTGGGGAGTATTTTGGTCTCTTAGAAGAAACTACCTCCCAAAATGTTAAAGAATGAAAAACATATATAAGGGTAAACACAATAAAGGGATGGAATATGCCTATAAAGATGAAAAAAAATTTAATGTCTAAAAAAGTAGTTGATAAAGTAAGTTGGTTGGGAGAAGAAAGAAAAAGAAAGTGGAGAGAATTTGCTCAGGCTGGAGACTAGAACAAGCCCGGGGCTAGATTTAGGGTATATTTTGATCTATTAGAAGAAGTTGTACTCCAAATTTTTTAGAAGAAGAAACCCTATGTGTATACAAAAATTAAAGTTAGATACATTGAAGGATAAAATATGATTATAATAATGAAGGTGTAAAAAAGATTATTTTTTTATGAAAGGTATTGTTAAGATAAACTAGTTAAAAATGTTAAAAGAGGAAAGGGTAAAAGTTAAAAAAAAATTGGCAGAAGAAAAGAATGAAAAAAAATTGATTAACTTCAAGACTAAAGAATTATGGGGGGAAAGCCATGAATTCCATGCTTTGCTTTCTCCTCCTCTGGAATTCCACTCTTCTCCTTCGTAAGTGAACTTGGTCTTGGCTGGATTTCTTGTTGATCTTCTGGGGTAGGGACCTGTTGTAGTGATTCTCAAGTGTCTTTGCCCCAGGTGGAATTGCACCGCTCTTATCAGGGGCCAGGCTAAGTAATACACTCAGGTTCGCTTTCGGGAGCTTTTGTTCCCTGAATGCTTTCTGTAGAGTTCTGGAGGACAGGAATGAAAATGGCGGCCTCCCAATCTCTGGCCCAGAGGAGCCAAGAGCTCGGGGTCCCACTCCTCAGTGTGCCTTCAGAAAAAGTGCTCAATCACTCCTGTCTCCCTGGCCTCTGGCTGAGCTTGAAGAAAAGTGCTCAATCACTCACATCTCCCTGGCCTCCGGCTGCGCTCCAAGCTCACCCAGCCTATGACCAAGCATCTCTGTCTCTGGCACACAGCTCTGCCTGGAGTCTCTGAACCCCACAGATTCCTGAGCTCCCCCAGAGGGTATCTTTCTGATTCTTGTGGGGACCTCACTCAGAGTAGTAGCCTGATTAGGGTTCAGGGTAACCCCGAGTTGAGAGCTCACTCCTCGGCTCAGTCTCTGTAGCCGGCTTCCCCACCCTAATACTTGTTAGCTCTGGGACACTCAGACACCCCCTTCCTCCTGTGACCCCACGGGACCTGGGACCACGCTGACCCCACGTGTGCTTCACCCCAGTTTAGCCTTTGGAGTGATGTTCCTCCATGGAGCAGACTTTTAAAAGTCCTGATTTTGTGCTCCATTGTTCCGCCCCTTGCCGGAGCCGGCCTCTCCCCCCATGGTCTATCTTCCCATTGCTTTGGATTCTTTTCTCTGCCGGTCCTACTTTTCAGAATGTGGTTGATTTTCTGTTTCTAGAATTGCTGCTCTTCTCTTCGATCTCCTGTTGGATTTGTAGTTGTTCACAATGGTTTGATAAGCTATCTAGCTGATCTCCTGCTACCTGATGTCATCTCAGTTTGCTACTTCTCCGCCATATTGACTTCTCCCGCTATCCTTACTTTTTAACTTTATCAAATTTTTATTGAATTTTGTTATTTGGTTTTAATATAAACTTACCTAATTACTAGGGAACCCAAGGAGATTTTCCTATTTATTAGTAATTTGGGGGTTTCCTTTCTTGTGAAATACCTATGTGTGTCTTCTGTTCATTTTCCTTGGATACTTTGTACTTTGCTTCTTTTTAGGAGTGTGCTCTGGTTACCAGTCCTTTGTGATTATATATAATGCCAATATTTTTTCCAGTATATGGCCTATCTTTTCATTGATTTCAAGTAACATAATTTAACTAAAAATTTATGATAGATGTCTTTTGAGTCTATTTTAAAATATTCTGAGGTCAAAGGCATTCGCCTAAAATTTCATTTGTGTTGCTTTCTATATTGGGTCTTTAATCACCATGGAGTTAATTTGTATGCAATAAGGATATGTTTTTGTTCTTCTGTTGCCAATTTCCACAGGCTTACATCTGCAGTGTAACCTCTGTCATACATCAAGTATCCATATGAGTTTGGGGTGTTTTCTGAGGTCTTGATGCTATTATATACATCCTTCACCTATTTATTTATTTTTATAGTAATACTCTTAATTTCTAGAGATTTATACTCTCTTGACGTATTGTAGAACAAGTCTCTCCTACCCTTAAAATATTCTTGGCCATTTAAGGCACTTGGGTGTCTTAGTCTGTTGAATGTCAAACTGTTGATTTCAGCTCAGGTCATGATCTCGGGGGTCTGGGATTGAGCCCCACATAAGTTTTTGTGCTCCTCAGCAGGGAGTCTGCTTGAGATTTTCTCTCTCCCTTTTTTCCCTGCCCCTCCCCTCCCCAACTTGTGCACATGCTCCCTCTCTCAGAAGTAAATAAATAAATAAATAAATGTTACATTTCAAAACCATTTTCTTGGCCACTCATTTTTCTGTGACAGCTTAGGGTCAACTAAAAAGAGCTGGTTTGTTTGTGGTTTTTATTTTTTATATATTTTCTTCTCATTAGAACTGTTGGGGAGAATTGTCCATTTAAAGGTATTTAAGTTTCCTATCCATTTTTTCATTTAGTTGGATCTTCCTTAATTTTAAATTCCATTGGTTCTCACTTCTCACCCTTGTCATTACCATCCTAGTCCAAATCATTACCATATTGTCTGAAATTCTTCACTATGAACACACCTCCTGCTTCCACACTTAGCACATCTCACCCTTCCTGCAACTCCCCTATCTATTCTCCACATAGGAGCAAAAGTGATCCTTTTAACTGTCAGCCCAATTATTTCACAGCTATGCTCAAAATTATCTTAATAACTCCCATCTCCTTAAGAATAAAATACAAATCTCCAACCTTGGCCCAGGTGGATCTATGTGATCTAGTCACCAGTCACTCTGACCTCATCTTCTGAATCAGCTCGGTTGCTCCTCTCGAGACACATATAAGCATGCACCATCTTAGATGAGTCCACACAGTTCTCCCTGTCTGTAATTCTCTCCCTTCAGGAACACAGATGGCTCACCCCCTTACTCCATTCAAGTATTTGCTCCAATGTCACTTTACACAGAGAGGACTTCTGCACACCATATCTTAACTATCACCCCTATCCACTTCACGACCCCAACTCAGCTTAATTTTTCTTCATAGCACTTATCCCCACCTGACATAGCATCTATGTATTTGTTAATGTTCTCCCCTCACCATTAGAATGTGAATTCCATAAGAAGGCAATATGCCCGTGAATGCTTGTGTTCTGTACATACTTTATCTACTGTGATGCTGCTCTGTGTGCTCCCGCTCTTTAGTGCTTGGACTCTCCACACAATGCCTAGAATAGTGTCTGATATATGGTGGGCCATCTACAATTATTTGTTCAGTGTGGTTTTATATCTTCTCCATAAGGCCATGCATCTCTTTTGGTAGACTTATTCCTGGATTCTTTATATATTTTTTGGAAAATTACATTTTCTGTTTTTTTTTTTTTCCTACTTACAGTTGTGTGTTTGTAAAAGAGAAAAAAATTATTCAAAAATAAACTGGGTATCATTTCAACTTCTGCATATAGTCACACTTAATCCAAAGTAGGTTTTTTTGTTTGTTTGTTTGTTTTTTGTTTTTAAAGCACCTAGCACTAGAGATAATTGGGAGAACATGTTCTAAATAGTATTTTGGTGGTGACGATAACATATTTATGCCATTTTCCATTCAAAATAAAGAATTTCAGAATCTGCTGTGTAACCAATCCCTACAAAAGATTTGATTTAATCACAAAACAAAGACCAAAGGTTTGAAGGAAGTAGTCCCAGCCTCCTGGCAAATACAAGGTATACATAGGAAATTGCAACTCAGATGATTTTACTCAAAACTCCTCCAATAGTTCTATTCTTTGTCACTTTATTTCATCACAGATCCAGAATCACTATAGCTTAAGGTGCTCTGCCTTTCTACCTGCAGGTCTATTAAGTAAGGGCAATTACTCTGCAAAGAGGTGACAATTCCTTTATGGAAGATATTGAACTCTAGGGCAGAAAACAGTGCATCAATAATGAAAGGTCAGTACGAACACAATGAGCCAACTTCAGAGCAACAAAGGGACTGCGGAGGGTGAGTGTCCAGGCACCTCCGTGAATAAAGTGTATATAGAGCATGAGCATTCACTTATTGCCTTCAGGTATCCTTTTGGCAAGAATCTCTCTGAGATCAATTTACTGTTGGACCACTAACACTCTACATTTTAAAATATAAAGACAAAACATCTTGTTCTAAAAAAAAGTTGGTCTCATCAATGCTTAAGTGCTAGGTCAACAGTACTACAGCCCCACACAAGTCTGTGGGATCCGCTAACCTGCAGAGGAACTCCAAACTAGTCAGCAACATGGAGTTTTGATAGATGCGGTAACGCTTAGTGAACCGCAGCTGATATTATTCTATTCAGTACATGTAACCTCAGCTTTGTGCAACTGAATAACTTCTGCTACTCTGATAGTCGGAGTATTGATTGCTGTTTTAGAGAGCTTTGATATACCATTCATTTTTTTAAAGGCAATTATAAGGTATTTCAACTTTGGCTATAGATAACCAAGTTAGTGGGAGGATGAAAGAGTTCCATGATATTGCAGTATAATCGAACAAACCTGTGGCTCTCTTTACCAGCATATAAGGCAAAGGGAAAAAGCAAAATGGCAATCTTCTGAAAAAGGAGATAAATAATAAGGATTGCCATACGTTACTTCCCAAAGGATTGCATTTAAATATTCTTGTGCTTTTCTTCTCAGAAAAGGGAAAATAAGGGAAATGTAAAAACAAAAATTGTCACCAAGAGCTGCTCTTAAAAGAGCCAAGTACCCCCAAAGTAAATTCATGCTTCTTCTAAATTCATGGAAAGTTCTCACTTTCTTATACTATCGGCATAATTCAACGACGGCATTTTGCCAATTATTTCTAGAGTAAGAAGTAGGGCATTAACCACCTCTTTTTCAAGGAACAAAGTTCTTAAGAAGCAATTGATTACTGCTTGTTGAGGTAAATAGTAATTCTCCTGGGATCTACATTTTATGGTATAAACCTTGAAGGGAAAAAATTCAATCTGAACACATTCATTGCTTTAATAGTCCTTGGAAGAACATAATCTTATTTTTCCTTCTTTTCAGTGTTATAAGAGTTTTCTTTCATTTAGCAGTCTATAGAAACCAGGGGTCTTCAAACCATCCAACTCCTCAGAGCCCTACAAAGGTTTATAACAAATTGGGAATATACAATTCCAGCCTTGCTTCTTCTTCCAAAAGTCATAAAATATCTAAATGATGCATATATATGAGTATATGGATGGAGATGTTCTGTGTATATACATTACACACATACCTGCATGCACACACTTTCCTTACTCTCCTCATTAATGCAAATAAAATACATTTTCCCAGGAAGATTTAGTATGAAATCCAAAATACATATAACAAAAAAAAAAATCACATGGAAATAACTTCAAATTAATATCTTCTTGGAGACTAAATTATTATTTACCATATTCAATAATAGAAAAAAAACCCCTTGTGTTCTTTTGAAATTTTAGATATAAAAAGGCTGCAGAAAAAATAATTTATGATAAATCCAGGGAATATGGAGAGATACTTGAATTCACACATTCAATAAATATTACACATGCCAAAGCATTAAGACATTTATAAATTATCCTTTAGCTCAGCGAGTGTAAGATTGTTTCCATAGCAATGGTGCAGGGATAGTGAAAAGCCACTTTAACATTTCTATAGTTTGGTCATATACTGTCCATTTCCATTTTCCTCTTTAAACTAAAAGTCTCTAGGCAGCTAAAATTTAATTTGATAATTTTTGTATTTGCTTTTTGCCCTAATGCAAAACATATAGATAGGGCAATAATGGATTACATGTCCTTTATTGGGGCTTCAATCTTTTACTTTTTTTTCCTCTTGAGATTCTAGTATATCAACAAATTTAACAGGTAATGTCATAATCCCTCCTAACATTGGGATTCTTTAATTTTTTATATCAAAATGTGAAGGACCAATTCTTGAAGACATTCCCAACCCTCATATACTCCCTTCCTTGTGGGTATCAGTCAGAGTCCTGGCAGGAAACAGATGGCACACACAAGCTGGCTAATTAAAGAGAGTTTAACAAAGGGACCATTTATAGAGATGTGATAGGAAATAGGGAAATCAACAAGAAATGGGGCAGGGCAGGTACCTCCTGAGGAGAAAAGAGCCATAGTTGTGACTGTCCCTAAGCTGGAAGAAGCAAATAGAAGAAATTATCAGAACTTGGAGAAATCAGACGGGGCCATGGGTCAGGAGATGGAGCGCTTAGTGAGGTGACACCACTATTCACGGCAGTGCTCTGGCAGAATGGGAGCCAGCAGCAAAACAAAAACAAAACAAAAAACCCTCCAAAATTTAACTCTTTCTGATATCTTGCAAGCAGCTCCCACTGGTAAAACCAAGATAGAATCCAAAGGACAAGGGAACCCATTAATATGGTCCATATAGATCAGCTCCCAGGATACAGACAGGGTAGAAAATGTGATTGAGAGGGTCTCGAGAGGCAGAATGAAGGTATCCATCACACTTCCCACTTAGACCTATAATTTAGTGAAAATCACATTTCAATTTGGAAATAGCATGGTAGGAGTTTTTCATCAGCAGAACTAGGAAACAGTTTGTATGTTGAGGCATCTGTGGGGAAAGGAACACATTAAACAAGACACTTGGACACGTTATAAGGTAAGAGAAATATTTATTTAATTTTGCACAAGAACGAGCTTATACTGAACAAATCCAACCAAATAATATTAAGTGCAGTAAAACAAGGAAATAGGGATGACTTTTCCTGTTAGAAAATATTAAGTAACCATGCCTGTGCATTATTTTATCATTACAATAACTTGTTTCAGATTTCTTTTCAGAGTGTATACTGTACATAACAGGTTATAGCTTCTTTGCTTTGCTTCTGAAAATATAATTCATTCACTGCCTTGCATTTTATTTTCAGCAGTGAGGAACCTAACTGATTCGTGAAGATTCTGATCTAGAGAGAAATTTTCTGCACCAGTGAAGCTAGAGGCTTTCAAAGCTCTGATGGGCTCAGGCTTTATATCCAGGGGTCATGATGTCATGGTGTGTATTCTACACCCATTCTTCTACCACAGTGATGTCAGACACAGTAGAAGCAGAATTCTGGTCTCGTTTTGCCCCAAGAATTTTCCTTTAGTGATTTTCTCAAGCTTCACAAATTTCATAATTGAATGTTCACTCAGCTATTAACAAAGCTGCACTTAGCTGCCCACAAATCATCCACTTTAAGTTTTAACTTTTTTTTTTTTTTTTGGTCTTTTTAATGAAAGAACATTCTTTAAACAGAAATCTCCCGTGAGACAGTTAACTTCACAGTTCCTGAAGGCACTGTGGGTCCACTGAGCAACAGATGTGGCCATTCTAGAGAAGAAAAAAGGGGAAAGAAAAGGATGGTATAAGCTGTTCAGCCATTAGTGAATACTCACACTTACTGATTGGTGCACGTAAATCTGACCAGGCCTTGTTATTTAGGCACCCCTGCAAGTTCAACAGCCCAGTTAATTCTCATGTCTCGACTTCTGCAGGACCAGTTATGTCCAGTTATTTGTGGCAAATCATAGACTAGCTTTATTTACCACACGGCAACTTCTTAGATCATACTTGTTCTCTCAATTATTCATCCACAAAATATGTATTGAGTTTATTGAGCCCTAGGTATATTGATGAATAAGCAGACATGGTCACTACCCTCAGAGGGCAGGGGTTAATTTGGGGTGGGAGGCAGAAAGCTAATAAACACCAAGAGAACATGTCAAAAATTGTGAAAGCTGCTAGAAGAGAAATAAACTAGGTGGCGTCAGGACTGACTGGGGCACCTGGGTGGCTCAGTCAGTTAAGCATCTGTCTTCCTCTCAGGTCATGATCCCAGGATCCTGGGATTGATTCCCATAATGGGCTCCCTGCTCAGTGGGGAGTCTGCTTCTCCCTTGGTCCCTCCCCCTGCTCCTGCTCTCCCTCTCTCTGTCATAAAAATAAATAAATAAAATCTTTAAATAATAATATAAACTGGCTCTTTAGATTGGTGGTCAGGGTAGACTTTTCTGTAGACGTGATATTTAAGCCAACACCACAAGGCAATGTGAGAGGGTCAGCCAAAAGCAAGGTGAACAGAATGAGTAAAGGCTTTGAAGTGAAAATCATTTCATTTATTTAAGAAGCTGAAAAAAGGTCTGGGTGAGAATTTTGAGTTGGTAAAGAAGACAGTGTAGAGATAAAGTAGCGTATTATACTTTATGACAAAATTAAAAGTGTCTGTTCTATAACACAAAAAGATTTTGATACTTTAATCTTCTTTGAAGTATACCAAATGAGGAGAAAACTAGTCCAATTCCAAGAAGAATATAATCAATTTAAGCCAATACTCTTCTGTTCTTAATTTTTATGAAGCAGAGTTCTTATTATGACAGCAAGAGAAAGTCTCAACATCTCCTGGATCTCTTGTGGCATATTAAAGCTTTGTCATCACGCTCAAAGACAGGTTTTCTAACCATGACCATTACATCATCTTTCCTAGTCCAGGGAGACGCTGATATAAGGGATGTACCAGTTCCTGAGAGAATCAGTTCCTCAAGGAGAAAGTGAGGGAATTTCTGGAGCTTTCTACCAATTAGTATGTGAAGCCAGCATTAGATTCCTATAGGTGGAAAAATCATTACTTTCCCATGAGTATGTTTTAGAAAGGGACTGTGTATTTTCCCAAATCTTCCAGGTATGTTTTTCTTATTCCATATCCATATTTTCTGTAACAATAAGATAGATGCTGTATCAATCATATAGCATTGGAAACTCCTCAATTAGGGAAACACAGTTCATACAAGAACAAAAATATCCTACTGGAGATCATTTTAGTAATGGTATGGTTGCTTACATAAAACTAACCTTCCCACAGATAACTATAAAAGGTATGGACAAAATAGAAAAAAAAATAACTATTTGAAAGCAATAGATAGTGACCAAAAGCAGTCAGACGCTGGAAAGGTTTCAATTTGTAAAAGGGAAATGTGTTGTGTGAGATTTATTTTTACTCGGCATTTCCCCTTAGGGCACTCTGTAGTCAGTAGAGCTTAGGCTAACTATAACTCAGGCAGAAAGACACAATCTGATAGGACTCAGACAGGAGAGGACAACTTTTAGAGCTGCCAGGGTCGTTATAAATTCAGAGGGAAATATCTAGAAAGGAGGGAGTGAATCAGCATATAAAGTCCTCTCAAACCCTTGGCTGGTCTTTGAATTAGAGGAGACTAAAGAGATAATGAGTTATAGATTGAAGGTTGAAAGATTAAGGCAGAGATTTCAAATGCTGCTTACTGTGGGTAGCAGTGTTTAAAATCTGTGTCCTTCCAAGTTAGGAAGGATTGATTAAAAAAAAAAAAAATTCAGGCTTTTCAGTGAAAGCTCAAAAGGGTCATGATTAGGAGTAAAACAATGTCTCAAGATTAAGAGACTCACCCTAGAAACAGGGGTAAATCTGGAACAGACCTACTTAACCAGAGTAAAGGGAAGCTTTCTTAAGTGCAAGGTGATAGGCCAGTAATTTGCAACCTGCTACAACAAACATAGTCTTCAGAAGAAGCTAACAGAACATAGGATCTATATCATATATCATCCATAGTATCTGATAAACCATAAAAAAGTATTAGATATCACAAAAAAAGCAAGAAAATGTGACTCCTAGTCAAGAGAAAAAGTAGTGAATAGAAATGACTCAAAGATAATTCAGATGGAATAATTAGCAGACAAGAACTGGAAAGTATCCATTTTAAATATGTTTGAAGTTTAAAAAAAAAAGAAAAAAGGTAGATCTCAGGAAATAAAACTATAAATAGAATTAAGTGGAAATTTTGGAATGAAAATTTGCAGTATTTGAAATGAAAAATTCATTGGATTGGTTTAACAGCAGATTAGACATGGCAGAAGGAACAGTCAGCAAACTTATAACAAAAAATAGAAATTATCAAATCCAAAACAACAAGAAAAAGACTGATATAAAAATTAAGCTTCAGTGACCTTCAGGATAGTATTAAGACATATAACATATGAGTAATCATAGTCCCAGAAGAAGAGGTGGGAGAAAATTCCAGAGAAAATATTTGAAGAAACCATGGTCAAAATTTTCTCAAATTTCTTGGGTAACAAAACAAAACCAACACGCCCCTGCCCCAGCTTACATACTTAAAAATAAGCCCAGCAAATACCTAAGAATAAAGTCATACAAAATATCACATATAAGTGTATCACAGCCAAACTTCTAAAAATAAAAAATAAGAGAATTGTAAAAGGAAATAGAGGGGGGAAAATACACATTTTCTGCTTAGGAACAAAAATACAAATAGCTGAATCCTCATCAGAAATGGAGGCATTAAAACAACAGAGAATCATCCTTAAAGTCCTGGGAACAAATCTGTGAGTCCAGAATGCTATATTTAATAAAGGTATCCTTTAAAAATAAAGGTAATTTCAGATAAATGGAAGTTGAGATATCTGTTAACCAATGGATCTATAATATGGAAAGTGCTAAGGAAGTTAAAGCTTAAGGGAAGTGACACCAGATGGAGTCTCAAATATGTGAAAAGAAATGAACATTAGAAATGGTGACTATATGGATAAATTTGAAATATAGCATTTCTTCTTCCTTTAACTTCCTTAAGAGATATTTGGCTCATTAAAGCAAAAAATAATAACAAGGAATTTTAGGGTGTATGGCTTACATAGTTATAAAATATATGATTATTATAGCTCAAAAACTAAGGGGGATGGAATTCTATTATGCTTAAGTTATTATTTATGTGAAGTAGTTTAATATTAAATCTTATTATACTATAATAAATTAATGCTATATATTGTAATCTCTAGGTCAGCAACTAAAATAATAATATAAAAGGTTATAGTTAAAAATCCAGAAGAAAATTAAATTTAAATAATACAGGAAGTTAATAAATAAAAAGGAGGAAGAAATGGAAGAATAGGAATATGAAAAAATAGGACAAAAACAAAACAAATGGCAAAATGGTAGCCCTATATCTACCAATGCCAAAAAATTACATTAAATATAAACAGACTAAACACTTCAATTAAAAGACAGATTGTCATACTGGATAACAAAATAAGAATGAAGTATATACATGATCTATAAAACGTGCAGTTTAAATATAAAACCATAGATGGTTTGAAAGTAGATGGATCAAAAAAAATGAGTATCTGGAAAAACCTGACTTCAAGTCTAGAAGCCTTGCTAGACAAAAGGAGAGCATTACATAATGATAAAATGGTTAATTTACCAGAAGACATGAAAGAGTATGTCCTGGTGATTCCATTTATATGAAATTTTAAAAAGGCAAAATAAGTCTACTACAATGAAATCAAATTGAAGTTTACTATGGTAAGTTGGTATTGCCTGGAAGGGGGAACAAAAAGATACTCATTTGGGTGTTGGAAATAGTCTATATTTTGATTTATAAGACCCATCAAATTTTATGTTATGAAATAACTATTATGAAATAACTATTCATTTCACTATATTTATGTGAATATTTAGTTATGAAATAACTATTCATTTCACTATATTTGATATTACCTTGATAAAAACTAAAATAAAAGGAGTTCCACTGAAACTTAGTCTGATTACTAGGAATAGTAACAATCTACTATTATAATGAATTATAAAAATTAGTTATTTTTACATAGTACAAAGTAAGTTTCCTTAACATCCTGTTATTTCTGGCTATATTTATTCTATATTTTAAAATTAAAAAAAAAGTCATTGTCACTATTTTTGTGCTAAACTCAAATCAAGATTAGAAGACAGCTGGCTTTTAATTTTCAGTTAATATATTTATATATAATACAAGTATAATATATATTAAAGTTATTTATGTTATTAATGTTATTTATGTAAATTTAGCATTTATTCATTTATTAATCATTTATTGTATAATTAATATATTAATATGCTTACAAATTATATAGATTATAAGTAGATGTATATATAATTAATATATGTTTACACATCCCACTACCAGCAGTATTTTAGTATGTCTTTAAAGATTATTTATTTATTTATTTGACAGAGAGACATCACAAGTAGGCAGAGGCAGGCAGAGAGAGAGAGGAGGAAGCAGGCTCCCTGCTGAGCAGAGAGCCCGATGCGGGACTCGATCCCAGGACCCTGAGATCATGACCTGAGCCGAAGAAAGTGGCTTAACCCACTGAGCCGCCCAGGCGCCCTTAGTATGTCTTTATAGAATTTTTTTTCATACTGTTTTATTGTCAACTTTTTTCCAATTAATTGGAAAAAATATGTAATTACATATTGTATTTTTTAAAATATTTTATTTATTTATTTGACAGAGATCACAAGTAGGCAGAGAGGCAAGCAGAGAGAAAGAGGAGGAAGCAGGCTCCCTGCTGAGCAGAGAGCCTGATGCAGGGCTTGATCCCAGGACCCTGAGAACATGACCTGAGCTGAAGGCAGAGGCTTTAACCCACTGAGCCACCCAGGTGCCCCTACATATTGTATTTTTAGCTTAGGTTTTATTTTAAGCCATTTTTTTCAATGGCTGAATAATATATAATTATATATGTTACATAATTATAGTATAATATGATATATTGCAACATAAAGAGTTACTAGAACTTTTTGAACTTTTTTCTATTTTTGGGTACCTTGGTTTCTTCCTTGATTTTTTTAAAAATTTTATTTAATTATTTGACAGACAGAGATCACAAGTAGGCAGAGAGGCAGGCAGAGAGAGAAGGGGAAGCAGGCTCCCTGCTGAGCAGAGAGCCCAATGCAGGACTCGATTCCAGGACTTTGGGATCATGACCTGAGGTGAAGGCAGAGGCTTTAACCCACTGAGCCACCCAGGCACCCATCTTCCTTGATTTTATATGACAAATAATATTGAGGTGAATATTGTCATGCATATAGCACCTTCCCCTTCCATATTTTAGAGTATTTCTTTAGGTTATATTCTCAGACCTGGGATTAACAGGACAAAAGATGTTTGAGCTGGTATGGGGAGTAGGCAAAGAGGTGTATTGTGGCATGCTGACATGTGTTTTTCAAGGTCACTAACGATTCATAAAAGTTACAGTTCCAGTACATCTCTGTCAGCATTGGAAAATTATTGTGAGTTGTTTTTTTTTAATTAAAGTATGTGAAAATAATAATTCATTATTTAGTTTACCTTAGAGTTTTAATTATTGAAAGGCTGAATAATTTCTTTTTTTAATAGCGGCATTGTTTTAGTGAATTGTTTATTTATTCTTTGCTGATTTCTTTTTGGGAGAAATCATGATTTTCTTGTTAACTTCTATACGTTTTTAATTTAACAAAGAAATAATATCTTCTGGAAGAATATTTTTCCAGTCTCTAATTGTGACTTCTTGTTTTACAAATTTTATCTATAGAAACTCTAAATTTTCTGAGGTATTCTTTATCACTTTTAAGTTAGAAAAGACATCTTCCTTCCAGAATGTTAATTAACATTTGATTATATCTTCTTTTTATTCTTAGTATCTAACATTTCTTCCATGTAGAATTGATTTTGATGTATGATAGCATATAAAATTACTTCCTTCAAACTGCTGTCCAGCCATCCTTATATAGAATAATCCTTTCTTTCTTTATTGATAAGAAAATCTCTCCCAATCATACATGAAAGTCTTCGTTTTAATGTCTTCATTGGTGGGGCATTTGTTTCCATTCATAGATCTAGTTATCTATTCTAATATTAGTACAGAGGTTGGCTTTCAAAACTTTAAGTCTGCTGTTTCTGGTAAATGAAGGTAAAGTTCAGGAAGTTAAGAGCTTCGTCATTAAAACTCTAATTTTCTTTATACCTCAATTATTTCAGTATTACATCTAGAGTCTCCCCAGGAATTAGAAGTAGCCCCCTGGTTTCCAATTTCCAAATGGTCTGTTTGGTAATTACTTATTAAAGGAAATTACCCTCTAATCCCGCCTCCCTTCATAGTCATTTCTCAACTGGGCACATCCCTAGTTATTGTTTGGAGCTCAAAGAACAACTGCCTAAAAGCACTCTGACCCGTCAAAGGATTCACAGTTTCTCTTAAATTTAGTAATTCATTTTTGACTCAAGAGTTTAACTTCTTGGGCCCCTGGGTGGCTCAGTGGTTTAAAGCCTCTGCCTTTGGCTCAGGTCATGATCTCAGGGTCCTGGGATCAAGCCCTGCATCAGGCTCTCTGCCAAATAAATAAATAAAATCTTAAAAAAAAAAAAGAATTTAACCTATTAATGGAGGATTTTTTTTTAACCTAAGCAAATTAAATCTGAAGGCATCCTTAAAAAGACATCTTTAACACCCCCCCCCCCGCCCCAACACCCCACTAATTCCCAATTCCTCAAATCTTATCTTCAAGCCACTTGCTCAGGAGATAACTGGTGCCCATGTTGTATGGTCTTTTAGCATAGTGCTCCTTTCCTTCAGAGCATCCATCACAGTCTAGAATGTTGTCTTTATCTATTTATGACTTGATTAATATCTACTTACTCTGTTATCAATAATAAGAATAGTCATTATTGAGTGTTTACTCTGAATGTGCATGAAATGTGTAAGAAACTTTTTATGGATCTTCTCACTTTATTCTTATAGCAATCCTCTCATGTAGGTTCTAAAAGTATTCCTAGGTAGGTACTATTTTTATTCTTTTTTATTTTATTTTTTTTTTAGGGGAGCATACTGAGCCACAGAGAGATTTGTGACCATCCCTTGAGGTCACATTGCTAGTATGGCCAACCAGGCTTTGTTTGAATCCAGGTGGCCTGATTTTAGATACTGCATTCTTCACTTCTAGACCAAATGCTGTCCAGCAGAACATTCTGTGATAAGAGAAATGTTGTGGGGTGTGTGTGTGTGTGGGGGGGGTTGGGTGGGTGTGTTTAAGATTTTATCTATTTATTTGATAGAGAAAGAGAGAACAGAAAGAGAGGTAGAGGGAGAGGGGAGAAGCAAACTCCCCCCCAAGCAGGGAGCCCAATATGGCGCTCCATCCCAGGACCCTGAGATTATGACCTGAGCCCAAGGCAGAGGCTTAACCTACTAAGCCACCCAGGCACTGCAAAAGAAATGTTCTTTTTATGTTTTTATGTTCTGTCTAATATGATAACCACATGTAGCTACTGAGCAATTAAAATGTGGCCAGGGTGACTGAGAAATTGAAGTTTTAATTTTATTTAATTTTAATTAATTTAAATAGCCATATATGGCTACTAAATACCATACTGGACAGCTTAGCTCAATACAATAAGGTATTAGGTAATAATTTCCAGGAATAGTTCTATCTGTTCTGCTTATCATTATACTCCTGGTACCAGCATAATACCCAGCACAATGTATTTATTGACTAGAATGAATAATTCATAGGAGAGTAGGACAGGTAAAAAGTAAATGGTGTAAAAAGTAAAAATGGTGATCTGAAAGTGCCAAATTGTGGAAAATGCTCACCTCCAATGCAGTATCTGTAGCCTGTTGCATCCATTTATTTTTAAAATAACACAAAATAAAATGTGTATTGGGTTAAATTTGGTAGAATAGCACATGTTTTTATAACTCATATTTAATAAGAAGGGAAAAGGGAAATAGCATCAAACAGTAACTTCTGAGAATCAGCATTTATCTGACAAAAAATGAATTTAATTCTAAAATACACTTTCTGGAATATATTCATTCCTATCATGAGGCAAAAAAACCCTATTTGTTTATAAGGCTGGAAATGACAAACGTATTTATGCTCTTCACCCCAGAAAACTCTCATGTTTTTCTATTACTGAACGGATTTTTTTATTGGAAATATCTGTGTGCGCCATATTTGTGTGTTCTTCATCCTATCACCGCTTTATATTTTTGCTGTCGCTTCTCAGAACAATAATCTTAGTTGGATTAAGAGTGTATATGGGGTGCCTGGCTGACTCAGTTGGTGGATCATGTGACTCTTGATCTCAGGGTTGTGAGTTCGAGCTGAATTACGGGTCTAGAGATTACTTATAAATTTTTTTATTTTTTAAAGAGTGTAAAGGGACTTAACTTTATTTGGTAATTAATTGTCAGAAAGTATTTCCCTGTTGGTCATTAATGCTGAAGTTTCTGGATATGTACTGCTAGGTGTACTCATATCAAATGTGTATTAAAGCAATACTGCATAGAGATAAGTCACTTTTAGTAGTAGTAGTAGCAGTAGTAGTAACTTTCAAATTTGCTAATGCACTTTCAGGAAAGGCATGAAATGTTCACTCATAAAGCTTCGCTTGATTGACAAAAATTACATTGAAAGAGAATTTTGGTTTGAAATAGATAATAGCGTCTCAAAGCTTAAAGCATTTTATATTTTTTTGTCCTGTTATATCAAGCCACTCTAGTAAGAATCTATGCTAAGTGAATCTGAATTAAATTGTTCTAAAAAAAATTAATGGAATTGTGTACTTTAAAAAAAGCAGTAGTTAAGAGATATCTGGCTGTGCTATGTTGGAAAAAAATCTGAATCTTTGCTTTCCCATGTTGTTGTTAATAAGCCTTCAGATAATTTAGTTAGTTTTAGTGTTGATTCAAAAATTATGACTATGAAATACAGTGACCACTGAATCAACATTGGTAGGAACAATAATCAAATAGAATGCTTTCAACTTTGCCAGTATCATGAACTCTATATACTGCCTACATTAATCTGTATTTTTGTTCTCATTGAAGTAAAAGGTACATGCTCTATTTTCCTATGAAAATAAGAAGAAAAATCTTTATAATGATTTTTCTCCAACTGTAGGAATAAAATAAACAACAGATCTTAAATTTTTCAACCCAATGTAACTGGCCACAACAAACCAAGAAATATGCCCATTTTTTCCATATTGATTTTCACTTTGGAAAATGTAATATATTTACAGACCTCATAAAAGGACCAGATAAAAATCAATAAAATAATATTGTCTTCCATCATGAAAAAAGAAACATGAAGTTTGTATTGTAGATTTTTTTAAAAAAGATGTGTACAGTTAGATACTCTAGGTTCTTTCTGTTCTGGTGACATAAATAACTGATGATTCTGGTTTCTGACTGTGCACTTCCTTCTCTGAATCTGCTTTGAGGATGCACAGGGCAGTTAACCTTGGCACTCATAAAGCTGAGTGGCCCTCCTCCCACCTCTGTTTCAACAATAAATATGAAAAAAAAATGCTTTCCATTGGCCAGGATAAACACATTAATATCGATGAGCCCTGGGTACAGCTGGCCAAGGTCTCCCTACTTGGATTTAATAGGCTTTACCTTGCACTGGCAGAGAGTACACTCGGTGCCATGTTTGATCCAAGAGGACCCAGTGAAGCGAACCACATTCATCTCATCCAGGCAAGTTTTGGTGATGTCGTTACGAATGGTGTCAGCCTGGCAAGGGTCAGTGACACAGCGCCGGCAGCACTCATTCTCTGGGAGGACACTGAATTCACATTCCACCTCTGGGCAAGGCAGAGGCCAACAGTCAACTTCCCCTTGCTGTAAGAAAAGCAGATGCACAGGGGCAGGAAGAGAGGAAGGGAGGGTATGGAGGGAGGAGGCGGGGGGAGCACAGTGTTTACTGAATACTCAGTTTATTTGATGGATACTCACACCTTCAAAACCATGAATCTTGCAGGGAATCTACAAAAGGCCTATCAAAGTGTTGAGGGCCGTACTTCAGTTGGATTTTAAGACTGTTCAAAGATTAAACAAGAATAACAATAAACAAAATCAGAACCCTCTCCCTTAAAGCAATCAAATTTGCATTCTCCTATCTTTTCCCTGACAGAGAAGAATCATTTACTATGTAAGAAGGTTTTACTTAGATTTTTGCATATTAGGTGCTTTTTTCATTCTTTTGATCCCCCCCCACCTTCTCATTTATTGCCTTCTGTATAAAAAAACTTTTGTCCATTTACAAGAAAATCAACTGAAATATGAAGGGAATTTGACAGGTTATCTTTGTTCATTTATATGTTTCTCAGGTTGGGGATTTTGGAGAAAAAAACAACTAGGAACTGATTTCAGGCTTCTTTATTCCACATGGGAAAATTGTGTGAACTGGATCTTTTTAAAATTTAGCTCCCACCTGTTTCCTATTTTCTTCATAATTCTGAATCTCATGGTCTTGGAGATGAAAGCAGCCTTCAGGCACAGAAACTGACCTTGTTCTTTCAATTGATTTTTGGGTTTAAAGTATAAAAAGGAAGCAACAAAAAAGCATTGCCTTAAAAATATCCTCACACAAATAGAAAGGAAACTAGCCATGACTTTAGAAGTAGCATCTGTGAAACTTTCTTCTATAAAGACACATAGACCAATTTTCCTTTTCATTTACACTACTCAAAAGAAACAGGAAGTTTGGTCAAATGAAAAAAGATTGATGTTTTCCTGATCAAGTCTTTATTTTCTTTTTTCCAGTAGAAATTTTGTAAATACATTCAACTCTAATATTGAATGTATTGAATATTCACACATTCAACTCTAATACTCTAGTAGGTATTTGTTGCAAATCTGTATCATGTGTAAAACAGGTGCCCATTAGAATAGTGTTAATGTTAAAATATTTAGGAGGAAAAAAAGTATGGTTTTTTTTTTCTTTTTTTAAGTCTGAGCATGACTGATAGAAATGGATTAACAGAAGTTCTACTTGGACAAAAAAATTACAATTTTCATGAATGCTGCTGTTCTGCTTATAACGGTCTGTGAGTAAACCTAAGCTGAATGGGACTGTGGATGCCAGGAGAGTCTTTTCTTCTTGACTCTGGAAAGACGTACATGACATACTGTCCACCATTTACTCCAGGATGTGCCTTCACGGGTCCTGACTGCATGCCTGCCATCTTGTCATCCTAACTGGGTTCACTTTTTGTAACTGCCAGCACTATGGCGAGGTAGGTGCTGAGAACTGGCAGATGTGGGAGGGCAAGACTGTCCCCTCATTAGATTCTGGGCTGGAACTGCCCCTGTACTTCCTGTAGCTAAACTTACCAGGCAGCGGCACTGTTGGCAGTTCTGAACCCAGGTGTCACCACTATTATATAAGGTTTCTCCATTTTGATGGAGGCACTGACTGCTAAGCCTTGGGTCACATTCAGGGCAGCAAAAAAGATCAACCGTGGGATTCTCACAGTCACACACCATCCGACGACACATTACGAATCCATTCTGTATAAGAAAGAAGAAAGCAGTTACCAAAAGCCTCCGTTTCTCAATGTAATAGATTTAAGGTTAGTTACATTTTGTAGCTAACACACAGAAATTACCCAAGCTAGAAAACTTCCAATTTCCTTTCCGAACACTGTTTGACCAGTAAATTTTCAGAAATGGCCCACATGAAGTAACCACTATGCAGTCCTTATGTGTATATGAATGTGGATAGTGCATATGTAAATATACATGTACTTATTAGTGTAGTAATTAGATTACTACCTAAATTTTGTTTTGTGTGAGGGCATGTGTGTTTGTATTTAGTAGTTAGTCAACAAGCTTTACCTATTGTTAAATTCATGGAATAAATTAGAACTTAAGTTGTGTACAAACTTATCAATTTCTTTCATAATAATTGAGTCTTTTATACAGAGTGCTACTTATCTAACTATAACTTAAGTCACTCTTATCGACTGGGTAAATAAAGTAGAACATCCCTTTAAAACTGAAACCCAGTCTAAATAGATTATTTTCACTCACAGTCCAAAGTATGTCCATTCTAGCTTCATTTATACATTCATTCAAATATGATATTGCTCCTCTGGAAGCACTAGCATAGTTAGCGATAAAGTTTTATCAACATGTGCAGATAAACACATTGTGGCATTTCCATAGGATGGATGCTATTCAGCAATAAAAGGAAATATTTTAAATATTTATATTTAAAATATTTATATTATAAAATAATACAAATGAATGTTGAAAACAATGCTGGGAGAAAGAAGTCAGACAAAAAAAGTTATGTACTATATGTACTACCTACTACAGAAGGCTCTAGAAAATACAAATTTAACCTACAGTGAACCAAATCAGTGTATCCTTGAGGCTGATGGTATGGGACTAAGAAAGGACAGAGACAACATTATGAGCAGATGAAAATGTCCTTTTGTGCTAACTGTGATAGTGGTTAAGTAGATGCATTCACTTGTCTAAGCTCATCAAGCTCTACATATTAAACATATGCAAATTACATCCCAATAAAAATGATTAAAGTGTTTTATTTATACCGACCTGACATGAACACACAGAGCACCGGTCATTCTCCAACACCCAAATCTGACCATTGTGTTTAATTTTTCCATCATGGATGCAGTCCCCTGTGCAGTTCTTTCCATGAGGGCATCGGCAATCATAGCCACCATCCAAGTTAAAGCAAATGGTATCATTGGCACAGCTGTGCCTCCCAGTCCCACACTCATCGATATCTACAGCCAAGAAAAGGCAGCAGGCAATGTGCTTAGAATATGCTCGGTTTCAAACAACTGCAATCAGGCACGTCGTCTCTAACACAAAGCATCCAACTGTAAATTAATTCTCATCTTACTGGCATGCATTTCCTATTAAATGCTGACTAAAGCAATGTTAATAATGATCTAGGGATTTCACAGGAAAACATTATCATGCTTGACTTCAAATGCCAGATAACCTTGGTTAGATTCTCAAGTTTTATATCTCTGTAAATACCATCAGGCTTTATGGAACACTTATATTTTTTGAAAGTAAGAATAGAACTCAATTTATCAAACAAAAAGCAGTGGCAGTTGACATTCTAAAAGTGCCTATGAGTTTGTATTCAGAAAACCATTCTCAGTGCTTACCCCAAATCCTTTCTCGGTGGTAGATGAAGTGGCATGGGGCCTCCAAGGCATTTTACTCAGCTTGAAGCACCCACCTGTCACCCCCACGTAAGACCAGGTGTTTGGCCCAGGTGAGGGCATTCTTTACATACAGTCAGGCATTTCATACTGTCCTCACAGGCTGCCCCCCACCCACAGAGGGCAACTGACCACCAGCAATTACCATCTGTCTCACAAATCCGTTCCCAATTATTAACTTTTCCATTTCAGATGATTGTTTTGGCTCCTGCCTCACTCAACTGGCAATGACCCATTCCTCACCTGACCTCAACTATGCCAATGGCAATCACAGCCTAAAGCATTTTCATACAGATGAAAAGCAAACATATCTTGACCCACAGATCAGGTCCGTTAGAAGAAATGTGATTCACTTTATTTATCCCCATAATTTAAAGATCATAAGCCAAAATACATTTCAGGGATATTGTATGAGTGGCAGTGAGCAGTTATTTCTTACTTCATCTGTTTCCTCTGAGTAAAGGTCAAGAAAGAAAGAATTAAATCAAAGCAAAAGTGGGTTAGAGAGAAGATGGAATGGATAGCTTTAAACCAGGGGGACTGTGTACTGCTTTTCTCAGAAAATTTTAAAAGATAGACTTTAGTGGATACCTGTCTTAAATGGTTTGGTTTCAACATTATTGAAGATGTGGCCTAGGCAATGTTATATTTTAGCCATATTTAAATGATTAAATATTAAGTTCTATCATATATGCATTCCTCAAAATAAGCCACATGATATATTTCTCTCGATTTGCCTTGAGTTTGATCAATTCCACCTCAACAAAACCAATGAATTGAGACAATGGCTGAAAAGATTCTTGTTAAACTACAGTGAATACATTATTATAGCCTGATTTGTCAAGGATAATATAGTTTATAATTATAGAGTATGATCAAAAGCAGAACTGTTAGCCAGCATGACGATATAATTCACATTTTTTAAAAGTAAATTGATAAATGTGTGTGTGTGTGTGTGTGTGTGTGTGTATAACCATTATATAAAATAGGTATTTTTTTTCAGATCCGAGAAATTTGGCTGATGCTATTTAGAGAAAGAACAAGAAGTGAAATTCTATATAACTTTATAAAATAGCTTTATATTTGGTCTATTCAGAATAATAAGGTATATTTGATGACTTGATATTCATTTCCTATTAAATATTCTTACAATTTGGAACTATAATACACAGGAAAAACATTAACCATAGTTATTTGGTCTCTTTGACCACAAACTGTACAAATATTTCTTACTACATAACCCTTTCCATATCCACTGTATGAATACTATTCCATTAATGCAATGACTGGATTTTTACAATCATTTCATTTTGCTTGACATTTAAAATAAAAACTCTGCTGTCAGGTAATGCATTTTTTTCTTAAAGGCAGAGATAATCCTTGGATCTGCTCCAGAAGACAAAGAAGAGGTGTCCAGCCACAAAAAGAACATGTGCTCTGAAATAAACACGTTTATGATAAAGAATTAGAGTAATAAATTACTTACAACATCGGTTGACATGTACTTGTCATACCTGGAGAAATGCATAGGCGGAAAATCATTATGAACCAGTACAATGGGAGTTGGATTAATTTGAATTCATCTATTCATCTCCCCCCGATCCCCTGCTTGTTTTCTACACTGGTTTCCCAATGCAGAGACTACTCTCAATTGAATGGTAGTACAGAGTTTTGGAATTCATTGTTACATAGAGTTTTATTATAAGGTAAAATTCCTAAATTAAATGTACACAAGAGGTGTATATCGCGCTTTGAAAAACCTACTATGATATATAAAAATTTCAACTTTAAAAATACTGGTAACTCCTTTAGTGAGTTATTGAAGAAATAATGTTGTTAAATCCAAGTCTCATTTCAGATCTAACTTGATCTAACAGCAGCATTTGATACAGTTCATTTTCCCTCCCTAATAAATTTTCTTGCTTCCTATCACACTGGTAGCTCTTTCTGGATCTTCCTCTTGCCCACATATACATTCTAGTGGCAATTAAACTATGAATAAGATTTGGCCAAGTAAGAGAAGGAAAGGGTGGTCTAGGTAGAGGTACAGGTACAGGTGTACTTGAAAACCCGAAGTTTAGAGTCAGCAAGATGTGTTAGAGGGAATGAGTTAAATGTGTAGGAGGAAGAGAGTAGTTAGACAGTGAGCTGAAGAGGTACTCAGGGCCCAAGTAAAAGTTGTGTTAAGAACTCTGAACTTCAGGGGCACCTGTCTGGCACAGTCAGTTAAACGTTTGACTCTTGGTTTCAGGTCAGGATCTCATGGGTCATGAGATTGGGCCTCACACTGGGCTCCACACTCAGTGTGGAGTCTGCTTGAGTTTCTCTCTATCTCACCCTCTGCTCCTCCCCTGCATTTTCTCTCTCTCACATAAATAAATCTTTTTTTTTTTTAAGATTTTATTTATTTATTTGTCATAGAGAAAGAAGCGAGAGCAAGCACAGGCAGACAGAGTGGCAGGCAGAAGCAGAGGGAGAAGCAGGCTCCCCGCCAAGCAAGGAGCCTGATGTGGGACTCAATCCCAGGACGATGGGTCATGACCTCAGCCGAAGGCAGCTGCTCAACCAATTGAGCCACCCAGGCGTCCCTCACATAAATAAATCTTAAAAAAAAAAAAAAAAAAAAAAAAAAAAAAAAAAAAAAGGAAAGAAATCTGAACTTCATCATAAAGACAATAAAATGTCATTTTAGGGAACTGCAAAAAAAAATCAGATTTTTTAAAAGAAAGATTCCTTTTACTTCATTTTGGAAAAAGGATTTCAGTGGATTTGAATTTATAGCCATTAGATCAATTAATAGGTTGTTTAGTAGTCTAGGCAAGCAATGGTCATATAATAAAAGCAAATACTTATTACTGGTTGGTGTGTGCCAAATTCTAAGTGCTTTCACATAATCATTCATTTAATCCTCACAACAACTGAAGGATACAGTTATTCTCCCAATTTTATAAATCAGGAAGTTGAAGCATAGAAATGTTGCATAACTCTCCCTAGGTCTAGTAAGGTATAGAGCTCAAGTGAGAATCCAAGTAGTCAGGCTTCAAGTCTGTACTCTTAAGCACAGTGCTGAACTGACCATTAGCAGTGAAGAGATGAAGAGTAAGAAACAAACAGGAGAGAATCTTCCAAAAATAGAAAAAAATCATTAAATAAATAAAGCAACTTAATGATCTGTTAGCTTTGAAGATTAGGGAGAGGAGGTGGTCCTGAATGATGCTTAGATTTCTGGCTTGGAAATATTTGGCTGATCCTATTTAAAGAAAGAAGAACAAGACTTGGCTGTGGAGTGAAAGTGGGTGGCAGGATGAAGAAAGGCACAAATTAGTTTAGGACATGTTGAATTACACTTTCTTCTGGGTTTCCAAGTAGAGCTGTCCAGCAAATAGTTGAATATATGGGTCTGGAGTTCAGAAAATAGAACTGGGCCCAAATATGGATTTGGTGAAAATACATTTTCATCATTTCCTTTCTCAAAAATGGTCCTTTGGAGTCAAGTTCAAACTTCTTACAAAGGAATTTAAAGCTACTTCTTTTGCTTATCTCTCTTATCCTTTCTCAACTTGCCAATAATCACAGCATACTTGAAGTCCTCATACAAATGCTAGACGCTCAAAGTTTTCTTGTGCCCAAGCAGGAAATCATTTCTTCTTCTGTTTCCTAACAGCTCTACATTTATATTTTTTCTCCAAGTATTTATTATTTTCAGCCTTATAGCTTTCTCCTCTATTAAGAAAGTCACTATATCTTGTATGACAGTTGTGGTACATATTCCATCTCTTCCAAAGGCTAAGAGCAGAGACCACACCTCCTTTATGTTTCTGTGCAGCAGATGCCTGGCAAATTCCTGAAGGTTCCTGTGCATAGATTCAGTAACTGCTTGTTGAGGTAAGGTGGATTCATTTCATTTTTGTCCTTCTTCTTGATTTAGGTCAAGAATTTACAATATTTGGCTTGAGCATCATACTAGATTCTATCCTATAAACACTGTTTCTTTTTTGGTCTTATAAGTTCAAAAGCCTCAGCACGCATAGAAATAATCCAGAAATTAAAGCAACGGAGGGGTGAGAGTGGGCATGTAAATAAAATATTCTTACGCAAAAATATTCTGGGCTTTATTCTCAGAGAGAGACATATTTCCAGGCATAGTAGAAATGATGACATGGAAAAGGAAAATGGTAGTCAGGCACATTATCTGGGAATTAAATATCTATACCTCTGAGATAAATGGATGACCAAAACAGCATATAATTTGTATGAATGCAGCTTATCAACATGTATGTTGTAGGTTATTCAACTGCAGCCTGGAAAGTGGTGAAATGGTACACAGTTATTTATTCATGTCTTCAAATATATTTATGCATGTCTTCAGAGTAATTGTGAACCTACTGCTGTGACTTTGTCCACTTTGAAATGCCTTTTTTTAAGCAACAGAAATATGGCACCTGCTCAGATATAATCATACTCTTAAAACTGTATCCTTCTAAATACTAATATTACAATTCTACAAATCACTGGAATTTTAGCAAATGGATAGTTGTTTAGAAGAAGCATTTTAGCCTTTTTTTATAACATTTTTAAAGGCATCTTTCAGAGCACATTATCTTCTGAAAAAGTTGTAGGTTCTCTGATAATCATTAAAAATTCTATTGGAAGATAATAGTAGAATTATCTTTCCAGAGTTGTATTAAAAAGAAAAAGATCTCCAGCTATTTCCATGTTTAAAGAATTTCCTTGAAGTCTGTTTTGCATAAACATCGCATACAATTCTTTATTTCCCCATCTTCATCTTTATCATGTGTTATTTTAATGCCTAGTTTAGTTTTCCTTGTTACTTTCTGAACACTTGTGAGTGTACTGATTATGCTTTGTTATTCTGTCCTGATCACTATTTTATATATTTAGTTCTAACATAGGACTGTATCTACTATATATCCTATTATATGTCTACTTCTAACAGAGATTGTATTCCTAATGTACTTTTGATTAAATATTATGTGTATCCTTGTATCTCTCTCAATTTTTATCCATCTCAATCTTTTTCACTGGACAAATGAGCATCTTATCTACTATGTGACAAGCACTGTCCTAGGCATTGGTGCTTGACAAGCACAAAAAATCTCTTAGACGTCATATAGAAGATTCTGTGGAAGATAATAAACAGGTAAGCAAAAAAATATACAATCATTTCAGGAGAAGTTATAATTTCTATGAAGAAAAATGAAGCAAGGTAAATGAAGAGTGTTGGAGAAGTATGTTATTTTAAGTTGGAACTCCAAAAGAAGCCATTTTGGAGGAAATCTGAATCATATGAAAGAAAAATGCAAAGATTTGGGGAAAGACCTTCCAACAACAAAAAGAAGAGTGCATGAGAAGGGAACAAGTTTGGTATATTTGTGAAATGGCAAGAAAGCCAAATACTCATGTCATGTAGACTCTTATAAGCCATTGTTGGGTTTTGGATTTTACTCTGAAGAGAGATCGAAAGGCTCCAGGCATTGGAACAGAACTGGAGCATGCTCTTACTTCTGACGTTTAGAAATCATACTTAGTGTTAGAGAAAAAAGACTCTAAGGGAGTCAAGGGAGGAAGTAGGGAGACCAGTTTGGAGAAAGTGACACTAGTCCAGACAAAAGATAATGATGGCTTAGACCAATGTGGTGACAACACACATGTGAGAAGTGGTAAGACTGGGAATATATTTTGAAAATCAAAATTATGATACTTGTTAATGTACTGGATATGAAATACAAAGGAAAGAAACAGTGACTCCAAAATGTTGGTCTGGGCAACTATGTTTTGGGGCCTGTAGGAAACCAGGCCTGCCAAGAACAACATGAGCAATTTTGGAAGCAGAGTCCTACTCCTCTCAACTTGACTGCAACCTTGTGAGAAGCTGTGGACCCAGAGGCCTCCAGGTAAGCTATGCATAGATTCCAACCCCATAGAAACTGTCAGAGAACTTTTGTTTTTCACTGCGAAGTTTTGGGGGTAATTTGTTATGCATCAATAGATAACTAATACAGCCCTCTTGAGATTTGCAGTTATAAATTTCAAAGAGTGAGTGCCACTGCCAATGTAAAGTGAGATAGTCAGAAGAGGTATGTGTTTTTTCTCTTCCCATTCCAATGCATGGAAAGGGTGTACTAGGGTTCCAAGCAAAACTAAACACAGGTTCCCCCTGGGGAAGTAGAACAGATGAGGAAGGGGAGGGATAAAATTAAGATGCATTTTAAGCTTTAATCTATATATTTGTGTGTGACCTGAATTATTTATAATCAGCTTATATTTATTCTTTGTGTGTATAACTTAAAGTAAAAGATAATCTTAACAAAAAGGTAGCACTTAAAAAAAGAAAAGTAGACTTCATGAAAAAAGTAGTTTGTCAGGGAAGTGCAAAATCACAGTCTGATCTGTCTCTTGATTTGCAATCCATGGTTCCAGGCGGCCTAGGATTCTGCAGGCTCGCATTCTCTACTGAGATGTTCAGGAGGGCCAGGCAAAGCCCTCAGACCACAATGAAGCAGTTATTTGCAAAAGCCAGGTTTTAGCTCCTGGTAAGGCAACAGCATTCCCATTCCTATGCAGAAAATTCGGATGATCCCTCTACTTAAGGCCCAGAGCTCTGTAGCTGCAAAGTGCAAAGCGCACTGGAAACATCTATCACCCTAATCTGCTTCACTATTTTTCTGTGTGAAAACCCTTTGAGGTCCAAGAAGAAAAGACACCTTATCATTTAGGTGTCAAGTACTATTAAGTTGGATTCTCCAAGGCTTTCACTGCTGTGTCATTTTAGTCACATTATTCTCTCAGGTTGTTAATCTATAAAGGTGTAAATACAAATGGAGAAAATTATAACTTCTTGAGGATTCCCTTGCCAAACATCTGAGGGCAAATCCTTTCAGTGTGGGTGGTTTCTCTAGCAATTATTCATGAGTCTTTGTATAGCCTGCTTGCTTTCTAAAAAGTCATGCCCTTTAATAGGGGATACAGAGAGGCAGAGTTGTTTGTCAATTCACTGAAAATAATTCAAAATTAATGGTAAGTAATTATATATGAACTGATGAAATTTTCTACTCCCATGAGATTGAAATCTCCTCTGAAGCAGGGATCATGTCTTCTGTATCCAATATTCACTAAACAGTTCTTACTTTGCCAGCCAAGTGATAGGTTAGAAATGGTCCAGAGTAGCATGTACTGTGAATATCATCCTTGGCCAGATCATTATCATATTTTCTCTCCCTCTATTTTTCTTCTATTGTGCTTGCCTCATCTATTTTTTTCTAGCTCTTTTGGGATCAGCTTTTTTGCCTGCTGCCATTTAAAAATCTGATACTATGGGTTTATTCATTCTAAAAATATCCTTTAACAGTTGCAGATATCTGGAGAGAACCAGTTTAGTGTCACAAATTCTAAATAGCTAAAAGTCAATTATCATAATTAGTAAGCAAAGTTTCAATTGTAACATGTTCCCAAACATCATTTGTACAAACACACAGCAAAAATCACCAGTAACTTAAACATTACATTAATGTCTACTATTTACACCTTATTGTGTATATTTCAAGCTCAAAAGATGTTCTTAAGCTCTAGTTCTTTTCCTTGTACTGACCTTCACAAGATTCTCCACTTGGTGAAAACATCCCATTGTCATGGTAGCCATCTCTGCACTCACAGTGGTACCATCCAGGCAGGTTAATGCAGTTGGCACGACTGTCACATTGAACAAAGCCATCAGAGCACTCATCTATGTCTGTTTGGCAAAGAAAACAAAAACGGGATGTTACACAATTGTTAGCTTCCTCTGCCCCAAACTCAAATATTCTGCTAGAGAGCTACTAGATGTTTTAGTGCCAGCAAATCCTTAAAACTGAGGAAACAGAAAGTCAAGAAAGTCTACTTGGTTGTTGAAAGCTATATAGAAAGAAGGTAGTGGTATTAGTAACAGGAGAAATAGCTAGATGGCTTCTCTGCAAAAGTCATCAAAAACGGATAAAATGAAAAGAACTGGTCTATGAGGGTCATTAGTGCTCTCACCACCTATTTCTAGCTCTTCTTCTGACACAAGCTTGGATTGCCATATGAATGCATGAAGCCAATTAGGAAGTGGCATGTGTCATATTAAGATGCAGCCTGTGATTCACATGTACCCTTCCCCATCGCAATGAAAGTCCCCAGGGGCTCTAAAGATCAGTCTGAGTCCCTGAGTGAGGGTGATATGGGGCACAGTCCTCCCCTAGTTGATGGACATGGAATATGAGCAAGAAATCAGGCGTTTTGCTTTAAGCCACTAAGATTTTAGGGTCTTTTATTACTATAAATGTAACCTACGCACCTGACCAAAATTTCATTCATCTCCAGTAGCAATAGCAACATGCTTAATACTTTCAAGAATATATACCACTGATGTCAATTTTTAATGGGTTTCACATATACTATCTCATTCAACCCTCAAAAACAACAACAACAACAAAACCTTGCCAGGTAGACTGCTTATTGAACAGATGGAAGAAGAATGAGGCAAAAGAAAATTATGGGGTTTAACCAAGGTCACCTAAGAGTTCACTGTTGCCTGACTTTCAGGTATGTTTTCCTTCATAGAAGCCAACAAAGGCTGAAATCAGGAAAATTGTCTAAACAAAGAGAGCTACGTATCTTCAGTTTCACATATTTCCTCCAATGGTTTATTATTACTCCCGAATACTGTGAGCCTTTTATTCTACTTTTTGGGTCAGATTTTTGCATGCTGCCATTTAAAAATCTTATCTGATACTATGGGCTTATTCATTAAGTCTGTTAATGATGAGAACATCCAAAATCAATCCAGGTCTCTTCTTTTGCTCACAGAGGAAAAAGTAATTCCTGGAGTTGCCTTACAGAATGCCCCTTCTGCTCGATGCTCTGACTGACTCAGACCCTGCTAAATGCTGAGATGATAGCAAATCATGGCTGCTGAAATATCCATATGAACCCTACTTCCATCCTGACAGCTGTATGCCACAGCTGAACATTCTACTCACCAAGGTAGGATAGCCCTTATATATTTGCCACACCTGCCTTTCAGTGCCTGCTGCAGTGACCAGGCATGGCAGTGTCCCACATGTTGAAGGGAAAGCCTGCATTTTAGAGTCCTCTCTCAGCTGAAGACAGTCCACTTCAGCTCCACAGAATCTACTTCCTTCCTACTTCCATCCCATTGAACTCCAAATTCTCGGAAGTATATATTCCTTTCATTTTCTTTTTAAAAATTTGCCTTTTCTCTATTCGATTTTGAAAGAGACACATTTTTTGAATAAATACACTGTTGGTTTTTTTTTTTTTAAAAGAGAAATAACCCATCTCTCATTTATTTCTTGACAAGCCCAGAATCCCCTCACTAAAACAAGGTACAAACCATTGTCTTAGATTAGGCAATAAGTATATATATATATATATACACACACACACTATATATATGTGTATACATACATACATATATATATATATATTTTATATCATTGCAAAATTTTAACATCATTTCTGAACCAAGAAATCTTTTGCCTCTGTAGTTCCTCTTCTGAAGAGTTAGTTCCTACTGTCAGTAATTCCTACTGTCAAAATAATTGTTAGTGGTCAAATCAGCTAACCACTGACTTCTTGACAAATAGCTGATGCGGACTGCTTCCATTTACTGAGGCCTCCTAGGCTTTATGAAACAGCCTATTTGTATTTCAGGAGCCTCCCTAACTGATGAATCTCCGATTATAAATGGGACTAAAATGCTATGCTCATTTCAGCTAATACAGTCTTTTCTTCTAACCCAAATGATGCAGAAAATTGATTATGTCATTTCTTAACTACATGGACAAAAGAAAACAGGTTGGGATTTCAGCTTTAGAAGTGAGTTTCTTGGGAGAAAGGCCATGAGGGGGAAGTTGTATAGTATCTTGTTTTAGAAGAATCTGGCCATTAGTATTGGTGATTTGCAAGTAACTATTAATGGAACAGAGCCTTCTCCACTGAAACAACTTTCGCATGTATATTTAGCCTTTAATTTAATCCTTTTTTATTGCCTGAACACAGTTGTTGCGGGCTTAGCTTGGATCTCATGACATAGATATGTATTTCAATTTTTAATTATCACTTACTTTCTCTCCTCCCTCTTTGCAATCGCTAGACCCACTCCTTACTGCCTTGGGCCCATTTCTCTCTCCTATATTGCAGCACCCTTTCCTACGTTACAAATATGCTCACTGAAGCTTAATGAGAATGTATTATATTACTTCGTGTTCTAAAGACTGGGAATACAAATGTATGCTGGACAAATGTATTTTCATTTCCTGTTTGTGTTATTATTTATTACTACTAAGTAGTATTTTAGATGATGAATATGCAAATATATGCACTACTCATTAATTTGCATTCAATTTTTATTGAATGCCTGTTATGTGCCAAGTACTAAGTGCTGGGGAAACAAGGATGCACAAACCAGAAATAACTTCTGCCTCACTGAGATTAATATACATCTAAACTGTCTTTTATTTTAAGAGAATTAAACTTATAAAAATCTGAATTTACAATCGCATAGGACAGTGTTTCCCAACATGTCATATATCTGCACCCATGTCATGTTATTTAGGTGATAATACATGATTTTTTTAAAAAGACTTTATTTATTTATGTGACAGAGAGAGAGAAGTCACAAGTAGGCAGAGAGTCAGTAGAGAGAGAGGGGGAAGCAGGCTTCCTGCTGAGCAGAAAGCCTGATGCTGGGCTCGATCCCAGGACCCTGAGATCATGACCTGAGCTGAAGACAGAGGCTTAACCCACTGAGCCACCCAGGTGCCCGATAATACACGATTTTAATGGCTAGGTATTAATATTTCTGAATTATTTCTATTTATAGCAAGTGATACGAATAGTACAGTAGTGAAATTTTATTTAGATTTAAAAAGTGACAGACATTACAGAAACAATATTAAGTAAATGACGGTATAAACATTATATAACAAAAACAATGAAGTTGGTATATAAGTGACTAAAATTTTGAAAACAACAAAATACAGTATGGAGCAATTATTCACATTTCAGAAGGATGTGGTGAGTAATTCCTCATGTAGTGAAATACCTTAGTTCATTTAAAATAGGACTCAATTTATAAAATATTTAGGATGTCTTTGTCATGCTTCAAGTTATATACTTGCTATTATTTGGGATAGTGAAGAAAAACTAGCCAGGTAATATAATATATAGTACTTCATTTTACACTTTCATGTTCCTGCTAATATTGATTTGTGTATGCAAACTCTTCTGCTTTGGTGAAAGTCAGCAGAAAATGAGTGTGTTTGAATCACCAAAAGTATGCTCTTCCCACCAGAAGGCTCATGGTTTTAATTAAAACCAAAGCTAAAACAGCTTCATATGTAAGCTACTTGATGGTGTATATGTTCTCAGTTATTCAGTAAATATTTAGTAAGTGAAGGATGGAAATCTGATCCACAAATTAAGAAGTAAGCATATTTTATCTATACACAAATTTGAATCTAATACTATGTTTAACATATAAGTGACACACATATTGTGTGCATTTTCAAATATACATATTATACTTTATATAGAAAACAGTAAAGACAAAATTTCAAAGAATTCTTTTCTTGGGTATTTTCTTTTGGCCAGTCAAAACCCAACCTTCACATTATCTAATTGAGTTAGATTCACAGGGAATAGCAGACCGAGGAGAGAAAAATGTTATTATTTCATTCCAAGTGAAAACTAACATGTTTGAACAAATTACTTCTGAACTGAATAAAAGTTTTCAAAAAGAATAGTACAGAATGTATAAGCTCATATGATTTAGTCTTGATTATAAGGACCTTAATTTTGTACTCTGTAGGTACATTATATAGAAAACTAAAAATACATTTTATGAAAACCTGTGATTTCATTACATATTCTGTCTTAGAAAGGAACCAGTTCCCAATTCCCTAAGGACAATTAAAACTCCCGCAGTAGCAACATTTAGAATAGTCAGCTAGTGATGATATTAAAATGCTGTCCCAGAGCACAGAGAATCCAAACTCCAAATAATATTTAGCCATCCAACAGCAGTCATGAACAGTAGTCATACTCCAGGGATCAAAATCGACTTAGATAATAAAAGTGGAAGGCACTGTTGAGGATAGATTTTCTAGCACATATGTTTTTGAGGCAATCATTAAAAACAAACCAACAAGCAGAAAAACAAGAAAGAAAAAGACATGAATAAAAAAAAGCTCACACATGTCAGTGTCTTGTTTTCTTTGTCTCCCTGAGGTCTGACAACACAAGAATGGATGCCTTCTAGAATGTCACATGGGCCACTGTTTTTCACTGAAAATGGCTGTTGCCATCAGCATTTAAAGGCTCACTTCAAACAATGACAAGTTATTTCCTTGTAAAATTAAATACAGTTACAGGGTGAGACACTTGAGTGATAAGCAACTTTGTTATCATACATGATAAAAGTTATTTCTATCATAACAACATAACTAAGAATAAAAATGTGTGGGGAGGGTATGTGCTTTGGTGAGTGCTGTGAAGTGTGTAAACCTGGTGATTCACAGACCTGTACCCCTGGGGATAAAAATATATGTTTATAAAAAATAAAAAGTTAGATTCAAAAAAAAAAAAAAAAAAAAGAATAAAAATGTGCAAATATCTAGAATCATCCATGCCTAAGACAGACTCTGCTCATTAGTTTAACCTGCTCTCTTTTAAGCTAAGAGGAAACTGATTAGTTGCTAATCTATACAGAAGAAAAGATAATCTAGCTCTTCTTTAAAATGAGCACATTATTTTTAATGACAAAGTCTAATAATAAGAGTTCTTTCATCCTCTTTATCATTAATAAGAATCTGACATCATTTGTCATAAAAAATAGTACTTGGACTATTTATATCACTGTCCTGTGCACTGGTAGTTAAATTATATCGATAAACAACAGGCAATTAAACATCCTGAAAACAATTAATCAACTCTTGATTACTCACATGTGGATTATTTGTTTTCTAGATTATCTGCAGCATTTTTTTAAATCACAAGGTCATTTCCCTTTGTCTCTTGTTGAGCTTCTGGGGAGTCTGCTTTTAACATTTAGATGTGAGTGTTCAAGGAATGCAAACTCTTCTGAGCATTGTGTTATTTTTAATAACTATACCAGATCTAGATATAAAATATTGTTCAAAAAATTTTAAGACTTTTTTCATATTCATTTTTTGAAAATAAAATAGGCAAAATATGTAGATAAACTTTGAGAACCATAAAAGCATAAAAGCCTCTTCACAAGTTGGGTGATAACATTGCAGATTTAGTGAAAATTATTTTCATTACTTTATAGTTCATAATCAGGAAGTTAATGACTGCTCCTAAAAAAGCATTAATACATATAAATATAAAACACATAACAATGTCATCATATCATTTATTCCTCACTACAACCATGTGAAATATTCTTATCCTTATTTCATAAAGAAGTCATGAGAACAAATACATTGCCCAAGCCCACACAACAGACCCAAACACTCTTAATGGCCAAGTCCAGTGTTCTTTCTCACATTAGGCTATCTCTGAAGACAGGCTTCAGGCATTAGGCTGTCTCTTGCAGGAACAGCTTCTGCTTTGAGATATGGCAGTGTATATCTTAATATGAGTGAATTCTAGCTCTTTGGCTTATTACCTATGTAACTTTGAATATTTTGCCAAATCTCTCTGAATTTTCTGGTTTTGAATGAGAAATAATTCTGTTAATAGTTTGCTGTTTCCTACCATTTAGTATGCAAGGCTTCATGGGAATGGTACCTGGCTTATACAGGCTATTAATATGTATAAATTCCACCTCCACCTCTGAAAGAACCCTTTATAGTTTATAAATCATGCTCACTTATGTCCTTTGATTACCTGGAAAGGAACAAAGAAAATATAGTTTTACAAGTAGGGTTTAGATCAGAGAATGTCTTGTCTTCTGTGGACAACCAGGAGCCACTGCAGAGTCTTTAACAGTAGAGTGATGTGGTTGATCTAAGGCATACTTTGGGAGGAACAGGGTAGCCCCTCTATGTTGCACAGATGGGACTGGGCAAAACTAGGGGCAGTCTCACGTCCTTACAAGGATATTTATTATGATCTAGGAGAAAAGTCAATAAAGATTTGAGGGTAAAAACAGTGGAGTTAGGAATAAGGAAGCATAGCACATTTTTTTTTCTCAAATGCTTATCTTCAGTCAGTGTACAAAGCCCTCTCATGTTCTGTGTTGATGTAAGACCGGCCAAGTTCACATTATGTATGCCCAGAGACATACCATACAGAGAAAGAAGATCAAGACAACCTGATTTTTCTTGCAGTTCCTGGGGTCTTCACATTTCTTTTTTTTTTTTTTTTTAAGATTTTATTTATTTATTTGACAGAGAGAAATCACAAGTACACTGAGAGGCAGGCAGAGAGAGAGAGAGAGAGAAGGAAGCAGGCTCCCTGCTGAGCAGAGAGCCCGATGCGGGACTCGATCCCAGGACCCTGAGATCATGACCTGAGCCGAAGGCAGCGGCTTAACCCACTGAGCCACCCAGGCGCCCCTCACATTTCTTTTATTCCTTCACAGTCTTTGCCTATGCTGTCCCTTCTGCCTGGAATGCTCCTCTTTCTCATTGCCTTATCCTATTTCTTACCTGTCTCTCTCCCATATTAGACTAATTTCCTTCTGGAAAGCCTTCCTTGACTCCTTCCTTAGATCTCCTAGTGCTCATTGTTTTTTGTACTTTCTCCTATGTATTCCTTGCATTTTGCCTTAATAGCAACTATCATAAGGGCTTTTTAGGGGTGGGGTGTGGTATGTAAACTCGTGAACATTCTGACTTAATTAGAATAGCTTCAATTCTGGAGAAAGTCCTCTCTCCCTCCCCTTGTTTTTCAAAAAGTATTTTGATTCTTCAAGCTTTGCATCTATCACTTTGTGAATTTCTCACAAAAAAACCCCAAACAAAACAAAACAAAAAACGGAGAAGAGAAAGTTTGCATTGATTCTATGGATTGATCTGACATCTTTACATTATGGAATCTTTTAATCCAGAGGCATGATATATTTCCTCTTTCTCTAATAATTTTTAAAGATTTTATAGTCTATAGTTTTCTGAAAGGATTATCTTAGGTATATTTTGCCAGAATTTATTCCTAAATATTTATTTTTACCTTCCTTTTTAAAAAACCAATTTTTTTCTAATTTTATAGAGATATAATGGGAAAATAGAATCATAAGATTTTAAAGTGTACAACATGATGATTATACAAAAAAAGGCAAAAGGAAAAACACCCCCAGCAGAAAAGAAAATTCAGTACTTTTTTTTGTCTTTCCTTGGAAAATAGAATATACTTCTGAAGCGGTATAGTCAGAGCAAAGGAAGCCACAGCCTAGAATATATATGTAATAGTGGGGTGCAACAGGTGATCCAGGTAGTAATCTTCCTGAAGAATTCCAAAGAGATGTGAAATTCCACATAAAACTAATGTGAGACATGGAGTTGAAAGTAGTTGGTTTAATTAAAAGTCTACTGATGAATAATCAACATACCCACCCCCTCCCACCTGGAGCAGACTGCTGAAAAAAAGCAATTACCTTAAAGCCACAATGGATAAAGAAGATGTTTAAAATATCTGGAAGAAACTGGGCAGCCAATAGAGGAGTTACCATCCCTTGGAACAAAGTCCCTTCATTTCAGTGTTTAGAGATCTCAAATTATAAAAACCAACACAAAACAAAAGTGGCTCTCTTTTAAGTCACCTACTGTAAGTCTGCCAGTCAGCAAACTTAAACTTCATAATCAAAGCTCAAAATTAGATTTTCTACTTACTCACTCTTAAACACTAATGTGTTTAATCAAGGGACAACAAATACTTCAGAAAAGTATATAACATACTTGGTTACAAGGATAAGCAAGATATACCATCAGAAAAACTGACTGTGAAGGAAATAGAAGTAATTATAGGACAGAACTTAAAACACTTATTAATATCTTCAATTATTACTTCTTATTAATATCTTCAAAGATTTGAGAGAATAAGAAAAAGACACAATACTATAAAAAAAAGAATATTCAAAGAATGAGGAAGAGTTCTTGGAAATTAAAAATATGACAGCTAAGAAATTTTTAAATGTAATACAAGTCTTAGAAGATCAAGTAGAGGTAGCATAACATACAGAAAATAGATGAAAAATATGATTGAAATAAAAGCAAAGAGCACCAATCTAAAAGGCCCAGCTTCTGATTAAAGACAAAATTCATACCAAGAAAACAGAAAAGTCAATGGGAGAAAAATATCTTTTAAAAACAATAAGAGCTCTTCACTACAGAGTCCTCAGATTAAAAAGCCCCAAACCAAGGTCTTCAAATAATGAAAAATGACCTGACAGCCAATACATAGTCATGGCTTACTATGTAGCAGCCCCTGCAATTTGCAATATACCTATATACATTCATGTAGTGCTGACAGCTGTTTCATGAAGTAGGGTTATCATGCTCCCCATTTTAAAGAGGAATAAATTTAGGCAAGTAATTTTTAAGAGAATTTAAGTAATTTACCCCAAGACTATAGAAGAACAGAACTGGAATTTGAACCAGACCCCCTATATAAAGAGATCAAACCCTTACTACATATACAACACTGCCTCACAAATGAACAAAAGAAAGACTCACATCTAAATGCATACTGACTGTAATTTCACAATAAGTATAAAATACAAATCTTTTTTTAAAAATTTATTTATTTATTTTCAGAAAAACAGTATTCATTATTTTTTCACCACACCCAGTGCTCCATGCAATCCGTGCCCTCTATAATACCCACCAGCTGGTACCCCAACCTCCCACCCCCCCGCCACTTCAAACCCCTCAGATTATTTTTCAGAGCCCATAGTCTTTCATGATTCACCTCCCCTTCCAATTTACCCCAACTCCCTTCTCCTCTCTAACACCCCTTGTCCTCCATGATATTTGTTATGCTCCACAAATAAGTGAAACCATATGATAATTGACTCTCTCTGCTTGACTTATTTCACTCAGCATCATCTCTTCCAGTCCTGTCCATGTTGCTACAAAAGTTGGGTATTTGTCCTTTCTGATGGAGGCATAATACTCTATAGTGTATATGGACCACATCTTCCTTATCCATTCGTCCGTTGAAGGGCATCTTGGTTCTTTCCATAGTTTGGCGACCGTGGCCATTGCTGCTATAAACATTGGGGTACAGATGGCCCTTCTTTTCACTACATCTGTATCTTTGGGGTAAATACCCAGTAGTGCAATTGCAGGGTCATAGGGAAGTTCTATTTTTAATTTCTTGAGGAATCTCCAGTCTGTTCTCCAAAGAGGCTGCACCAACTTGCATTCCCACCAACAGTGTAAGAGGGTTCCCCTTTCTCCACATCCTCTCCAACACATGTTGTTTCCTGTCTTGCTAATTTTGGCCATTCTAACTGGTGTAAGGTGATATCTCAATGTGGTTTTAATTTGAATCTCCCTGAGGGCTAGTGATGATGAACATTTTTTCATGTGTCTGATAGCCATTTGTATGTCTTGATTGGAGAAGTGTCTGTTCATATCTTCTTCCCATTTTTTGATATGTTTGCCTGTTTCGTGTGTGTTGAGTTTGAGGAGTTCATTATAGATCCTGGATATCAACCTTTTGTCTGTACTGTCATTTGCAAATATCTTCTCCCATTTCGTGGGTTGCCTCTTTGTTTTTTTGACTGTTTCCTTTGCTGTGCAGAAGCTTTTGATTTTGATGAAGTCCCAAAAGTTTATTTTCGATTTTGTTTCCTTTGCTTTTGGAGACATATCTTGAAAGAAGTTGCTGTGGCTGATATGGAAGAGATTACTGCCTATGTTCTCCTCTAGGAGTCTGATGGATTCCTGTCTCACGTTGAGGTCTTTTATCCATTTTGAGTTGATCTTTGTGTACGGTGTAAGAGAATGGTCAAGTTTCATTCTTCTACATATAGCTGTCCAGTTTTCCCAGCACCATTTATTGAAGAGACTGTCTTTTTTCCACTGTATACTTTTTCCTGTTTTGTCGAAGATTAATTGACCATAGAGTTGAGGGTCCATATCTGGGCTCTCTACTCTGTTCCACTGGTCTATGTGTCTGTTTTTATGCCAGTACCATGCTGTCTTGGTGATCACAGCTTTGTAATAAAGCTTGAAATCAGGTAACGTGATGCCCCCAGCTTTATTTTTGTTTTTCAACATTTCTTTAGCAATTCGGGGTCTCTTCTGATTCCATACAAATTTTTGGATTATTTGCTCCAGCTCTTTGAAGAATACCGGTGGAATTTTGATCGGAATGGCATCAAAAGTATAGATTGCTCTAGGCAGTATAGACATTTTAACAATGTTTATTCTTCCGATCCAAGAGCATGGAATGGTCTTCCATCTTTTTGTTTCTTCTTCAATTTCTTTCATGAGTGTTCTGTAATTCCTCGAGTACAGATCCTTTACCTCTTTGGTTTGGTTTATTCCCAGGTATCTTATAGTTCTTGGTGCTATAGTAAATGGAATCGATTCTCTAATTTCCCTTTCTGTATTTTCATTGTTAGTGTATAAGAATACACTAATTTCTGCACATTGACTTTGTATCCTGCCATGTTGCTGAATTGTTGTATGAGTTCTAGTAGTTTGGGGGTGGAGTCTTTTGGGATTTCCATATAAAGAATCATGTCATCTGCTAAGAGAGAGAGTTTGACTTCTTCATTGCCAATCTGGATACCTTTTATTTCTCTTTGTTGTCTGATTGCTGTTGCTAGGACTTCTAATACTTTGTATGTTGAACAAGAGTGGTGAGAGTGGGCATCCTTGTCGTGTTCCTGATCTCAACGGGAAGACTGCAAGCTTTTTCCCATTGAGGATGATATTTGCTGTGGGTCTTTCATAGATAGATTTGATGAGGTTCAGGAATGTTCCCTCTATCCCTAGACTTTGAAGCGTTTTAATCAGGAACGGATGCTGGATTTTGTCAAATGCTCTTTCTGCATCAATTGAGAGGACCATGTGGTTCTTCTCTCTTCTCATATTAATTTGTTCTATCACATTGATTGATTTACGAATGTTGAACCATCCTTGTAGCCCGGGGATGAATCCCACCTGATCATGGTGGATAATCTTTTTAATGTGCCGTTGGATCCTGTTGGCTAGGATCTTGTTGAGAATCTTAGCATCCATATTCATCAGTGATATTGGTCTAAAATTCTCCTTTTTGATAGGGTCTTTGCCTGGTTTGGGGATCAGGGTAATGCTGGCTTCATAGAAAGAGTCTGGAAGTTTTCCTTCTGCTTCAATTTTTTGAAACAGCTTCAGGGGAATAGGTGTTATTTCTTCTTTGAAAGTTTGGTAGAATTCCCTAGGGAATCCATCAGGTCCTGGGCTCTTGTTTTTTGGGAGGTTTTTGATCACTGCTTCAATCTTGTTATTAGATATTGGTCTGTTCAGGTTGTCGATTTCTTCCTGGTTCAATTTTGGTAGTTTATAGTTTTCCAGAAATGCATCCATTTCATCTAGGTTGCTAAGCTTATTGGCATATAACTGTTGATAATAACTTCTGATGATTGTTTCTACTTCCGTGGTGTTAGTTGTGATCTCTCCCTTTCATTCATAATTTTATGAATTTGGGCTTTCTCTCTTTTATTTTGGATTAGTGTAGCCAATGTTTTATCGATCTTATTGATTCTTTCAAAAATAAAATACAAATCTTAATATCTTTCAGAAGGATGTAATAGATTACATATCAAGGGAGGAGAAGTAGTCTAGCATCATTTTACTCACGTGTAGCACTGCATGCTCACACAGTGAAATAATTATTTTGACCAAGGTCAATTATTTTGGCCCAGAAATGTTTTAAGTTCTGTTTTAAGTATTGACTAGACGTAGTCTATACTTAGCATAACTGTCAAATACTTAGGAAAGCAGAATAAAGATACTTTAAGACATATAATTCCTTAGAAAAACTTATGTTCATGCAGTATTTTTTTTAAAAAAAATGTTCTATAAAAGTTTAAATCAAGGCAGAGAAAGACCTACCAGTAGTTTATCCCTCTTTCCTTGAAATACTTTCCTCATTCTGCAAGGACATAACCACTTTTAGTTCTCTTTTAACCTCACTGGCCTCTATATCTTGGGCTTTTTTGTATTTCTTATCTCCTCAATTTCCAAAAATGTGAGTTCCCCAGGGATCTATTCTCTGATCTTTTCTTTTCTCTCTACCAGCTTCATAGTGGTTTTATCTAGTAGGAAGGCTTTAAATTCCCAAAAACCATCAATACACTGAAAACTACCTGTAGTGGGTTGAATAATGGTCCCCCAAAATTCATGTCCACTTGGAACTCAGAATGTGACCTTATTTGGAAATAGAGTCTCTGTAGATATAATTAGGTAAGGATCCTGACATAAAAATCACAGGGTGGGCCCTGTGTCCAATGACCGGTGTCCTTTTCAGAGGAGAAGACACAGAGAAACACACACACACAAAATCAACATGAAAATGGATGCAGAAACTGCAGTAATATAGTCACAAGCTAAAAAATCTCGGGGTGATGAGAAGATGGAAAAGGCAAGAAAGATTCTTAGTCTTCAGAAGGACCATGGCCCTGATGACTCTCTGATTTTGGACTTAGATCTTCCAGAACTATAAGGTAACAAATTCCTGTTATTTTAAGCCACCCAGTTGGTGGTACTTTTGTACAACAACCGTAGGAAAATAATACATTACCTCATTCATACTTCCTCTCAGACCACTCTCTTCTCTTCCAAACCTATCTGTTTTCTCATGCAGTTATACAATTCCTCACTCAATGTTTCCACTTGGATACCAAACTGCTCCTTCTGAAGTCTTCCCCACTTCAGCAAATGGCAACACCATCCCATTACTTAGGCAAAAAACTTTAGATTTATTTTTAAGTTCTCTCTTTCTCTCACTCCTCTTACCAAATCTATCCAGAAATCCTACTGTCAATGTCTTCAACATATATCCAGAATCTAATCACCACTTGTAACCATGTTCATGCTTACCATTCCAGTCCATGCCACCATCTCTCATTTGAATTAATATAACAGCCTAATGAATATCCCTGATTCTATTTTCCCCTCCTACTGTCCATTGTGAATTCATAGCATCCAGACAGTTCTGTCAAAATATATGTCAGATTATATCATACTTCTGCTCTGATGCTATCTACCATTCAGGGAGTTTAGAAGGGAAGTATATTAGGAAAAATCTCTAAGGGTATATGCTGTTACCAACCATTTTTTTATTTCTAAGGCTGGGGACTACATTTCCCAGAAGCCCTTTCTCTACATGGTTCTGTGTTTAACAAGGAGAGGGACTCCTGAGATTTGCCAGAGAGAAGTGAGGAAGAAGCCATTCTTTGGGGGTAGTATTGGCAATCAGTGTCAGTGGTTCCTATGAGTTCTGGCTTCTTCACCAATTCTAGTGTGTCATTCTGAAGTAATAAGTGAATGTTTCAAATCCTCAGGCTGCAGCCTTGCAGATTTTCACTCCCCAAACCCTTCTCACACCTGTGTAAATCTTAATTCCTAGAAAAAACTCCCTATTTCCATAATACTTTTCCTTTTCCATAATACTCCATCTTCCTGACTGAATGCAGACTGATACAAAAGTCTATATGCCAGAAGATATGATGGAGAGTTTATTTTAAATAATGAATTTATGATAAAGCATAAAAGAAAAATGGCCATCAATTAGAAACTTCAGGAAAAAAAAAATTCTTTAAAGACAAGAATTAGTACACATATGCTAGTAAGTAGTATTTGCATGGTCACAATAATTTAAACACTAGGAATTTATCAGTCTTGAGAATATAAAAAATACAAGAGGTGGAAGAAAGCAGAAGATAGAAGCTGAGAGATGGAGGTAAAGAGTAGAAGCGATATCTTTATTTTCCATAATGGAAAATTAATAAATACTACCCAGAGCAGATAAAACAAAAATGAAGGTGAAAATATATATTGCTGAAGGCAGAATGAAGGATAGATTGAAGAGTAGTGGTATAGAGAGGCAAATCTTCATCTTTTATAGCAAGAAGGTTATTGATAACCTCTAAAATTGACCAATTGAAGCATGGTATGAACATACTAGAAGAATTAAAAGTGGTCCCTCCTAGCATCTTGCATCAACTGGACTTTCACAAGAGAATTACACTTGTCCGAAGTCATCCAGTGTAGGCCATAAATTAACTGCTTTCTTGTATATCTGATATGCTACTAGTCACATATCATCTTTGGGAAGTAGAAGAAAGTATCTTTGAGTCATTTTCTGGTTCTGCATTTCAGAGAAAGAACTTCTTTTCAGAAAGGCCTCTAGAAAGTAAGTCAGCAAGCTTCTGCTTTTCATTCTAATTTCTATGTTTGAGATTTTTAACCACATGTCTTTTTCTTTCATATACATAAAAAATATACATTCAGAATATTCAGAAGCTTCATTTTAGAAATGTTGAGTATAATAGGATAGCAATTCCGCTAGTAGTGATGTTTAGATGGAGAGAGAAATGAGACAGGAGCTCTGGAAAAAGGTACCAGGGCTGGAGATATGAGGGGAGCATAATCAGAACTGATTGCACAAGATGCTACAAAAATCAGAACTAGAGCGTATCATGCTTAGCGAAATAAGTCAAGCAGAGAAAGACAACTATCATATGATCTCCCTGATATGAGGAAGTGGTGATGCAACATGGAGGCTTAAGTGGGTAGGAGAAGAATCAATGAAACAAGATGGGATTGGGAGGGAGACAAACCATAAGTGACTCTTAATCTCACAAAACAAACTGAGGGCTGCTGGGGGGAGGGGGTTTGGGAGAAGGGGGTGGGATTATGGACATTGGGGAGGGTATGTGCTTTGGTGAGTGCTGTGAAGTGTGTAAACCTGGTGATTCACAGACCTGTACCCCTGGGGATAAAAATATATGTTTATATAAAAAAAAAAAAAATCAGAACTGGCTGGATGATACTAGTAAAGTTGAGGTTAGGGAGAGACAAGAATGAACCAAGGGCTGTCTTTGGGGGGAAATGAGGGAGCTAGAAAAGAAAGAGGGACTACAGGAAGAATTGCTAGCAGTGAGGTGGGAAGATCACAAGTCTAATAGAAACCAAAGGAAAGGGTGTCGGAGGAGAAGAAAGGGCTGTCAACAATGCTAAAGAGCACTGCCAATGGCTTCTTGATGTACTTTTAAGAATAAATACTTCTGATTTACCATAGCATCGAAAATCCTCTGATGTATGAGCAACAAGTTAAACAAAGCATTTAACATAAAACTCTGAAAACTCCTTTATTAAAGCGTAAACACCTTTGCAGCTTCTACCCCTTTTAACAAGGTAGCTAATGTGTACAATGTAAGACTTGAAATACTCTAACGTACTCATTCATTCAACAAGAAAATATCAAATGTCTATCATATAAAACACAGATGGTAGATATTATGGGGATAAACTCAAGAGCTCATAGTCTAATAAAAAAGATATAGAATTAGCATAAAAACTCAGATACAAGATAGATATCATGAGGCCTGAAGGAGTAATACAGATGAAGAAATATGTGAATTCAGGAAAGAGACATTATTTCACTCTGAAACTCTGATCAATGAAGAGTAAGCCACTGGAGTAAAACATGGCTGAGCAGAAATTTACAGATTTATTCCTGCAAATAGCAGCAAATTACTTAAAACATTTATTCATTTATTATATTGCACTCAAGTACCTACTTTTAAAATAAGAATGTTCTTTTCATATATTAGATGATATTACAGTTGGGCTCCCAAGATAATACGAATGTGAAGAATCTACTAGTTCTAGGATAATAAGTAGACTTCTCTTAATCAGGGTGAAAAACAGGGAAGTCTTAATTCCTGTGCTTTCCTGAGCCACTTCCTTATAGCAAGGATTAGATTGCCTACTTGATCTCCCTCAAGATTATTTCCAGAAGGAGAAGAAAGAAGCTGATTTTTCTCAAACTACCTAGTAGGAATAAGAGGGCTAGAGAGTCTTTGTGTAATAATTTACTGCACGTGTTCTAATTGTTAATACAATGCTAAGAAAGGCTTTCTGCATTTTGATAAGCTCACTTACAGGCTATTTAGGAAAATGAGCTTTGACTGGCATGCCAGGAATAGTAAGATGACAGTCAAATTAGGTATTCTGTATTTATTTGCAAACTAACAAACATATCACAAGAAATACTGCTTTGAGCCAAATGAGGTCACTGATGCCAATAATCAAAGAAATGGAATACTAGTTTCCATATATCTGAATAAGACGTCAGCTCTGAGTGGGGACTAACCATGAAATGTGCCAAAGGATGGCTTCTGTTGGCTTTGAGCAAGCGTCAGGTCTCTGACAGACTATCTACTTGCAGAGCATTTTATTATAACCACTGCTTCCATCTCTGCTGAACCACCCACCACCTTGACACAGGTTCCCCAACTGGTGACCGAACATCACATCTCTCTCATATGGACAGTTGAAAGGAAAAACAAAAACAAAAACAAAAAGGAAGTGATAGAGCAAACCAGTAACTCCTTCCGACTACAATGAAATGAAACAGATTATGGGTTTCTTAAATACAGGCTTATTCTCTTATTTTTTTTTTAAGATTTTATTTATTTATTTGACAGGCAGAGATCACAAGTAGGCAGAGGCAGGCAGAGAGAGAGAAGAGGAAGCAGGCTGCCCACTGAGCAGAGAGGCGGACGTGGGGCTTGATCCCAGGACCCTGGGATCATGACCTGAGCCAAAGGCAGAGGCTTTAATCCACTGAGCCACCCAGGCACCCCAGGGCTTATTCTCTTATGGTGCTCTACAACCTCAGCCACGTAGACTGACAGCAACTGTTCGGTTCTGTCAATATGAGGTCACTTAATCACACTTATTCCTGACTAATTCTATTTTTTGTACACTCTAAGAACATATTTCTCCATGACCATTCTGATCAGTTACACAATCCCATGTTATCATGAAGGCAACACCAAGTGCTAGATCAAAGGGCTTCTGGTCCTGAGTGCCTGATCTCATGGGCTCAGACTAACTCTGTACTTGGGTACTGTATATTAAAAATTTAAAAATTCCTTTAGTTCACATTTTTATGATTATCTTATATGAGGGACTAGGAGAGGAAAAGTAGTTGACAGTTGTTTGGCTACTAAGTGCCAAGGATTTTATCTATCTTTTGTATCCAGTTTCCATCACATCATTACTTACACACACATACAGGCACAGATTCTAAAAATTTATCTAGAGCTAAGAGAACTGATATGTATGAACCCCAAAGAAATATAATCTCTATATGAGCACAGCTGCCATGAGCTACTTGTAGTATTCCATGGCACACATGTTGCCCAGGAATTCATCCCCCTGCTGCTCAGAGGCAGGCTCCAGTGTTGTAAAGAGTCGGGGTAAGAAGTTTGTACATCTGGTAGCTTCACTGCATTCGTCAGCAACACAAAGCATTTGGAAGTCTGGCTTTGTCTGTACTATTTTGGTATTGTGCTGCCAGAGCAAAGAAAATGATCTAAATGTCCAGTGATGAGGGAGTGATCCAATAAATTATGGCACATGCATAAAAGGGATGCTATACAGCTTATTAAACGTTTTTGAAAATCAATAATCACATGAGAAAACACTTATAAATGTCATGTAAAAAAGACAGGATCAAAGTGAGAAATAAATTATTACAGTATGTAAACATGGATTTCATTCATGAGTATGATAGCAATTATCTCCAGTTGGTAATATGACAAGTCATTTTTATTTTGTGTATTTCTTCATTTTATAAATCTTCTAAAATTAAACTATATTGCTTCTATAATTTATATATATTTACACAATAGATATGGAGTTTATAGATAAAGCAGAATGGATTAGAGGAGTAGCTCACATGCATCCTTCATGTTATTTAATGTCTCAGGAAGATGACCAAGGCCATCCAGTCTCATATTCCACAGACTCTGAGACTTGTACTGACCTTTTCCCCTTCCTTGCACAGGAACCAGACTCCCCTGCCTCAATTATTTTGCCTACAAGGCTCCTTCTTTCTGGAATATGTATTCCCCTACTGTAATTCATCAAAACTGTATCTGCAAGGTTCTTCTCAAGTCTTACTTATCCAGGATGCCATTGCAAATGGTCTGGGATCTAGTCCTCCTGCTGTACTTACTGTTGAAACTTCCAGTTATTTGACTGTCTGTTAGTCTCCCTCTTCCCTCCAGCTTTGTTGAAATATAATTGGCATATAACATTGTGTGCGTTTAAGATAACCACTTCTTGATTTGATACACTTATATACTGGAAAATGATTGCCACCATAGCATTAGCTCCATCACCTCATAGAACTACCACTTCTTTTTTGTGGTGAGAGCATTTAAGATTTACACACTTAGCAATTTTCAAATATATAATATAGTTAATGGCATAATATTGTTAATGAGAGTCACAATGGTGCACATAGATCCCCAGAACTTATTCATCTTATAGCTGGAAGTGTGTGCCTTTTGACCAATATCTTCCTATTTACCCCACCCTCAGCCGCTGGTAACCACCATTCTACTCTCTGTTTCTATGAGTTTATCTTTTTGAGATTGCACATCTAAGTGAGATCAAGCACTATTTGTCTTCCTCTGATTTATTTCACTGAACATCTGCAAGGTCCATCCATGTTGTCGCAAATGGCAGGATTTCCTTCTTTCTCACAGCTAAACAACATTCCACATACCACATTTTCTTTATTGATTCATCATTGAGGGACACTTAGGTTGTTTCCAAATGTGTGCCTTCGGAGGGCCTGAATATTACATTACTCATTTTTGAATCTCTTTGTAAGCTGTCTGGTGTACAGTAGGCCTCAGGAAATACCTGTTGACCTCTGACGAATTCACCCTCAACAGACAAGACTGAATTATGAGTGGGAAACATCTGAATTCAGATATGAGTGTTTCAAAACAATGGAAAGAGCATTAATGAAATAAACTCACATAAGCCATCGTTTTTCTTCAAAGGGAATGTTTCTGTAGTGGGGTTAGGAACATAACGTAAGTGTTGGTCTTTTAAGGTTAGGACCACACTGACCAGCACAAAGCAAGAAGGATCTCTGGACTTAGAGAATATCGGAGGGGAAGACCTAAAAGATTAAGCTATACATTTTTTTAGCCATTTAAAGGAATATGGCATATACTGATAGCTGTCATTTTATTAACCAGTTAACTAATATTATTAACCAATTTTATTAACCAATTAACCAATACATTCTTTCAGAGTTACACTAACAATAACTGCTTCACAACTTAAATTTGGGACTTTAAAGCTAAACTGTAAATGTTAAATCTGTCCCACTTTTTAACTGAATCCATTTCAAATATAATTCATAAAAGTAACCATATCATACAACTATAAAATTAGGCACTCCATGCTTCTAATGTCCTATAGCAAATGATCAAAAAACAGAAAACCTTTGTTAAATCACCTTTATTTATCCCCTAATGGCATGTTCTCCCTGAACTATGGAGACAGCATCTGTAATTCTTTAGACTCTAATATCTCCTGTGCCCACAGAACAAAAGCAATTCCTCAATGAGGACAGTAAAATTTATTAGATAGGCAGGGAAAATTAACTGATGAGTTCTAGCTCATTTGCTATAAATTTCTCTACCCACATATTTAATTTCTTGTTATGCTGAAAAAAGTCATAGAATCTACTAATAAGATAAATTCCTAGAAAGAACAAAATACTTATAAAATATTATTTGTGTCGGAGATTGCTAACAGTTCACAGAATCCTATTTCCTCTTCTTGCTTGGCACACAGCTAGAATACTAGAGTTTCAGCCAATGACATATAAGCAGCCAATGCTTTAGGAAGCAGGATTGCTGGCCTCACCTTCTTTCTTCCCCTTCTGCTGGCTGGATGCAGTTAACAAGGTCCCAGGGTGTGGGGAAAGAGGGTAGGGGAGGCAAAAAAGAGAAGGAGTTTGATTCCCTAAACTTCCTGCCAATCAGAAATACTTACTTTGACAGTTACCTGAAAATAAACCTCTAGTGTGATTAAGCCATAAAGCATTTTGGCTCAATTTATTATTGCTGTTAATATTTCCCTAAACCAATACCCCATATAAACTACCTGAAATCTAGATCTTTCAAGTTCACAGGCATAGAAAATCTATGTATCATTTGCCCTGCTTTCTTATTTCTTCTCCCCTGAATATGGATGTTATTTTTTCTAGAAGCATATGTAACATACATAAGGCATTTATGTCCACAGTTATATTAATTAATTTATTCATTCATTCTGTCAGTTTGACTGAGAACCTGTTATTAAGTAGACCCTGGAGATATATGAATGAAGAGAATATAGGACCTGCCTTTGAGACGCTCATAATGTAGCAAGAAAGAAAGACCTGTGTAGCAGGAGTATAACTTAATGTATTAGTATATGTGCTTCCTGGTTCCTTTCTTTTCTTTTCATTTTCTCTATGAATGGCCTTCTCTTCTCCCATGGGTCTCTTTCTCTCCTCCCCCCAGTAGATATCCCCAGCTCACAAAGAGAAAACTGAGCCACCCACTTTGTAAATAGCAGCAAAATCTGAAAAATTCAAAAAAGGAAATCCCAGATTGATTGGGTGTTTGAAAAAAACATGAAAGGGTTTGATGATAATGCTAGTTCTGGGGAAAGATCTAGAAGACTATCTGAAGGTAATATGGATAGGACCTGATGCCCAACTTGAGATGAAGAAGCCCACAATGACTGTGTTAAAATCACCAGATAAAAAAGAAGCAAATGAAAGCGAAAGCTTTGATTACTCTTGTAAGACAAAGCACCTTCATGGAACACTGTCTCTTAGAATCCTTTCAAAGAAAATGAAATTATCCTGAACACACAAATTGGAGGGGCTCAGGAAAACATGGGTCACACATGTAAGCATCTCTACCTATACTTTGAGGAGACTGACCCCAGAAAATGATTGCTCTGTTGGCTAATAATCAGGAATTCACAGTGCAGAGCCTTGGGATATTACTTTTTTTTTTCTTAAGATTTTATTTATTTATTCAACGGAGAGAGAGAGCACACGAGCGCACAAGCAGGGGCAGTGGCAGGCAGAAGGAGAGGGAGAAGCAGCCTTCCTGCAGAGTAGAGGAAGGCCCATATGGGACTGGAGCCCAGGATTCCAGGATCACAACCTAAGCTGAAGGCAGTGGCCTAACCAACTGAGCCACCCAGGTGCCCTGGGATATTACTTTTAATACAATGTATATGGTGAAGTCTGAAATGCAAAGTTATTCAATTTTTAAAAAATTACCTTTTATCACTTAAGTAGGTTAACTAAGTATTTTGCTCACTACATGCAATTTGATAACATTTTTAGATACAGAAAATATAAAATTTTCCAAAAGATTAATTTTATCCAAAAGGTAGATTGGTAATTTGTTTTGCTTTCCCACATGTCTCTTCATTCTTCAACATTATAAAGTAGATGAATAATATCCATTATAGCCTGTCCTTTTAATGTTTTTAAAAAGATTGATTTATTTATTTTAGAGAGGTGGGGGAGGGGTTGGAGGTGGCAGGAGAGAGAAAGAGAGAGAGAGAGAGAGAGAATATCTACAGAAGACTCTATACTAAGTGCAAAGCCTGAAGCGGGACTCAAGCCCATGACCCCAAGATCATGACCGGAGCCCAGATCAAGAGCTGGACATTTAAGCAACTGTGCCATTTTTAAAGATGTCCTTTTTAAAGATGATCCTGAAATTAAAGTTCTATAGTTACCTTCTAGAAGGATTTCTCAAAAGCCTGTACACATTTTCTTTAAAATAATTATTTTCTCTGACTGACCCACACTTTCTCTCTACTCTGATTATGTTTCTAGAATTTCACAGAAATCTTCAATTACAGGATCCTTTACAAATGAAGCTAATTGGGGCACCTGGGTGGCTTAGTCATTAAGTGTCTGTCTTCGGCTCAGGTCTATGATCCCAGGGTCCTGGGACTGACCCCCACATCAGGCTCCCTGCTTGGCAGGAAGCCTGCTTCTCCCTCTCCTACTCCCCCTGTTTGTGTTTCTGCTCTCGTGTCTCTCTTTGTTGAATAAATAAATAAAATCTTCAAAGGAAAAAAAATGAAGATAATTATTCTGAAATTTTACATGTAATTATTGCCTTTTCCTAATTTAAAAAAGAAGACCCCTACCAATAGTTATTATTATTACTACCAGCTCTTTTCATAGTACATAGAATTCTCCACAAGGAAGGCATTTACAAAGTGGTTTTTGGCACATGATGTTATGATGATATGAAAACATGAAAAAAGAACAAAATGAACCAATTACTTGTGTCCACATTTTGAAGAAACCATTCCTCAATCCCTGCATTAATGATAGTGTTCTTTTTCTCAATGTCTTAAATTATTGCTGTGACTTTCAGATTTTATTTTGTCATAGGCCAAGGATCCCAATGTACCACAAAACATGACCTTTTATCACTTCACTAGGTTAACCAAGTATTTTGCTTTGTTTGCGATCTCATTACAGAGGTTTTATTTGGTCATCTTCTATTATCTACTTTATGCATCTCTCTATTTCCATGGGGCCATGGAGGGCTGGTTAAAGGCGAACATTTCTTAGAAATGAATCTCTTCACTTCTATCTCCCAGGTTGATTCATGACCTATAAACCTTGGCCCTAAGAAGCAAATTAAATACATATATTTAAGATTTTATTTATTTCTTTGAGGGGGGAGGGGCAAAAGAAGAGGGAGAGGGTCCCAAGCAGATTCCACACGCAGCAGGGAGTTTGACATGGAGCTCGATCCCATGACTTTGAGATCATGATGGAGCTAAAACCAAAAGTCTTACATTTAACTGACTGTACCACCCAGAAGCTCCAGAAAGCAGATTTCTAAGAGAATACTCTGCTAGTTTTAGATAATTGTTTGCCTTCATATCCACAGTCAGGTAACCCTATTAAATACAGTCAAGAATTTCTACCACAGTGAATATACAAAACGGTCTTTTTTCTCAAAAGAAAATTTTCTGTAAAAAATGAAGGAAACATTAATGTAAGTATAATGCAAAGGATAAAAAAAAATCCAAATATATAGTGAGTTACACTATATATGCGATGCTAAAAATAACTAGCCTATTTTAGAAAGTAAATCATAAAAGAAGACCATGGAGGGCAAAGAATTGGACATTGTAATAACAAAGGTTAAGTGTTCAAAAGTAATGAGAAAGCTGATTTCCAAATACACACTATACCACATACTCTCGTACTATTCTCCACACACACACACACACAAACACACACTCAGCTATTTTCTCCTAGAACCTAAAGCCTGAGTATCACAGCTAATTTATATATCCTAGCTCCACTCAAATATGATTATTTTAGGAGTGATGAATATGTTCCCTATTCTGACTCTGGTGATGATATCACAGGTGTATAATATACACATAAACTTATCAAATTTTATACTTTAAACATGCACAGTTTATTATATATCAATTCTAACTGAATAAGCCTATTAAATATGTAATAAAAAGTAATATGTGCTTTCAGCTTAATGCACATATGCAACAGACAGGAAGTGATTTTTAATCACTTAGTGGCACATAACTGTCAACAACTAAACAACTTTCAAATATTTAAGTTAACAAACAGTCACTGGAAAAGGAGCCAAAATTAGCAATAGAAATTGGGAAACTGGTTATAGAAACTGGGTGTAATAGAGGTGGGGGAGTGAGTATAAAAGAAAACTGTGAGCTTGAGAACTGAAGTTTGGAAGCCACAAAAGTTGGGGGGGGGGGTGTTACTTTACAGAAACACAGTATTTTAACCTCACATTAAGAAACAGAAATTTTGCAAGGCTATCAGTTCAGAACACAGGCTGAGGAGCCTCCTTTTAGGAATGGGGAAATTGCGTCACAGGGGAAGGAGCATTACAGTCCAGAATACTGATTACACTGGGCAGGTCAGTCTCCATGGGGGGTATTGGACAGTCAAGGCAGAACTGGTTGGGGTTCATGGGAAGGGCTGGTGGGCAGCAGGCTACTCAACCTTTCTGGAAATCAATAAGCCTGTTTGTGGAAAGTAGACTCTTGAAAGGGCTACCTGGTCAGGCCCCGTTTGAGATGGACTCTTTTTTCCCTCTGAGTACGACCCCACTTACTTACTACTGGTTCATCATAAGTCTCCCAACATAACCGACTTGCTCTGCAGCTATTTCGGTGTGCGCCTTACTAAAACCAACCCTCTTTTTGAGGTCATAAGACAACAGCAGAGAGCATTTCTTATAAATCTTTGATCCCTCATATTACAGACCAAAAAATCGGATGAAAGAATAAAATTAATGTTAGCAGACTTTCCTTAAAGCTCATTAGTGCCGTTTCACAGCTGACACCATCATTGACTTCAAAGACTCTCTGTTATGAAAAGAATCGCTGTCTAGTTCACCTAAGCAGAGTGGACATCAGAATCCCAGAATTTAATCACAACAACCTTTTAACCTATGATAAATCTCAGGCTCATTTTATGAAAAGTTGCAGAGGCCAGTCTGACAGGAAGCCAAGAAATTCGAGTGCAATCCTCCAATTCAGAGAGCTCCTTGGGCTTGCCTACTGTGTGATTCAACTTGACTGAGTTTCTGAACAGCCCATCTTAGCAGGGGACAAATCCAACAGCAAATCTGCCTTGGGGTGGATAACATAATATTTACCTTACATTGCCCACTTCCCGTATTTTATCAGTGGGGGACTGATTAAAGAGAGGATGTCCAGATACCAGACACTGGGGTTCTCCTGAGGTTAAGCTGCTAAGGCTCACAGGCTTTAGGCACAAACATTCGCATGGTGCATGCTGCCTTCAGTCCACTCTGTCAAGCACAGCAGTTAGAAAGCACCAGACTCCATTATTGATAAGTTACCAAAATAAGCTCTTTGGGCTTCTTTGGTCTCCATAACACACAGAAGGGGAAGGGCACAGTCTCTCTAATTTGATGATTCTAATCCAGTGTAGCTGACAAGATCCAAAAGAGAATAAGGTCTCTGCAATTTCCTTCAGTATGCTTCTGTCCAATTCAATCAAACAAATGCTATTATAGTCTAATAAGTTCCATACCCCATGTTGGACACTGGATTCAGCAGCAAATGAGCTGGTCTCTCTTCCAGAAAAGGAGGTGCTTGTCCAGAGCGGCTGGTCTAAAAGCTTAACCAGGACAGAAGGATGAGCAGAGCTTGCCCTTCGGGATGGTGGGAGTGTGCAAGACCAAGACATATAAGAAACATGTAGGGATGAAACAAACCCCAAACCTGGAAGGCAGAATTGCCAGGTCATCAGTTCAAAAGGACGAGGAATAGGGGGGAGAAGCCAGATATATAATTGAAACTGAAGAAGCAGAGAAAGTGGGAATCAACCTAGAGAAATTCTTCTACCTAAAGGAACAGACATTGACACTTTTATAGCAAGCTGGTGCTTCCCCAGGGATATGAGGGATTTCTTAAAAGCACTAACCCAGGTGAGATCCAGCTCTTAAGAAGCTAGTTTAGGCAGTACAAACATTTTAACAACTCACTAGAGATAAATTTTCAAGGCCTATGATAGCGGTATGTGCTCTGCCAGAAAGGCTAGGCAAAGCAAGTGACTTCTAAACTAATTAGAAAGACAAATTGGTAAAGGAATTCCACACACAGGGCACAGCTGATGTACAGGCACAAGAGGATGACAAGGATTAAAGACTGAGGGACTCAGTGTGGCAGATGCATATTTACGTGAGGGGAAACAGCAAAAGACAAGGTTGCAGATACAAGTTGAACCAGATGGTGATAGGAGTTTTTTCCTGGAGCTGAAGTTTTTGATATTATCCTGAAAGCAATGTGGAGACACACAAGCTTTTGAGTAAAGACTTTTCACTCATGAATGGTCTCTTGAAGATCTCTCAGCATGGTGATGGCTGCCAGAAGCAGATAACGAGCTCCCACAGACCTTTGCTCATTCTCTGAAATGCCTGGGTTCCAGCTTTGAACCTGAGTTCTTACCCTCTGCTCTGGGCAGTTTATGGCTTGGCTATCACCTTTCTTTGCCTAGCTCCTTTTGGATTACAGACTGTTTACTCAACTCTGAGCTGGCACTCCTCCAAGGGGTCACTACTCCCACTAACTGCCAAAAAAATATGGAGAAACAGAACCAGAAATCACCACTATTCTTTGTCCAGTCCTAGCCTCCAGAGTGCTGTAAATCAAGGGTAAAGACAGGACAGGAACATGGCCAGATCTGTTTGGAGGTAGATAAGAATAGAAGGATGGTAAGAAGAAAGCTTAATTAGAGGACAGAAGACCACTATGGACCACAAATAGAGATGATGTTGGTGGCAGAGAGGATTGGTGTCGAGATAATAAAGAAACAGAATCTATAAGACTTGGCGCCCACTTCCTGTTGAGGGATAAGAGGGAGAGAATAATGGAAGATCATTTTGATGCTGAACTTTAAGTACTCTATGACACGTGCAGGCAAGGATGTACAGCTGGCCAATGAAAACACATTTCTAGGGTTTAAGAGATGTCAGAAACAAAGTGCAGATTTGGTATTATTTGATATATACTCTTGTAAATGAAGCCATGAAAATGGATTAGAGGATAGGATTGTTATGGAGATATTCAAGATAGAAAATAAGACTGAAGAAGAGAAATCAAAGGAAGAAGAAAACCAAGATAAAGGACGCTCAGCAGTAAGAAGAGGACAGGATTTCAAGAAAGAGAAAATTTGGGGTGCCTGGGTGGCTCAGTGGTTGGAGCCTCTGCCTTCAGCTCAGGTCATGATCCCTAGGGTCCTGGGATCAAGTCCCGCATCAGGCTCTCTGCTCAGCAGGAGCCTGCTTCCTCCTCTCTCTCTGCCTGCCTCTCTGCCTACTTGTGATCTGCCTGTCAAATAAATAAAAATCTTTAAAAAAAAAAAAAAAGAAAGAGAAAATTGCCAATGGTGTGAAACTGGTCAAACTGAATGAAAATGGAAGAGAGGCCAAAGGCAATAGCACCTTCAGGTGGGAGCAAGGGGGATGAAAACTGAAATGCACCGAAAAGTGAATGAAAGGTCCATAAAATAAAGACAGGGAGTATATATTTCATGTCAAAGAAGTTGGCATGGAAAGCAGAGGAGTATGTTGGTATTTTTTAAGGAAAGGAGGAGCAAAGATTCAAAGAATGGTTTAAGATAGTACAACTTGAGCGTATTTACAGACTGAAGAAATGGGATGAGTCAAAAAGGAAAAACTGATGATGCAAATTCAGATCACTGAACATGAATCCCATTTTTCTATTTTTAGGTACATGAAAAATGATCCATAAAATAATTTTTTAATTCTTCTCTGATGTTCAAGAAAGAACAAGACCGAAGGTAAAAATGTCATGCTATAAAGAACAGAGAAGTTACAGGTGGACATGTTTTCTTCTCCATCTCTGGCATCAGTAAAATCCCAAGTCCTGAACTGAAAGCAGAGAGCCCTTTTCTAAAGGAAATCTATTATTTAAATATGCATGAATGTACTAATACGAATTCCAGTAGTCATCATTCATTCATTATTTTTGGGGAAAGGGAGACTCTGCATAACTGAAGAGTGAGTCTAATTTAGTAGGCATTATCTTTACCATTGAAAGGATATATTCCCAAGTAATTACAAGATAAGAAAACCCATTAGTTATTAAAACTATGCAAAACACAACTTAATCTTTCATTACTGGTTTAGAAGTAACTTCCCAGTGCCCCGGGGTCATCATTATAAATATTAATTCTCATTGAATATATAGAACTGTCTGTTCTATTGATATTTCTAGTAGAAGTGGCCTTGTCTATTTTTAGACTTGCTAAATACATTGACAGATAGGTTGGAAGGAATAAAAGTTTAATGTCACAGATAGCACAAAATATAGAGAGTTGTCAGTTTGCTTCTGGTCCCAAAAATGTTATGATTATTTCTTATGGAAAACTTCCCATTGTGGTTATCAGCAATCTTATTTTAATAAATGTGCTGCAGGTCAAGAATATAGCATAAAAAGATTATATCCCTAGGACAACTATTTCGGGAAAAAAGTAATACATGGGATGACAACACATTTCCATGGCTTAATGAACTACTTCCTTATAGTACATGATGGGCCATTTCAGTTTTCATGTTCATTCAACTGTATCATTACAGTAATAAAAGGATATGATATTTGACTTACTAATTCCAATAAAAATTGTCCCTGAAGTTTTTATTATGTTAAAAAATAGTCAAATCAGAAGGCAAATGCTATCAATACAGAGGATTTTTTCTGTAGGTTCACCTCAGAACCTACAGAAGAAAGTACCAGACCGGGGGGGATAATATATACATATACATATATGGTGAGGGGCAGCAAAACAAACTACAATCAGGAAATTCTTTATTGAGGGAAGAGACACAGGAGAGATATTGAGTATGCCTTATAACTGCCATTATCAAAGGGAAAGTTAAGTGATATCAATATTTTAACAGTCTTTAGGGCTGACTGTTTCAGCTTTCAGTATTTATATAGTATCCTCAAAGAGGTGCAGCATTTCATTAGGAAATCATGTGTGTAAAAACACATTGTTGGTTGGGTGTCTACAGTATGCCAGGCACTGGGTGAAGTCCAGAGGGCCTAAAGAAGCAGCCTCTATCCTATTAGATTCACACCCTAATAAAGTAAACATACACACACATATGAGGTACATATAAACATCTATATAAAATACATATAAACATATATATATGAAAAGCATATATGTATTACATATACAAATATATATTTTATATATGTCACATATCTGTGAAGACTATCAGAAGAACAGACAGACTGTTAGTAATCTAGCCTTTGTTCTAGATATAAGTGGTACATGTAGGCTGTATTACTTTGTTTTTCCCCAAAACCACACTGAGATATGTTTTCAGGGTATGTTTTCATTTTTTCTTTCAACAGCTACTACACGACATCTGCAAGTATCCTTCCTGTGCATTTACCATGGAAAGCAGGCATTATCAGCATCATCTCCGATACCCATCCATACTCATTCTGAAGCTCCATTGGAGAGCTAAATGCTAAAAACAGTTTTCCATCCCTTACAACAGTGGTTTGTGAAGTGTGGACCGCCTAAATCAGAATCCTCTGAGGATGCCTTATAAAAATGTGAGTTTTAAAATCTCTGTCCTAGATCTATAAACTCAGAACCCTAGGTGACAATCTTTAATCCATACTTTTCACTTAGTCCACAGGTGATGTGTGTATGCTTCAAAGTCAGAATGCCACTGCCTCAAGGAGCCCGTATTCCAGATCTGTGAAAGGACTCTCCCTTATTTGATTTGGCCTCCAAGAGACTTAATATCAAAGCTAATGCTGAAGTCTTAAAACTACCATATTTTATCAAATCCAAGTAATTCATTAATTGTATTTTGCACATTACTATCTCATGTTTCACTAAGGAAAAAACACTGCCAATTAAAGAATGACACCCATCAATTGTAAGATGTCTCCTGATTTTGGAAATGTTAAAATACTTGGAAATATGTACACCTAAGAACTGATGTAAGACTTTATCCCTAAATTTCAACTCTTGGGTGAAAAGGTTGTCAAAAATAAGGTTTGAGAGATGAATGAAAGTGTGTTAGGAAGCTCTGTGTTGGGGGAAGTTACTTTCAGACATGAGGAAGAGTACAAAGACACAGGGACATGAAACTCATCAGCCTGGTCTAGAGAGGATTATAAAATCAGATAGCTTGAATTCCAGTATTTGCCTTGATACTTACTAACTGAATGATATTGGGACATCCTAACTTTAAACCTTCTGGATTTTGGTTTTCTTATTCATAAAATAGAATGTTAATCAGCTATATAGTCTGTAAGCCTTAAGTATAGAATACACATGAAATACTGAATATGTTGTCCAATACACACAACATATTTTCAATCACAGTTTGTTAGTATTATTGTTATTGCTAGAGGGAACAGTTTAGGGGGGAGGGAATGGGAAGTGGAAGAGATGAAGTTGGTGTTGTAACTGGGGATTAGATTTTGATGGTTGGCATATTCCTAACAAGTTTAGAATCCGTCTCCTAGGTGATAGGGAGTCCCTGGACACAGGTAGTGACTGGTTTGATTTGCATTTGAGAACAATTACTCTGGTCAACACCAGAGTTTGCACAATGGATTCCAATGGAGGGAACAGAGAGGTTCTGGCAATAGTTCAGGTGAGAGATGTGAGAGCAATGGCAGTTGGGATGGAGGTGGAGAAAACTTCCTGGAGAGGTTCAAAAGCTACTGATGAGGTAAAATTACATGACTTGGTGACTAATTTGATGTAGTAATTAGTGAGGATATTTCCCAGATATTTTAGTTTACAGAAATACTTTTAGACAATAGGTGCATATTTCAGAGATTTCAACCAACTTTTGTCCTTAAGAAAGTTAACACTTCAAATGAAAAACCTTAGAAGTCAACATATAATTAGCATTCGCAGATACCACTGAATAAAGAAAAGATAATGTCAGGGAGAAGAAATGGCATGGACAGGAGGTTAATATTATCAGGAACAGAGGAAGTTAATTAGGCAAAGAAAACAAGACATGAATCACAGAGTTCATATGTCCTTTCCGGCATCTAACCTAGCAGAGATTTCATGCACGCACAAAAAAGTTTCATGAATAACAACAGGGACTACAATAACTTGACATATAGCTACAGCTAGGGGGTTATCCTGTAGCTAGAATCAGAAAATCTGAATTTAAATCTCAGCAATAACTATTTAATATCTTATATTCCAAGGTAATTAAGCTAACTTTGCTGATCCAGTTTCATCTGTAAAAACAGGGGCTATTATACCTATTTCATAGAATTTTTATAAAAGTATTTTGAAAATTATGAAGTGTTATATTTACTACACTATATATATTTTGTCTGATATAAAGTTTTACACCTTCAGTGAGACATGAAAACTCTATTATGTTTTCATAAGTCAGAATAAAAAGTACTTAAATTATTTTTAGTTTAAAAAAATTAACTCATCCCTCATTTATCCATACTACTTTTTAGGAACTATAATCTTTCCACTTAGTTTTTAGATACATCAGCTATTAAGATGTAAAGCTAAGGAAATTCTCTTGTGAAACAGTATGAGCAAATAGAAAGGAGATGCAAGTACTTCATGTATTTTAGGGCAGGCAGATTCTGGCTTTTTTTTTTTTTTTTTTTTTAATCAGGATCTAAAAAAAATTGTTCTTGAAATAGAAATCAGAGTTGAATGACCTCTGCACTACAGTCAATTCAAACTTTTTCTAAGTAACGCAACAGTAATGAGAAAGTGAAGAAGAGAGGAAAGAGTATTAAAAGAAAGACCAAAATAAGGGTATAAGGGAATGATGATTTCAGCATGTACTTGAACACAGCCTAGAAATATGAAGGGGAAAAAAAAAGCATGTGAACATTTTCATTATTCTGTGACACTATTCATATTGCAATAATTCTTAGGTTTTATTTTTCTTATTTTCTATATAATTACCTCAGGTACAGAAATCTTTTGTGCATCTAAGTGGGCCCTACCCGAGCTACATATAGCTGCCCATTTATTCTGATCCAGATGCATCTTGATTGTGTAAAAAGATAAAATGTGTCTTTTAAGGGGGAAAAAAAAAAAGGTATTTGGTGGTGGTTCTATGCTCAGTTCTATGCTAAATGTTGGGACTATAACCGTGAATTGTGTAGATGCGGTCTTCATGGTGTTTATGGGTTTAGTGGAGAGAATGATGATCAAATATGTGCTAGTGTAGGAATCTTAGGGTATGCATAAACATTAAAAAATAGTATCCAGTTTGAAAAAGTCTTGTAGTGTAGAGAAAGACCTATCTAAATTGAAACTAAAGTGCATAGGACTTAGGAGAAGACAGATGGCAAAAGAAAGAAATGTATCTATGCCAGGATGCTACAGGAAGCCCGGCTTCTGTGAAGATCATATAGCTGCTGCGTGTGCTCATGCGCACATGTGTGTATGTGTGCGCATGTGCATGCGTGTATGTCTTTGGGATGGAAAGAGAAACGGGAAGATCCAAGGCTGAGGGAGTAAGCAGGGGTGAGCTCATAAAGGTGCTTAAAGGCCACACTGAGGAGCTTGGTCTTTACTAAAATATTACTCAGCAACCATTCAAGAATTTTAGGCCAAGATCCAACATCACCAATAAAAGAGCAATTTGACTGCATTGTGGGAAAGAGATTGGAGGTGCTGCAAGAGTACGGACAGGCACAGACAACAGCCACCGATATTTTATGAGAGGGTCTAACACAGTGACGTGGTCACAGGAATGCGGAGAGGGCAAGAGAGTCAAGCAATATATGACCCAAAAGTGGAATCCTATTAGGCCCTCGGGTGGCTCAAGGCGGACTAGATAGAAAATGAATAAGAATATGGGGAATGAGAGAAAAGCACAAATGCCACAGAAATGAGAAGGGTACTAAAAATTTTCCCATAATGTACACAGCATCATACTCTGTGTCTTCTATCAGTTACCTCATTTCATTTTATTTTCACAGTTATAAGGTACATACCACTTCCTGTTACCAGTTGAGGACTTTCCCACAGTCTACAGCCATTTGATAAGGGAAGTTGGGAATGCTGGCAAAACGTATTTGCATTTGAGAATTTTTAAATCTGAAAGGAGCATCCAGGTAAACACAAATAATACATATGAATAAGTCTGTGAAGTGACACTAACCCCAAAATAATTCATTTAAGATGTGAATGCTAAATAATTACAGAAAGGAAAAGGAAAAATATATTGTGTGTGGTTAACCTAAATGGCAAGACCAGAGTCATATAAAAACCTTCTGTAGGAAAGGAAGGTTGAAAAAAAAATGGGATTTGATTTATGATTATAAAAGAAATGGTTTGGTGGCAGGAAATGTAGCTCAGTATGCATAAGGGATGAGACACAAGCTTCAGTAAAAATGAAAAGCTCAAACCTAAAAAATTATTGCAATCTCCTGAAAAAGAGTACTGAATCACATAATGAGGAACCAACCTTGAATAATTTGTTTCCAAATTATGGCTTACTTTATTACAAAAACTACGGATTGGTTTCTATGTAATTGTGTTATTCCCATATTTGTGATTCTTTCATTCTACTCAAACTGAATTTTGATTTGAGATTTGATATCATGGCAATGAAACACAATACTGAGAGTGTAGAAGCATAAAAGCCTTTGGATTTGATCCATCCAGAATAAGGTATTATATTCTATATTTCTACAATTCATCATATCATCACTATAATATTTAAAAGAGAACCACCTAGAAAGAAAATGTGAACTGACACTTAAGGGCTAGGATTTGAGGGATGTGTACATAATAACAACATTACCAGAAATTAATGAAATTGCTTCTGACATATGCATCCTGATAGGATTTGCTTTTACAAGGTTCGACTGTCACATGCTCATTTGTGATTCTGAACTACAGCGTGTGTGGTGTGTATACATAAAAGCACACTGTAATATAGCCAGCCTGTTAATTAAAAGCAGTATCTGCAATATGCCTGCCATGATGAACTACTTTCTTTAGCTGAACTAATCACTGCCACATATAATGAAAATAATCTTGATTTGAATTTATAAATGGATCTATTTTAAACCTCTTTAAAGATTTCTGAAGGTATGTTTAGTTTTATAAAACATGAACACTGTGGCCAAAGGCTTTTATGCCTTGGGACCCAGAAACAATAAGAAGCAACTGAAAATACTCTTTAAGATATTAAAAGCATTCTGAATATTAACTAAATTTTGATTTGTGAAAATTTCTATTAAAAGGTATCCTTTCTATTCAGAGAAGACTTTGATTATCACTCTATTCGGGACCACTATCTGATTCGAAAACCTGTTTCTCCTTAAGAAGAACAAGGACTAAGAAATTAGTTACAGTTTCCAGCCAGGGATTTAAAGACTGATTTCAAGGCACTTCAACAGGTTGAGTTAACACAGCAGATAAGTTCTTCTCTATAAATTTCCTACTGACATGTTTCATGATAAAACAGGCTTCACCCGAAAAGCAGGTAACATTGTTTTTTTTTAATCTGAGCAAAAGCATGATTGCATTTTTTAAAAAGTACCCTATGGAAAACCAATTCAGTTTCATTAATGAAAAGGAAGCACAATGTGATTGAGGTTGTAATACGGAATTATAGTTCATTAATTCTTCAAGTATGTAATTTTCCAGGCTCCTGATCCCCCATTGATTTCTGTACACCCCCACAGGTCCCACTAAATGTGAGCAAAAGGAAATTTAATCGTGTTGTTATATCGTGTGGCAATGGTGGGGCTCCACAGTTAGGGAGAGACACTGTGAAACGTATTTTTCCAGTGACTGCTTCACCATGTAGCCCTGTTAACATTTCTTTGTTGTCAAAAATTGATCAATCACAGACCCACAGACACCTGGGATGGTGACAGTCTCCTATTATGTGGCCAATACCATCAAAGGAGATGACACTTGTAACAATCGAAGCTGATAATTCAGAACACTTAATTAGGCATGATGAATTGGATGTATGCTTTAATCCTTTTTTTCTTTTTAACTTGGACACAATGTATTTTCCTATCAGTACCATTGCCATGGAGTATGTTAATGGCCCTTAAAATTTAAACCTAAAGATTATATACTAAATGATAGAACATAATTCTAATTTAGAGGGCAGGCTCAAAGAGTTACATCCTGATTTTCTCTCTTTTATAAGGAATATCTCTTTAAAATTATAATGCACTACCCATATCCCTGCCAACTTATCCTTGGAACTTAAATTGCTTCATTTTCCCATATTTCAGACTTGGAGCAAATTTGTTACCTGTAGCTCATGAACAGGGTGTCAATTAGTAAATGCCAGTACATGTGGTCTGAAGAATGGAACAGAAATGCATTTTGTCCCAACCAAATTTAGCAAAATGTTGTATGGTACTGCTTTCTTGCCTTGTAAAGACAGCTAATATTTCAAAGTAGCTGTGAAAGCTACACTGACAACCCTATTGGGGTTCTTCCATAAGGAATCAAGGTCAGAACAATCCTATTGTGCTTTATTAATAGGCTCGAAGCACAGCACATACTTTATATATTAGGAGGAAAAAGCCAGGAGGAATCTTAGAAAGTGTTCTGAAAACAGCTGTGTGAACAAAAGCCATTTTAGCAGCAAGAGGAAAATCTACCAAGGAGGTCAGCCTTCAAATAGCCCTTAAAGCCATTTCCCTTCGTTACATGGTGGAGTAGTAAATGGGGCAATCTTTAAAGAGTCTTAGCTATTCATTCTACCTTCTTTATATATTTTTATGAATAGAGGTGCCTCTTTGGCTTATCCCCGTGTATATAGGTCTGTCACCCAGAATACACAAAGCAGTCATAAGCCAGCAATTAACCTGCACTGATACACTGATACTGTCTTCGATCTTAGATCAGCAATGACTGAGTTGAAAGGGTAAATGGTGACATGTGAGAATGCTTATTAAGAACCCAGTCCATGTCATAATTTTTTCACAGATTGATGTCTATCTCCTTCGTCCCAAAGTAATGTAAGGGAAAGGATTTTATCTTGTTCATCAGAATATTGCCAGTCTTCAGAAGAGTTCCCGCCACATGCTAGGCATTCAGTAATATGTATCAGATGAGTGAAGGAATTTTATGATGGGAATCACATTTGGTAAGTATCTTTATTGCAATACTAAAATGAGTTTTGAAAGCACTTCAGCATAATTCATGCAATATGAAGAGTTCATACCCCCAGCATTCCATAGAAATCTTGAAGCCCCAAGACTATAAGAAAAATAAACCACACAAAAAGTTGATGCCATTTCTTTTGACTCAGGTCTAAAACAATTTCTAAATTTTCAACTTTATTTTAACAGGAGCTTATGGGTCAATATGAGCCACAAAAATTTCATCATCAGCGTATATAGATTAAAGCCACCCACACGTGCAATAAACAAAAAAAGAAAATAAGGAAGACAATGAAACCATAACAAAAGCGATATAGGCTTGTAATATTACTGGTAAAACAGCACACAGCTCAAAAAAGGCATAACTCTGACTAGGTCAGGAGGGCCACTTGGGATTTTCTTCTTCTCTTCAAAGACACTACTATTCCAGAGCTCATTGCTACATGTTTTATTATACCTAATACTTATAAGATCATATGATTCATATGTTTGATATTTTTGATAGTAATAGTTTTTATTTGTATTTTAAGAAATATGACAAACACAAAACTCAGCCAATTAAGAAATATACTAGGAACTTCTTTTAACAAACATATAAAGTTTTACTGTTCACCCATTTTAAATACTTTGGTGTTGTTTGGTTTTAGGTCTGTTTGTATACATGTAAATGAAAGAGCCAAAGTAATATATAGGTGATGGGAGATTTACTATTTATTTATTTAAATTAATTTTTTTTTAATTTTTAATTTTTATAAACATATATTTTTATCCCCAGGGGTACAGGTCTGTGAATCACCAGGTTTACACACTTCACAGCACTCACCAAAGCACATACCCTCCCCAATGTCCATAATCCCACCCCCTTCTCCCAAACCCCCTCCCCCCAGCAACCCTCAGTTTGTGTTGTGAGATTAAGAGTCACTGGGAGGGAGACAAACCTTAAATTAATTTTTTGGAAAGATTTTTTTATTTGAGAGAGAGAGAGAGATTAAGAGCAGGGAGAGGTCAGAGGGAGATAGACTTTCCACTGAGCAGGGAGTCAAATGTGGGGCTCGATCCCAGGACCCTGAGACCATGAACTCAGCCCAAGGCAGCCACTTAACCAACTGAGCCACCCAGGTGCCCCAGATTTACAGTTTAGATGGTAGAATGAAAGACAGCACAGATTCTAGCAACAAGAGCAAAAATCACCACCAGCAAACAAATGAGCAAAGGGACGCAATGCAACGGCTTTACTTAAGAAACCCGAGTTTCTGCAGCCAACTCCAGCCATGTGACATGGCCAAATCCCTTATCCCAGCCCATCTCCAAGAAGCCATGTGGGAGAATAGGCCAGATTCTGAGATTCTCAATAATACTCCCAGATCTGGCAAGAAGCAACCTGAGTGGCTATTCTCGTCTGACCAGTGGCTGGTGGAGGCAGTAGCCAGGGAAGGGCAGGGGAAAGGAGAAGTGCTGATTCTGGAAGAACGTGCCAGAGTGACACACATAACTGGGCTGACCTGAACCTCCGCAGAAATGGGGCTGTTCTCTGACTCCGTAGATTGAGCTCCTACATCATATGTTTGCGGAAACCCTAGGAGTGAGGGCAAAACTCAGATACTACAAAACATTTGCTCCTCTGAGCTCTCCCCTCACCCCATCAGGTCTTGCTTAAGCCAGAGAAAATTATGGATAGGACACAAAATGCCTGATCCTCAAACCATACTGTGGAGGGCAGGACAAACAGTTCACAGAAGAGACAGAAGTTGAATAGAAAATTGGGACAATCCCATCTTCTTTCATTTATTCTTCTCGTAGGGAGACAAACCATAAGTGACTCTTAATCTCACAAAACAAACTGAGGGTTGCTGGGGGGAGGGGGTTTGGGAGAAGGGGGTGGGATTATGGACATTGGGGAGGGTATGTGTTTTGGTGAGTGCTGTGAAGTGTGTAAACCTGGCGATGCACAGACCTGTACCCCTGGGGATAAAAATATATGTTTATAAAAAATAAAAAATTATATTAAAAAAAAAATTTGGACAAAACTGTGCAAGTATGAGTAAGAGAGAAAGGAATCCATATAGGAGACCTAAGGACTATAATTAAAAAAAAAAATAGCAGAAAATACTCATCTTAGAAATAAGTGTAACCCTCAAACAGAAGGACATTTCCCATGAGCACTTAAGAGAAATATACTATCTGGGGCACCTTGGTGGTGCAGTTGGTTAAGCATCTGACTCTTGGTTTCGGCTCAGGTTGTGATCTCAGGGTCGTGAGACTGAGGGCCGAGGTGGGTGCCATGCTCAGGGCATAGTCTGCTTGAGACTCTCTCTCCCTCCGACCCTCCCTCCCATGTGCTCTCTCTCTCTAAAATAAGTAAATAAATCTTTAAAAAATTAGAAATGTATTAATTAAATTATAGAATATTTTTAAAAATATAGAAATGGTAGAAACAGTAGAAAAACAAACAGAAAAAAATATTGCACGCCTAACGGAAATTGAAGACAAAGGCAACACCTTGACTGAAGCAACGCGTAAAGTTAGAAACAGCAAAGGACAGAATATACATGGCTTAAAATAAAGTTTCTAACTTGAAAGACTTAAGATAATCACAGAATATATAGTTGAAAGGGAAAAAAAGATTTAAATAATTGAGATGAAGCTAATAGATGTGGAGGACTAGCAAACATAATTCAGCTAAGGGTAATTAGGGTCTCTAAGATAGAGGCCTTAATAAAAGTAAGAGAAAACATGTTTAAAAATATTTTATATAATTTCTCACAATGAGAGAGACTTTTATTGTACGCAGGAAGACCCCACCTTTTCTAGGACATTGGATACAGAGTGCTCCACACGGAGACCCTCTGCATTCACAGCTCTGCTTGGCTGGCCATTTTAGAGCCTTCGCATTTTTGTTCAAGTGTCATCCATGAGGAGAGCTCTTCCTGAACCAAGCAATCCAAGAGCTTCACCAGTTTTATTTTATAGTAACCAGAGTTCTATCTGTCTGCTTCATTAGACTTCTACCATTTGAAAAATTTGTGCAAATTCTGGTTATAAAAAAGAATTTATATTTCATGAACTCTGAAAACGTACAAAAATAAAAATCTGGAGACAGGGGTAATATGTTAATCTTCAACAGGACTTTATAGATATTGCCTTCAATTGAAAAATGCAGTTTATATACCTGCAACAAGGACTTAATGTCTTTTATAATCTTTCTCTTCTTTTAACTTTAGAGGAAATTTTTAAAACACAGTGTATCTTGTTGTGGTAAAAGCCATTAAACACCCTGTATTTCACATTACATGGAGTTTGGACAGATCGAGCAAAAAAACCATTCAATCTTATTCTATGACAATGTAACTTTTTATTAGATTTATTTATATTTTTATATTTATATTTTTATTTATATATAAAAATATAAATGAATAAATTTATATATTTTATTTATATATTTTATTTTATTTTTATTTTTATTAGATTTATTACTACTAAAAATTTAATTGTCAGCATTTGTAAATGAGCACGAAGCAGAAATACAGTTTGAATCAAGAGATGTCAGTGCTTCAGAGATTTTGTTGTTATGTTTCTCCTGCCAAGAATATTCTTGCCCCAGTTATCTGCGTGACTGGCTCCCTTATCCCATTTAGGTATGTGTGATGATTCACAGACTCAGGGAAGCTTTCCTTAGACATCTGAAATTGCAGCCTCCGAATTCACCTACACATGACACACTCCCCCTTTTCTGCTTTAAGATAAATATTATATAAGATCCAAACTATATTGTAGTATAAATTATAAGGTACATGCAATTTGCTATAGAAGTCTCCTCTAGCGTACAGTATGTTTTACTCACACATCTTGTTTATGGTCTGCCCCTCCTCCCTACAACATAAAGTTCCATGTGGGTAGGAATGTTCATCTATTTTGTTGTCTACTGTAACCTCAGCGTCAATGACAGTGCCTTATACATAGTGGTCACTAAAGCAACTATTTGTTTAGTAAACAAATGACTCAAGAAAATAAATAGAAATTAGCCAGCACAATTGAGTACCATATTATTATACTATTCTTAAAAATTTTTTAACTTGCTTAAAACTTAGGAGCTTTACGTAAATAAAGATACTCTGATAACTGAAGTTCAGGGATTCACTTCAGTTAGGTATTTGCAGGGGGATAATTCTACAAGCTCTGGGGGAGCTTTGATTCCTACAATCATGGAAACAGCTGTACTTCTTGACTTGCTACATCTTTGCTACAAATACTGATGTCGGCCTACTTCTGGCATCAGAGAGGTAGGAAGTACAAGAGTGATTTATAAGGAAATGTCGGAGGATAAGGTCTCCCTCTGTGGTCTTGTCTTAGGGTCATAGAATTGGTTCCAGTACGTGAACTCACATCTTAGAGCTCCCTCGTGCTTCCTTACTGCAGTGGGACTGGAGGGAAAGGGAAATATGAATGTCCTTTGACAGAGCTCCATAGTCTTCCAGACAAGTTCCTGATAATGTATGGAGAGCATGTAGCGTCGTGTCCGCCATACAGTGAGAGCTCAAAACGTGTTTGTTTCCTCCACAGTCTTCGCAGCTCCCATCATCTCTCTCCCTGAGCAGCTACTTAACACTTCATCCCATTCTCACTTTCACTCCCTTCTGATCTCTTCTCTACACCCACATCCAAACGATATCTGCGTAAGTCAAAAGCTGACCATACTGAAAACACTCATTAGTCTTTGGTTTGGAGGATGAAGATAAAATATGAATGACCCGTGAGCCCTCACAGTTTGGCCTCTAGCTGTCGCCAAAGCTTCATCTCTTGCCAGGTTCTCCCCGCACTGTGTGTGCCAGGCACACTGACCTCCTTGCCATTCCTCAAATGTGCCTCAGTATCCCCATCCCAGGCTCTTGGCACATGCCATGGCCTCTGCACAGGATGGTCTTTCCCCCCACTTCACTTTCTCAACTGTTAGCCTTTCCCTAATTAGATCTCAGTTCAACTCAGTTGCCTAAGTGAAGCATTTTTTTACATTCCTGAGTAGGTCCAATCATTCCCACCCTCTTCCGCCCCTACCCCAACCAGACACAGTGCCGGTGGCAGGTTGTATAGCTGGGCAGAGCAGGAACCCAGTCTCCTCCACGGGACTAAGCAGAGTTGTGCCTGCATATTATCAGTGGGATGGCTGGGTAGGTCTCTGTCCTCTCTCAACCAGGAGCTCCTTGAGGGCAGGGGGTGAGTCTTTTTGATCAGCAACTCACAGTGAATGTCCTAATAGCAAGCACTGAACTCACCATCCTTGTCTCTCTCCCCAGCACCACCATCTCATCGCCGGGTAGAACCTTTTCTTTCAGCTTCCCCCTGGAGCCTGCCTTCTCTTAAACTAGTTTCAACTGAACTAGCATATCTGATCTGTGATCACGGCATTTATATAATCAAAATCATAATCACAATTCCACTCCCCCTAATTCTTAACTATGACCTGATCAAATCTCATATGCATTTTTGAATTCTTACTAAAGCTGACCAATTGGAAGTAATTTCTATTCTTTGAATCTTTGGAACTCCCATGCACTGTGGTCATTTTTGTATTTTTAATTCTCTCTCCTGGATTTTAAATCCCTTAGAAACAAGGGCTGGGCTGAACTTAATCTTTGAATGCCTGCAGTAGAAATGTCATCCCTTCAATATAGATGTTCAAATTAAAGTATCATTTTCTTCTCTCTGATTCTACTTTGTACTATTCTCTAAATCTCTACTTTACCAGAATTTTTTTTTTCCTAACTTTCTTCAAGGAGCCACACCTTTCCTTTTATTAACATTAAACATACTAGTATCTTTAAAATACAGCACAGCTAAAGGTAAATATATAAATATATAACATACATTTAAATACATAGAAACAAAAGAAAGCCCTCTTTCTAACAAAGTATTTCAGGTGTATGTAAAAGAAAACAATATAAAATGTCAACTTTAAAAATAAAGAAATTGATCAAGATAGAGAAAGGCCTAAGGATATGAAAAGATAGTTTGGAGAAACAAGGAAATGCCTTAGGGAATGAGAATACCACAGTGATGACATAAGAAGTCTATTTCAGGGTGCCTGGGTAACTCAGTCGGTTAAGATCTGCCTTCAGCTCAGGTCACGATCCCAGAGTCCTGGGATCGAGTCCCATGTCCAGCTCCCTGCTCAACGGGGACCTTTCTTCTCCCCCTCTTCTCCACTTGTGCTTTCTGTTGCTATCTCTGTTTCTCTTTCAAATAAATAAGTAAAATATTAAAAAGAAAAAAGAAGTCTATTCCACTTTCTTCTAGATATTGGTTTGATTTTATCCGAAATTTGGAGATATGGTGTCTATTTAATTAAGGTCTTCTATACTTTGCATGCTTCCCAAAGGGATTATAACTAATTTAAGAGGAAGGCAGCAAAATCTCTAGGAGATAGTAAGGTATACCAGTGTCTAGCCACAAGAGCCTCCTGGCAACAAAGTCTCAAAGGGAAACAAAGAGAGCTTTCAAATTTTAAAATCCAGCAAAATGGGGCATTCAAGTTTTCCTAAAGAAGGACATTCCCTGGCACCTTGGTGGCTCAGTGGATTAAGCCTCTGCCTTTGGCTCAGGTTATGATTTTAGGGTCCTGGGATTGAGCCCTGGCATCGTGCTCTCTGCTCAGTGGGGAGCCTGTTCCCCCCACCCCCGACTCCCATGTCTCTCTATCTACTTGTGATTTCTGTCTGTCAAATAAATAAATAGAATCTTAAAAAAAAAAAAAAGGACTTTCCCCTGGTATGAATTTGAAGAGTGAGTTTATAAGAGAAATGTTTTAAATGTGGTGGTCAAAGTTTTATTATTGATTTGCAAAGAAAGAGAAAGTTTCAAATAGCTACATTCTCTGTCTTTCCTAAGTTCAACCTTAACTTAGTAAAGACCTTTCTCAGAGGCACTGTTTTTTGTGTTTTTTTTTTTTTTTAATACCTTATTCACTCTAAGGATAGAGTTCAGAGAACCCAGAGGAATGACTTTTGATATTTCGTTATGATTAACAATTCTCTAAAAATATCAAAAGTTTCTTTTTTCTTTTTTTTTTTAAGATTTTACTTATTTATTTGACAGAGAGAGAGATCACAAGTCGGAAGAGAGTCAGGCGGGGTTGGGGGGGGGAAGCAGGCTCCCCACTTAGCAGAGAGCCCTATGCGGGGCTCGATCCCTGGACCCTGAGATCATGACCTGAGCCAAAGACAAAGGCTTAACCCATTGAGCAACCCAGGTGCCCCAATATCAAAGGCTTTAAGTCAGCTTTTGGCAAGTTGCTAAATCAAAATCCCTTCCCATTTTAAATTGGCTTAGTTCTTGAGATGTTATTACTTGGTTTTGTGATGAAGGAGAGAATGTGTTGCTTTAGATTGCAGCACGTGAGTTGACAAGTTTCAGTAAAACGTCACAAGTTTGAATTACCTCCCAGAATTCACTTACTCTCGCAGCTGTACCATGAAACTACTTACAGGCACCGTCAGGTGTTTTGTTTTGTTTTCAAAATTAATTCTGAATCTGCTCAACTGCATGTCAAGTATTACCTGGGCCCACAGCTTGCTTGTTGAAAGGCATAAAAGTCACCGTTTGGTTCTGAGACAAGGGTACACTTAGTGCCCTGACCTCATAGCTGTTCATTAAGAAACTGTAAATAGCTGAAGTGAACGGGCTGTGAGGGAAACCATATTCAAATAGGTCCTATAGGATGTTTACTGGAAAACTTATATCCCCAGCTATTTAGATGCCTTACTACATAATATAGAATTATTTAATACTACAACCCTTTACTTAAAGTATGACTTTAGTTTTAATATGGTTCAGTTTAACACAGTGGCACTGTTCTTTCTCACAGTTTTAGGTCTGCAGGTCATTTGTTTTTTTTTTATTTTTAGTTTTTTTAAAGCCTTTTCCATTTTTTTTTAAAGATTTTATTTATTTATTTGACAGACAGAGATCACAAGTAGACAGAGAGAGAGAAGGGGGAAGCAGGCTCCCTGCTGAGCAGAGAGCCTGATGTGGGGCTCGATCCCAGGACCCTGAGATCATGACCTGAGCTGAAGGCAGAGGCTCAACCCACTGAGCCACCCAGGCGCCCCAGGTCATTTGTTTTTTAAAGCACATTTGGAATCAGAAGATAATGCTTTAATTCCTGTCTTGCCTCTTTCTGGTTGTGGGACTAGAAAAAAAAAAAATGTTTTTGTTAACATCTTTAAACCTAAAGTACCTCACCTCTAAAACGGGGAATATCCATCATTCAGATAGGGCTTTCTGAGAGGGTCAAACACATAATCATTCCACAGTCTTATGAAACTGTTAAAACCACATTCAAATAGTTACAGCAAAATCATTATTTTTACAGGGTTATGTAAACTATCTAGAGATTTTTTTTTTAAACCAAGAAATAAGTTCTTAGGATGGGAAAGACTGGTTTTGAAAATGTGCTACGATGATATGTGCTTAGAGAGGAAACCTCTCCAAAAGTCAGTTTGAGTGGCCTTTCCGGCCACTTCAAATTAAACTTTTATTAGAGACTCCTACTCTTACATAAACTTCTTAACTGCATAATGACATGTGATTATGGGTTCATCAAAATAGAGAATAGCTATGTGGCAGATTCATGTTGATTTAAGAGAAAAAGAAAGATGTACCTGTTAAAATTGAGTTGGGGGTAAGGCAGTCAACTCCCCTCAGTATCTTGCTTCATAGGCATTGAAAAAGTGCTCTAATGGGACAGAGGCAGGACAGATGCCATTCCGTGGACCTCAGATGCTCACTACCCTCCATCTCCCTCTCCTCACATATCATGGACTTGGCCCTCAGAAAAAAGTGTCTTGGTGTATCTTCTGAAGTTCCATAGAGCCTGGTTCATCTCAAGAACACAAAGCAGTGTTAACCTCATGGATTGCCTGCCAATACTCACAAACTATTCCATGCTCAACTTTTAATATCTATGGTTTAACAAATAGATGCTATATATAATTAAATCCATAAATGGTTTTAAAAACTTATGTCAAATTACTGATACTCTAGAGATCTCAATGCGTGAATTTATTCCTCTGGTATGTATTATTCCTCAGAACCAAGTGAAGCACTAATTTATTTTTTTTTTTAAGATTTTTAAATTTTTATTTATTTATTTCAGAGAGTGAGAGCGAGAGAGAGGGCAAGCACAAACATGAGTGGAGGGAAAGGCAGAGGGAGAAGCAGACTCCCTACTCAGCCGGGAGCCTGATGTAGGGCTCCATCCCAGGACACTGGGATTGTGACCGGAGTTGAAAGCAGGTACTTAACCAACTGAGCCACTCATGTGCCCCAACACAAATTCACTTTTAAACCCAAAGTAATTAACTTCCTTAGATCAATTATATTGTTCTAGATCACATCCATATGTATATATATATAAAGAAATTATATTTCTTCCATATATATGGAAGAAATATAGTATATGGAAATATATATATATGGAAGAAATATAATATATGGAAATATATATATATGGAAGAAACATATATATATATGGAAGAAATATAGTATATGGAAATATATATATATGGAAGAAATATAATATATGGAAATATATATATATGGAAGAAATATAATTTCTTTTTTTTTAAGATTTTATTTATTTGACAGAGAGAGAGAAAGATCACAAGTAGGCAGAGAGGCAGGCAGAGAGAGAGAGGAGGAAACAGGCTCCCCGCTGAGCAGAGAGCCCGATGTGGGGCTCCATCCCGGGACACTGGGATCATGACCTGAGCAGAAGGCAGCCACTTAACCGACTGAGCCACCCAGGCGCCCCCAAGAAATATAATTTCTTTTCAGGCATATTCATACAGTAATATAGGAAACAACAATTAGAAGGCCTGGAACTTCTGGAAATTTCTTAAAATTTTCTTTAAATTCCAAAAGTCACTAGAAGGCACTCTCATGATGTTTTACTGTTTGTGAGCTATATTTCATTCCATCTTAAACAACATATGACTATTTCTGTGACCTTAAAAGTGAAAAGAGCTGAAGTTTAAAATCATTACAGTGTTTTTCTAAGTCACTATTGAAAAGAATATGATTTCAAAAAAATGATCAGTATAGTAAAACATGTACATGTTTACTTCATTTTGAGACAAATTCTTATAGTTTCAAGTTTTTAATTTAAATTCCAGTTCATTAACATACAGTGTCCTATTAATTTTAGAAGTAGAATTTAGTGATACAAATTCTTTCAGAGATTTAAATATTTGCATAGGACAATTTATATTCCAATTTCCAAAAGATTTAGTCAGTTATATATATGAGTCCATTTTGATTTCAGGTGATTTTCAGATGCATAAAATTTCAGGTCTCTCAGTGAATAAATTAAAGTTTCTATTAGCTCTGGAGTAAAGCCTATACTTGAAGCCTTCAGTTTTTACTTACCAATGTATCACTAATGGACAACTACTCTTTTGTGTATGTAGGTTTTAATGGAAAAAGTAGTTAGAACTTGTCTTACAGAAATTTAGTTTAAAAGTAAAAAAGCAATTCTGCTTTACCACCTACATTGCCCACTTGATAAATTGAAGGCAGAATAAACTAATGAAAGGTTATAACTTTAGTCATAACTTAGAAGTTATATGTGCATTGAAGATCTTATTGTAAAACACCCTTGTAAATATCTGGAACAACTTTTTATAGCCCTTAAACCACCGACAATCAATGCACAAATTGAAAGAGATACCATAATGAAAAGGATATCTTTTGATGAAAAAGAGTCTTCTCTATAATGAAAAGAGTCTTCTCTATAGAGTCACTATTAATATTTTTAAAATTATGTATAAAATCATGAATTGGCTTATTCTGACTAATTGTCTTCTTACAGACTGGTTGAAAGAATAAAGTATACATTTGGGGGGAAATTCGGAGTTCCTTTTGAAGTGATAGTTAGGTTCCTAAATGCCTTGCAGTTGTTTCCCCCTTTCCCTGAGAGATTACAACAAGGTAATAAAAATATGATGTGAATATTATTTAACTTGAACATAGGTCTTAGAAATATGTTGGAAGTTTTGAATTTAGACAAAAGAAGACACAAGATCAAATTAGGGCCTAAATATGTCACTATTGAAAAGAAAAATGTATCCAAATGGGATCAGAATTTATTTACTTATTTATTTTTAAAATATTTTATTTATTTATTTGACAGATTGAGATACAGTGAGAGAGAATACAAGCAGGGGGAGTGGGAGAGGGAGAAGGACACTTCCTGACGAGCAGTGAGCCAGATGTGGGGCTTGATCCCAGAACCCCGGGATCATGACCTGAGCCACCCAGGTGCCCGAAAATGTGATCAGAATTTAAAAGAATTCAATTCTACAATCCATTTTTTAAGTTCTTGCTAAATAAACACAATGCTATAGCAGCCAGGTTTGAGAAAGGGTGTGGAGGAAGAATTATAAAACAATGATATGCTTCCAGGTTTTTCAGATCTTTCAAGGTTAATTCCTCCTTTCTGTTTGTGTATCAAAGTAGTTAAAGACTGTTAGTACGGGGTGCGTGGGGATTGTGAAGGGGCAGTTGGATAGAAAGAACTGTGGGAAGCTGGGCGTGAAAGTAGTCATCCTGGAAGGTGGGAAAGGAAGAGTCTAAGGGATGGCAGCTCTGCATTCCCTCTTGACATGTGTGTTCATGATCTGAGTGACCAGTCAGCGTGTTTCTGCGTTTCCTCTTTAGCCACAATCGGCTCAGTGGTGGCGCAGAGAAAGCCAAGGACTCTATTCAACAAGGCTGGGGTTTTGCCGGGTAATACCATACAGGAAAAAAAAAAAAGTCTAGGAGAGTTAATGAGTATTCATAAATTAGACTGACGGACCATGGAATCAAGCTGAGCTTTAGAATAGTGTTTAGATAAAAGGATTAATGTTCTCAATAAAGTCTAACAATTAATGGAATAAAGATGCTACAGTAGCTGAGACAGAAGGGCAAGTTGGTGTCAGCCTGAGAGTAAGACGCTATAAAGCGAGATTTTGGGGGTGATGTGGTATAGGTGAGGACAAGGTCAAAGTGATGATCATGGCGGTAAAGAGATGAGAAGAGATAAGAAGATCATAGAATCGGAAGGCTGGGGTACCAGTTGGGTCACCAGCACGTTGAAAGAGGCGAGGAGGGCCCAGTAGAAGAATGTAGTCAGTCAGATGTGGAAGTCCACAACGAATGGCAGAAAGCGGACAACAAGAAAGGCTGGGGGTTGCACAGTCTGACAGCATAAAATTCAAAGATTAAACCCAATTTCTTGAAAAAAAAAAAAAAAAACAAAAAAACAAACCAATTCTCTAGCCACTAATGCTTACATTTTGCACATTTGTCTATATTATTTTTCTTATAGTAGGTCATACTACATACAGTTTATTTCTATGTATGTTTATCTAAATCCCCCAATAAAATGTAAAGCTCCTGAGAGCAGCGACCTTGTCATCTGGGTCACTACTTTCCCCTGGGAGCTTAGAAAAGCAACTGGCATATTATAGGTATTGTTGAATGAATAAATGAATGAAACTCTTTATTAGGCCTCTGTCATGAACCATGTTAATTATTTACAAAAAGACAAAGATTTATGGTATCTTATTACCTTTCTTTATGAAGCGTTCACTGTTCAATGGAGTCTAATTCTTTTTTTTTTTAATTTATTTGTCAGAGAGAGAAAGAGGGAGAGAGAGCGAGCACAGGCAGACAGAATGGCAGGCAGAGGCAAAGGGAGAAGCAGGCTCCTTGCCGAGCAAGGAGCCCGATGTGGGACTCGATCCCAGGTCGCTGGGATCATGACCTGAGCCGAAGGCAGCTGCTTAACCAACTGAGCCACCCAGGCGTCCCTCAATGGAGTCTAATTCTTTTTTTTTTTTTTTTAAGATATTATTTATTTATTTGACAGAGATTACAAGTAGGCAGAGAAGCAGGCAGAGAGAGAGGAGGAAGCAGGCTCCCTGCCAAGCAGAGAGCCTGATGTGGGGCTTGATCCCAGGACCCTGGGATCATTTTCTGAGCCGAAGGTAGAGGCTTTAACCCACTGAGCCACCCAGGCACCCCAATGGAGTCTAATTCTTAAAAAGACAAAAATATTTGGAAATATGTGACATGCACCCAAAGTGTGATACAAAATGTTACAAGGATTCAAAGATCCAAGAGAAGGTAGTTCTAACTGGGCTCAAACGTCACTTCTTCAATGATGCCTTCCCCACTCACCCTCCAGAGGAGGCCAGGTACCCTGCTGTATCTTTCATGGCACCTTCAGCTCATATCACAAAGACAGTTACATAATTATATAACTGACTTTTAAATGTATATTTCCCCTACAGCCTCGTGAGGATGGGAAGCCATTCCTTTTTTGTAAATGTAACTCCAGTGCCCAGTCACACAGATATCTAGTCAGTGACCTTTCTGGAGGACAGATGGCTTAATGATAGAGCAACATGTAAGAACTGTCATCTAAATGACAGAGATTTCCTTTAGATGTGTTGATAAAACCACCATGAAATTTGGGATCCCATGTTACACGATACTTTCTCGGCCAACAAATCTATCGTGGTTTAAAAACCAACTCATTCAGGGTCCTAGGAAAAGTGGTGGCGTAAAGCAGCATTCCTGTTTTATCTACCAGGGCCTCATTTATATAGTTATTTTGTTTGTTTGGAAAAGGTTAGAGGAAGAGATTACTTAGTTCATGTTTTACTGTTTCCACTTCTGGCCAAAAGCATCTCATTCTTAGAATTCACTTGTTCATGATTCTTTTTCTAATGATCTCAGTGTGTAATTGTTTTCTGGTTTATTTTTCCTTTGCTTTACTGAAAAGCCAAGTAGCTATAAATCCTCTAAACAATGGCGGTTACCTCAGCTACCAGGCAGTGAGGCGAAGGCAGATGACGTAGTGGGTGATATTAACAAGGTGGCCAAAATCCATTAGCTCTCCAGTAAAGTTTTCAGTACAATGTAGATAAGGGATACATCTGCTACAGGAGTTAGTCCTCTCAGTGCTATTGCTTGTGTAACAGGATGATTTCTGTGATCATCACATTCTACTTTCTAATGACCATTATTATGCTTTTTGACACAGCTTGATGGGCTTTTGTGGCTTTGTTCAGACATTCTTGAAATAAGCCACAATTTTGTTTGCTTATGTTATATTCCTTTTAGTAAAATGTACTAGCAAAGCTGAAAATATTCCTTTCATTCTCACAGTCAGTTGGTGGGAATATAATTTGGGCCCGTCCATTGTGGAGGGCTTGGCAGTGCCTACCAAATTCAGAAATGGTCATACAATTTGACTTTGCAATTTTACTTCTAAAAAATGGTCCTCCAGAAATGCTTTCATATTCCTACAAAAATGTACACATGAGGATGTTCCCTGAAACCATGTGAAAGAGCAAAAAATTAAAGATAATCTAGATACCTATTACTATGAAAAGAGTAAAATATATCATGATACATTTCCACTTGCATAGGAGATACTGTGCAGTTCTCCAGAAGGAGACAGAACTCACTGTATTGGCTGGAAGACCTCCAACCTGGAGTAAGTAGAAATAGCAAGTCACAGGATCATATGTACAGTATCATCCCATTTGCACAGCTTGTGAGGGTTTATGTTCGTGCATACATTCATATATGGAAAGAGATCTATACACTTGTATTTGTTAATAGTTATTGCCTCTAATGTAGGGTTTCAAACCTTGAGTCCAATCATTTTTTGTTTTCAGGCTTCTCCTATGCATGGTAGCACGATTAGCAGTATCCTTGGCCTTCAGCCACTAGGTTCCAGTAGCACCTTACCTTCCCAGTCACAACTACCAAAAATGTTGCCAGACACTGCCATATGTTTCATGAGGCAGGGGGGTTACCTCTGATTCAAAACCACTGCTCTAGTAAGTGAGGTAGAATCAATGGAGTTTTAAGGGAGACTAGATATAGTTATACACATGTCATATATACAGATTTTTTAAAAAGTGTATTTCTTCTACCGCTGTTAATATTTAAGAATGAATCATCATTCTCATAGGCTCTGCACAGAGTACTATTGTTGATGTACCCATCTAATAAATTTATCCCACACTTTGCTAACTTAAAATAATTATGTAGAATTCACCAAACAACTACTATGATAAGAAGCTCTATACTTTAACTTGTCCTGCATGTGTCTTAGAGCAATTTCCTTTACTATAAAATAGTAATAAAAATTATTTTACAGAGTTTCTATGTCAAGTACAACAATAGTTGTATGGCTGTGGCTGATTTTTTTCCCTCCATTTTGTGCTACAACATATTAACATCTAAATTATTAGGATAGAAGGATTCTTTTTTGGAAAAGGTTGGAACAGCAACCCCAAAGGAGAGCAAGGATATTTCCTGATATCTATATTCCCAGCAGAGTTTGCCTTGCACAAAGTACCTGGGACAGTGTCCTACACAAAGTAGGTACTCAGCACATGTGTGTGAAATAACTAAAAGCATAACCACTTCACATGCAATACACATTGACAACTATCCTTAATCTAAAACACAAATTGTTGAATGATATACCGACTTAAATGTAAAGATACTTACATAGTTATCACAATTAAAATGACATGAGATTAAAATACACAAGATTTCATATTACTTATAAATAATAGCGGCTTAAAAATAAAAGGCTTAATAGTCACTTAAATCCATTATATGCATACTACATAACAAAATTATCACATATATTATCTAAGTTGTCATAGTCTGATGAAGGGAATGATTTGAGGTGACACCTCTTTTCATGAGTGGTGATGCTGGGTGGGTATGATTTGTGAACTTCAAAGGTCATAGAATCTAACCCTAGGTTTCCAATAAGGATCAGATTTTATTTTTAAATAATTCTAATGTAGCAGAAGAGCTTAAGTTGATTTAATAACTAGATTTTTAAAAAATCCATCAAGTAACTGGAAGGAATCTCAGGGTAAAAAGTCCTGCCTGAGTCTAGTTTTCCTTGGCTTTTATGTACCATATAATGAGCCCCTTGATGGTCCCCAGTCTGCTGCTAAATTAGTAAAATACTCTGGATTTAAAATGATAAACAAATTTTATGATTGTTATAGCATAACAACCATAAATTTTATGATATGTTTACGATAGCTAGAAGAGTTAGTTTCAATTTTGAATCCATGTGCTTGATGGCTTGACCTAGATGGAGTGGAAGGTAACAGAGCTGGGCACTTCTGGTGCTGACTGAGTTAGTCTCACAAAGCCTTGTCCCTCCTCTCTGAGGTGTACTGGGGCCTCAGGAAAATGCTGGCAACCCAAACTCCATTGCTGAGGCTGTGGGGATCTGTGGTCTCTGGGCCCACAGCTTTCTGTGACCTGTGCAGCCGTGTGGTTTAAGAGCCCCCAGCCCGCAAATGAGAGAACCCAACACCAACTCAGGTCCAGGTCCCTTTGCCCACAGTCTTCCATGACCTGTGGATCTGCTGGGTGCGAGCAACCAGGTGTAGGCGTGGACCCCAGACAGCAGTCCTGGCAACAGCAGCCACTGGGGTTCAGGCTCCCAGACTAATATTGCTGGCGGTTTTAGTGGCCTGTGGGTGCAGAGACAAGTGGGGGGGCCTCAGGCAACCACTGAGATGGTGGCTGGGGGATGCTCACCACCTGTGGGAGGCTGTGGTGTTCAGTGGAGTTTGTAGAGGGGAGTCTGTGTGTTCTGGACCACCCAGAGAGGAGCAGACTGAGGCTTCTCTCTGAGACAGAGGTCTGGGTGCAGTCTGCTTTCCTCTAAACCTCCAAAAAGCCACAAAAAGTCACCAAAGAACAAAAACCTACAGAGAACAAGAGCCTGAATATCTGGTTTCCACAGAGTCAAGTCCCTTGATAGGGGGGCAGGGCCACTCAGACCAAGCAGGACTGACTGAAAAACAATGTGACAGGCCCCTCCCCCAGGAGACAAGACAAAAGAACAGGAGGACAGCCACCACAGGGTCCCCATAAAAATGTAAAACCCCAACATCAGGGGGAAACAATATATTAAGCTCCCAGTATTGCCCCCAAACCTGTATATTTCAGAGATACAACTTCTCTTTTGGTTTTTTTTTTAATTCATTCTCACGATTCTATTCTTTTAATTTTTTAATTTTTTTTAACCTACTTACTATTACAACTAGAGGTTTAATACAACATATTCCATAATAACATTTAGCTTAAACTTTTTTCATACATATACCTGTGTTTCTTTTTCTTTTCTTTTCTTTCTTTTTTTTTTTAATACATATAGATACAAGCTTCAAGGTAATCCCTTTTCCCTATTCAATACTACCCCTATCTATAAACCAGTTTTAATTTCCCTGTATCTGTGGAAAGTGAGTCCTTTAACAAAGATAACAAGATTCACCCAGGAAGAACTGAAATAACTTTCCTCACCCACATCGAGGGTTTATAACCATCTTCCCATCTTATTCTTCTGTTAGTGTTTCTGTGTATTTATTTTTATAGTAAATAAATCATATTCATGGGGTTCATTTTGGCTGGGTTTTTCTTTTATTTTTTCTTGTCTTTTACTTTTTTCGGTCTTTTTGTTTTTGTTTATATACCTTATAAATCTTACTTTTGGGTCTCATTTTGGCTGGGTTTTCTTTTTTTTTTTTCCCTCTTTTTCTTTCTCTTTTTTTTTTCTTTTTGGTGGTGACTTCTGATTGCTCTGAAGCTTTCTGGAGTGCACCTTGCCTAGATCGTGGTTGATATATTCAGCTATACATCCCCTCAACCACCTCTCACCAAAATGACTAGGAGGAGGAACGCCCAACAGAGGAAAAATTCAGATACTGTGCCCAACAGAGGAACAATTCAGAGACTGTGCCCTCTGCCACAGAACTATTAGATATGAACATTGTTGGGCTGGTAGGAAGGGCTACTAAAGATGGCGAAAGTTCCCGCCACAAGACCTGAGCTCAGACAGGAGAACAAAGGCCCAAGCAGGAATCTGAGACCCCGCCCCCGGCTCCTGTGGACCAATGGGATCCCGACGAGCAGGCGGGATATCTGAATAAGGGAAACTTGCCAAAAGACCCCTGAGCTTTCCCCAAGACCCCTTAAAAGCCCCCTCCTCCCTGCCTTGGGCGCGACTTCCCCCACTCTGCTTTCCAGAGTTGCGGAACCTCGCCTGAGGGTGCCCACCTCTTCCCGGTGCAACTTTCTCGGCTCCCCTTCACCTGGGCCCTGAAACTTCACCGGAGAGAACCTTTAATAAACCTTGCCTTACACCCACTTTGCCTGGTGTTGTGTTTATTTCGTCGGAAAACTTTACAAACATAAACAGTACATCAGAAAGGGAATTCAGGGTAATAATTATCCAGGCAAAGGCCAGGTTGGATAAGACCATTAGTGGCAACATAGAAAATCTAAGGGTGGAAGTGAGGGCTGTTCTGGCAGTACTAAAAAATGGTATCAGTGAGATCCAATCGAATCCAAATACTCTAAAAGCTAGGATAACCGAGGCAGAAGACAGAATTAGTGATCTAGGAGACAAATTGATAGAAAAGAAGGATCAGGAGGAGGCCTGGAACAAACAGCTTAGAAGCCATGAAAACAGAATTAGAGACATAAATGACACCATGAAACATGTCAGAATTATTGGGATCCCTGAGGGGGTAAAGAGAGAAGACTAGAACATATAGTTGAACAAATTCTGGAAGAAAATTTCCCTATTTGGAGAATGGAACAAATGTTTGTGTCCCAGAGGCAGAAAGGATATCACCCATGATCAACAAATCCAGAAAGACCTCCAGACACTTAATTGTCAAATTCATGAATTATAATTTTAGACAAGAGGTCCTAAAGGCAGCTAGGGGGAAGAGATTCCTTATGTACAGAGGAAGGTCCAACAGAATAACTTCAGAACTGTCCACAGAAACCTGGCAAGCCAGAAAGGGCAGTCAAGACATATTCAGAGCATTAAATGAGAAGAACATGTAGCCAAGAATAATTTATCCAGCAAGGCTGACATTCAAAATGGATGAAGAGATAAAGAGCTTCCAAGACTGGCAAGGTTTAAAAGAGTACGTGACCATCAAGCCAGCACTACAAAAAATATTAAGGGGTTTCTATAAAAGAAGAAAGAACCCAAGAGTGACACAGAACAGAAATATACAGAGACAATCTATAGAAACAAGGACTTCTCAGGTAACGTGATGTCAATAAAAACGTATCTTTCAATACTCACTCTCAACAGCCTAAATGCTCCCATAAAATGGCCCAGGTTTTGCAGACTGGATAAAACGACAGGACCTGTCCATATGCTGTCTACAAAAGACACATTTGAAACCTAAAGATACATTCAGACTGAAAGTGAAGGGATGGAGAACTATCTTTCATGACAATGGGCCTCAAAAGAAAGATAGGGTAGCAATTCTCATATTAGAGAAATTAGATTTTAAGCTAAAGACTGTAATCAGATATACAGAAGGATACTACATCATTTTTAAAAGGTCTATTCACCAAGAAGATCTAACAATTGTAAATATTTATGCCTCCAATATGGGAAAAGCCAACCACATAAGCCAAGTGTTAATCAAAATAAAGTGATATGAACACATTAACTGTAGGGGATCTTAACGTGCCACTCTCAGCAACAGACAGATCATCTAAGCAGAAAATCAATAAAGAAACAAGAGCTTTGAATGACACACTGGACCAGATGGAAATCAACAACAAATTAGCCAACCCCATGCACAAGAAGGGAAATAATTATGATTAGAGCAAAGATCAATGAATTAGAAGCTACAGATACAGTAGAACACATCAATGAAACTAGAAGCTGGTTCTTTGAAAGAATTAGTAAGACTGATAAACCACTGGCCAAACTAATCAAAAGAAAAGAGAGAGGACCCAAATTAATACAATTATGAATGGAAGAGGAGAGATCACGACTAGCACCAAGGAAATAGAAACAATAATCAGGAATTACTATCAACAGGTAAATGCCAATAAGTTAAGCAGCATAGAAGAATGGATGCATTCCTGGAAACCTATAAACTTCTAAGACAGAAACAGGAAGAAACTGACAACCTGAATAGACCAATATCTAGTAAGGAGATTGAAGCAGTGATCAAAAAACTCCCAAAAAACAAGAGCCCAAGACCTGAAGGATTCCCTGGAGAATTCTACCAAACATTCAAAGAAGAAATAATACCTATTCTCCTGAAGCTGTTTCAAAAAATAGAAACAGAAGGAAAAATTCCAAATTCCTTCTATGAAGCCAGCATTACCCTGATCTCCAAACCAGGCAAAGACTCCATCAAAAAGGAGAATTTCAAACCAATATCCCTGAGGAATATGGATGTGAAGATTCTCAACAAGATCCTAGCTAATAGGATCCCACAGTACATTAAAAAGATTATCCACCATGACCAGGTGGGATTTATTCCTGGGATGCAAGGGTGGTTCCATATTCACAAATCAATCCATGTGACAGAACACATCAATAAGAGAAGAGAGAACCACATAGTCCTCTCAATTGATGCAAAAAAAACATTTGACAAAACACAGCATCTGTTCCTGATTAAAATTCTTCAAAGAATAAGGATAGAGGGAACATTCCTCAACCTCCTAAAATCCATCTATGAAAAACCCACAGTGAATATCATTCTCAATAGTGAAAAGCTGAGAGCCTTCCCATTGAGATCAGGAACACGACAAGGATGCCCACTCTTCACCACTGTTGTTCAACATAGTACTAGAAGTCCTAGCAACAGCAATCAGACAGAGGGGGAAATAAAAAAAGAAAGAAAGAAAGGAAAAAAAGAAAAGGTATTCAAATTGGCAAAGAAGAAGTCAAACTCTCTCTCTTTGCAGATGACAGGATAATTTATAGGGAAAACCCAAAAGACTCCACCCCTAAATTACTAGAACTCATGCAGCAATTTAGTAATGTGACAGGATACAAAATCAAAACACAGAAATCAGTTGCTTTCTTATACACTGACAATGAAACTATAGAAAGGGAAATTAGAGAATTGATTCCATTTACTATAGCACCAAGAACCATAAGATACCTTGGAATAAACCTAACCAAAAAGGAAAAGGATCTGTAGAACACTCATGAAAGAAAATGAAAAAGACACAAAAAGATGGAAAAGCATTCTATGCTCATTGATCGGAAAAATAAACAGTGTTAAAATGTCTATACTGCCCAGAGGAATCTACACTTTCAATGCCATTCCAATCAAAATACCACCAGCATTTTTCAAAGTGCTGCAACGAACAATCCTAAAATTTGTACAGAACCAGAAAATACCCTGAATTGCGAAGGAAAGGTTGAAAAAGAAGCATCACATTGCCTGATTTCAAGGTTTATTACAAAGCTGTGATCATCAAGACAGCATGGTACTGGCACAAAAACAGACACATAGACCAATGGAACAGAGTAGAGAGTCCAGAGTCAATTCTGTGGTCAAATAATCTTCGACAAACCAAGAAAAAATATGCAGTGGAAGTAAGACAGTCTCTTCAATAAGTGGTGCTGGGAAAATTGGACAGCTACGTATTCTCATACACCATATACAAAGATAAACTCAAAATGGATGAAAGACCTCAATGTGAGACAGGAATCCATCCAAATCCTAGAGGAGAACACAGGCAGTAACTGCTTCAACATTGGCCACAGCAACTTCTTTCAACAGACATCTCCAAAGGCAGAGGAAACAAAAGCAAAAAGGATCTTTTGGGACTTCATCAAGATAAAAAGCTTCTTCACAGCAAAGGAAACAGTCAACAAAACAAAAGGGCAACCCACAGGATGGGAGAAGATATTCACAAATGACACTCAGACAAAGGGCTGATATCCAAGATCCATATAGAACTCCTCAAACTCAACACCCAAAGGACAGATAATCAAGTCAAAAAATGGTCAGAAGACATGAACAGATACTTCTCCAATGAAGACATACAAATGGCTAACAGACACATGAAAAAATGTTCATCATCACTAGCCATCAAGGAAATTCAAATCAAAACCACACTGAGATACCACCTTACACCATTTAGAATGGCCAAAATTAACAAAACAGTAAGTAAGTGTTGGAGAGGATGTGGAGAAAGCGAAATCCTCTTACACTGTTGGTGGGAATGCAAGTTGGTGCAGCCACTTTGGAAATCAGTGTAGAGATTCCTTAAGAAATTAAAAATAGAGCTACCCTATGACCCTGTAATTGCACTACTGGGTATTTACCCCAAAGATACAGATGTAGTGAAAAGAAGGGCCATATGTACCCCAATGTTCATAGCTGCAATGTCCACAATTGCCAAACTGTAGAAAGAGCGAAAATGCCCTTCAACAGACAAATGGATAAAGAAGATGTAGACCATATATACAATGGAATATTACTGAGCCATCAGGAAGGATGAATACCCAGCTTTTATATCAACATGGATGGGACTGAAAGAGTTTATGCCAAGTGAAATAACTCAAGCATAGAGAGTCAATTATCATATGGTCTCACTTACTTTTGGAACATAAGGAATAACATGGAGGACATTAGGAGAAGGAAAGGAAAAGTGAATTGGGGGAAATCAGAAAAGGACATGAACCATGAGAGACTATGGACTTTGAGAAACTGAGGGTTTTGGGATGGGGGGACAGGTGAGCCTGGTGGTGGGTATTAAGGAGGGCACATATTGCATGGAGCACTGGGTGTGGTGCATAAACAATGAATTTTGGAACACCAAAAATAAAATAAAATTTGGGGGAAAAAGTGCTTCAAATTTCTAGTTATAAGATATATAAGTAGTAGGGATGTAATATACTGTATGATTTTATCTAACTTCCCTACATGTATATAGGAAAACTGATAAGAGAGTATATCCTAAGAGATTTCATCAGAAGGCAAAATGTTTATTTCCCCCCCTTTATCTTTTTCTTTATATTATTATCTATATGGGAAGATCCATGTTAGCTGAACATACGATGGTAATCATTTCAAAATGTGTGTAAATCAAACCATCAGGTGGTATACCGTAAACTTAGACAGTGGTATTAGCTAATTATTTCTCAATAAAACTGAAAGAAGAAAAGAAAATGGAGTCATTCACTCTAATCCCCCATATCCTGTAAGTGCTAAACTAGGAGAATGAACTCCAGCATCCTCATTCCAAACCTCACACTGTTGACCATGTTGGTCTGCCTACATTTTAAAAACTCTTTAGGGCTATACTTATATATATATATATATATTTTTCATTTCATTTTATTTTATTTTATTTCTTTTCAGTGTTCCAGCATTCATTGTTTATGCACCACACCCAGTACTCTATGCGAGGGCTATACTTATATTAGAGTATATGCTTATTCCATTCAGTTGAGTGAGAAAAGAACTGTGAGACACCATGATATGCCTTTTATGGCATTTAAATTTAAGGACAAGGATAAAAAGTTTGCCCCAGGCGATCTTTCCAAGCCCAAAGAGGAACTAGTTTTAAGCAATGCAGACTAAAAGTATGTCCTTTAAGGTTACTCTTACATACCCTTCTAGATTTTGTTTATCATAACAAAAGCACACCAAAATTCCTTCACCAGAGTGCCTGTTTAAGTTCTCCTCACAGAAAATTCACTCAGACCCATTCTTATGTTAGAAATCACCAGACTGCTCCCATCTACTGCATACCATACCTGTTCCTACTGAATCTCAATCATTCAAGTAATTGGTGCTCAGTTTCAATCTCACTATACCCATTCCATCTGAGAAAACTTCCCTGCCTCCTCTTCTTCACACTCCCCTCCTTTAGACATATCAATGCCCATACACTTCATAACCATTAATTTTAAGTATACTCATCCTAGTCCAATCTGTAAGGCAGTACCAATTTATTCTTTTTTGTGTATGTGTCCATAGTCAAATTTCTCAGAATCAGATGAGAACTACCATTATTTAGTCATTACTTGGACTTATAGTTGCTTCCCCTATCAACGAAGAATAACTGCTTCCTTCCAGCAGCTGCCTCCTTGATGTAGCCAATGGCACCCATTCAGAAGGAGGACACATTGCATTTTTGAGTTCCTGTGAATGACCCAACACAAGTATACATTTCCATAATGCACCCCAGGTTCATCACTTAAGAGATAAAGGCCATATATTTAATAACCTGCTTAAGATATCGAGTGATTTTCCTTTCAGCAGAATTTTTTTTAAGTATCCTACTTGAAATTCATAATGGTTATCTCCTTTATCCAAATTGTTTTTTTAGCCATTCCATAAGTTACTGGAATGATTTCCATGAACCACTGAACTAAGCTCCAAAAGAGTGTAAAATAACATTCTTGTGTTTTCAGATTAATAACAATGCAAGGTAATTTGAGAGAAGTAGAATAAAGCTGGCACAAAGATGGTAGTTTAGTGGAAAGCAGGAGTACTTCTGGTTGGATAAAACAAGGAGACTTTCTCAGAAGAGTGATATCTGAATGGTAAAATGGAGATGGGGTTACAAGTACACATCTGGGCTTTGATGTAACTGTCTAATTTGAGAGCCAACCATATGCCTACTATGTGACCTTGAACATGTTATTTAACCTCATTAAGCACTGGTTTTTTTATTGGAAATAATTGTAACTGCAGCAGAGTGTAGTTTTTATGATTAAAATGAGTTAATAAATGTAAAGCAATTAACATCACGTTTAGCACATGGTAAGTTTTCAGTAACAACCAGCCAATGTTTCAGGAAATTTTAAAAGGCAATTCTAAACAACAAGTGAAGTCATTTTTACAAAATGGAAGAGTAACATGTGTTATAATAGAGGGAAAAGTCTTGGTTTAGGAAAATATCTTGATGACATTTTTGGGTATGAGAGCAGATACTTCCTCTCCCTCCTTCCAGAGCGTGAGGTGGAGGAGGGCAAAGTGGGAGAGGGATGTGTGGGAAGAGAGAGAAAGAGAGAGGAATTTAAAGGTTTCAAACTGAGAGCTACAAAGAAAGCATAAGAGTCTCCAGAAAAGGAAAGTCTAGAGAGAATGGAAGTATGCCAGGTCTTTAATGTGGTAGATGTCTTGCCTGGTAAGAATGAACTCTGCAGGAGTCAATCTGTGGGGCCAGAAGAAGATATAATTTTGAGGACCCCTTCAGGAAAAAGATTATATTAAAAAAATTATATATATATATATATATATAACTACTGCAAATTTTACGAACTATATGGCCATGTAGGGACATTGCTAGGTCTCATTTCAATGTTTTTGAAGAAGCATGCTCAGGTGGGCAGAGCAAAAGCTTGTTTCATTAGTTTAATGGAAAATCTGCCTCTAACTCTGTAGCAAGAAAGAGCCAAAACACTAAAAAAAAAAAATTACAAAAAGGAACTTCTCTTCCACTTTAGTTTTTTCCTCTTCTTTGTCCTTCTTTAGCCCTCCTCCATTATCCTCACAACTTGGGTTAAACTTCGGCTACGCAATATTTGTACTGGTGTTGCTTTGAGGGAAAGGAAGGAAGTGAAAGAAGATGGCAGTCTGTCATGCCTAGTGATTCCAACATGGAGGAAGGAACGCATTCAGGATGCAGGTAATATAAGCAGTTTGTGGTATAAAACGTCCAAGTGGAAATAAACAGCAGACCCTTGAGATGTGGGAGCTAGACTGTGTAGGTGTCTGGCAAGGCTGACTCTTTTTGTAGATTTGGGGGTGGCTGAGCTCCACTTAGGAGAAAATATTGAGAAAGAAAAGAGTTGAGGGGCGCCTGGGTAGCTCAGTCAGTTAAGCATATGCCTTCAGCTCAGGTCATGATCCCAGGGTTCTGGGATCCAGCCCCAAGTGACGCTCCCTGCTCAGCGGGGAGCCTGTGTCTCCCTCTCCTCTCCCTCTGCTAGACGCTCTCCCTGCTTGTGCTCTTTCTCTATGCGCCAAATAAATGAATAAAATCTTAAAAAAAAAAAAAAGAAAGAAAAGAGATGATCGAGTGTGTAATTTAATCTGCACACTCAGGAGATGAGAAGAAGAAAAAACACAAACAAAGGCACTTAGACAGAAAAGTAACAGCAATTACACCTCACCTTTATAGGAGTCCCTATGTTGGGGATAACGTGCAGTGTTTTACAGATGGGCTTTGGATTTACGCTGCCCTGTATTTAACTCCAACCTCTACAATGTGATATCTCTGTCACATGGGCAATTCGCGTCTCTATCTTTTCCTTCAAAAATGAGTTAAAACACCTAGTACATGAGGTTCTTGCAATACTATAGTCTGGAGAAAATGTCATGTCAAAGAAACCAAAGATAAAGGGTATTGCTGGAAAGAATTTGGTTAATAATATCAAAGTTCAACAAATTTGAATACTTTGAGAATAATGATTAAGAAGTTATATGTCATTTGCAAGAGGGCCATTCCAGTAAGAGGGGTAAGGTCCAGAGCAAATATGTACACTGTCTCTGTCTCAGAAAGGAGGGGGCCCCGCCCCCAGGGTGCTGCAGAAGGAGGGGGGTGCTTGTATAGACCATTGGAGGTGTAGGGGCCACCAACTCCCCCGGTTCTGCTGGGGTGAAGGTAGACATTATTAGACCCAGCCTCGGGGCCCCCATTAGTTTTCCTATTTACAGTTACTTGAATGAAAAAATATCCTTTCTATAAAAAAAAAAAAGTGAATGAGTACAGATGTAGTACATGTGTACAACAAATATCTCCCTTTTATAAGCATATCTTGGAGATAATGCAGGCTTGGTTCCAGACTACTGCAATAAAGTGAATATCATAATAATGCAAGTCAAATGAACTTTTTGGTTTCTCAGTGTGTACAAAAGTTTGTTTATACTATACTGTAGTCTATTAAGTGTGCAATAGCATTATGTCTAAAAAAACAATGTACGTAACTTAATTAAAACATTTTTATTGCTAAAAAAGGCTAACCATCTGAACTTTCAGCAAATCATAAGCTTTTTGCTGGTGAAGGGGCTTTTCTTGATGTTGATGGCTGCTGACTGATCAGGATAGCAGTTGCTGAAGACTGGGGTGGTTGTAGCAATTTCTTAAAACAAGGTAACAATGAAATTTGTCACACTGATTGACTCTTTCACAAATGATTTCTCTGTAGCATGTGATGTGGTTTCATGGCATTTTATCCACAGAAGAACTTGTTTTGAAACTGTAGTTAACTTCTCAAAACTACCACTGCTTTATTAACTAAATTTAAGTAATATTATACATCCTTTGTTGACATTTCAACAGTTTTCACAGCATCTTCACCAGGAGAAGACTTCATCTCAAGAAACCACTTTCTTTGCTCCTCTGTAAGAAGCAACTCTTCATCTGCTCAAGTTTTATCAGAAGAGTGCAGGAATTCAGTCATATCTTCAGGCTCCACTTCTAATCCTAATTCTCTTGTTATTTCCACCACATCTGCAGTTCCTTCCTCCACTGAAGTCTTGTACCCCTCAAAGTCATGCGCAAGGACTGGGATCTACTTCTCCCAAACTCATAAATGTTGATATTTTGGCCTCTTCCCACGAATTACAAATATTCTTAATGGCATCTACAATGATTCATCCTCTTTTTTTTTAAATTATTTTTATTATTTTTTTATTTTATTTTTTCAGTGTTCCAAGATTCATTGTTTATGCACCACACCAAGTGCTCCAAGCAATACATGCCCTCCATAATATCCACCACCAGGCTCACCCATCCCCCCACCCACCTCCCTTCCCAAACCCTCAGTTTGTTTCTCAAAGTCCACAGTCTCTCATGATTCGTCTTCCCCTCCGATTTCCTGCAATTCATTTTTCCTTTCCTTCTCCTAATGTCCTCCATGTTATTCCTTATGTCCCACAAGTAAGTTAAACCATATGATAACTGACTCTTTGTGCTTGAGTTTTTTCACTCAGCATAATCTCTTCCAGTCCCATCCATGTCGATACAAAAGCTGGGTAATTCATCCTTTCTGATGGAGGCATAATACTCCATAGTGTATATGGACCACATCTTCCCTATCCATTCGTCTGTTGAAGGGCATCTTGGTTCTTTCCACAGTTTGGCGACCGTGGCCATTGCTGCTATGAACATTGGGGTACATATGGCCCTTCTTTTCACGACATCTGTATCTTTGGGGTAAATACTCAGTAGTGCAATTACAGGGTCATAGGGTAGTCCTATTTTTAATTTCTTAAGGAATCTCCACACTGATTTCCAAAGTGGCTTCACCAACTTGCATTCCCACCAACAGTGTAAGAGGATTCCCCTTTCTCCATATCCTCTCCAACACTCGTTTCTTGTTTTGGTAATTTTGGCCATTCTAACTGGTGTAAAGTGGTATCTCAATGTGATTTTGATTTGAATTTCCCTGATGACTAGTGATGATGAACATTTTTTCATGTGTCTGTTAGCCATTTGTATGTCTTCATTGGAAAAGTGTCTGTTCATGTCTTCTGGCCATTTTTTGACTTGATTATCTGTCCTTTGGGTGTTGAGTTTGAGGAGTTCTATATGGATCTTGGATATCAGCCCTTTGTCTGAGTGTCATTTGTGAATATCTTCTCCCATCCTGTGGGTTGCCCTTTTGTTTTGTTGACTGTTCCTTTTCCTGTGCAGAAGCCTTTTATCTTGATGAAGTCCCCAAAGATCATTTTCACTTTTGCTTCTTTGACCTTGTAGACGTGTTTTGAAAGAAGGCGCTGTGGCCAATGTCGAAGCATTTACTGCCTGTGTTCTCCTCTAGGATCTGGATGGATTCCTGTCTCACATTGAGGTCTTTCATCCATTTTGAGTTTATCTTTGTATACGGTGTAAGAAGATGGTGGAGTTTCATTCTTCTATACATAGCTGTCCAATTTTCCCAGCACCATTTATTGAAGAGACTGTCTTATTTCCTCTGCATACTTTTTCCTGCTTTGTCCAAGATTATTTGACCACAGAATTGACTCTGACTCTCTACTCTGTTCCATTGGTCTATGTGTCTGTTTTGTGCCAGTACCATGCTGTCTTGGTGATCATAGCTTTGTAATAAAGCCTGAAATCAGGCAACGTGATGCCTCCAGCCTTGTTTTTCTTTTTCAACCTTTCCTTCGCAATTCGGGGTCTTTTCTGGTTCTGTACAAATTTTAGGATTGTTTGTTCCAGCACTTTGAAAAATGCTGGTGGTATTTTGATCAGGATGGCATTGAAAATATAGATTCCTCTGGGCAGTATAGACATTTTAACAATGTTTATTTTTCCAATCCATGAGAATAAAATGCTTTTCCATCTCTTTGTGTCTTCTTCAGTTTCTTCATGAGTGTTCTGATCATTTACCTCTTTGGTTAGGTTTTTTCCCAGGGTATCTTATGGCTCTTGGTGCTATAGTAAATGGAATCGATTCTCTAATTTCCCTTTCTATAGTTTCATTGTCAGCGTATAAGAAAGCAACTGATTTCTGTGCTTCAAGCCATTGATTTTGTATCCTGCCACAGTACTGAATTGCTGCATGGATTCTAGTAATTTGGGGGTGGAGTCTTTTGGGTTTTCCCTATAAAGTATCTTGTCATCTGCAAAGAGAGAGAGTTTGACTTCTTCTTTGCCAATTTGAATACCTTTTCTTTCTTTTTGTTGTCTGATTGCTGTTGCTAGGACTTCTATTACTATGTTGAACAACAGTAGTGAAGAGTGGGCATCCTTGTCATGTTCCTGATCTCAATGGGAAGGCTCTCAACTTTTCCCTATTGAGAATGATATTCACTGTGGGTTTTTCATAGATTATTTTAGGAAATTGAGGAATGTTCCTTCTACCCCTATACTTTGAAGAGGTTTAATCAGGAACAGATGCTATATTTTGTCTAATGCTTTTTCTAAATCAGTTGAGAGGACCATGTGGTTCTCCTCTCTTTTCTTATTGATTTGTTCTATCACGTGGATTGATTTGAACCACCCTTGAATCCTTTGCAGAGGCTTTCAATACTGGCCCAGATACATTGAAGGAATCACTATCTATGGCAGGTAGGGCCTCAAAAAATGTATTTCTTAAATAATAAAGACCTGAAAGTTAAAATTACTCCTTGATCCATGGGCTCTAGAGTGGGTGTTGTTTGTGTCAGCAGTCACGAAAATCACATTAATCTTACTACACATCTCCGTCAGAGCTCTTGCATGACCCCATGCATTGTCAATGAGCAGTCATACTTGGAGGGGAACTTTTTTTCCTGAGCAGCATGTCTTTACAGTGGGCTTAAAATATTCAGTAAACCATGCTATAAACAGATATGCTGTCATCCAGGCTTTGTTGTTCCATTTACAGGATTGATTTAGCATACTTCTTATGGGCTCTGAGATTTCTGGAATGGTCATTGAGCACTGGTTTCACCTTAAAGTGATCAGCTGCATCAGCCACTAAGAAGAGTCTGTCTAATCTTTGAAGATTTGAAGCCAGGCCTTGACTCCTCTCTAGCTATGAAAATCTTAGATGGCATCTTCTTCCAATAGAAAGGCTGTTTCTTCAAGGTTAAAAATCTGTTTAGTGTAGTCATCTTCATGAATTATCTCAACTAGCTCTTCTGGATCACTTGTTCCATCACCTTGCACTTTTATGTTCATGTCATGATCTATCCAGACCACCAAAACATGCTCCAAAACTTTCACTTTTTTTTTTTTTAAATCATTCATGTGTTAACTAGAGTAGTACTTCTAATTTCCTTTAACAATTTTTCCTTTGCATTCACAACTTGACTCTTTGGCATAAGGGGCTTAGTTTTCAACCCATCTTGGTTTTTGACATGACTTTTCACTAAACTTAATTATTTCTAGCTTTTGATTTCAAGTGAGACAGGTGTGGGGTGCCTGGGTGGATCAGGTGGTTAAGCATCTGCCTTTTCGGCTCAGGTCCTGATCTAAGGTCCTAGGATCAAGCCCTGCATCAGGCTCCCTGCTCAGAGGGGACTCTGCTTCTCCCTCTCCCTCTCCCCCTTGCCCCCCTCTCCTTTTCTCTCTCTCTCTCAAATAAATAAATAAAATCTTTAAAAAAAGTGAAAGTGACCCTTCCATTTGAATAGCTATAAGGTCACTGTAGAGTTATGAATTAGCCTAATTTCAATATTGTTATATCTCAGGGAATAGGGAAGCCCATGGAAAGGGAGAGAGATTGGGGAATGGGTAGGTCATTGGAGCATTCAGAACACACACATTTATCATTTAGGCTCACTGTTTTATACGGGTGAGGTTCATGGTGGTCCAAAACAATTAAAATAGTAACATCAAAGATCATTGATCACGATTACCCTAACAAATATAGTACTTATGATAATATTTGAAATATCATGAGAATCACCAAAATGGGACATAGAACCACAAAGGGATCAAACACTGTTGGAACAATGGTGTGGATAAACTGCTTGATACTGAGTAGACACAAAACTTTTACTTATAAAAAACACAGTGTCTGTGAAATGCAATAAAGGAAAGCACAGTAAAATGAGGTAAATGCCCGTATTTACCTTTTAAGAATGTCAACTTGAAGATAAATATCTAATCTCAGATAACATAAATATTTATTAATAATTCCAACAAAATCTAACAATTCCTCCATTTTGCTCCTAATAAAATTAGCTGATTGATTCTAATCTTATTGATTTTAGACACCTACTAAATCTTGCCTTTCATGCAGTGTAGGGTGCAAAATTATCTCTGTAACAGATTCAGCACACTTTGGTTTATAATTAAGTTTTATGATTTATGGAAAGAACCTCCTTCCCATCATTCACTGAATAATGGCTATGCATCCTATAATATGAAACTCACTCTTGATTCTTGCTTCTTCAGGACGGTTTATAGGCAACTGTGTTTTAATTAATTTCTTTTGGTTATAAATTGTCAAAACCAAGAAGATTACAATAATATATAATAAATTGTCTTGTTTACAGAGTCCATTCTATTGATTGATTTTCCAGCCAAAAAAAAAAAAAAAAGACAATTATGGTTAACTGATTTTATTTTCCTTGAATTAAACATTATTAAAGAGAATGATATGAAGTCATAAAAATATACTCAGCTTTATATAAAAAAGGACAAAGCTAAGGTTAATTTTAGGACTGGAGTTGGGCCTTTTAAAATCTGAAGAAAAAAAAATGCTCACGTGAGTGATTCATATTTTAAAGGCTGCTCAAAGCAAATGAAAGCACACCTCATCTAAAGAAGGACAAGAAAAAGTTCCACAACTTAAAAGACTAAGAATATCAGAGAATTCCTTTAACTTGTTTTGTTAAGGCTTTCTATTAAACAAGAGGTCCAAGTTCATTCTTATTCAGCCTTATAATTATCCTCAGACATGAATATTGAGAAAATCAGCAAGGAAAACCCTAACACTTGAGAGTGTACTTTTCACACATTTAATCAGCTGTTTGCCTGCCTCCTAGGTCCCACCAGTAGGAGATTATCATGAAGCCTTCCCCTGTAAATTACAGCTGCTGGGATTACAGCTCCAGCATTCATTCTTTTGAAGAGCAGTTTCTTCTGGGGTTACCATACCAGACAAGATTAGTAGTTAGCAATCACTTAAAAGGTATTACTGTTATTTTTGAACCCACCTGTTCTTTCCTTGTTATGTAGATAAAATGCTCCCCTGGGCATCAGACAAGAGATATAAACTCCCAAGAGAAAAGAACTGTTTTATTTTCTGTATCTTCATACACATGTCACGTTATGCTGTGTGTGCACGGAGCTTAATAAATGTTTAATTTAGATAATTTGGCACCTTTATTCCATAAAGTTTGCTGCCATTGCAAAGGCATTTAATCATCTTTACGACGCATTGGAGGCCAAATATCAGAGCAGATAGAGTACAGATTAATTCATCAGCCCCAGGCATGATTTCTTTTCCCCACTTCATTGGCTATACAGCAGAGCAAATCATTTAATCTCTGTGAACCTCAGTTTCCTCAGCAGGTAATAATAACTACTTTAGAGGGTTATTGTAGGGATTAGGATTAAGGTCGTAATAATAGCTAACATTTACTGCATCCCTGCTGTTGACTCATGTAATCTTCTCAACAATGAAATAAAATAGGTATTCTTATTATTATACCATTTTAAGACAAAGAGACTGGGACACATAAAAATTAAGTAATTTGTTCGAGTTCACAAAGTGGTAGAGCCTGGAATTATACCCAGAGAGTCATCTTCCCAGCCCACTCTCAAATTCTTAACCATCAACCTACACTGCTTCTTTATTATTGAAGGAAATGCCTACAGACATACAGTTTAAAATAGCTACTATTATGAAAAATCAAAACAGGAGTCCTAGATTACCTGCATGAACCATGCCATCTAGATCCAGTGCGAGAGTCCTATGGGTCCTCAGTATTCCTGACATTTGGTCATCCAGATTCTACTTGAACACACAGGCTGGTGCACCCCATTTTCATATGGTTCTTGTGATCAGCATGTTTCTTATTTGAGGGTCCTGGTAAATTTACTAGTTTTGCACACTAGAGCTACATGTAAATAGTCTAATTCAAAATCCACACCCTAGTTGAGCCCTTACTGTATTTAAGGGTAGTTTCATGCTGCCTTTTAGTTTTCTTATTTATTTCAGTTCTTTATTGAACACCTTAGGTTTGTTCAACCATACTTTTATATCCACTAGAGCTTTCACCTTCCAGCTAACTTTTCCTTGAGCACACTCCCATTTGCAGTAACCTCTTGAAATCTGTTGGCCAAAGTGAACACAATATTCCACTGTGGAATGAGTATACAGAATTCAGGGAGACTATTATTACTTATATTGCTTGTGTACTCTGCAGGAGCAAAGGCTAAGTATGCATTTTCTTTTAGAGCTGGTACATTATACTTGGGGTTCATACTTAACTTGGAATCAGTAGTCAAGAAAAGAATGATACTATTAAAGTTTTCTATCTCGTGTAATTGTTTTTTTTAACCCAAAGGCAAGAATGCACTTATATTTTATTAATATTCATTGCCTGCCCACTAGATGTAAAATGTGATGCTAAGTCCTATGAGAAACACAAAATTTTAGGCTTCCCTTTTACTTTCAAGGAACCCATGCTCCAGTGGGAGGGAGTGGGGAAACAGGGGAGGTGGGGAAGGCAATTAAAGAAAAGAAGAAAAACAAGATTATGGCCAAGGACACAATGAACATAGGCCCAAGATGGAAGTGATCAGAATTAAGAATCTAAAAATAAAATACTGATAGAGACAGTGTAGCCTTACTGGAGCTGAGAGCAGGACAACTACAGGAGGTAATGTCACATGTCCCCTGCAGGTCATAGTGTTAATTCAATCCCATTGTTCCTGAAATCTGAATCACTTTGAATCTTTGTTCTGTCTTTTGTCCTATTAACTACCCTTCCCAATTCATGTCTTTTGTAAATCAGATTCATCTTCTTTGACTTGACTTGACTCTACACCCAGATTTTTTATTTAACTCTATCTTTGTACACCACATTTCCCTTTAAGTCTAAAAAAAAATTACTAGAAAATATTGTATTCTCTAAAAAACAGTGAGGTTTTTAATTTTTTAAAGGATTTATTTATTTATTTATGAGCAAGTGAGAGAGAGGGAGTGCAGGCAAGCAGGAAGGGCATAGTGGGGGGGGGGAGAGAATACCAAGCAGACTCCATGCTGAGCATGGAGCCTGACTTGAGGTTGATCTCACTGCCCCGACATCATAGCCTGAGCCAAAACCAAGAGTCAGATGCTCAACCAAATGCACCATCCAGGCACCCCAAAAAACAGCTAACAATCAGCAGATAAAACTGACGTGTGTGTGTGTGTGTGTGTGTGTGTGTGTGTAATATATAAATTTATATATACTTATAAATGTATAAATAAAGCTGATTGCTATGGGTTTATTGTACCTATATCTCAGTGGCTTCTTCCAGAAAGCTTAAATGAAGAATGAAATGGAAACCACTGATGAAGACCCTTTAGGAAAAAGCACAGACTTTTCTCAGGAACATCAGAAATTTAGCAAAGAAAAAGAAGCAGCCACACCCCCAGCTCCATTCCTAGTGAATTCCACAAATTTGGTCCCATTACCATTGTTTCTTCCCACATTCCACCCCATTTTCCTCTGCCACCATGTGTCTCCCCCTCACTATCTGTAGATTTATGAGTGACAAGAATTCCCCTCTCCTGAGGGCATCAACAAAATACTTATTCTTTCCAATCCCAGCAATATTGAGAATTGCATAACCTGAAAACCTACCTACAAAAGACAGGGCATAAAAACACATTATAGGAAATTCATAACTTAGCTCACTTACAAAATGGAAATTCCTATCCAGCCCATGAGGAAGCTGAACACCAGATCTGGACTTATGGTTCACATAGTAACAGCAGAGAAGATGTGGTCCAACACACGGTCTAAGACTTCAGCACCAAACAGGATCCTTGAAGGAGTCCTCCATCAGTTTAAATGTAGGGTACACACAAACAAAACCACCACTAGCACTAGAGATTAGGAGGAGACATTCTCTTTTTGTTGATATTTGGGTGGGGAGGAAAAAAATTTTTCTCTTACAGAGTTCTGAGATTCAAATTTATGTCACTAGCGTGGCATACCATCTGGCAAAGAAATTAACCCAAAGGTCAACTGTAATATTCCTGTCATACCTGCAGAAGTAAGAGTAAAGTTCCTCGGGAGGGAAAAGACCTCAGGTTTCCCAGGTAAATCTTCAGTGAAGGTAAGGGCAGACATCAAAAGCACAAAACACACGAGGAAACACTGCAACAGTGGCAATACTTAACAAGTTTAATAAAAGGCATATTTAGACTCCCTTACACTGCAGATAATAGAGCAAAATGATAAAGATGACAATGTAATGTGAGCATATTTAAAATTGTTAAGGACAGAAAGCAAGGAATCAAAATCACAAGAATAAGAGCAAAGAGGAAAGGCATCAAAAATTTGAAAAAGAGTAGACCTAAAAGCAAAAAAGATAGTTATTAAACTAAACTTTTATAAAAATCAATGGATCAGCTAAACAAAGGATTAGACAAAGCTGAGCAGATAACTGATAGACTGGGGGATAGATATGAAGAAATTGCAAAGGGCACAGCCCTGAGAGATAGAGAGATGGAAAATACCAAACATAGAGAGATAAGAGCCAACATATATCCAAGAGGAAAACTAGGAGGAACGAATAAAGAGGATCAGAAAGAAGCAGCAACGTTTGAGGAGATAAAAACTGTGTGTTTTCCACAACGGATGAAAAAGAGTACTCTAATTCGCTAGTCTAAAGGATCCCCAGGCAAGATAAATAAAAATAAATTCATCCCCAGGCATGAAAGGTTGAAACCACAAACTCCCAGAAAAAGGGGTTCTTAAAAGCAATGAAGTAAAAAAGGATTTTCAAATGAATTACAATCAAACTGGCAGTGGACTTCTACACAGAAACCTCAGAGGCCCGAAAAGTGATGGGATACTGCCTTCACAGTGGTTCTAGAGAGAGAACAATCTAGAAATTGGAACTTAACTAACCTAAATGTAATAGGGTATATGTAATATGTAAAATGGCATAAAGCCCATTTCAGACCAATGCTGAGAGTTTGCCACTAACAGACCCACCCAGAGAGTACTAATGTAGGTCCCTCAGGAAGAAAGAAACAACACACAGAAAGAAGAAACAGAATGCAAGAAGCAAAAATAATTTGAGTATATATTAAATGTTGCATCCTTGAGATATTCTGAATTAAACAAGACTAAACATGAGATAGCTGTACATGACTTATTACGTTTTCATGTCTCTTCAGGATATGAAATCTGTCCTGCTATCACTTGTAATAAATAAAAGTTCATCAGCTTATCTATGTAAAAAAATTTTGAAATTTATGAAAGAGAAAATTACAGAACATTTCCAACCAAAGGATGGGGGTGCACAAAGGAAGAGAAAGATCTGGTCCCCAAGATGTGCATTCTTATTGGCAAGTACAGAGTTACAAATTAAAATCTGCTATCGGAATGTAGCAGCCTCTAATAAAACTGGCTTTCTTATTTGAATCACACTGTCTAATGAGGATGAAATGACAGTATGGGTTCTAAGATATATTGTTAAGCAAGAAAAAAAAGCAATGATTGGGAAAAGGGTACAAAGAAAATTTACTCTTTGTTATATGCTCTTTGCCCTTTTATATTTTATACTATGTGCATATACTACTTGTTGAAAATATTAATGAAGTATTTGGTTAATTAATTTTAGAATAATATCAAATAAAAATATAAAAGTGACTTTATTTGGTTTATTTTAAGTAATAAAAAATAAGGGGGGAATGGATTTTAGGAATTCAGGGGTAAAACACAATATAATATATTCATAGGTGACCCACTGAAAAAATTGTCAATGTTTTTAAAGCAAAAGTGAAGATCTTTTCCAAATTCCCAAATAATTCCACTAGGCTTTTTTTCTTAGAGACCTGCCCTCTAACAGCTTGAAAGCTATTTTTTTCTCCTTATATTAACTCCATGATGTGTCCTCATTTCCAATGTTAATTAGGTAGGCCCTACAATAAAAGAGTCTGAAATATTTCCCCATCAGAATTGTTATCTATTATACATGACTGATACATGGAAAGAGTAAGATTTTTTCCAATTAACCTGAAGGACTTGGAAAAATGACTTTGAGATTTAACACAAGAACTTTTAACTACTTTTTGAACAGTACAAAGACTTAGATTTCCATAAAACATTAATTTTTAAGATTTGCATTAGAATTAAAATAAAGCAATTTTAAGTAAATGTAAAGAATGAAAATGGCTAAAATAAAGACTTTCATGCATTAAAGTATAGTAAAGCTATACTTAAAGTTAGTTTATAAATGAATCAAGAAAACTAGAATCATTTCTTACTCTTAACTTTTATTTTGTAATAACTCAGGGTATCTCCAGCTAACTCAAAGGAGTCAAAGCTTCAAACAGTTCTGTACCCAACATTTTACTTAAAATGTATAATACATCCATATCGGGTATCATTTATTGAGTACTTATAATGTTCCCGAATGATGCTATATGCCTTGCTTACATTATTTCATTTAATTTCTGGAACAGAACAATGAGGTAGATATTATTATCATCCTTCACTTCATACATATGAAAATTAAGGCACAGAAAAACAAAATAACAAAGAAAAGGTCACACAGGTGACCTAGCAGAGCTAGGACTTAGGCTGATGGATGTCCTTCTGGTTTCAATTTAAAAAAAAAAATTTTTTTTTAAAGTTAACATATAACGTACTATTTGTTTCAGGGGTACAGATCTGTGATTCATCAGTCACAGAATTCACAGCACTCACCATAGCATATGTCCTCCCCAATGTCCAGCACCCAGCCACCCTATCCTCCCCACAAGCAACCCTCAGTTTGTTTCCAGAGATTAAGTCTTTTATGGTTTGTCTCCCTCTTTGATGTTTTCTTCTTTAATTATTCTCGCCCTTCCCCTACGATCCAATTTTTAATGTTCTTGACCACTATGTTAAATGCTTCAAGGAAGACCAGGGTTTGGCATAATATTAATTAAAGGGCTATTTTAAAGAAGGTTAAGGATTACTTACGTAAAGAGAAGCTGTATCTTAAGTATCCAAGTTAACTCATATGCAACGTATGGTCAAAAAGCCTTCTGTGAGAGTTCTTTGGTTTCTTCTTTTAAAAATTTTATAACAAGAAAAAGTCACTTGGAGACCTAAATCCCCAATTTATCTGAAGTTCATTAAGACACATTCATTCATCAAATGTAACTCAATCACTTTTGTCATTAAATACCAAGTTTAAAGAGCAGAAGCAATTCACGAAGGATGACTGGGGATTCTACCTTAGGCAAATTAATGGATCCCTCCATGAGTATGGATCCTACATTATAAAAACCACTAAATGATCAGCTGTGCCTTGTCTCTTCCCTGAGAAATTCAAATCTGGAAAAGTGACTTCAATAGATACTGAAGGATCAGAAGCTGAACTGCCTTTATCCTGAGTTTTCTTTATTACAATAAAGTATACTGAACAATTTTTATATACAAAATTGGTATTTGTTCAGCTTGAACAAAATAAATTCAAAATAAAACTAAAAAAAAATCACACTGGTAAAGAAAAGGTATCTAAAGTTTTTTTTTTTTTTTTTCCATTACTAACTATATTATAGTCTCAAAAGTCTTACTAAAATTCTCTTCTCCCTCAAAAAGATAGATATTTTGGTAATGGAATTTTGCTCTGAGTCATTTTGGTAAAAAAAAAAAAAAAAGAGAAAGGTATGCTATGCCAGAAATGTTTGAATTTTCTCTTGTTTCTGAGTTTTGTTCTTTTTATGTAAAATGCTATGAAATGATGAAAACTTCTGAAAAATATGCCTTTAAAGGAAAGCTACATGTTCATGAGATTAAATAAATGTCTTCCTTTAATGGTGAAAAATGTGCTAATTTAACCATATCAGGAAATATAATAGCATTTGACACTCATAATAAATGCTAACTGTACATACTACTAACAAAATAACTTTGTTACTATAAATTAAATAAAGGATTTTTACTACCTATACTCGAATAGTAATAATGGAGACTTTTTAAAATCAATCAACCTCGATCAATCTGTAGTTACCTTTGAAGTAAAGCAACATTCATATATGCCTCATACTTAATTTTACCTTTTTGAAACCACAGATATTATTAAAAAGCTACACAAACACTTAGGAATGCAACTTGAATTTATATTCATTTAACTACTCACTAAAAATAATTAAAATCTCATCTCATGTTTTGATCTGTGGCTAAGAAACCCATTATTTTACACACAGAAAAAAAAAAAAAAGCCATTTATCACCAAACTGTCTGAGCTCCTCTGCTTTGACATTACAGCCTATCTTTTTTAGCACTGCCATTCGATACCAACTTTTCCCCAGTTATAAACATTTTAATTTGATTTAAGTCGGCAGTTACTTATAGGGGACTGTCATATCTTTTCGAGTTGTGCTGTAAATCATGACTGAAAGATTTACTTTTAGTATACTGAGACAGCTTTGCATACTAATGAGGTCATCAGACTCATGTTTGCTGAGGGTTAGCGATTGGGTAAGAAGTACGTGTGGCAATGAGAAAGCTGTGAAACCTCAGCATAGAGATTTTGAATATATTTTATCGAGTTATCCAGGAAATAATCGCCCTGCTAAGTCCAAGTTAAACACCTGATGGAATATTAGGATGTTTAATTAAAAATGAAGTTATGCTGTCCATGTGGGTGATTTTACACAGTGGCTAAAAAAGAAGACCATAAAAAATTAATTTTTCTCAGTAAGAAAATACACATAGCAGCCTCTTTGTGAGGTTGGTAAGGTGATTCAACCACTCCAGCAAGATAGGCATGATGCAGAAACAGACTCAATAAATTAGGGACAGGAGCTTCAGGGGAGCCCTTCTCAATAAAGTAACAAGGCTTGGTAAATGTCTTGAACATTAAGATTGTCTTTCAAGAAACTGGTAGATCCTATTACTTCATGCTCAGTGATTCCACTCTAAGGGCTCAACAGAGGGCCACTGGGGCCAGCAATTAGTCTCCGTTCTCAGCTATCAGGCAGCATCTAGCTCCAGCAGTCCAAGATTTAGGCCAGTCCTAAACTTACAAGATCTTAGCAGTCCTGATGCTTTTTCGCTACCTACGGAGAGAAAAACTGCCACAGTCTTCACTGATAAAGACAATAAGATTATTTGGCAGTTGAAGGGGAGGACATGACAAAAAGCACAGGCCTCGTGAGAGATGATAGTAGGACAAATTCCTGAACAGACAGCATGGCATAGGAAGGAAGGAAAAAAAGGAAGAAAGGAAGGAAGGAAACAAGGGAGAGAGGGAGGGAAAGAGGCAGGAAAGGAAGAAAAAGAGAAACACTGGACTAGAAATCAGAAGCCCTGAGTTCTAAATTGTAGATCACTATCTATAATGAAACACCTTATCAAAAGTTACTTTACCCTTCTGTACCTTAATTACTTTATCTGCTATATGAGAGTTTAGGACCAGGTGACTCTGAAAGCCTCTTTAAACTAATGTTCAATAAAGTCCACCAAATATGATGCAATCATATCATCTTTTACCTCCTCATTTAACTGACCACTCATTTCTTTATTTATTTACCAATGTCTTAAAGATTCAAAAGTGAACAAGATACATGTTTCATCCTCAAGAGACTCAATACCTTGGGCTATAAAAGAAGTGAGGAGACTGAGGGGCAAGAGGGCGAATGCTGGGCAGAGAAGCAGGGGACAAATATTGAAGGGCCGTATCGGTCTGTCAAGAAGTGTGAGGTCAGTGGGGGATGCTAAGGGTTTTTTTCAGTACGGAATGACATGGTCAAATTTGTGCTCAGATATTCTGTGGAGAACTGACTAGAGAGAGATACACCTGAGCTCCCTGAGTGACTGTAGTCCAGCCAGAAAGGAAAGAAATGGACCCTAGTAAGCAGAACCAAAAGGATTTGGTGGGAGGTGAAAGGAAATAAGAGGGAGGTGACTCATTTTTTACTGGCCAACAGAGCTTGGTGGAGAAGGCCACTCACTGAAATACAGACTAAGAACCAGGGTTTGGTAACAGAAGAGGAAGAAGAGATATGCCAAAAGTCGTGGAGATGATGTGTTCAGTATGGGGTCTTGAGATTTAAGGTCCTCAAAGAAACATACTGGAAGACGTGGGATATTTGCATCTGGATCACTTTCCACAGAATAAAGGAGCAGGTAGTTTACTTTATGAATCATGGATGATTCTCTCTCCAGTGGTTTTACCTATTTAGAAATTATAGAATCTGTATGCCATCTTTAAAAGCTCTGAATTCTTTTTATAGGAATGTGTACGTATACATGTATATTCATGGAATTCATGGACTCCCAGAGTCCATCCAGAGACCTGTAGAGGTTCAACAATTCCAAGTTAAGGATCCCCACCAGTTAAGGAAAGAAGGCGGAAGCTGAAAAGGAAGTAACCCAGTTCCTCCATCTGAGTAGATAAGACAATAGAGAAAATGGTTTGAATTGTTCAAATAGTACCAGCAATGGCAGATAGAAGATATGGCAAAAGACTGGCATAATGGTCACAAACCAGTTTCATCTTCCTGCACATTCAGTTCAGCTAGATTTTCTAAACCACTCAAGTCTATGGGGTGAGCTCTTACCAACTGTATGTGAGAGGAAGGGACATGCATGTCATTTCTGGTCTGAGGCAGTGACAGTGGGGGTGCATTCTCCATGTTTTCTCTGTGGTCCTCTTCTCTGTGGCAATAGAGGCTGTGTGTTGTACATGACTTAACTTATCAAATGGCAATAGCGGGGGGCCTGGCTTAAGCAGGCCCAATCCCAATGCCCCCCCACTCTCCCCACCATCACATTTGACATATCAAACTGAGATATGAGTGAGCAAATGCTTTTTGTATTAATCACTGAGATTTTAGGACTTGATATAGAAGTTGATATTAGTTGGTTTTATTAATGAAGTAAATACCAATAATAACAATACTCCTCATATGTAAGGTCCATAGGTTAATAAAAATAATTTTACACTATTTGCTTTAGTTTTCTTTATAGCTCTTATTATTACCTGATACTATTTTAGGTATTTATTTATTTTCCTATTTATAGACCCTCTAACTCAACTAGACCATAATTTCCATGCAGATTAAGAACTCAGTGTTGTTCACTGCTATACCCTGTTTCTAGATCAGGGCTCAGCATATAAAAGGTCCTAAATAAATGTTTGTTGAATAATGAGAGAACAGATTATTTTGTGTTCTCCTCTAAAGATATTTTTTAAAGGGCACAACTTCTATTTATAACTACATCAAAAGTGGTGGTGCTGGGCGCCTGGGTGGCTCGGTGGGTTAGGCCGCTGCCTTCAGCTCGGCTCATGATCTCAGGGTCCTGGGATTGAGTCCCACATCGGGCTCTCTGCTCAGCAGGGAGCCTGCTTCCTCCTCTCTCTCTCTGCCTGACTCTCTGCCTACTTGTGATTTCTCTCTGTCAAATAAATAAATAAAATCTTAAAAAAAAAAAAAAAGTGGTGGTGCTAGAAGGTGAGGGGTTAGGAGCTGGCCTGGAGGAATGATTGGGACAGATGCTTTGAGGCAAGTACTGTCATTACAACTTCTCAGGAAGGAGTTAGGAATACCTTGCTTCTCAAATAGTGCAATGTGGTCTTGGGCCAGGAGATTCTAGAAAGCAGAGACAAATTCTGACCCCATGTCTTACAGCACCAACTTAACTCAATGGTAGTAAGTTAAATGTTTTCATATATTATGGAATAGAAACGAACGAATTTTGGAGAAAAAACATGAGTTTTTGGAGAAATTTTATTTACCGTTGTGGTAGGCCTTTTCAGGATGGGCCTATGTTAAGACATTTTCTCTCCTCTCTCATTAGAATGACTAGAAACTTTGAAAAACATTGATATAGATTAAAAAACAAGAACAAAAACCAAAACCTGGGTTTGGGAGCAGAAAGACCTTTGTATTCAGCTATTTAATCTATGGCCTTAGAAAACAAAATTAATCATTCTAAACCCAAATATTTTTGTTTAAAAATGGAGGTGATACCTATCTTGGAAGAGACTTACAAAGAGTAGGTGATGTATAGATAGTACAAAACACTAAGAAGTTATATAACTTGCCCAAGGCCACATAACATGTAAAGGATAGGGCTAGATTTTGAATCTACATCTGTTTTGTTCTTCTCAAAGCTCTTGGCTGATACAGATAGCTACTTACAGTAAGCCTAGGATTGTCTTCATATAGACTGAAAGTTCAAAGATAATTAGAAAAAGTTAAATATTCTGTTGGGTTATTTTTAACTCCTTAGTTTTAAATCTTACATTACTCAAATCAATCTTACCCCATTCTAGATTTTCACAATCTCATACATTATATATATTTTTTTCTAGTGGAAGAATGATATGCAGAATTAGGCATGGCCATTATTCATCTCAGATTTTCTGGGAAAGAAATTTACTTCAAAATTACACACCATTGAAATGTCCTGAAAAAAGCCAGTACTTCTGTATCCAGACTCTATACCAGAAGCAGCACCATATACTGTATTCAGGAAACATGGTCACCACACGTGTGGATATACAGGAGGACTGTCAGCTACCTTGGTGTGTTCGGGTGTACTGGTGGAGACCATGGGAGAGAAACATTGCAGAAGCACAACACCAGAAGTGCCTGACTGTGACCTAGGAAATCCTATGATAGTTAATTACCAGAAATCTGTATTTTTAACAAGTTAAGCCTCATGTGTGAGTAACATGCACAATGAGTTTGGAACTCCTGATTTAGGAAATAATCCCCTTAAGAAAGAGTCCTACATATCAAAGATGGCCACCATCCATTTTCTATTAGAGACCTTCATAACTCAATTGTCCCTGAAGCTTTAGGATTATCACTTAGAGGTATGTATAGAAAGAAACAATTTAGTGATGCAAACCCCTCTGTGGGTATCCTTCTGTGCACCGTGACAGGACCAGTGCAGGAAAATTTTTACTTCTCAAGTGGTCCAGAACATTTTCTGTCTCATGTTCTTTTCCATCAGTGTTTTTATTAAACCAGACTACTCTGCAAGTAGACGGGACACGCACATCTATTACACAGAGATTTATAGAAAGTAATTTAAGATGGCAACCACCCATCCCTGGAGTAGCAGCTTTCTGTTAGGGACAATAATGGGCTTTCCTGAGGTCATCTACTACCAGAATCCACTTAACCCAAGCAACCAAAACCACTATCGACATGATTTTAGTTTAAGAGCCAATGTTCTCACGGTGTGTTTTCAATTGACAAAATATCTTACTGTGGTTCATAAGATATATATACAGACTATGCAGTTATACATATTATATAATATATAATACATGTATATATTAGTTTCTAGTATTAGCATCCATCAGAAAGAATGAATTCAAAATGAACTCAGATGAGGAATAATCAGAAAGTAGAAAACTTTAAATATTTTGTAAATAAACAACAATGAATGAATATTAAATGAGTCAGGCAAAAACTTATTACATTTCTCAAATGTGGAGGCAGGAAGTAGTAGATCCTAGAAAGTGATCTTGAAATCTATCCTTGAAATAAACTTGAAATCTATCCTTTAATATAGTCATACAGATGCCGGGAAAAATAGGCTCCAAATAAGTAAAACGAATTATGAAGTCACAAAATGCCCAGTGAATATGCGTGCAACACTGACACGTACCACCTCCTCACTCTCAACACTCCCTTATTAATAGTGCCATGCTTTGAGACCCACTTGAAAGTTGAAACATTATTTTCTTATGGATTACTTTATACATAGGCGTAAAAATTCATTTTCTAGAAGATGGAATGATATTCTTACCCGTTTCACAGCTGGGCCCAGTGAAGCCTTGCGGGCAGGCACACACATTAGCGGCAATACAAGCTCCTCCGTTCCTACAGCCGTCCTTGCAAAATGCTAAAAATAATCCAGATACATGATGTTAGCATTTTAGAAGAAAGTAGTCCAAGTTACTCTAAACCCAGCTTTTCTTTATTCCCTTGGGATGTGGACATCAAATTATATATGTTATTATAATTTCAAATTCCTCTAAGACTTTCCATGCAGGTAAGAAACTTCAACCCAATTTGCAAAGCAGTACTCTTTTCAACATTAAAGAAATATTTCACCTGTAAAATAAAACACTAAACTTTCTTTTAGCAAAAATCAGTAACCTCACACAACAGGAAGTACATGAGAATTAGAGTTGCATGTCACTGTAAGATTTCTAGCTTGAAATGAAAAACGGAAACTATCCTAGAGTTTTCTTAAGGAGCAAACTACCATCTAAAGACTTGGTAAGGAAATAGAAAATGATTGACTCCTATGAGTCTCTGATCATTCTACACATTGTGCCAGAGTATTAGAGAAATGCCCCATCTTTCACAAAGTTCTAAATCAGTCCCTGTGATGAACCAGCCAATGGCAAAAATTGGCTATAGTGAAAAGAGCCTTGCATTCCTCTGCTGAGGACAGGTCAAGATCCAGAATTAAGGACAAAGGTATCGCAAAGTCTGCTGTATTAGAGTCGGTTTGTGAGTGAGGTGAATTCGTCTATGGGTAGGAAAAGGAACCAAGATCTGAGCCATTGCAAGGGTGCCCTTTTGAAGTGTTGCCCAATTCAGAGGAGAGAAAAATAAGATGGGTGACCCTGAGCACCCTTAGATGCTTCTGTTTCCACTTTAGCTTGTTCTTTGGTTCTATAAGGCTCCAAAGCCACTCCTTCAGCCTGGCAAGGTCTGTAATGGATGAATTAGATCAGCTTGTTCCAGGCACTGGGGTAAAAGCATTTTCTCTAGTTTTCTGGCACGCGCTTCCTCTCATTAGTTAGGATGTACTTTCTCAGAGTGGTAAAATGGAGACATCTGGGATTATGGTGCTGAGTTAAAGGAAGAGGGCACAAAGAGGACATTTGGCTTCTTTGGTTGTGGGTCCCAATCTGTCTTCATCCCAGACAAAAAGAGCACCTAGCCACCAAGGATTTGCAAAGAGATTGAGAATGTAAACCTCATAAATATTAAAGGGTCCATCTGCTAAACCATGTGTGTGTCTTCCTTGAAATCCCGTGCAAGGACACAGCGCAGGACTCAATGATTCAGATCCTACATATACACCACTTATTGTTCAGCTTTTGACACTCCCAGCAGGAATACACACATGAACTAGAGAGTCTTTATTCAGGCAACCTAGAGGCTCAACTTCTAGCAGAAATTTTGGATCCATGGAAGTTCTCCTTCCTTCAAAGCTAAGAATTACCTGTCTGCATCTGCTCATGATTGCAAGAGTTCCTTATGCTATAACTTTATTCTTCATGTTTAATTAGGAGTCAGAGTGAAAGAGAAATAAGAGTGAGAAGTTTGGCTCCCAAATGAAATCTTAACCCCTCTCCTTTGTCAATTTTCAGTATATCTGGGTGCTTTGAGGTAGTCCTAGGCATTCAGTTACACCATGAATGGGCTTTAAACATCTGGCTTTTCTCAGGATTAATCTAGTTTCTCTGGCACAATCTTTTGGGATTTAGACCTTAAAGTGAGTAGGCCTGTTCACACTGCTCTAAATTAAAGATCCCCATAGATTTTTCCAAAGCGGAGGAATCCTCTGGCCCATCGCTATCTACCTCCACTGTATTACTGTAGACTAGGTCATAAGACCCTTGCTCATGGGCCATCCGTACTTATTTCTACCTCCTATATATACAGTGTCATAGAAGATTATAATTTTAGTCAACTCCAGGCTAATGGGCACATGTATTTGAGAAGTGGGTAGTTTTTATACAAATCATAAAAAAAACCCTATATGGCCTAATAAGGAATATGGATTTTAGCCTACAGGAGTTTGTGGAGTTTCTAAAATAGAAATTCTATTCCCCTTGTGAAGTAGTAGGTAAGCTTAAGCCTACCTGATGAAGCAACAGAGGGCACCGGTGAAAGAGTAAATTAGTGGATAGCAGTTTATTACAGCTAGAACATCCACCGATGTGGATGAAAGGAACATCTGGGCACCATAGGACTTTTAAAAGAGTTACTGATTGGTCTTAACAAAGCAGCAAAAATGGGAAACCACAACAAGTAGAGACCCAATATTCCCAGTTAAATAGTACTTAATAGCTCAAAAGAGAGAAGAGAAGAAACACTATCATACAACCCCCAGTAGAGATATTTCACAGTGGACTTTGGTGGTAGAAAAAATGGGCTGACTGTACTGTCAAAAAAACAAACAAACAAACAAGCAAACACAGCTGTCACATTTGGATTCACACACAAGTATTTGAACCTGGGAGTACACTGGCAACCTGGAAGAAAACAGAGGATCAAAGGAATGCAGCTACTTCTATAGCTGATGTGATGCTGTTAATTGGATGTACCCGCACAACTGAAGAGCAAGTCATGGAAAGAACAGAGTGGGCCAACTGGAAGCAGAAGGACTTGGGGTAAAACAACAAAAAGTTGATGTTTGAGATTTTGAAGGTCGAACAGTTCTAATCAAAAGTGTCCAGGTGTGGGGCGCCTGGGTGGCTCAGTGGGTTAAAGTCTCTGCCTTCAGCTCAGGTCATGGTCCCAGGGTCCTTGGGACCATCCCAGGGAACTTGCTTCCCTCCTCTCTTTCTCTCTCTCTCTCTCTCTCTCTCTGCCTGCCTCTCTGCTTATTTGTGATATCTATCAAATAAATAAATAAAATCTTTTAAAACAAAAAGTGTCCAGGTGTGATTATGGGTATGGTCTGCTGGACAAGAGCAGAGATAGAAACCACTGTGGTGGAGGTCAAGGAACGCTACATCAACGTCATTGAACAGTTTGGCCATGTAAACACTGACATAACCCAGGAGGAAGACTGAGATGGGAAGTACTCAGAAGGGAGATGACGGTGAGGAGAAGAGGGGAGGCAGGTGAAGATGCACTGTATTATCCTTAAAGCCCAGCCACTGGCATTTAGACCTTTTACCTTTGCACGTGGTTCCATTCCCTGTATAGCCTGGTTTGCAAACACAGTTGTGTCCTCCAACAGTATTGAAGCATAAAGCATTTTCGTCACAGTTGTGCTGATTTGTGATACACTCATCATGTTCTGGAATGAGAAATACAATTTTGTTACTCAGAGATAGATTTTCAAAGAGACGGCATTTTAAACTGTCCCTGAATCTCGGTTATTGCATGGTATTTCTTTCAAACAGAGATTTCCACAAAGTATACATTAAAGAAGGGCTCCTATTTTGAAGCATCGCATACTCCTCTTGAAATACACACATAGTTTATGTAGCCACAAACCTTGAATGCAAAAGGATTTGGACAGAAGGTACACCGAGAGGAGGAAGGAATGGAAGACGACGAGAGGCAAGAGTGTGGATCATTCTCAGAAGTGGATGGCTGAGGTGCTGAGCTGCTCTATACAGTCTCTGTGGCTGACATTTGGGGGAGTTGTTCTCATGAAATAAATCTGCTACCTAACTCTTCATCGTGTAGCATGAAAAGGGTGCTAGGAAAGGATGTGAAATTGTATTGCTTCATGAATCCCGGCCTGCAGAAAAATAGAGCTGAAGCTCTGGGAGTTGTTAGTAGAGTGCAGTTGTCAGCCGGACCCACACTTCCAGACTCAAAGATATACACGCTATACTGGGGGAGTTATCTGACCTCCGCAGGAAGCTCTCTCCTTCTGCAAATCAAGTGTCAAGAGTTCTTTTAAAGAAGACAACTTGCTTTTATGATATGTGCAAATCCAAACTTTAAAACACACAATCGGTATGATACTTCCTTTCACTGTGGGCAACTTGACACTTTAGAAAACACTGAATCATCTGACTGTCCCAGCACCCTGTGAGAGAGGCAGAACCAATATCATTATAACCATTTTAAAAATGAGTCAATAGTGGCTCGAGTGCTTAAGTCGCCTGTTCAAGTTCACAGGAGCATTAGGTAACATCAGAATTCTAGCTCCATGTGTAGCAAAAACGTAAATATGTGGAATAAATACAGTACATATAGAAAGGAAACAGATCTGAAATCAAAATCAAGATGAGTAGGAAATGAAACATAAGTAAGGAAATTTATACAAACTAGTTCAGGAAAATCACTTAGTCTCTTATATAAACACTACTTAGCCCTAAAATTAAAAATATATTTTAATATACTTAAATTAATTGAGCTATTAATTCGCTAGGATATAAATCATCAAAGCAGAAAGAAATATTTGCTTTCCTTTTTCAAACTCACCATATTCTAGACAATATATGCATTCCCCCAGACAATACATTTTAATAATAATATATTTATAACTTGAAAAAAAATTGCTTTGGGCATGTTGAGATTAGACTAAAATCACTTATTTCAATGCTAAAATACAATGCTATATTTTTTTCAAATAAAGATTAACATTTTATGCCCTGTGTTATATATAAGTGCAAAGTTATAATAGTTTGAACTATAGCCCTGTAATAAAATTCTTAGATATTATTCCCAATAGTCTTTCAGAGGAAAGAGAGCTCTCAATCATTAAGGTTTTAGGACTGCACAAATAGGTATCTTATCCTCCAAATCCCTGGCTGAATATTCCCAAAGTGTAGGAAATTCTACCTTTATTATCTGGTATCAGAAACTTTCATAGTTGTTGTTGAATTCATGCCCATCGACAATAGCTTTGAAAGAACCTGGATTTTACATAGGTCTCCTGACTGGGGCTACCACTGGACCACTACCAAATTTCAGAGGGCCAGGAATGGGCAGTCTACCTACCTCTGGGTCTGGCTGCCTGAAGCAAAATAAATCTAGACTCTGAAGTTTGCACCTGCTGCCAATTTTCTTCCCAGTGCAATTCAAAGTGCTGCAGTTAATCTATAAATCTCTATATGGACAGCCGTAGGCTCTTTAAAGACAGCTGCTGATTGATTGGATGCTGTTTTCATCCCTGCCTTGGTTGTCTTCTTAATTAGATGGAACTCACTGGGTAGAGGAGGGGCCTAACAGGAGGCAGCTTCGCCCCCAGTATGATGATTCCCACACACTTTAATTAATTACACAACCTGGGATCTGGCTACCCCTGTTGTCATTTACCTTCGAGGTCACTGAAATGAGTAAGCATGCTCCCGAGCAATTTGAGGCTAAAGAAAATTTTCAGGTTTTGAAATACACCCGCACACACCTTCCTGTTCCCTGTGCCTGGGGTGCCTGCTCCGGGTGCTCTCCAGGCAAACCCTTACCACTTCTAAAGATCACACTGAAAAGTCTTGTTTTATGTGCAAATACCATTCTTGCCACCTCCTGCAGAGTTAGGGGCTGCTGGCTGTTTACCCTACCACCATAGATAAGGCTCTGTTATTGTATTTTATCAGAAATGTCTATTTCTCCTTGATTCTCCATCTTCGTGCCCTACGAGGAACCATTAGTTTTTGGACAAGAATTTTGTATTTTTTAAAAAAGATTTTATTTATTTATTTGACAGAGAGAGAAGACAGAGATCACAAGTAGCCAGAGAGGCAGGCAGAGAGAGAGGGGGAAGCAGGCTCCCTGCTGAGCAGAGAGCCCGCTGCGGGGCTCGATCCCAGGACCCTGAGATCATGGAGCCCTTACCCACTGAGCCACCCAAGAATTTTGTGTTTTTATTTGTATTTTATTTCAGCATTCAAAGAATGTTTCTTAAATAAATAATTAAATGAATAAATGACCAAAGGAAGAAAACTACAGGATACTTCCTCTGCTGTTCTAACTCAAACCAATCCTAATTCGTTTAGTTGTAGACAAGATGACAAACAGAAGGCTACTAAAAATGTTTTTCTAAACTAATTTTACTGTGGTGGTATTTTGTTTGGGATATTTCAAAAATTATTTAAGGTAGCAAGACATACCTCGAAAACAGAAAATATTAATTCCTTTACACTCTCACTTTAAAATTTTTCACACTCCTTAAAAGTTGATTATACTTAGAACCATTGACTAACAGTAAACTGTGACCTGAGGAAGTCTTTAAAAATGCCTATGTCTCAAGGTGCCTGGGTGGCTCAGTGCGTTAAGTGTCTGCTCAGTAGGTTAAGCTCAGGTCCTGATCTCAAGGTCCTGGGATCGAGCCCCATGTCAGGTTCCCTGCTCACTGGAGAGTCTGTTTCTCCCTCTGCAGCCCACACTACCCTGCACAGCTTGTGCTCTGTCTCTCTCAAATAAATAAATAAAATCTTTTTAAAAAAATGCCTGTGTCTCACAGAAGAATTAACTTTAATTTGATAGCCCTCCACAAAACAGAATATGAATGAGGCAAGGAGAAAATATTCTATTCTATAAGGTCATCTCAATAAATAGATAATTATTGCTGCTCTATGTCCAGTTTTGGTCAAATGTCAACTTCTTAGCCTTTCCCTGACTCACATATCCCTAAGGACTCTACCAGCAACCCACCAGTCAGCCTCTCCTTTTTTAATACTCTCTCTAACATTTGTAACATACAATAAGTTAAATTAAATAAAATAAGGAGGGAAATATTAAGATAAGGTTAAATCAATATTATGTTGCAGTGTTTGAGAGGAGCATGGCAGGATGCAGTAGTAAACGAATTTCAAGTGTTATTTCATATATATTGAAAAGCAGACATTTCAGATCTGATGTTCACAATATCCAGTTCCTAAGACTCAATGCTATTTTCACATTCTCAGTTAAAATTTTCATTGTTCATGTGACATGACAGTCCAGATAAAAGCTGGGATTGTAACCAAATACGCCTCTCTCTAAATGTTCTTCATTAAAAAGAATTGCATATGGTTATTTTAATCAAAATTGATCACACGTTGTATCTATACATTTTAAATTTAAATAAAATGGAAAAAATAAACATGCAGGAAGAAAACATCACTCAACAGTACTAAACAAAAGTAATGTAGTTGTCAATCATCATAATACATTATATGTAAAATCAATCATCTTATATTGCTAGCTGGCAAAGATCTGTCTTTTGTGCCATAATTTGCTATGCATCTTTATGTACTCTGTAAAACTGATTTCATACCAGTGACAAGGGTCAATACATTCAAATGCCTCTACAGAAAAAAAAAAAAGTGATAATATATACACTTGGATTTATCTAAATGCAAATGTCACATAGAACAATAATACTTCAGTTTCACTGATGAACTCCTAACCTGAGTAGCTTAATGTCTCTAAAATCATTTTAAGACTCTATACCTAACAGGTCATTGGTCATAGTTACATACAGTTGGACTTAAATTGAGCTTGAAATTTGGTATTCATATTGAGCTGTTTCCAGAATAAATGTTCTATCTAAAGACAAAACGGCCACATTAAAATTCACATAGCTTTTCTTACTATGACTTCAACACAGACATGCAACACACATAGCAAATGTTCTATTCAAGAATTTCACTGATACAAAATGCAAATACTACAGAAAATAGGAGTGAAAAGTAATTTAAATATATCTACACTTCAGTTCAATTACATACAATTCTCTTCAAGGTCTACTGTGTATTCAAATTTTTTTGGAATTAAAAATGTGATTATAAAAATTGTGATTATAAGTGGTAGCTCCCTCAAAAAAGCTTACAGTTTTAGTTGGGGAGATAAGACAAAACACAAATGCTTTTAAAATGTGGCTTTGTAATGAGAAATAATGAAGTAAAGAAGAAATCTCTGTTTACAGAGAGAAGTAGAAATCAAAAGGGGGAGAAATAATTTCTGTTAGGACAGATAGGAATTCAAGAATGACTTCATGGAGAACGGAGCATTTGATGTGGATACTGTGACATCTGTTGGGAAGGTGCAGGTTCCAAAATGAAACAGCAATCATGTACATTTGCTTCCTTTTTTTCTTTTTGGAATCTTGACTGAGCCTCTTACACATGTGAATGATCCTGAATGATTTAATAACCATAGCTGTAATTCAGTGTTTACTACTTACTGCAGGCATACTATCTCATTTAATTCTCATATTAATGGGGAATCTTATAATTTGCAAAAAAAAAAAAAAATTAAACTAGGCTTGTAGAGAGGTCAAGTAGCTTGCCTGAGATCACACAGCTATTAAGAAGTAGAGCTGTGAATCACATCTGACTCCAAAACCTGACATATTTAATGTTTGTTTTTCCCTCAATCTATTTTTTTTTTAATCCCAGTGTTTTTCTTTGTAATTGCCCAAAGGTTTTGGGTTTTAATGTTTACAGTCATATAATGTCTTCTTGTCATATGTGGAGTCCTCCATTGCTTCAAAATTAGGAAGTTCTCTCTCTCTTTTGTATTATCTAGTGTTTTTTTGTTTTTGTTTTTTTTAGATTTTTAAAATGTATTTAACACAGAGAGAGAGCACAAGCAAGGGGAGCAGCATAAGGCATAGGAGAAGCAGAATCCCCAATGAGCAGGGTGAGCAGGGAGCTGGACGTGGAACTCGAACTCAAAACCCTGGGATCACGACCTGAGCTGAAGGCAGATGCTTAACCAACTGAGCCACCCCCGGCACCCCTATTATCTAGTATTCTTAGGACTTTAGGTGCACTATTAAAATTATAGAACTCTTTAGGGCAAAGCACTGAGGTACTTTCTGTTCATACTAAAATCTATATTTTCACAAGACTGAGAGTTTTTAAAAGAAAAAGAAGATACCAATACAGTCAAATACAAATGTTTGTAAAACAAAGTGACCAGCTCAGAGAACTTAGACTCAAGCACCCATTCCCCCAACTGAAAAATCTCTGGAAGATCAACATTAATGCAGTTTGGAAAACAGACACCCCCAGTATCCAAGGGTCTTCTCTTCTGACACCTGGCCAGGTCCTGATAAGAAAGCCCACTGCTTCTGGTAAATTCTGCGCCACCCCCCCCCACCACCACCACCAAGCAGTATACTAGATTCTCTGCCACCTTTCTACTCTAGATTCTGCTCTTCAGGTAATGGATTATAATATACCTTCACTATCCTCGGAGAATCTTTCTTTTCCTCTGAGGGATTTCTTTTCAGTCCCAAGAATTATATTGTCTATGCTGCCCAAATTCAGAAATGTTGGGAAAACAGCAGCTATCATTAACATACAGGTGTAAGTGCCACAAAGAAATCTTCTTTACTGTCCCCGACCCAAGTGTTTACTATAATATAAATTTACAACGAGTAAATTCTCTCTTTGAATGTGGCAGGATATGGCTGTAAATGTAGTGACAACCTACCTCAGGTCTTAACTATTATCTGCTTATTAGAAACCGGAAACAAGTTCCCTCAGGCTTAAGCCTGAATAAATCTTGGAGCCAGAAAGCCGGCAAAAGTGTAAATTATTCTTGAGGAGCTGTTAAATAAGACTATCAAACTATTTGTTTAGAAGAATGATTTATCTCAAAAATGTAGAGCTGCTTAGTCATTTCCCTCTTATATTTCTGTAGATTGGATTGCTGGCCGTAAGATATCAATAAGGTTGTGGAAATTCACCCCTGAGTTTCATTCATACCTATTCCCACCAAAGTAAGTATATAGTTACCCATACCAGCCGGTGAAGGCCATCAGAACAAGATAGGCCATGGGTCTGCAATACTGAGACCTCTTATTTTACTCTGAAAAGAATGGCAAGGGGCACCTAGGTGGCTCAGTCACTTAAGCATCTGCCTCTGGCTCAGGTCATGATGCCAGGGTCCTGGGATCCAGCCCCGCATCGGGCTCCTGCTCAATGGGAAGACTGCTTCTCCCTCTCCCTCTGCTGCCCTCTCTGCTCCTGCTTTCTATCTCTCAAATATATAAATAAATTCTTAAAAAAAAAAAAAAAAAGAATGGCAACACTGTGAGTCCTCAGATGAAACAAGCCATTTCTATCTATCCAACTAAACAACTCTTTGGACTTGTCCAGAGCTCCTTACTTTAGTCACACAATAATTATTCTATGGAGTTTTCAAGATGAGCACAAACTGAATTTCAAGAATGTTCTGTATTACAATTCAACAAGTGATAGAGGGTTTGGGGGTCTATCAAAAAGTACTGAAACTCCTTCCTCATCCTCCTTCCTTGCCCTCGATGTTTAGTGGTCTGGTTTATGAAGAAATTGTATCCACTGTCACCAGCAATACATAACCCTGCAATCAAAACATGCACGTCCTAATGACTACTGACTCTTGGGACATTGCTACAATTCACCAAATGGTTTAAAATGTCCTCCATCAACTGTTCTGTACTGGGACCATAACTAAATATAAAGGACAAAGGAGAAAAAAATGAGAAAATTATGTACTATTTTAATGAGCAATAGCAGAGAGGCAGTGTGATACGTAAGTTTTCTAGACAGGCTTGATTTTTTTTTTTTAAGATTTTATTTATTTGAGAGAGATAGAGTGGGAGTGAGTGTTCATGTGCCAGAGGAGGGGCAGAGGAAGGAGGAGAGGGAGAAGCAGACTCCCCACTGTGCATGGTTCCTACTCCAGGCGGATCCCAGGACCCAGAGATCATGACCTGAGCCAAAGTCTGACGCTTAACCGTCTGACAGAGCTACCCAGGAGCTCCTACACATACAAGCTTGATTTTTTATGCCATTTTCTCCCAGTTCTCATTGAACTACTTGTGAAAGTAAGCCAGTCTTTCTAAGTTTAAAATGAAGAGATTAAGACCTGGATTAGAAAACTGTTGTAAAGAGTAAACTTCTGTGATGGATGTAAAGACCCTGGCAAATAATAGTCACTTGATAAATATTAGTTACTTTCTCATCTTATTATGTACTTCAGTGGGAAAGTTTCTTTTGCCTTTATTAGCTAAATAATGTCCTTTCTTCTCTATTTCAATTCTGTGAGAAAATGCAGATGTCTCACACAGCTTTCTCTTTTCATAATCGTTTCTGAAATCAAATGCATTTGGGACATGTCTTTGATTTTTAAAATGTACTACTCTCAATGGTTACATCAAGGGAGAAAAAAATGCCTGCTATCATACTTACCAAAAGCTATTCATTTTGTTTCTTACGATTACCTTATTCACTTTACATTACAGAGGAAAATCTACCACAATGTCATTTTAACGGAAACCTAATTTTAACACTATTAAAGGGACTATAAGAAATTATACTTTAACCCTATTCAATGCCCACATTGGCAGCAAACCCACTAAAATGCATTTTTAACAGCCAAGTATTTTGTATTCACTGCTCAAGTTTCCCGTTCACTGACCATACCAATTCAATACTGACTTCTTGTTATTCTTCATTTTGTTTGGCAACTAGGAATTTGTTCAGACTACTTTCCTCTGACATGCTTGGTTTATTTTCTTCTAGTCCTTTCACTGGTATGCTCAGTCTCTCTTCCTCAGCCTTATTTGATCAAGCATCTTAACAACCAAAGCACACTCAAATTTCCCCTCTATCTTTATAGAATTTTGCAAGGTAATCCAAATTCTGATTTTACAGCAAAAAACCTGCTTTGCTTTTTCTGGAGTTTCATGAAATACTCTTTATCCAAACACATTGTAGGGCAACAAAATTCTTGTAACTGTCAGCAGCTGATTTGTATTCTTTCTTTCAACACATTTATGAAGCTTCTCCACGTGATTTGCGCGTGCTCTGGAGAACGCAAAGAGGCATGAACTGGGATTCGTGACCTCAAGAAACTTTTGATCTATCCCGGGATTAGTGATATGAATAGAAGACTATGATATATTCTCTAAAGTGTTTAGTGCTTTAAGAGAGAAAACAATAATAAGGGTAAAAATAATGACATTTGCTGATTATTAGGCACTTACTAGATGTTATCAAGTACAGTACTAAGTATTTTATACGCATTATCCCCTTCAGTCTTCACAGAAGTCTTTCCTGGGAGGCACTATTATTATTCCTGTTCTACAAATGGGAATACAATGCTTTCTTAGAGAAAATATGTATCTTGCCCAACAACATGGAGCTAGGAAGTGACAAGGCCAGGATTTGCCTTCCGTGTTTTAAAAAGCTACAACCTTTATAAATAATGATCTTGTGGGGCTTAAAGAGGGAGAGGTGAAGATTGACTGAGAGGTCTAGGAAAGTTTTATGTAGGCAGTAGGCCAAACAAGTGAGTCTTGAAAGATGGGAAGGGTTTTAAGAGGAAAAGGGGAAAGATGGGGGAAAGCATTCCACATGGAGAGAACATGGGTGCAACAGGTAAAAGCTTATGGATCACGGCAGATCCTGTAGAGGCCGAGCCGGCACAGGTGATGACCGAAAGGGAACAGGGAGCCATCCATGTGGAGAGGGTCAGGAATGCGACACGACTTCATCTGGCAGGCAATACAAAGCCTCTTCAGCTGGACAGTGAAAAGTGCATGGTAAGATGGGCGTTGACTTGGAAAGAAAGGAACAGCCGTGTGTGGAGGACAAGAGACCCAGTCTCCTTAACTAAGTGGGTGTCCTATGGTAGCAAGCCAACATTGTCAGTCCTTTCTTCCTTTTGATTCTTCTTCTTTTGAGTCCGAATTGGATTATCCCTGGGAGTTGAGACAGGAGTCTGCACAACGCTGAGCAGGGGGAAGGGACTGGGTGCAAACAAATAAAACTGAGAGCTCATCCCGTGGCCAGCGCCCAGCTGAGCAATGCACGTGTGCGGCCTATGGAAGTCCTACAGGAAGAATCATTAGGAAACGGGCGCCAGATCATAAGGTTCTCGATTCTTTTGGGCAGGAATCTTGTCTTATTCATTTTCTTCATCCCTATCCCTACGCTTTTGTGGAATGAAACTGTGTTGAGGAGCAGGCCTGAAGAAGAATGGAGAAAACGATGGTGGAAGAGGAGTAAATTTCGACATAGAACTGATGGGTGAACCACAGCAAATCAGTTTTTCAACCAAGAATAAGGCCTTGAAAATAACACAAGTTTCAAATCTGGGAGTGAGTGGTGAGACGAATAGAGAAGAGTGTTTCTTACTTTTAGGAACTTCGTTATTCTTGCTCTTATTTTGGTCTGGTCTGGTTTGGTTTGGGTAAGAAAAAAATAGATGTCAAAATATAAAAGCAAAGTCGTATTAGGAAATTGAATTTACTCTATCGATGCTGACAATCAACTGAATAAATACTCCCCACCCCCAAACTGTCAGATAACCACCTAGATAGCAAACCTTAGATCTCATTCGTCAATGACCCCTGACATCCCCATAATGACAGGCACAAATTGGTCTCCAATGAATATTTGTTAAAGACGGAATCAGTAACTATAAAGTGTATCTCAATCAAACATGCAAAACATTTAGAGATTTGCTAACGCACAATATTCAAGATACTCTATAGTGACAGTTTGCACATCTGCTTCCTCTTCTACTGCCCTCAGCAGGTATGCTGCTCTCTCTTCAAATGCCTGCCCCATCCTCAGTCCTTCACTCATAGCACATAACCCTAACAATAACTTCACAGAAGACTACCAGGTCATCAGGAAGGAACATTCTCAGATGTCCCACCCACAGATGAATCTGTAGCTCAATCCACCCTGAAGACTTTCTTCTTTCCCCAACCGGGAACCTGGGGGTCACCACAGACTTCTCTTCCCCTCCTGTCACCCACTACATCCAGGGACCAATTCATCAGGATTCTACTTCCTTGGCTGTTCTCCTTTCCAAACTCCTCGCCCCTCTCCTCATCCCCCTGCTTTTCAGTTGCCCAAATTTGGGCACGAAATATTTCCTTTTCCTTTGGAATATTGCATAACTTCATGATGACAATACTGCCTCCTGTTTTGTCCATCTCCAAACCATTATCACAATGACTTTTCAAATAAAATGTGATCTTCTCTCTCTCTACCCTGTTCTCTGTTCTCTCTTAATTTTTTCAGAGCTATACCATTGTTCTTACCAGCCTTCAAGGCACAGCCTACTCACCAAGACTTCCATTATGACACACTGCTTCACCAAAGGGCACCACGTAAAACTCCCCCATTGCATCATTTTAAAATATCATTTACTGAGTCACTACTAAAGGCCAAGTATCATACCAGCCAATTGCTGTATATTTCAAGTGTCCCTGCTTTTTGCCCAGAAAGCCTTTCCTCATTTTCTTTGTCTAACTCTCCTATTCATCTCCCACTCTAGCCAAACAATGCCTCTTTCTTTAGAAAACTTTCCTTAAAACTTAGATGAGCCTCATAGAGCTTGTGCTCAATTCCCTCATAGCACTTGAAAGCTAAAATACATGATATTTAAGAGTTTGGACTTTGGAGTCAGGTTGCCTCTGATCAATCCTGGCTCTGCCTTTTACTTGCTGTCACATCTTGGGCAAATCATTTAATTTAATCCAAATCAGTTTCCTCCTCTGTTAAATGGGCCTAATGATTTGTGAGTAAAATCTCCAGCAGGATCTGGGACAGTACTCAGTAATCAAACCAGTATTTCTGTAGTGAATGTATGACTATTCATTTCACGTTGGATAAACAAAGATGAGAAATAGCATCCCACCAGATTAAATTTTGCTTCCAAATGAATTTTAAAAATAAATATTCAACTTCTAGAGCTGTCTGGTTTTTGGAGTTCAGAACTGTACATAAGGGATTGTCGCATGATGTTCTTCATGGAGTTGCAAGGACTAACTGAGGTAATGCAGGCAAAGCACTTGGAATGATGTTTCATGAGTTATCAGACGAGGCCTTATCACATGGTCGGGGATTACTCATGCTCTTGCCCATCCTCTCTTAGTCAGTATATTACTTGAGACAGAGAATTTTTATTAGAGATCTTTGAATCCCCAGTTCTTGCCATAACACCTGACACATTTTGGGCACTTGCTAAAAGTACCTGAGTGAATAATGGGCTTCAATCTACCAAATAAATAAATAAATAAATAAATAAATAAATAAATAAACCTTTTCAGTTTCTCAGAGTATTTCACATGCAGTATTTTACATTTTACATTGTATCCACCTCAAGTCCCTGTACCATGTCTGGGATTTATCATTTAAAGCAGTACCTATGCAAGGCTTAAGACACCATGATACTTAACTTCACCAAAGAAAAAGTTCAAGCTTGTTGCTCCTATGTTCTCATGTCAGTGCTCCCCCTAAATTTGGGAAGAGGCATGTTCTTCCATTTATTTAGATGTATTGGAAAGAAAGGAAAGGTGTTCATTAAGCTAATAAAAACTTCTGCTGAGAAAAAAAAAAAAATCATCCCCACCTAATACCATGTAATCTATTCTTTCACTGAAAGCTCTTAAGGCCTGCTCTGCTTTAATACCCACAAGAAACTCCAATAAGATTAAAGAGTATATTTAAGAAACTATACCAAAACTCTCAAAACAACATAGCATATAAAAAGGGAATTTTTAAAATATAAAATTAATGGGGTACCTGGATGGCTCACTTGGTTAAGCAAAGACTCTTGATTTTAGCTCAGGTCATGATCTCAGGATTGTGAGATCGAACCCCATGTTGGGCGCCATGTTGAGTGTGAGGTCTGCTGAAGATTCTCTCTCTTGCCCTCTCCCATGCCCCATTCCCCTCTTTTTCTCTCTAAAAATATAAAATAAATAAATAATAAAATAAAATATAAAATTATCTAGGAAAAACAACCACAGTATTTCAACCTAGACAGCCTTCCCACTGCAGTTTCAAGTGATCTTAGAAGATTTCCACAGTTGGATCAGATACTGACAATTCATCTTACAGAAAATAAAATGATTCCTCAATTTTAAAGTGTTGGGACTATGGGACAAAGAAAATCCATCAACCTTTTCACTCTGTGGCTTAACTTTTAAAATGAGCTTCATTACAAATATCTATCTCTTACAGCATATTATTGGAGTCTCTACCACAGCAAAATACAAGACAGGAGACTGTTTTCTAGTTGGAACAATTATATATATTGTTTTTCCATAATCTTGATAAAACATCAGATATGGACATCTTCTGTGAACTTCTATTTCAAACTTCTGTGTATACTGTGTACAGTGCATTTAATTATCTTTGACATTTTAGAGCTAATACCTTTTAATATTTCTAATTGCAATAATGCTTACTGATATTACAAATGTGTCAAGTTCTATGCTTAGAGTTGTGATTGTTATAAGAAAAATAAGGCAGAATCTTCTTCCTGAAGATATTTATAGCTGTTGTTTCCTCATAAAAAATAATACACAGGGCGCCTGAGTGGCTCAGTGGATTAAAGCCTCGGCCTTAAGCTCAGGTCATGATCTCAGGGTCCTGAGATCAAGCCCCGCATTGGGCTTTCTGCTCAGCAGGGAGCCTGCTTCCCCCTCTCTCTCTGCCTGCCTCTCTGCCTACTTGGGATCTCTCCGTCAAATAAATAAACAAAATCTTTAAAAAAATACACATAAATGTATCTCTTTATGGGTATGCATACAGATGTGTGTGCATGAATATATCATATAAGAGTATTGTGTGTGTGTACATGTACATATATGTTTGTACCTCATTTCTCTGCACTGGGTATGTACAGATGTTAGGTAGCAAGATGGGGACTCATTTACACCTGTGTTTTGTTTAGTTCTTGAGAGACAGGAACCAATTTAGGAGGATAGCAAAATCTTCTTTCTGTCATTTAGAAAGCCGCCTTTTCTAAGATCCAAAAGGATTTTCTCTTCTGGCAATATGGTTAGAGTGCCTCTTCTTATGTTATATTCTTTTCAAGAATTTGAAATGGCTTTACTCTAAACCTCATTCTGAATCACTCACTTTTCCTTGATGAGTTTCCTTCAAATGCAGTGATTCTTTTCTCTCTGTTTCTCACTACAGGGGCTCTTGCCCCAGGAATCACTGGAAGTGTTCAGAGGAATTGGAGAAAGACTTTTATCTGCCAATCCATCATCATTACCCTTCCCTGAGTAGTGTGCACCCCACCTCAACAAGGTGACGACTCTTCCCTTCTCCTTATCCCTATTATTTGTCCTCTGGGAGCCCGATCAGATTGCTGCCTGGCTCTCAGTAGAAATTTGACCTCAAGACTGGAAGATGGATAGCTCAGGGAACAGCAGCACAGGAACAAGTGAGGAAGAATCCAGATCCTCTGTCCTTAGCCTCCCTTTTCTTTTTTCCTATACATCTTCTGACATCTCGACTTCTGCCCTTGCTTCCAAACTGCAAGCTTTACTGACCCTCCTCTCCAATTTACTCATCCCACTTTCTTTTATTCTTCACAGTAGCAATTAAAAGTTTTTAAAAAATTGTAACTCATAATCTTCTTCCCGACTGCAAGTGTGTATTTTAATTACAATCAGCAATGTCCTGCTCTGGGGAAAACATTGGCTCTTTGTACTCATGGCTCTCATTCTTCCCTCCTCTAATTATGCCTAGCACCTCCCTCATCTCTGCTGTCTTCCCTCCCGCCCCTTCTCCAGGGGCCTCGATCTGGTACAACTGGCACGGAAACATACTGAAAGGCTCCTGCTTTCCGTGTTATTTAAATAGGTCCCACTTATCTTCTCACAAATGATAAAAACCCATTCACTCACTCAGGATGTCCCTTTAAGATAAAGTGGGACAAAGGAAGATGGCAAGGGGCAAAATGGAAATAGTTGCCGCGACCAAGCTGCTGGCGCCAGTAGTATCCTGGGCCTCCGTGGCAGACTGACCGAGTTAAGGATGACTACTTCTCTGCTGATCAGTTCTGCTTCTCTGTCTTCTCACCTGACTCCGAATTCTCCATCTGCAGCCCAGTCTACTCCAAGACATGATAAACTCAATGAAGACCTAATATTTGTGTCTTCCCAAAGCTCACATGTTGAAGTCTAACCCCCAGTATGATGGTATTAGGGGGGTGGAGCCTTTGGGAGATGACTAGTCATGGAAACCTCGTCAATGGGATGAGTGCTCTTACAAAAGAGACCTCAGAGAGCTCCTTCACCCCTTCCACCGTGTGAGGACATAAGAGAAGGCAGTCATCTGGGAACCAGGAAGTGGGCTGTCACCAAACAACAATTTTGCCAGCACCTCCATCTTGGACTTGCCTCCAGAACTAGGAGGAAGCAAATGTTTGTTTTTTAAGCCACCCACTCTATGGTATTTTGTTACAGCTGCAACAGACTAAGACACACAGTCAAATGAGTATTTGGGAAGTGGGACATGACCATTCTTAAAAGTCCCAGAGCTAGAAAAGAACAGAATGATGGTATCGTGATTGGAAACCTTTGAGACACAGACTTCTCTAGAAGAGAAAACATAAATCATTCAGATACACATATATGTATATATTCATTCCTGAATTACTAAATGTTAGAAAAACTTCAATACTAATGTTAATCATATATTTATTTGGGGGACAGAAAGGAGCACAGAGATTGATTTGTCCTCTTTCTTTAAATTCCCATTCCCTTTGCTACCTCATCACTTTCACGGCTCAGCATCTTTGCCTCACCTGGTTTCTTGGCATGCTGTGCTTCCCTCCATCATACCACTGAACACCCTGGATTGCAGCTATTTATTTACCACTCTTTGTTTCTAGGTTATGATCTCCTTGATGACAAGGAAGATGTGTTTTGTTTTTATATTCTAGCTGACATAACAAAGAACAGTTAGAATCGGCCCTGCCATCATTGGCACCAATCAACTCCCTAGCCATCCCTACACATCTAAGTCAAGATAGAATGTGTATTTGAAGTGCAAATACAGCTTTGAAAGGAGATTGCTAGCTCTCTAGTCAGACGTAGTATCACCACCATGCTTTCTGCACATACCCTTGCTATACCCCGAGTGCTTGGCAGTGCTTGACTAGAAATTAATGCTCCTTCCGTGTTCATTGATTGAATGTTTTCAGGCATAAAAAATAAATCAGTTTGGCATGATCTACCAACAGAAGAGAAAACTCCATCTAGAATGTTGTAAGAAGCTCCTGGCCTGAATGCTGAATACTTGTAACAAAAGGCTTTCTTCAGGTCTAACTTGATTTATACTCCTGAACTCTCCTCTCTCTATTCCCCTTCAATGATTCTAGACAAAAATACCTAGAAAATTATTCACTATCCTGTGTTTAATCACACCCAGCAACACATTACCATACCTCACAGTCTTTCCTAAATTGGGTTCAAAAACTCAAGTTTGCCAGCACAAATGAAGTTAGCATTTTTCCTTCGATGAAATTATTCCTGTCAATTCTCTATTATCTAAGGTAAAATGGAACTCAAAGGTAATATTTAAGAGAAAAAATGATATCAGAAGAACCTCATTTGTAATCATTAATCTTCCCTAGTATCTCTACAAAGTATAAGTTTAAAATTCCATGACATTTCTAAGTGGCCACACAAATACCAATATATTTGAGAGTACTCTGTTAAATTGCAAATATACCCACATCTGGCCTTTATTTCATACAGCAGGCTGAATGATTTTTTCCAAAACTTAAAATGACCACGATATCCTCTTGCTCTCAACCCTTCCCTGATTCTCATCATACTCTGGACGCAACTTACAGTCTTTGCTCTGGCCACAGTGTGTCCCAGGGAAGCCGTTCTCTACCTCTCGCCCCCTCCCAGCCAATGTGGGTCCTAAACAGTCTCTGTCCCCTGAACAGTCACCACACTTTGTTGGCCACCCTTTTGAGATGCTATTAATCCACCACCCACCTACTTTCATGTTCCACTGGCCTATTTTTTGTAGGTCTCTGCTCAGAGGGCGCCCCCTCAGAGAGGCTCTGCCTCACACCCCCTTCTTACCTGGACTCCTTCTTCACAACACTATCTGTTCTACTCCATGGCATTGTTTGCTTATGTATTTAGAGTCTGTGCTCTTCATTAGAATGTAAGTTTCACAAGGGCAGAGGCCCTAATTTGCTCACTGGTGTTAACTGTGGCACCTAAAAGAGAATTCATTCCCAGGAGAAACAAAATTGTAAAAGGCAAAGTGAACCTTAGAGATTGTGCACCCTTCACAAGTATTTTATTGACCACATGAAGAAACTGAGGCTCAAGGTCAGATGAGTTACTCAAGGTCGCAGTTAATAAGCAGCAGAACTGGTTCTTAGTTATACTTCTGGCCCAATAGCCTTTGATTGTAAGAAACAAACATGAAAGAGGGGGAATGCCCATGCTGACTTCCAACTTTTCAGAAATTCACACTTTTTGTTTTCTAGAAAAGTCTCTCTATAAAAGCTGTAATAGTTTTTCGTCTCAGTTTATTTTTGTTTTCCTCCCATTCACCAAAGAGTAAGTCCTAGTGTGATTTTGCAAATCCCAGAACGTGGAAGCTAACAGGGTGTGACAGCTGGTGTGTCCCATGCTCCTCACACTCAGTGGTCTGTAACAGGGTAAATGACACAATTACCTACTGTAATTACTGCTGCTGACAATACAGTTTCCCTGGTGAATGCTTTATGAAATTCAGAACTGTTTTTCTTGTCAATCCGATCCAAATCTCTGCCTGCATATTTTGGGCAATATTTTGCTAAATAAATGTATAAAAATTAAAGCCCAAATCTAAGTGGACATTTATTACTTAGCATAATTCAAGTACCATGCGTGCATTCTGCTTTATCTAATTTTTTTGCATGGAAATGTAAATCTTTTTAACAAAGTTTTGCTTTAAATCAGGAATCTGTTCTCACTTGTTATAAAGCACACAAAATACTTCACAGAAAAATAGATACACCAGAAGAGTCAGAACTGAGTAAATAAAGCATTGGCCCAAATCCTGATATATAGCAGTCTGGTCAACAAACTCGTTACTTATTTTCATTTCAACTATAGACACTTGAGAGTACATACAGACACAAACAATTGTAATAGTTGACTGTTCTAAGTTTGGCTGCCAGCCAAAATCCTTCACCAATTACTCGTAGGCTGTCAAAATAAAAAATAAAAATGCAAAGGGACACACTGGTCTGCAGACACAACTTGTTTTATCTTTCTTAAGAAAGCTCAATTACCAAATTCCCATTCTAAGGCTGGGATTAGCAGACTGAATACCTTAAACTTAGTATTAAAAAGTGTCCCACTTAGGAGAACGTAGCACAGATTCTTTTTGCCAGCACAGTCAAGGAACACACTCCTTCGTCCCCATGGAGAACACCAATATGTTAACAAAAGTACATTAGCAACCAGATGATTTTGATTTTGCAAATAAGTGGTTCCTGGTTTAATGATGCAATATATTCCTGGAAACCATACCAGAAGGCCGACTATCATTAAATGGAACTAATCATGTTCTTATTGGCTTCACATGTTCTACCATGGTCTGGCATCATCAGCAGAAACCAAAGAATAAATGGGTGAGGAGGTCAAAAGCAAAGGACGTGTGCCTGATAATCAATGTTGAATGTGCTCAGTGTGCAAAGAGGGCTGATATGTAATTCAAGTACCCAGTGACTGGGAACAGTGATCTTTATTCCAGAGCGACACAAAAGAATCGGACCCACCTGAACTTTTCAATTTAATATTCTTGTTCTTTTTAACAAATTAGGGCAGCTAAGTGCTATCCAAACCTCAAGATGGAAGCGTTACATGAATATCAAGAATGATGAGTCAAGATAAGGATATAAATCTCTGTATATAGAGTAATGTACTCAGAGGAGACAATTTTCCATTTTAAAATCTAACAACATGCAATGTTAGTTAATGATACAGTCAGTGTTGGAGAATCCCTTTTGCAAGTGGAAGTCATGGAAAATCAGTAAATCCTATCTTAAATCCTATCTGAATTTTTTAGACTCTGCTGTTATCCAGCGGTTGCTAAAGAACTGCAGCATACCCAACCATGAGGAAGACCGCGGTAAACCATTCAGCTACTTCCCATGTGACACAATCAAGGTCAAAATGCAGTCTCATACAAGCTAAGACGGAAATGACTACATCTGTCATTCCCATTTCCAATCCCACTGTACCCATATAACTCTCCTGGTCTGAGAAGTGCCCTCAGTTATTGGTCAGTATTTTGTTTCAGGCTGTTTGCAAACTGCTAATTTCTCTACCTGAGATGTTCCTCTGTGGGCTCTTCCTCCCTTGTGGCCCCAGTGAGGCGTTATCTGATCACATAATCTAAGTAGGTCCCCAATGCTGGTATCAAAAACATAGCTTCCGAGCAAATATTTAGGCTTTGATAACACTCATCCACTTGTTAGTTTTCTACTCCTCTACCCCCTGGATGATAAAGTCCACCCGGAATTTGTGACTACCTCTGTGCCCAGGCCAGAGCAGGCTTTCAAGATATGAGCTAGATTAATGTCTCCTTCTGACCAAAGGGCTTCCCCCCCGCCATGTCTTTTATCTCACTTCATAATTTGAAGTTTTCTAGGTCTGGAGACTAGTAAATATGCAGTTGAGTGCTAAGATGAACAGCTTCTCTGTTCAGTGTGGAATAACTGTATAATATCAGGCTTTTATTTGAATGCAGTTACATTTCAAATGAAATGATATTTTATAAAGCATATCTAAATTTGGATCAAAAAAAGAGTCCAATAATATAATTTCATTCTACTGTATTAATTTTACTTACAGCCGAGAACTATTTCTATAGAAATAGACTAAATTACAACTTTCAAATTGATGTATGAAAGGGTATAATTTCAGTTTCAGCATATTAACAGAGTCCACTGTAAAAGCAAAATAACGGATTAGCAGAGTTTAGTGTTATCTTTTAAAAAAATCACTTGGAAATCACTTCAGAAGAACCAGAAAAACAAGTTTATTGAAGATATACTTCCTACTGATGGGATTATCTAGTCATAGACTTAGCTGAAACGAGATTGATGTTTAGAGGATTAAAACACGAGGACCCAGTTACAGAAATCCTGTGATTAAGAGTAGGACACAGGGTTGTGATGTCCTGCAGTAATGAATCACGGGCCAGAGCATCACAAAGACGCCAGAGGTAAGTTGGTTTGGAAATGTACAGATGTCACCTTCATAGTCACTTACTAGAAGGTCTTCACGGACCGACTCAGCATTTCAGAGATGGATTGGGCACATACAATGAAATAATACATGGAAACTAGCACTTCAGGGTTAAAAGGTTCTTTTCCTCATTCATTCTTATGAATAGTATGGTAATTGAATAAAACTGCAGGCTGAAAATATTTATTAGCAAATCTCTTTCCCCAGGCATCAGCAGCAGCCACATAGGCTGGCTTGCATTATCTTCTATTTGCCGACATTGTCACACATTTCAACTACACTGCAATTGTTATTTCCTAACCTAGACCTAGGAGTACATGAAGGTTTTAGAGTATCAGTTTCCTTTAGAAATTTCTCTCTTTTTAAAAATTTGGGCTCTTTTTTATTTTTATACACGTGACAAGGTTTTACACCAAGAATAAGTCCATGAAATAGTACAAATTTACATTCATGATGAATGTTAAAAAAATAGAAATTTCTTTTCTAACCTGCCTTTGTCCTTCTGAAAAGTTTCCCATAAATAGTACTGACTCAACAAAAAAAGTATCTTTTAAAAAGACGGGCCTATTGATTACATGTTATAATAAATAGTGAAGCACAGACACATGTTCCTATGGTACTAATAGCCACATTAATTATGTTGAGGTTGGTTCATTATCCATACAACACCAATACTTACATGCATATTTTGCATATTTAACTTCTATTACTTTGGGTATATATAATTTATATTGGTGTAATCAAATAGAGTTGGTATGACCAGGAAAATGCCTCATCATTTGGCTGGCATTTATATTCAAGCTTATGTTTAGCTACCTGTTGAACTTTTACAGTATTTGAAGTACCATAACATGTAATTTCCTTTGTCCTTTGATTTAATTTTCACAACAACCCTCTGAAATAGGTATTGGTATTGTTATTTCCACTTTCAGATGAGGTAAATGAGGCATTAAAAATTTCATCTAAGGCCATAGACTTTGAATTGGGGGAGCTAATATTCAAAATCAAATCTGTTGAGTTCTTTTTTTTTTTTAATTTGTTTTTTTAAAGATTGTATTTATTTGTCAGAGAGAGAACAAGCACAAGCAGGGGGGGAATGGCAGGCAGATAGAGAAGCAGGCTCCCCAATGAGCAAAGAGCCTGATAGAGCACTCGTTCCCAGAACCCTGGGATCACAACCAGAGCTGAAGGCAGATGCTTAACCAACTGAGCAACCCAGGCATCCCAGATCTGGTAAGTGTGAGCTTCTAATAAGTTAAGACCTCAAATAAGTTAAGACCTAATCAATCTAATTATCTTCTTCCTTGAAATGTTGTTATCTTATGAAAAGTAAATATGCTACCTCTTAACTGTCCCAGGCATATGACCACACTGTGGATTTGGTTACCACAGGGCACTATTCTAATATTGAAGATTTTACAGTTGGTATTTCTTGTGGGTTTCATTCTAGAACCATCCTTTAAAGCAAGGATCATGTCCTATTTACGGGTCCCAATTCAAGATGATGTTTAACATACATCAAAAAGAAAGTCATAATGAAGAAACTCATTAAGAATAATAAGTGAAGAAAGAGTTATTTTTATAAAAAGGATACTCCCAGAGATTTAGTAGTCTTATGCATGTTTTTTTGAGTATTGTTGAATGGAACCAAGATTAGACATGTCCTGTGTTCCAAGGGGCAAAATAAGATTGGCCTAGTCAATGATACAGAAACACAGTATTTATTCCATGATAACTTCATTTGTATCAGCCCCCTTGTCTAAAATCCCCTCTTCTTACCCAATTTACCCGAATTATATCATTCCTGAAAGACCTAACTCATATTCCATCACTTTAACAAAAATGGTTCTGGTCGAGACAATCCCCATTGAATTCTTCATCCTCAAAATTCATAGGAAATATTATATAGGCTTCTTTTGAGTTCTCTTTTTTAAAAGGATTTTATTTAGGGGTGCCTGGGTGGCTCAGTGGATTAAAGCCTCTGCCTTCAGCTCAGGTCATAATCCCAGGGTCGTGGGATTGAGCCCCACATCGGGCTCTCTGCTCAACAGGGAGCCTGCTTCCCCTTCTCTCTGCCTGCCTCTCTGCCTACTTGCGATCTCTGTTTGTCAAATAAATAAATAAAATCTTTAAAAAACAAATATTTTACTTATTTATTTATTTACTTACGTACTTATTTGAGACAGAGACACAGAGAGAGAGAGAGCACGAGAGCGAGTGCACAAGTAGGGAGGAAGGTCAGAGGGAGAGGGAGAAGCAGACTCCTCACTGAGGAGGGAGCCTGATGCTGGGCTTGATCCCAGGACCCTGTGATCACGACCTGAGCCAAAAGTAGATGCTTAACAACCGAGCCACCCACGCACCCTTTGATTGCTCTTATTTCCTATAAAAACTTTCAAACAAAGTAAACTCTTTGAGAATAGGACCTGTATCTTTTGAAAATGAAAACAGATTATCTATAAAAGCTACTTTAAGTAAGTAAGTTAATAAAGTAGTGAAAGCAAAAGATCCACACACCATGGGAAAACACACTTAAATATCCCATGGATAAAGGAAGAATCCCAATGGAAATTATGAAATGCTTAGAACAAATGATCTATAGAATACTACATATTAAAATTTGTAGGATGTAGTTTAAGTAAAGATCAGATACAAATTTATAAATTTAATGCATTCATTGAAAAAAAACATGGCTTTCAAAACAAGCAGACATGGGCACCAGTATTTATTAGTAGTGTGATTTTAGGCAAGCTACTGAATATTCCAATGCTTCACGCTCATCACTTATGCAATAGGGCTCATAACACCAAATGTATTATGTTGTTTTGAAGATTAAATAATAAATGTAAAACGTTTAGAACTATGCTTGATACATTGGAGGAGTTATTTTTTAATATTATCACTACTTCCACTTAAAAAGCCAAAGAAAATCCCAAAGTGATCAACAGAACTGACATTTTACCAATGGCATTAATACATCTAAGGGGAGAAGAAAGTAGCGACACCAGTTTGCATTCCTGCCAACAGACTTTTAAGTACAGAGAACAAACTGATGGTTACCAGAGGGGAAGTGGGTGGGAGGATGGGAAATGGGTGGGAAATGGGTGAAGGGGTTTAAGAGTACACTTATGATGAGCACTGAGTAATGTATAGAAGAGCTGAATCACTGCATTGTACACCTGATACTAATATTACACCGTGTGTTAACTAACTGGAATTTAAATAAAAATGTAAAAAAAAAAAGTAAGTGTTAATAAACATGTAAGTAGAAGCCTATGGGGAAAAAAAAATAATAAAAGGGAACTAAAGAATGTTTGCATTAAACCTGGATAAGAGAAACTGAAGGAAGAAGAATTTGCTATCTTCCTCCTTCATTATTTGGAGCAAGAACACACTGACCAAAATACACCAGTAACCCAGTCTCCTTAGAATATTCTTATTAATTCTTGTTGCTCTAACTATAAATCCATTATCTCTGCCATTTTGGTACCAAAGAAGAATGCTGTACCTCAGTCACAGAGAGCAACAGTCTTCTTGACTATACTGGCAGAAGGCACTACCAGTGAAAATTGTGTGTGTAAGACAATCAGAATAGGAAGAATAGGAAAGAGGATAAGAAAATAGAAGAAAAAAAATATGAGTCCATAATGAAGTAGGGGGAAAAATGTGCAGATAGACAAAATAAAAGTTACAATGGCTTGGTTATTACGATCCCAGAGGCAAGGGCGACAGTATAAAGTGCCAGAAAGATATGAGCAAAGGGATTTAAGGTAGGCATTTAGGAGGTCACTGACAATTTCCATGGGAGCGAATTCAGAAGAGGAGAGAAAAAGCCAATTTAGAAGAGTGAGTAAATGGCGAAGTGCTGGCAAAGCCAAGTATTAAACCATATTCTTCACATATTTTATGATGAGTTAGCTAGAGTAGGGACCCCTCCATTCTACAGAATGTCAAATCCATAGGCACAACTTTACCAGAGTGATTAGGAGTCAGTCAAGGGAAGAGAGAAGTCACAAAACGTAATACATACCTACTTAAACACTTTTAAGTTAAAAATATGGGGAGGGTATGTGCTTTGGTGAGTGCTGTGAAGTGTGTAAACCTGGTGATTCACAGACCTGTACCCCTGGGGATAAAAATATATGTTTATAAAAAATAAAAATTTAAAAAAAAAAAATATATATATATAAATGGATATTTACTCATCAGTCTTGAATGGAGGCCAAGTCTTTTGCTTTGAGTTTCTTGAAGTGTACCTTTTATAAATCACACCAATTCTGTATTCTGAGGGAGTTCAGCTTTAATTTATTTAAAGTGGAGTGAGAAATTAAAGACACCTGCAGAGCAATCTGAAGGAGGATTTCAAGGATTTTCCCCAATGTTTTACAGTTCTCTTACCTCTGCCTAATTTGGTAACACATTTTAAGTGGTTTGACTCAACCAATTGCTTCCTATATATTCGACTTACTTTTTTTTGGTGTGAAACAACACTCTTTTTGGAAAATATTAGCTTATTTGGTGGGTTGCTTAAGTTGTGATGGGTTAAAAGGGTTACTGTATAGGGAAAACTGCTAGCTTTCTTTCAGCACTCATACCGTCCCTATAAAATTCTTGGCCCTAAAGGAAATGCATTCAGGTATAATAAGAGCTCTACCTTAAAATAAATCTCTTAATTGATCACATAGCCTATATATAACTGACGCTGATCCAATTCCTTCTTATACGACTTATAGAACTACTTTAAATAAGAAAATGTAGGTGAAACACTGAAAACTGTGAAGCACTTATAAAAGTAAGGCTGATTATTATTAAGGAGAAGAAAGATTTATACCACTTGTCGTTTAATTTTAACCCTTCTGTTTACCCAGCAATTGTTTATTGACCGCCTGTCGTATACCAGACATTGCTAGACACTGGATACACAATCACGAAAACACAGACACGTGTTCTGCACTTGCGAAGCTTACAGTGAAGGACTCAAACAGATGGACAGACAAGCCACAATGAGAGTTATCAAGAGAAGTTTCGGAAGTTTTGAGAATAGCATGGTAGACCAATATTAAACTGAGTGGTTCTAGATAACTCTTTAAGATCTGGAGAATGAATTACAATCAGTCCAGCAAAAACAGGAGGAAGAATTGGTGCAGGCAGAAGGAACAGGATGGGCAAAGCCCCAAATGTAGGCGAGAACCTCACGAATCGGAGGCCTGAAGGAAAGCTGCGTGTTTCAAGTGAGGTGTGACAGCGAGACCGGCATGAGATAAGGCCGGAATGGCAGGCCAAGCCCGATCATGCGGGACCCTTTGGAACACATTAAGAGATGTTCTATTTTTTACTCTAATATCAATGGAAAGCCACAGAAAGGTATTAATGATTTTTTTAAAAACTCATTATGCGGTAGGGAGAATGGGTTGGAATAGTGCAAGTATGGAAGCAAAGAGGGCATTAAAGGATGGGGTCCTTGACTATAGTGGGATAGGGGACATGGGACATGGAGACACATGGAGAGAGACAACATATATTTAGAGTTGAAATTGATAAACTTGCTAATAGATTAGATTCTATTAGTTTGGGGTGGGGAAGAAACAGGAGGCATAAGAGAGATCAAGATTCAAGCCTCATGAGAATTAGGCCCTATTTATACCCTAGGGGTAAAAGAGAAGATCAGATGTGATTGTAAATAATGACAATAACAGGTAAGCCAACATCTGCCTATATCTGCCTATTCACGAACCCGTGAGAACTAACCCCTTTGCAGCTTTGTCTCAGCCACTCCATCACATCCCTTTCCTGACACATACAGAGACCATCCTGAGTTGAACTGGGTCACTTGCTATTTCCTGATAAGGCTTCTAGTTCCTTCATTGCCAATTCCCCTTCTTAAAAGCCACTCTCCTTCCTGGCTATCTTGACATCTTACTTATTCTTCACGATCACTATGTCCTGACAATGCTCAATCTAGAAAAGAGTCACGTTTGACTCCTCTCTCCCCCTCCTTCTGTACAGCCCATATATCACAAGTCCTGATGAGTCCCCCTCAAAGTGTCAATCTCTACTTTTCTCCATTTCCAAGGCTATCACCCTGGGCAGGGTCATCTTTATCCTCTGCCTGCAAGAGTCTCCTAGCTATTCCTTCCAATTCCACTTTGACCTCAAACCAAACCATTCTCCAAACAGTCCGTACAAGCATGTCTTTAAAACATAAATCAGATCGAGCCTCTCCTTTGCTTAAAACACTCTACAGCTTCTATGATACCTAGATTAAAACCCAAATACTTCCCTTGGTTTAAAACTGCATGATTTGGTCCTACCCTATCCTTCATTCTTCTCTCATGACACCTTCTTTTTCCCTCACTATGCTACAAGCCTGATGCCTCTTTTCAATCCCTCCAACACATTAACCTTCCCCTGGCTGACAGCAGCTCAGTATGCCTGGCAGTCATTATCTTTTCTCTAGTAGCTATCTCCCAACAGAAGTTATAAGTTCTTTAGGGTCAAGGACTTATTTGTATAGTTTATTACTCAAAACCCATGCTCAATAAATATGTGCCAATTGTTTCACAAATATGAAAGGGTTAAAAGACAATCTTCATGAACTTTCAAGCTATCATCATCATCACCACCACAGTTCTAATTTACTGGATACTTACTATGAACCAGGAACTATATGAAACACTTTTCACTGAGTCTACAACCACCTCACAAGGTAGAAGCTGTTATCCCAATTGTAATAATCATGATAAAACTAAGGCTGAGAGGGCAAAGATCTTGCCCATTGTTATTCAGCAATTAAATGAGAGAGCTGGGATTTTAACCCTGATCTGTCTGTTTCTACAGTTATTTTACCCTCCTGAATGACTAAAAGCTTTAAATGAAGGACTTAATTTTTCTCTAGATTGGGGAAAAAGCCATTTTAACAATCCCAAATGTGTAAAATCAGTACATGTGTGATCGGTTTCTGCATTCTCTACATTGTTTAGATATCTTATGCTGATAGTGCACTGCTTCAGTTGCTATTTTGGGAACATGGTTGCCTAGCAACAAGCATTATCAGACTGAATGATATACCAGATTGTATTTTGTTATATATAGTTAACATAGTATTCATAGAGAAATATCTGAGGAACGACGCGAACAAATTTAGTGCAGCGTATTATAAAGCAGGAACTCTACAATAAAGCATAAACACAACGGTGGAAGCTTTTCTGTTCAGGAATGCTTTAGTTTCCAAATACTTTCAAGTTATCAAATGTATTTGGAATCCAACATGGCCGGGGGTGACAACAAGGAACCGAGGATGGTAAAACTTTAACATCGAACCAATTAAGAGTAGGAGGGTTGGCGGGAACTATGTTTACCTTATAAAGGGGGAAAAAACTGCTCCACAGATACCAGATCCTATCCAGAATTCTCACAGCTACCTTCTCTTGGAACCAGATGTAAATGAGAAGGAACATATGGCTAGCTACACACAAAGCCATCACCACTAGCAAAACAAGCAAAACAAAGCACATATCTGAAAAACAGTGACTTTAATACTACCATCTTCTTACATGAAAAATAAATTAGTGGGGAAAATACGGGTGTGTAATATGTATCCAAAGCATGAACCAGGAACAAGGCAAAAGGATCTCAACTCCTTGTCAACTAAATCATATTTCTCTTCCCTCAGTTTATTTATTAAAACATTGTATTCCCAGAAGTAAGTGATGAAGTTAGTTGTAAAATTCAAGCAAATTTACTTCTTGATAAAAAGGGATTTGAACAAAATGCAAGATAATGAGATGATTCACTTTTTTGCAAGACATCTAGTAATCCCAGTGTCTGACATAAAGCTCATCTCCCCTGATGACTTGAGAGGCAACCTAAAACCGTGTTGATTAAAATGCCCCTCTGAGTACTGACGTGTTCTTTAAAAAAATGGGAGAGAAAAATAAATTATAATGAAGAGGGAACAGAAAGAAAAGAAGTAATAAACAGAGTAAGGTAGCAGAATAGTAAGACTCCAGGGTTTGCCATCTGAAAAGATAGTCAGGGGCCTGGTGTTTAAAAATTCTGAGGCCCTGAACCAGTTTAATTTTTGGAATCAAAATTTTCTCCTCTGTGAAATGGGAGATAATATTGCCTTCCTTGCCTAATTTACAGATTTCTGTGAAGCTAGAAAAGATCGATCCGTGAGGTCACCATTGCATTTTCTCACAGCTTAGTTTATGAGTCCCAAAGGATGGGTATGGGCAGAGAGAATAGCTGGTAGTTTATCATCTAGGCAAGGGTTTCCAGATGATTCTTAACTTGATGATTATGCTATGCAACCTGAAAAAGACTTTGAAAACTTGTATAATTTATTAGGAATCAATGTGAAGAATATCAGCAGCCAAAATAAATAAAAGTGTTAAAGGATATGGGCACACAATTCACAAAAGAAAACAAAAAGCAATATATATGCATGATGGAACAATGTTCATATTATAATAAAAGACATTTTAAAAATACCACGATATATCTATCTCTGTATTTTTGTACATCTGTAAAATTTACACATAAAAAAGGAATAAGTACCAATACAAATCAAAGTTCAGACAACTAGCCTTCTCATATACTGCCAGTGGGAATATAAATTTGTACAAACTCTCAGAGGGCAATTTCATATATATATATATATATATATATATATATATATATATATATATATCTGATATACATATTTTAAGTATTAAAATGTACAGAACTTAAGCCTAATCATTCTCTTTCTAGAAATGCATCCTAAGGAAATTATCAGAGAGGTAAACTCCTATATCACATATTACCTGTGAGACTGACATTCTGAAATTAAAATTGCAACCATAGATGACTGGCTAAATAAATTAGTTTATCTACTTTATAGGATATTATGCCACCATCATAAATTATGTTGTAAAATATTATTGATATATGAGCTTAATAATTGGAAAAGATTAAAAGTATGATAGTATGATTCCAATTTAATTTAAAAAGGTACACATATATTGCATACACAAATAAAAGAAGAAAACTACTTCTAAAGTATTAACCAGCAGTATCTCTAGCAGATGCGATACTGTAAGATTTTAATCTCCTTCCTCTCTCTTTGGGCTTCTCTGTATTTATTTTACTGGAGATGTTTATTACATCTGTATCAGAAAAAAAAATGACTCATATACAAAAGAAAACATGTAGCAATATGAAAGCAGCAAATTTAGGGTTTCATGTAAATACAGTACATTTGAATTCATCAATGTCAAGCTTTTTCAAATATATGTGTTTGTTTTCCCCTGAATTTCAGTAAGGTTTCTATTGATAAATATTATCTGTATTCATTTTGGTGAGCTGGTTCTATTATATATATAAGGACATACAGACTTTGCAAAATTAAAAAAAAAAAGTTTATCTGTACTTTTAAAAAGCCTTAGAAGATGTTTAAAATAGGTTAGAAACATGGGTAAGAGTTTCTACTTGAAAGAGTATCAATAAATTCACCAGAAAAAATATAACCTAATCAGGGAAATGCCTGAAAGGAAAAAGCAAACTAGGAAGGAATAATACCAGAAAAAACATTTGGGCTGAAAATGTCTCAAATTTGCATTTACTACTGATACAACAGAAGATTCAGCTATTGATAGACTAGGAAGGCAGAAGCTAATGTGCAGAGATGAACAACCTCATTCTATTCCTCTCCTGGGATAATCTTGGAATAACACATTCAGGTCATTACGTTGCAGTACAAGGGAAAATACGCACACAAGAGGTTTGGTTTGGTAAAGAGCAATAAACGTGAGTAAGGAGCTAGCAGTACCGACAGGGATACGAGTTCACTGTGTGGCATGTGACTGAGTTTAATTTTCGGTAATGTGTCTGAGAAATTCTAGACAATGGAGCTAAGAAATGACAAAGAGCCATGGCAGCCACCCCCTAGTATTTACAAGGCATACCCTGAACATCTCCTCACTTGGAAACCAGGGAAGTGTGGCACCTGGACGTAACAAAGGAGGAAAAGTCCCCATTGAATTCGGGCTCAGCTTTCTGGGGAGCTATTTGATCATCAGTCCTAGGAAGGCACTAATAAAGTGGAAAGATATCCCATACCAGAGGAGATAAAGTGTATACATACACAGAATTCCATCTTCCCTCCTATACTTTGTATTCCTTTATAACTCTGATGTGACGTGCTTTTGATGCTTTTGGTAGTTAATCAACACATATTTTTTGAACAAATTAATGAACCCAGATACCTTCTGATACTCATTTAAATCCCAGAATTGTTCAGGGAACCTGGTGATGAGCAAAGCAGAACCAGGAGATACTTTCCCTGCCTTTGAGGAACTTACAGGAGCTAAGGAAAAATAGGCAAGAAGAAAAACACATGGAGAGGGTTTTGTGTATTAGCTTCTGAAGGAGACACAGCAGGTAAAAGGTGGGGGAACCACAGGGCACACGGAAGAGGCTACTGAGAGTGGACATGCAAGGAATATTTAAGTTAAAACCTAAAAAATAAGGAAGAGCCAAATGTACAAAAGAAAAGGGAGGAAAGCATTTCAAGTAAAAGAGACAGGATATAGGACTGAAGAAGAAAGAGGTTTGGGATTTCTTCCAGGACATAAAAAGAGGACAATGAGCTAAATATAAGAAGCAAGACACAGAGGAGATGGAGACAAGGTAGGAGAGGTGCCATTAATAGGGTGCCTGGGATAATGGGAGGGAGATAGAGACAGCGGTCTGGGTTTGAAACTTTGAAAATGTAACCAAAGAACGTGTAGATACATTGAGTGTAGAAGGAACAGGAATGTCCTCAAGACCCATGGCTTTAGCAAAAGTGTGGTGGTTGCAGCCAAATTGGGTTAGATTGCGAGAGAAATGTTTCCCTACACTGAATTCCAATTGCTCTTCGGGTACAGTGATCTCTTCTATAGTTGAATAATACAACAGAATATCAAAGTATCTAGTTGGGTATAAGGTATTTTACAGCAATTGTTGTAGGCACTTCAAAAATGTAGTATTTTTAATCTTGACAATACCTTTATACAATGGGTATAATTTCTCCACTTTACCAGGAGACAAAGAGTCTCAGGGAGGTAGATTAAACTGGTTAGTAAGAGACAGGTTTCTTCATACACCCTTTACCTCCTAACTCCTAGCCAATATTTCCCCCATATTTCTTTCCCCCTCATTTGCATCCATCCTTATAACTTTATACAAGCAAATGACCAGAGCACATTGTTTATAACTGTTTAGCAATTGTTTTGTCTTTTATTAAGTGATAAATGAATCTATCTCTACCTCCTGTCAGAGGTTATAAAGTCCCCAAAGGTATAGGTTTTACTTCTATTTGTATTATCCATAGCCCTAAGTACAATCTCCAAATAGCAGTTAATAATTTAAAAAACCACTATGCTAGCCACTGCTGTCAACTTTTTACATATGTATTAAACTCATCCAATCCTCACACTGAGAGTGAGGTAAGTATTACTTCTATTCCCAATCTATAGACGAGGAAACACAGGCACTGAGAGATAAGTCACTTGCTGAAGGTCATACATTTAATAAGGTGCACAGTCAGAATTCAAACACAGGATGTCTTGCAGTGATGTGTGTGAACGATGCTATACTATCTACTGAGTATGAGGAAAAGAAGACAACTTGAAGAAAGAACCAGAGGAAAACTTGAATGGGTGTAGCTTAAAATCACTCTTTATCCATATAGTCAAAATACTACCGGGACATTTCATGATCTCCTCCCTGAGTGGTCCTACCCCTTAAAAGCTTACAAATGTGGGATATTACTTAAGCTTCTTTTGTTTCAGTCCCTAAATAAGTAAAATGGGGATGGTAGTGGTATACTGATCTGCAAGATGGTTAATATGATTATATGAGAAAATGCATATAAAGGGTGTAGCATTGTGTCCTGCATACAGTAAACATAAATGTTAGCTCTTGTTATTAGCACCTATTATGTACAGGTGCGCAATAGTTAGTCATTTAATGAACGCCTGGCTTTATCAATTCTGCTGGAGAGGACATATCGAAGTGCAATAGCACACACCCATTCTAGAAAGAAGATGAGGCTACTAGAAACCAAAACCATTCAGGAAAGTGCCAAGGAATGGGTAGCAGTGTCCCCTACCCGACTCTACTTGGCACAGTCTCTGATATATAACCGAATGGATATGGATATATCCATACTCTGGGGACAATTTTACTTTCCTTAAAATGATGGGGGAAAAATAGCCAAATGTTATTTCCTCTTCTTATATGAATGGGGTTTCCTCACTTACAATAATTGAGAATTTGAGCAAGTTACTCAGTTTCTCCCAGAAGCAGCTTTCTCAGCTATCCAGCTGGGATACCTGTAGCTTAGGGTTATGTTAATTAGTTATCTAGCACAAGGGAAAAATTCACCAGATGATAGCTATACATTCCAACTCTAAAACCAATGTTGTCCAAACCTAAGACTAACCCTTGAATTCTACGATGAAACTACTTCTGAAAAGACAAAAATGCACTGATCAGATGAATGCTTTAGCCAATTGCTTGTGTGTTTTCATTCTAATAGAGATAGGATATCAATTTTAATTAATCAATTAATTAATTAATTATGAAATTCACCAAGTCTTACTCTCTGGGGATGGGGATGAAAAAGATATAAAGGCTGTCTTCAAGTAACATGTAATTTAATGGGAGAAGAGAGATGTGTAAACTACAAAACCACTAAACCAAATAGATTTAATTAAGAGCTATAGAAATGCAGATGAAAAAATCTACTGAAAATGTCACACTGTGAATTGAAAGGTAAATACTAAATCCACTTGAGCTTCATGCTCTTAACTGATAAATAACTCACATTTCCTAATGAGAAGACTCAAAGGTACTTCATACAAGTGAGACCATGTTTACTGAGGCATAGAAGGTGAGTAGCATTTCAATAAGTAAAGAAAAATGTTTAAAAAAAAAAAAAGCTGTTTAGGCCAGTAAAAAACATATCCACAAAGACATTCTCAGAGAATGGTATAATAAAACCTACCAAAAGGGAATAAGAGGAGTCTGAAAATCTAATTGAATAAAATAAAGGTAGCACTGTTAGGAGGTTACTGAGAAACACTTTTTAATTGGTTGTCCCATTACTTTGTGACACTCAGTGTGGCTGGAAGGTGGCGGGGGGGGCGGGGCACCTGCTGCTCCTGGATTCAGGCCATACAACTGCTCAGTGTTCTTCGCTGAGACTAGAAGGGAGCAGGAGAGTCGGCTGCACAGGTCACTATATTCGGATTTAACCCCGCTGTGTGGAGGAGCTGGGCAGAAACAAACAGGAAGGTTATAGGGCTTGATGCTAAGACTTACACACAGTAGGGGATTGAAGTCTTCTAGATCACTTCAGGGCTCATTCTCTATTGAATTCTTGCAAAGTGGAATACGGTTTGAATTGAAGTGCTAAAATCTCCAATGATCAGAAGTCAGTTAACTCCTACTCCCCTTGTTCCCCCAAATCCCCCCAAAAGCTAAGACTTTTAGTTCACCCAGTTTGAGAATGGGGTCAGAGTCAATTATACTGGCATCTATATTATAGTGTGTCGCTTATCAAGTTTTGCATTGTATTATTGTACCTTAGCAAGTTCCACTATAATAGTTTTGCAAAGCAGAAGCTGCCTGTGGTTTATAGAAGGGGGTAGTTGGACATGAAGCTGAAAGACAGACTGTTTTGCTAAGCTATGTAAATGTTGATCTGTGGGCATTGAGAAGTCACTGAAACTTCTAGAGAGGGAAATGACTACACTGAACACGAAGGCAGAGCCATTGATAAAGTTAAGGTCAAAATGAGGCAAAAATTACACACAGTGAGGCTGTCAGTAGAATACCTAAAATGTCCAGATAAAAAACAATTAAGATTTGAACTGAGAAAGTGACACAATAATTATAATGCCAACTTACATTTTTAGAATGCTTTGAAAGGTTTTTAGCATTCTATTATTTATAGTTTTACTACAGAAAGCCACACCAACCAAGCAGACTAAGGAGTAAGGACAATGTAGATTCTTTCCTTCTCACTTCATCTTTCTTCATCTCTCATTACCTCTCACCACATCTCATCATCATCTCAACTTTTTTAAAAAAAGATTTTATTTATTTGAGAAAGAGAGACAGAGAGATAGTGAGAGAGAGCCGGAGCCAGGAAGAGAGGGAGAAGCAGGCTCCTGATGTGGGGCTGGATCCTGGGATCCTGGGATCACAACCTGAGCCAAAGGCAGATGCTAAACCAACTGAGCCACAAAGGTGCCCCCCTCCTTTTTTCTTTCTTTTCTTTTTTTTTTTTTTAAAGTAGGCTTCATGCTGGGCATGGAGCCAAACACAGGGGTTGAACCCGTAGGGCTTGAACTCACGGCCCAAGGATCAAGACCTGAGATGATACCAAGAGTTGGACCCTTAACTGACTAAGACACCTGGGTGTCCTTCACGATTATCTCTCATCATTATCATCTCTTCTCTCTCTCTTTCTCCTCCCTCCCCACCCCCATCCAGCATCTCAGGTGCTTCTCTATTCTGGAAACAACATCCACTGTGTGAATCTAGGTGAGAAGCAGGGCACCTCTCCCACTATGGAAGCCAAAAGAAGGCAAGACATCTTCTCCCCCCGCTCAGCTCCTGCCACTTGGCAAATACATGGCCATGTGATGTACACGAAAACAACTACATGCTTCTGCCCAGGAATTTCGAGCATAGAATGGGTGATGAGATCACTAGCATTCATTTTCAGTGCTCACTGAATGTGAACATGTGTCCTCACATGGCATCCTGCAGTGGCCCCCAGCAGCAGGGGTGACGTGCTATGATCTCCCCTTCCTGAGAAAACTGTTACAGTGCAGAAGATTCCAGAGATGCCTTGGTCTCTGTACATTTTCAGACTGCTCTTTCAGCTCTGTATGTATTTTTTGAGCCCCTTACATGTTTCTAGGAAATCCCTTGAAGCTTAAGACAGCCAAATTTTTCCTATTACTTGCAACTAAAAGCCGTGACTACACATAAACAAGTCATATTTTTCCCCTGTTTGCTGACAGGACACGGAGATTCTGAAACACTGGGAGCTGCCTGTGATCACAAGGGCAGGGGGCAGACAGCTGCACAGGGCTCTTGACCCCATGCACTATTAGTTGTTTATCAATGGGTTCATCAGATTCTGCACAGAAATGTGGAAAGCTTTACTGCTAGAGGAGGGGAAGACAATACCACAAATGTAATGTGTGCAAAGAGAAGCCAAACAAAATCAAAAGCATCACTAATACCAGCCAAGGTAAGGCCTACAGCCCCAGGCCCAGCTCCTCCAGCAGAAGACTCACAAACAGTAACATGTCTTCTTTCATGGATGAACTCATAGTGAAGCCCCACAAACTGAATCTAGATGTTGTATTCCCTTTGATGATTACATTCTGCGTAATATGCTGCCACCTCCTTACAAGACACTGACTGCTGCCCCTTCTGAGAGATACCACATCTATCAAAGAACAAACAAACCCTTCGAAAACAACATTCGCTATTCAACAGCTTTATTTCCATGGACTTTTCCAAGTTTATCAACAAATTATATGCATTTTTGGTCCAACCGATTTGTTCTGCTATCAACTTTGCCATAAACTAAAATTTTTAGGAGTTTTAAATAATTAGCCAAGTATCTGACACTACACTAGAAAGGCATAAAAGTTCTTCTTGTGACATTACAATTTAAGTTTATTATAATTTAATTTCACAAGGAAAACCAATACAGATGAGTTCCAAATTTATTGATGTGTCCGATGGTTCTTCTGGGGTTTATATCAACATGACTTATGGATTTAGTAGGGTCATGACTCATAGAAAAGATGAAACTTTGACATTATTTCTTTATTAAAACATCCATGGCTTAAGATGACCATAGTTATGCTCACCTTAATACTATAAATCATAGGTTGCACACTAAAAATACTCTTAATTCATGAGTCAGACAAAGTAAATGGCTGAGGCAGACTGGCTGTGAGAATTCTGGTATTCAAACATGAGTTTCCTTACTGGAACTGCTGAGTCTAAGTGACTGGGAGACAAGGGGAACTGGAGAGGCCTTCTTCTACGAGGGCTGCAGTGATATGGATCCAGAATTAATGGAGAACAATCTGGGAATCTGGCTGGAAATCCAGATTTTCACAATGAAATCTTTTGTCTGGTTAAATGTTGAGCCATTAAAATGTTGAGCCATTAAAAGTTCAATATGCTGTCCCTGAAAGCCAACTGTGGCCCATAAGTCTCTATTTTGTGACTCAGATATAGCCTTGCTGGCATGGATCATTCCTGAACAAAAAGGTCATTCTCAACAACCCTTCATTCATCCAGAGGGTCTATGGCAGGAGAACCCTCCAATAACCACCTAAGCCTACAAAAGATTTTTAAAAGAGTGCTTTCAAAATTTTTATCTGTGAATTTCTTCATATTAAAAAGTTCAAAATCTTTTAAAAAGAAGACAGATGAGAAATATACTACATCATCATTTGATTTACTATGTCTGGGGTAAATGTATCGTCTATTGCTGCATAATTTTTTGTGTTTACATGGATGTTTGTGTTCATTAGGAACAGACTAGGAAAATGTTTTAAAAATAATGAGCATCCTTAACTTTTACACCAAAACCAAATATGAAAAAAGCAACTCAACCATTAAATACTTTAATGTGAGGAATTAGGAGATGAATATGAACTAGATTCCCACCTTCCCCAACAGAATATCACTTCATCTCCCCCACAAACACCAAACTTACCCTAGAATTAATTTGAATTATTGCTCCTCAACAACTGGGAAAGAGATGGGAACTGAGAATCATTTCAAAATAGTTTGGGACTACCTAACAGAGTTAGCTAGCAATAATAGTGTGTTAGTTTTCTTTTGTTACTGTAACAAAGTATTCTAAATCAGCAGCTTGAAACAAAATAAATTCATTACTTTATACTTCTATAGGTCAGAGGTCTGACATAGGTCTATCGGGCTAAAATCAAGATGTCCACAAGGCTGCTTTCCTTTCTGGTGGTTCTGTTTTCTGCCTTTTCCAGCTTCTAGAGCCTGTTCCTCTAGAGGCTGCTCCTGCCCATGGTCCTCTCTCCATCTCCCAAGCCGGTCATATTGTAACTCTCTGACTATTATTCCTAGTCACATCTTCCTCTAACAACCGTCATGAAAGTTCTTTTGGAAGGACTCATGTGATTATATTGAGCCCACCCAGATAATACAGGATAATCTCCTCATTTCATGGTCTTTAACCTTAATTAGGTCTGCAAAGTTCCTTTTGCCATGTTAGGCAATGTATTCACAGGCTTCTGGGGATTCAGATATGGACATCTTGGAGGGCCATTATTCTGCTTACCACAAATAGGAACATAATAACAACTCCTACTTATAACTGCTTACTCTGTTCCAGCCGTCACACTCATTACTTGGCATACTGCATCTCATTTAATTCTAAAAACAATGGATAAGGTATGGAATATCATCCCACTCTAAAGATAAAGAAACAGACTAAGAGGTAGACAAGTTGCTCAAGATCACAGCCATTAAATAACAGAACAAGGATTCAAATGTAAGAGGCCTGAATGAGCTAGTATCTGGCAGCTAACATGCCACAAAATGTTCATGGAGAAGAGGGGTCTATATGATTTGATTTGGATCAACTAATGAGAGTGGTCCTGTGGACCACTTAGCCATTTCCCATCTTGTTTTGTTGCTGTTGCATCTCATAACATTTAACAGACATGCGTATGCACATCTATTGTATAAAAACACCGCAGGTAGCAACTTAATGGTTATGATTTTGTTCTAGAAAAATTCAAAAATCAGCTCTCATCAGGCCACACTGAAAATTTACTTTTTTTTTTTTCTTTAATATAATTTTTTATTTTTTATAAGCATATATTTTTATCCCTGGGGGCTTAAGTGGGTACGAGAAGAATAAATGAAAACTTACTTTAATGGAGTTCCAGGAACACCAGCAAACCATTCTGTCATTTTTTTTTTTTTTATTCTGTCATCTTTGAAATGAAAAACCGTATCACCTTGATTCTAGGTCTGCACTGATCATTAGAAGTATCAATTTAATAAACAAGTTTTGGGCAAAAAGGAAAAATAACATAAAAGAAAGAATAAAGCATGGAGTCTTCAACATACATCTCAATTAGAATGTGCACAGACTGAGTGAAATGTTTCAGAAACTGTAAAATATGTCTTCGAATTTTCTACAGGATTTTCTGGCTCTATCTCTCACAATTCCATTCACACTCAACTTGCTATTATACAAGAGCCTATACTTTTGTACCTACTCTTCCTCCATCCTGAAATGCTGTCTCTCACTTCTTCCTCTCCTGAAATGTCTGTTCATCCTTAAAAAAACCTCAGTTTAAATGTCATATGGTGAAGCCTGCCTGTATCTAGGCATAAGCCCGATTATTCACTGCCTCTTCTGGGCTCTGCATCGCTGTCTGCATCCTTCTTTGTTACAGAATGTACCACAATGTACTATAGGGACTCATTTATACTATCTCCATCTATCAGATTGGACAATAACCCTACCATGGACTCATATCAAAGTTTGAGTGTAAAGAAAACCAAAAGGAATGTGTGACATCTCATGAGTTTTTCACAATCACTTACCCACAAGTTCTTACATGACACATCTTTATTCCTCTCTCTCTCCCCCCTTATTCCTAACCTGGTGCTCTTACCAGTATTTAGCTGAAGTGGGTAAGCCAACTATAATATTCAATGTCTGTAGTAGGCAGCCTTTAAGGATAGTCCCTAGTGATCTCCACCTCCAGATATACATGCCTTTGTGTAATCCTCTCCCTTTAGTACGAGCCCACCTAGTGATTTGCTTCTAGCTGATTTGCAATGGCAAAGGTAATAGGATGTCACCTACTGGCTTTGATGAGGCCCATGGCCATGCTGGAAAGGCCTACAAGGTAAGGAACTGAGAGCAACCTCCAGGCAACAGCCAGTAATGAATGGATTAAACCAACAATTACACAAGTGAGCTTGGAGAAAATCCTTCCCCAGCCTGGTAGACACCTTGATGGCAGCCTTATGAGAGGTCCTGAAGCAGAGAACTATAATAGCAGAGGACCCATTCCATGCCCAGATCCCTGACCCACAGACATTGTGAGGTACCATATGTCTGTTATTTCAAGTTACCAAATTTGGGGGTTGTTTGTTATGCAGCAGTAGATAACTAATACAGTGTTATTCCCCTTGATAAAACACCTTTGAGTAAAAGGAATCTTCATAAATGGTATCAGAAGTTTTATGAAGAAAGTACCAATACTAAAACAGGTGGCAACAGACAATAAAAGTACTGTACAACCAGCCAGTGTGGCTCTCCCTCCCCACAGCCAAAGCACACAGGAGGGAGAGTGTTCTCAACTTGAGAGAAGAAACTCCCCCTCCGAGCCCAACCCCATGACTGAATATGACCATGCCTCCTGGAGCAGGAAGAAAGGGAGAGCACCAAGACAAGGCAATGTCATCAGGCGATCACACTCCCACCGAGATTAGATCAGCAGCAGATCTAGAACATGAACTCTGTTTCACAGAGCACTGGAACAATGAGGAGGCAGAAGGAGAGCCAAACTTTCACACCGGCTAATATGTCAAAGCCAACAATCAGACAGGGAAATGAAAGGTGTCTGTTGAACTTCAACTCCGATAATACTGTCCTCCACAGGTGTCTGTTGCTAAGACACCGCTATTATTACATTCCTGGCATGTATAATCTTTTTATTCCCCCATGTGAGTTTTTGACTCTGTGCTTTTCATACAGAAAATCTGAAAATAAAACTCAAATAATACATCTATTTGGGACAAAGGTGAATTAGGGTTTCTTGACTAACCGAGGGAAAGCAGGTGAGGCTTGCTAACGAGGCAGCTCCCGGCCTCTCAGCGCTCAGGTGAGCTTGCACAGAGGCAAGCTTGTGGAGCTGCTTCCCCTTGAGTGCTCTGATGATCAAACCATGGCCAGGGCGGGGGCCAGACATGGACCCGATGGCTGCACTGAGGGGCTGCATAAAGGTTCCAACAAGTCTGGAAACCGCTACATTGGAGCTTCGATGCTTCCCCCACTCACTGACAGATTCAGATAGCACAGACTCCTTTCCAAGCTTTTCATCTTTAAAAAGGCAATTCAGCTCCCTGAGCCTTTGAGCCTGTTCCATTTTGAGCCGACTGCTAATTGTATGCATGCACATATGTGTTTCAGAAAGAGATAAGCACATTGCCTTGGCCTCCTCACTAACTGCACAGACATGACTCACTTCTGTTCTCTCCAACTTCTCTAAACGTGGCCTGAAGTTTTCCGAACATTAACCCTTCCTGGTAACCACATTCTGCATTCTTCTAGAGATGTTTTCTGGATTCATGTTAGCTTCACATTGCCTTTTACTACTACTTCTTTGAGTTCTGGGGCTTCCTATTTTCATTTGCTTTTGTGATCATGTTTATATTTTCAAAAATTTCTCAATAACAACTACACACCTTAATCATATATGCTGAACCACAGGAAATGAATAAGGTATCTTCTAGCATTAGGGGCCATATTTTAATTTTAAAACCTAAAGTTGTCCGATTTTCATATTTTGTGAAATACACAATTTTATCATATTTTACAACGGCGAGGAAAAGAAAATTTTAGAGTGGTTGTTCGTAAAAATGCAGAAATCCTTCCCAATAGTCACGGCGACTAGTAGCCAGATGGTAGGACTGGCTGATTGCTGATTGTGATTCTTTAGAAAAGAAATTCACGTAGAAGCAGCCGAGCTCAGAAAATCTGCTGTGCTTGAGAACTGAGCAGACTCACTAATTATTTAGAGGTCATATTCTGCACTCTAGGCAGATCAGTATCCTCACAGGGCCCCTGGATGCATCTAGGCAGCCCCAGAGCACCCCAATCTCATGCTCATTAGCAAGAGCAATAGGAAGTATGAAAACCCACCTCCAGAAGGAGTTTCCTAACTTCCAGAGAGAGTGGCACTTAGTTATATCAAGGTTTCTCTTTTCCTTTTTTAAGCCCCCTTTCACAGTTACGTAAGTACAACTGAACAAACAAGAACACTTGAAATGCACCTGCTCCAGCAAAGCTATGTATTTTTCTGAAAAATAATAACTCATTCGAAAAGTAACCAGACAAAAGTGCCCAGCTGAAAAGGTCCCAGGAAAATAAGAACTCTCCTCAAGAGGATAGCTTGTCTAATCAAAACTGGAGACAATGATGGCAGCTAACGTTTATTAAAGGTTTCTTCTGTGCGAGGCATTTTACTAAAGATAAAGTGCCAAGGCATTTTACAACCAAAATAACCTTGTTTATTTAGAATTTTTTTGTGTGAATGCTGATATGTGTATTTTCACTTCCTGTTTTTTCTCATTGTTCTCTCTGCTCTGTGCTTCTCCGCCCACCCCCATCCTCTCTGCCATTGTCTCCACTATCTTATTCCCTTTACTATTTATATACCACTAATTATCATCATACACACACAGTGAATTATCTGTCTTGTTCTGTACTTATGATTTTGATAAATCCATCCAGAGCTATTTTTAAATAGCTGATAATGAGTTATTGTCCATTCATTCAATAAATTACCAGCTCCAATTTAAATTCTTTTTGGAGGAATACAGAATATAAGAGAATACAGTGCTGCCTTTCCAAAATATCATCTCTTTGAAAACTTTAAGCTATTGACCCTTTCTAGCATTGCTTGATAGGGAACTTTAAAGAAACACACATGCACACCACACACAATCTATTTGAGGAAAAGGCTCCCATGGGTTACAACTGACTTAAAATCTGCTCCAACAGCACAATAGTAAATCTTTCTCTGTAACCTTCTGTGCATGACAATAGTATCCAAGACTATCTAAAATGCTAGGAAACTGATAGTAAAAAAGACAAATGAAGAAAACTTAATATCATCATAAAATTCATGACTCTTTCCCCATAATCACCCAACTAAACAAGCCTGACAAACAGGATGGTAGTTAATGATTTAAAAAAAAAAAAATCAGTATTGACCATGTTAGAGAAAAAGAAGTAACTACAAAACTACAACAATAAGATCATAAAATGTAAGCACTAGGAGTATCCAAAGCTCTAAAATTTAAGTACTTTCAGAAGTAAAATTCCTTGGGGGAACACCAGAGGAGGCTCTTGTTTGACAACAAAAACGAAGTGTCTAGTAAAATTCTTTTTCCTTAGACACTTTCTGGACATTCTGTGATAGGGAACATGGACAGAAGCCGCATCAGAAGCTTCCTGAGTAACAGAAGCAGTCGGGGTCAGCAGAAAGCCTATGGAGGAGGCATCAGGATAGCATAATTTGAGGGGCCCCAAGGAATCCCCTCTATCATGTCTGCTGAGGACTAAAATTTTACCACTGGAGGATCATTCTGCTATGTTCATCTAAGAAAAGGTTTCTGAGAAGAGAAAGGAGGAGGAAGAATGGGGGGCAGTGGATCTTATTGAGAAGGCCAAAGACCAATAAAAGGACACAGGACACCATAAAAAGTGAGAGAAGGCATTACTACACAGGGCCTAAAGGAAACTTGAACAAGAAAAGGGAAAGTTTGAAAAAAGAAATATATCTTTTATAATTTCGATCAGCTAACTCTAAAGCAGGATTTCTCGCCGTTGGCACCATTGACATTTGGGTCATATAATTCTTCGTTATGGGGAGCTAGCTTATAATGAATGTCCTGAGCAGATGAAGATGAATAACTCAGTTGGAAAGTAACCAGAGAAAAGCTCCCAGATAAAAGGATCCTAGGAAAGTAGGATCCTCAAGAGGACATTTCCTTAAGAGGACATTTCCTCAAGAGGAGAGCTAGCCTAATAATAATAATAATAATAAATAATAATAATAATACAGGATGTTTAGCAGGATCTCTGGACCCTACCCACCAGATTCCAGTAGCAACTCCCTTCCCCACTGTTGTGATAACCAAAATGTCTTCAGATAGTGTCAAACGAACTCTGGCAGGTAGGAGGGCAAAACTTCCTTCATTGGACAACCACTGTCCTAAAGGATCAATTTTCTCCCTAAGCTGAGCAAGACCTCGTCCATCCCTTCTCCCAGCTTGCCCTTCTGTTCCCACTTGACACAACAGTGGGAAGATTACAACCTCATCAATCGAAAGAAGAATCAGAATTCCATTTTTAAATTCTAATAATCAGAACAGAGAGAGCAGGAAGATCTGACACGAATGCCTTTCACTCAGAACATTGTTATCCTTTGATAATTCCACAATTCTTGGATTCTGCCTTTGTTTCCAGAGATGTTTTATTCTTTGTCCATTACACAAGACCAGTTCCAGGAAGGGATGTCCAGTAAAACTCAAAAAGATTTGCCCAATTCAATTAATGCTTATATGAGTGGACCAAGGAAGCCATTAGTCCATGTCAATAACCAAGAAACATTGTTATCATAAAAATTAAGTTATTTTTACAATTAGAAATATGAAGAGTGGGCGTCTAACATCTTGGCTCAAGTGAACCAAACTCTTCTTCTCTTCTCTCTCCTCTCCTTTGTCTTTTTCTCCATCTCCCTCTTTCCTTCCCTCCCTCTCTCCTCACTCCCTCCCTCTTTCTTTCCTTCTTTTTCCATTCTTTTTATTTCCTTGTAGGTATATCCATTCTTTCCTCTATGAGAACAGGCAAGAATGTGAAAAGGAAGATTATGAAGCATTAATTAGAAAAATAAATAAATAACACCTCACCGGAAGGAAAGTTATCTTAATGGGTTTAGAAGAGCTTAAACCGCTACATCATTTGTGCCACCGAGTCATTAGTGTGACTGTATAATAGAGTCAGAGGCCCAGAAAATGGTGATTTATATTTCTTCTACCGACTTCTAATTCAGAATTATTATTATAAGATCTGTAGGGGAAAATTCCTCTTGGATTTGAAGCTAATGAACTGAAACAATCTACAGAAAGGCAGTTTAATTACTGAACATTATAAATTAAATGCTGTATTTCTATATAAAATATGAGTCTATTTCTATATAAAATATGGCCACAAACTAAGCCCATGGTGCATAATATGAGAACGAAGAATAAGGAAGCTTATCTTTTGCCCCCTTTTTGCCCCTTTCTGCCTCTCACCAACTGTATGGACATCGGTCAGTCAATTAATTTCTGTGAGCCTCAGTTTTCCCACTTGAGAAAGTTAGGCGATTGGACTAGATTATCTTTAAGAATTCTTCCACCTCCAGGGCGCCTGGGTGGCTCAGTGGGTTAAGCCTCAGGTTATGATCTCAGGGTCCTGAGATCGAGTCCTGCATCAGGCTCTCTGCTCAGCAGGAAGCCTGCTTCCTTCTCCCTCTCTCTGCCTACTTGCGATCTCTCTCTGTCAAATAAACAAATAAAATCTTAAAAAAAAAAAAAAAAATTCTTCCATCTCCAGCTTTATGATCATGGGGAAAACATAACTCAAACTTTCTGAAACTGAAAGAAAAAAAATAACCAATGCAATTCTACCAGCTAAGAAGGTAATTACAATACAGCATACGTGATTTCTATGCGAGAGCTACAGGGTTATAAAAGCAAAAAAAGCTTCTTTTATTGATCAAAACTCTTGACTATAAGGTAACATGTTATTGCTCTTAGATTCTTCTTTAAATTAGAAGGATTTCTTTCCAGGCAGGGCAAGCAACGTTGAGAGTCTGCTGGGTTCCACGCTGAGAATGTCAGCTATGTTACAGCAGAGGGCTCTTCAACAGGAAGGAAGGGCAGGGATCCAGAAGCAAAACAAATTCACAACTCCAAGAGCTCAGCCACAAACATCAGGGAATGGCTCTGCAGTGGTGTCTTGACATTCATTCTGGCAGGCCGCCCACTGGATATCTGTTTCTAAATTCATGGAAAATAAATCCCAATCTTTATCGGAGAAATAGGGTCCAACTCTGTTCTCAACGGGAGCTCTTTGAAGAGGTATGGTCTAGATACCCTCAGCTGTAAGGCAAACCCCCATGAGAGGAGTCATTTCTTTGAGCCTTTGGTACAGATGCTAACATTAAAGTGTGCAGAGAGAGACTCAAAGAGGGAGAGTTTAAGCACTCATTTCCTCTTATAGGGACCCTGAATACATGCTGACCTTGGATGGTTTGTCAAAGTTTTGTCAAAGATTGCCTTTGGACTACAAAATAAGATCCACTCCTATTTCCTAGGAAATCCAACTTTCACATATGGATGTAAATTCTAAAATTTGTAGACCTCCCTACAGTATACCGAAAATGTAAAGGCAAGAAATCCTTTAAGTGGAAGCATAGAAATATTGGTGCTAGCTGGAAATGCTGGTGCATCATTAAGAAAATACATTCCATCACCTGCTAGATCTTGAAATTCTTGGCTCTGGTTCTTTAGGCACAAAAATCATGGTCTGAACAGCTTTTCTTAAAATGATCTTGGCCTTCATTGGCATTCCTACAAAGGGATACTTCATTTATATCATTAGATACTTTGGAATCTTAATGGAAGATTTTCCCTAAGTAATCAGAAACGAATAGTCATTTGTGGGATTTTATTTGGAAGGAAAATACACTGGGAGAGGTAAAGCCAAAGCAGGAGCTTCTCTGTGAGGGATGATGGCTCAGGTATTTCTTGCATTTACAGCCAACAGATAGGCTTGGAATGGAAATGAAGCACTTGAAAATACCCTGCCCGAAAGAAACACTCCTCATTCACAGTAGGTCCAATTATGTGTCATGTATTCTTACTTATAAGCTCAAACACTTTTTAAGAATGTAAGAAAAACAAAAAGAATCACTAGGAAGTAAAAAATACACAAAGTTTTTTAAGGCTTTCATGCCAAGGAATCAGCAGACCTCCTTGAAAACTGCTAGAACTCTTTTTTTAATGAGCACATCTTGAAATGTCACTCTGGGATGCAGTGGTTTTGCTAAGATTTTTGTTGTTGTTGTTAACAAAATTGGCGCTCAGAATTATCGATATTACCAGTAATAGAGCAAACTGTGTATTTTATACTGCATGTATTTATTGAGATTTGTCATTTATGTTCTTTTTTGTTGTTGTTGGAAAAATATCTCTGCAGACCTCCTTCAAGAAACTCTGCCCCTCAGTGTGATTAAGCTTTGTCTAAAGAAAAAGTGCATAATTGGTTCCATAATGTGAATAAACTGACAAAAAAAGCAACAACTTGTAAATCCACTGGCAACTCTGTATTGAAGACACCTTTGGTTATTCTCCACAGATTGGAAGGTCACTCACTTCTCATTATTCTTTATGACCAACATTTTGTTTTTATATAAATACTATATTTGAATTTAGAGGAAGGACCTGTTCTTTGCTCTCATAAACAAGATATCAAGTAGTACACACTATGCTTGCTGTAATGGAAACTTAGAAGAATGCTCTCTAATATAAAGGCATAAGGTGACACTTTTATTATAGAATCATATTTTTACTGGAGTGTTATAGAGTATTTTTCCCTGAAAACCTCTAAGTATTATTTGTACATCTATCTGATAAAATTATAAAGTTGGAGGTAGAGTAGAAAGTGACAAGAATAATATATTTAAGTGCTCTCTGGTGATTCCACATGTTTTTCTAAAATTTATTTATTTTCAAGATTCTTCTATTTAAAAAAAAAAAAGGAAATCCAAATAAATGTCTTATTTCACACCCACATTTCCTCAAACCCTATAGTCTTCAAGCTACTCATCTAGCACTATTTTCTTTTATATTCTACAGGTAGGAACTCAAGGAATATGAAGTGAATAGGTTGTCTTATCCCAGGACCAACTTTAGACATTCCTGATGCTCAAGATATCTGGACTCTGGATGGTACTGAGGAGAATGATAGTTCATAAAACAAACATAACCAAAACTTCTTTGATGTACTCAGCTGCATTGCCCAGAGGCATGGAGGAGTTCGATTCTCTTTAATATTCCCACTTCCTAGGACTCCAAGAATCTATTTCTGAAAACATCACATTATTTATGTTATTCTTCCTCTATGCAAAAATCTCCTGCCATATAAAGAAAATATTATTTAAGGGTTGTTTCTTCCATTTGCCTAGAATTCACATAAGTTTTGAGTATAAATACTATTTGAGTATACAGTTAGCATAATATGAATTTGGTTCTCTAGTTTTTCTTTAGTCTCTTAACAGGGAGTCTAAAACTTACTCAGAGCAAGCAGGTATTCCCTTCCTTAGAACAAATTCAGAATTAACTATCAAATCAAAGAGATAGGCTTTTCCTTGTGACTTGTTTTATTCTAAGGGAGTACTTATGGCATACTTGCCCAAAAAATTAGAGTTAAAAGAACTTCTAAAAGTAAATTTAAGGCATAGGAATATTTTATTTCATAAACAGTCACTGTTTACCTGTACATGAATAATCATCAATTCTGATGTATCCAGTTTTGCAGATGCACATGAAAGAACCCGGGGTGTTAACGCACATCGTATTCTCACGGCAGTAATGGCGCCCTTCAGCACACTCATCAATGTCTGTGAAGACAGAGGAGGACAAAGAGGTCAAAAGTGGTCAATATTCTAGAGTTTCTCTATAGTTTTCTTTGGTAGAGAGAGGGCAATAGTTTCCAATTGAAAAGCATTTTTTTAAAGTATTCAGAAACTCTCCTTTAATAGGAATGTTTGATGTTCAAATGACAGAAACCATAATTTTTTTTTCCCCAACAGCTCTTGCTGGAATTTCAAAGATGTCTGTATATTTCAACTTGCAACATTCTAAATATATTTAGAAATTTTCAGTGCATTCATCTATCTGTGTTTGATAAAATGGATCAGGGTGTTACCAATCTGGCTACCTTAGAGTCTTAAAATCTTCAAACTCTGAGTCTATCATATATTGTTTCTTGATTCACTGGCTATTCTGCTATATACTTGAGGAGACCCTAAGAGATAAATAAAATATTCACATATGCCACAACTTGAATAACTTCAGTTAAAGACATGAAACCAATAACATGTAGTTTCTTAGAGATACTACTGTCTGAACCAGGATGTGTCTGAACAGAGACGAAATTATAACATAGAGGCCTGACATAAATGAGAAACTGTAAAATAGTAATAAGTTGGCATATTGAACTTCCATGGCTATCCATACACACCAAGTTTTGAGTGTAAACCGTGGTAAGCTATAACAGGTACTAGAACTAACTGGGAAGAAGAAGTTTTACAATAGACTGTGTCTCCATTATATAGCACCTCTGTGCATGGAACATGAACTATTTTACAAATATTTTGTCACTGTGAAATACTCTTTATGAAGGGCCTTAATGCACTGGCGAAGCATGGTATTTCTCCTCCAGAAGTTTGCATTCTCAAATCCTTGTGGCGAATCCACAAAGTAGTAATGCTCTCGTTTGTACTATTAAGAGAAATGGATCCATTTTAGGAGACAGTCAGGTGATCCACCACTACAGAAGTCATGCTCTTCCGATAACCTCAACTACGTTCTCAGTCCTGAGAGTATCACAAGAATTAATTGATAGAATATCAGAAAATTATAGTTTAGAGCTGAAGGGACCTTGGCAATCATGTAAGCTAACTACTCATTCTACAGATGAAAATAAATGGAGGGCAAACGAGACTGGATTTTCTATTTAACTTCTAAATGAAAGGTAACACAGTAAATTACAAACCTCTTAGCATACAAAACTCTTCCAGGGCTTGGCCCTGACTTTTTTGGCTTTACAGCCTATGACTGCACCCCTTCCTCCCTGAGTTCTGGCCACACGAAGCTTCTGAGCAGTTCTCAGACGGACCATGCTCTCTCATATCTGCCTGCCTCTGTACACAATGTCCTCTCTATTCCCTCTTTCGCTATCACCAGCCTTATTGGATCTTGCCCACCACTGGATTATCCTTCAAGAATCTGTTTAAATATCTTTCTGTGAGAACATCCCCAATGAAGTAAAATGCTCTCTATGCAGCACTCTCTTGGAACTTGGGGTTTCCATCGCAGATTCACCCACTGTACCTTTATTAATTTTTGCAGGCTTCTTCTCTCCAAGAAGCCTTATATACTCCTGCACGGTAGAGATGATCTGTTCGTGTCTCTTAACTCTAGCTGCACAGCATATTCATCTGGGATGCTTTTTAACAACATTGGGTCTTGCTCCAACTCCCAAACCCCCATTCCAAATCTGATTTAACTATCTGTAGTGGAACACAGGCAACAATTTTTTTTTTTTTAACAATTTCTTTTTAAAATCTTCTCCATGATGAGTCTAATGCAGGGATCAGCAAAATAGTTCAATAAAGAACTAGATAGTAAATATTTTAGGCTTTGGGGCTTACAGGAACTCTGTTGCAACTTTAGCTCTGATGTTCTAGCATGAAAGCAACTGTAGGCAAATGTAAATAAATGAGTCTGGCGTTATTTCAATAAAATTTTATTTACAAAAACAGAACTTGAATCAGATTTGGCCTGCAGGCCACAGTGCGAGGACCCCTGGCCTAATGCATAAGCAGCGTTAAGAATCCCTAAGTTTGTAATTCATTTATAGTGTGTCTAGGATATTATGGGGTCAATAAATGCTGCAGAATGAATGAATAAATGCTTCAAGGCTGGTTTGAGGAAGAGCTAAGAATAGATTTCAGATTATCTGACTTCCAGTGTAATATACTTCTCATGATATCATGCTACTTCGAAATGTTTGCACTGGTCTGCAAGGAAAGTATCACATTCAATTACAGCCTAAAAATCAAACTAGAGGCACCCTGGGGGAATATGATGAAAACTCATTTGCTTCCAGGGTCTTAAGATAATAATAGGAATCATATAGGATAATTAATGTGCTCAGCGGGATCAATGGTCTTTAACCCTGATCTTCTGAGAGAGTGCTGCAGAGAAGTGAAAGTTACTGAAAGCCACTGCAGGAGTCCCCTGGGCTTTAAGCTTGTGACTGGAGGGATGGCCATGAAGGAGTTCACACGTGCAGTGGTATGAAGAATTTACCTTTGGGGAAGAAAGAGCCAAGAATAATGAACTCAACTCAGTGGAGACACCTTGGTTATCAGAGGGGAGAGTTACTGAGTACACTGTGTGTGGCCTCTCCTCAAAACAAGACTAGTTCCTAGTGGGAGACTATGGTCCTGGTAGAATCAAGGATGTAATAACTTCAGTGCCTTGGGCAGGACTGAGTCCCAACTGGTGCAAGTACTACAGAAGACACTGTCCCTCTTTCCAAACAGTATGCTAGAGGCAGAAGCCCACCTCTATAGAGTGGCCACCAAACCTGGCAAACCCAACTCATAAGCACATGAAGCATAAGGAATGAGAACTCTGAGAGTACTAAAGTCCTATGAGAAGAGAGAGGGTGATTTCTGTTAATGGACCCTATTTATAGCCAAAGTTATCAGATAGTTTGGTTTATAAGATAAATAGGGCTATCTTATGAAAGGGTACATGAGCCTAAATACTGTCTCTAAGAGTCGTGTGGTGGGGCTACATCTCACACTGTTGGGAGACACTGACCAGTCCCATTTTCTTTTGTAGATTTTACCCTTGAAGCTAGCAAAAGGTCGGAGAAAACGCAATGTAGGGTCATAAAGCAAAACAAGGAAATCTATTTAGTGTGAAGCCTTTAAGAACTTGAATGGTTTGGATCACAAAGAAATAACTGGATTCATGACCCAGAGATATGAAGTATCAGAAACAGTATGGGGCAGGGGGAGGAGTAAAAATACAAAAAATAAAAGTACAACACTCTATACCCGGTTGTCAGTTGCCTTTTTAAATTTCTCATGCCCCATTTTCAGAAAAGGAAGTCCCCAGAGAGCCTCCTTTAAAACCGCAAAGCTACATAAATGTCATTTCTACTTGTACGTGCGGATAATCACAGGCCCCAAATGGCACGACTGAGAAATGATCTGGCAGAAAATCATGTTCAAACTTAGTCCAGGGTGTATTTTTGTTTGAAATCCCAATTCAAAAACTTAATGTCAAATTCTCACAACTCAGTTCAATTCTCGACATGTTGACTGAATCTTCAATGCCCAAGTTCCTTTACTGGGGTTTCAGTCGTACTGAAGACCCTGAGCCGAAGAACCACAGTCCTAGGTGGAGAGTACCAGGGATGGCATTTGCTGCCATAGAACTTTCTACCAGGCAGAGAGAATTGCACAAAGTTGGAAAGAGCTGCTGCAGAAGGTAGCTTCTGCCAAGAGGAAGCATTCAAGCACAGCTTGGACATGCTGTAGAGATTCATGTGCAGGACACACTGCTCAGCCACGTGGCTTTTAACAATCCATCCAAAATTCAGTACAAACACAGTTAAAGCATAGGTCTGGCCTTCAAAGGACTTCCAATCCTTCTAAATGCTATCATTACCAGACACACAAGAGCCTTCTATGTGTTAAGCCTGCACTCTAGGGAATAGTTTCTCCAAGAGAGGCTCATGGTTCCTTGAAAACAGAGGATTGCATGGTCAGGTACTGTTTTCAGGACCATTATGTTACTATTCTTCTTCCATCTCCCTCCTTAAAACTTTCACCATGTAATGAGGAAATTATAGGCTCTGAAATATCTAGTCATGTTTTTAAAATGCTCACTCATAATTCAACAAGCATATAATGCCAACACAACAAGTCTGAGTGCTGCATTAGGCAACAAAGATAAATTCCAGCTGAAGAAACAACACTTAGACAATAATGCTAGAAAGTGATACACACTATATAATAAGGGAAACATAGTGCATTAAATTGGGAGCAACCACCTTCTTTGACACAGTGCGTTTTCTGTTCAGAGCTTATCAATGCAGAACAAATTTGGGAATTTATACTTGGTGATATAAATAATTTCATAAGTCTTCCCTCTCCCAACTTTAGGAGCTGATAATGAAATTAAGAAGCCAGGATACAACAGGAATAACAACATAAGGTCCTATATACCAAGTGCCAGAAAAGATCAGGATGGAAAAGAAAAGAAGAGAAGAAAAGGGAAGAGAAAAGAAGGGAAGGGAAGAATGTACTCACTACCAGGACCGATATTCAGAGGAAAGCTGGTGACTAAGAGCAGGGACAACAAAGGACAGTTTGCTGGGTGGTGTGGCAGGGCATGAGGCAGATTTTAAAGAAATAGATTTAAAGGGACAGACTTGCACAGAGAAGGAGGGGGCTGCCACAAAACAGTTTCCTGTCAAACAGAGATGCTCAAAGATGAGAGAGGACTGCAGACATTGGAGTCTAGTGTAGGCAGTGTAGGCAGCAAAGACATGAAACACTGAGGAACAATGAATATTCTATTTGGCTGGAGTTCATGCAGGAAATAAAACAGAAATACAGCTATGGGAGAGGAGACACAATGGGAATGCACTTAAATCTCCAACAAACACTAGAAAGGTATCTTCCTTGCTGCGACATGGAAACAGGAAAGCATTTGGAAGGAGGTGAGGAGGGGAAGTGGCTTAGAAAAATAAATCTCATGAGAGTTGGTAGAATGGAGCAATTGTGGAGCTGATGAGAGAGGTGCAATCCGGTGAGGAGGTGTTCATTAAATTAGGTGAGGAGAAGTTCATTAAATTAAACTAACCTCCCTAGCCCCAGTTTCTCCACATTACTTATCAGTGTCTGAAAATATCCCATTAAGTTGTTTGTTGGTATGTCTGCTGTCTCTTTCTAATGGAATATAAGATTCAGGAGGGTAGGGACCTTGTTCCAGGAGAATGGCTGGCTTTCCCTAAAAATTTGCTGGATGAATCCATGAATCCTTCCATGGCTTTTCATCGAGAAGGAGAAAGGCTAAGTATCCTAATTCACACTGGCCTGACCTGGAGCTCCACTTGGCAGAGCGAATCCTTTGTCTTCCTAGTACCTTGCCCAGGCATTTACATCAACATGAGGTTTTTGTAAAAACAGTGAACATAAACCTCTGTGGTAAAATAGTCTTGCAGGGGTAAGAACACTGCAGTGGGAATAAAGAAGGCGGGATTCTAGTCTTTGGTCCTATGATAATCCTGAAAGGACTTTCATCTCTCTGGACATTAATTTCATCATCTATGAAAACAAAGGTTGGAGGTTTCCATGTCATTACCAGCCCTCATACTTTACAATTCTAACAGAGACCACAATTTGTACGGTTGCAGGGGAGAATCTGATTCTCCAGGATTTTATAGGATACACGGTCATACTCCAACAAACTTAAAAAGCATAATAAGTAAACTGTGTTTCTTATACTTGAACAATCTCTCTTGCCCCAAGATAATTCAAGCTGATCTATTTTAGAAACAGGAACTTATAAATTTATAAATTCCCTTTTATCCTTTCTGAAAGCTGTGGCTGACTTTGTAATTATTCAGAATCACAGATTTCTGGACCTGAAAGGAACTACAAAAATCATCTAACCTAACTGCAGTCGTTTACAATTAAAGACATGGGAGGCACAGAAATGCCAAAGACAAATTAAGAAGGTGGCAGGAATCAGACTGTGAAGCTTTCATGAGCCACATTAAAAAATCTGAACTTAATTCTATATGAAATGGGAAAGGTTTTAGGAAAGGGTTCCTTGGATCAGATCTGGGTTTTTGGAAGATCCCTTCAGCACAAGTTTATACAGTTAATGAGTGGATATCAGAATGACACCACTGTTTCCAGACCCCAAATCCTACATTAATGTTGCTTTTGACCTATAGAGCCATCTCCTCAGAGACGATCCTTGGAGGCAGTGGGCACTCTGGTATGATGTCCCCCTCTCCTGCGGGCTCCAGCCACACAAACTGGCTATCCCCCCCGCTTATGCTTTGTATGTCACTGATGCCATTTTTTAAAAAAAAATAGTATATTTCTAAGGCTTCGGCATTTTATCTCAATTATAATCCTGTAAAAGGATTATATTAGCATGTTAATGAACACTAATGCTTTATTGCTCAGCCAATAAAATCCTGAAGTCATGCAGTCAACAGCAAGGACTCTACATACTGAAGATGAACACGCATCGGTATGGGTTAGAATTGCTAAGTCTTGGCCCACCAGCTGTGAAAAACTGGCTTGGCAAAGTTGGCAAAGAGATCAATGACTTAATTCATAAACCAGGAAAAAGCCTAAGTTCTGAGAAATATAATTCTGGAAAGAGATTTGAGAATAACATTTGGGAAGATAAGAGTATTTTTGAAAATAAAAAAAAATTTGCAAGTATAAGTAGGCTGCTCAGTAAAAATCAGTAAAGAATAAATTAAAATGTCATTTACAAATAGGCTAACATTAAAAGGAATTGCAAGCAATCCTATTTTGAAGTCAGTGGCATTAACAAGTTTGTTTACCAAATATTAATTTTTATGTATTAAAAACTGTATCACGCACTACTGAAAAACATAATTTTTTGATACCTTAAAATAAAAACCATACATTTTCTTCATTTACCTTTTTAAATTCATTCATTGTAAATTGTATAGTACATTCCTCAAGAGTAAAAACTTTAGCATTATATCATTGTTCTTGCTACTTTTAATAGGATACATTATTCCTAGCTTTAGGATTCCTGCATTTAAAACAGATATACATGGAGACATGCAGTAGGAAAATTTGAGACAGGGCTGAGAGTGGATCATGAACTTATACCTGTGGGAAAAGATGAGATCACCTGGAACACTAAAGGGCTGAGGAAACAAAAGCATGAGTAGTTTATCCACATAAGTAATATTTACTGAATTCTAACTATTTCCCAAGGTATTAACGGCAACACCAATGGCATGGCCTTGAAGAAAACGGATGTGGTTTCTGTCTTTGCAGAGCAATGGTCCTTCTCAAAGACAAGTAAGTTTTAAAAATGCTGTGGGAATTTGAGAAGGATAATGTACCTGGAACAAAATGTGAGCACTCCAAATCTTACAGGCAAGGCAAGACTTTCAAGAGGATATGACATCTAAGCAGAGGACTAAAGGAGAAGTTGAGTTAGCCAAGTGAGATGGGAAAAATGAGAGCATTTCAACAAGAGAACTATGCTGGAAAGTGAGAAAATCTTGTATTTTCAAAGAATAGCAAAACATTAAATGTGGCTAATGAAGTAAGCAGGAGCTATTTTGTATGTAGATCTTGTAAGACAAACAGAAGGATTTGACCTTATCTGATGATCAATGGGGATCTACTGAAGTTTTTTAAATCAATTTTTTAAGATATCATATGTGCAAAGAGTATAAACTTTAAAAGATACAAGAGAGTGTAAATTTTTTTTTTAAAGATTTTATTTATTTATCAGAGAGGGGGGGTGGAGAGTGAGCACAGGCAGACAGAATGGCAGGCAGAGGCAGAGGGAGAAGCAGGCTCCCTGCTGAGCAAGGAGCCCGAAGCGGGACTTGATCCCAGGACGCTGGGATCATGACCTGAGCCGAAGGCAGCTGCTTAACCAACTGAGCCACCCAGGCGTCCCAGAGAGTATAAAATTTTAAAGTAAGTCCAATCACGGCAACTCAACTGTTCCACTCCTAACCTCCTAAACACTTTTACTAGTTTCCTGTGCAACCTTCCAGAGACACCATCTGCCCATATAGGCACATGTACGTGTGTGTGTTTGGGGGGTATGGTGAAGGGGATGTTTCTCCTCTAAAGGGTACAAGTGAATGAAATGACATTAAGTTGCTAAACAAGATCTTTTTAACTGCAAGGTAGGGGATGGATTTGAGAAGAGCTAATTGGAAGCTAGGAGTAAGCTCACTTGTAGTTTGGGTTCTTGTGTCTGAGACAGTATATTATATTCTAGTTGCACATGGAGAAAGTGTGGTGATGTACAAACGCACATACATGTACAAATGTACATACACACACACTAGACATATACATATAGAGAGAAAGATATCAGGAGAGAAGACAAGACTGGAAGTCAAGGTCAAGATCTCGGAGCTTCGGGGCGCCCGGGTGGCTCAGCGGGTTAAGCCACTGCCTATGACTCTGGTCATGAACTCGGAGTCCTGGATCAAGCCCCGCATTGGCTCTCTACTCAGCAGGGAGCCTGCTTCCTCCTCTCTCTCTGCCTGCCTCTCTGCCTGCTTGTGATCTCTCTCAATAAATCTCTCTCTCAAAAAAAAAAAAAAAATCTCGAGGCTTCAAGCACAGAGAAGGTAATTAAAGCCATGGTATCAGACAACATCACCGAGGGAGAGGGTGCAAAATGAGGAGGAAAAAAATAAGATGGAGGCATGGGGAACTTCAACATTTAAGGGACAAGTAAAGCAAGGAGACTGGAAAGATTGCTCAGAGAGGTAGTGGCAAAGCTAGAAGAGGTTTGGAGGGAGATGAAGGTTGAGACAGTGGTCCGCAATCACTTTTCAACACTCCTTCTGTATTTGAGCTAATCCTCATCTCCCCAAGACGGAAGTCACAACTCAGATTTCCGCATACTTGGTAGCCAGACTTGTAACCTAGGACCATCCATTGTGGGCACTTATGTAAAACTTCAATTCAGAAGAGAGCTCATGGTGAACGAAGCAAGGTTGTGAAATCTAGCAAGCTGGTTGGAGAGGGTGTTCAGTGCTTAGGACAGTAACAGTGGCACAGGTTCTGGAGTCATCGGTGAACAGCAGGCAACATTTGTGTGAGTTGTAGTGTTGATACCGAGAGGTCGTGGGATCTGTACCCACGTGTGACTTGTGTGGTCCTGGCTGAACATCATTTAAACCTGTCCTCACACATTTATTGTGAGCCACCTAACATTCTTCAATGTATTCCTTTTCTGCTTTAACTGCCAGAGTGGGTTCTGTTGTTTGCAGCTCTGATCCCTGATCGATACAATGCAGTGTCGTGAAGACAAGGTAAAGAAGTATTTGAAGGAGGGATTGATCAATAGAATTAATTGCTGCCTAGAGGTCAAGCAAAATGTGGGCTGAACAAGGTCTGATTTAACATTCTAGAAGTTATTAGTGACCTTGGTAAAAGTAGTTTGGAGGGGACCTGGGACAAAAACTCTAGACTGCTGTAGATGGAGGAGAGCCTCTGACATGAAGAAATGGAGGCAGTGAAAATCAATCACACCTTTCAGAAATTTGGATATAAAGGGGAAGAAGGTTAATAAACCAAAATCTGGAAGGGATGTGTGATTAAGGGAGATATGTGAGCATATTTCAATGCTGATGGGAAGGAGCAAATGGAAATAAGTTGAAAACAGAGTTTGAGGGGATAAGAGATGGAATAAGCTTCCTCTGAAGCCAGGAAGATTCAGTTTTCAGATGGACCCATCAGTCCCAAGAGAAAGGGTATCTATTCCATGGAGACTGGAGAGAAGGAAGAAAGAATAGGCATGAAGCATGTGGGTTTATGTAAGGGGAGCAGAAGGGGGAGGAAGTCAGCTCCTGTTCTCTGCTTTGCTGGTCAAGAAGTTACCTGCTGAGAAAAAGAGAATGGGTGGAAGAAAAAATTTGCATGGAATGGTGAAGGTTTACTATAGTCATTGTAGGAAATGAGAGGAAACTAAGCTGGGATGCATAGTAAGATTACTCAAGCAGAGCAGAGCACACAGCAGGGTCTGCAGCCATGCTCACACAGGTCTACCACTTGACATTTCTTTTTTTAAAGATTTATTTACTTATTTATTTATTTGACAGACAGAGATCACAAGTAGGCAGAGAGGCAGGCAGAGAGAGAGGGGGAAGCAGGATCCCTGCTGAGCAGAGAGCCCGATATGGGGCTTGAACCTAGGGCCCTGGGATCATGACCTGAGCCAAAGGCAGAGTCTTCAACCCACTGAGCCACCCAGGTTCCCCTACCACTTGACATTTTTATAACACTTTGGCTCTGGTGGTGCATCTTCATACATAATATATGTTAATTCTCACAACCCTATGACTTAGGGAGCACTTATAGAGTTACCCTATTTTCACAGCCGAGGAGCCTATATGAAGTTGGGAAGTTTCCAGAATGTTTGCGGTAACTTCGTAGCTTGCAAATCTTGAATAGAATCACTTCACATAACCCATGGTTCCTCCACAATCTGGGACCTATTTCAGCAGTCTGATCTAACACCTCTGGCTATAAACCTCCTGTTGCAGTAAGAAACTCCAAAATACATCTTGCTCTTTCTCTTTCCTTACTCTTCTGCCAATCTAAATTGGATTCACTCTTCAAGGCCCAAATGAAGTCCCAACTCCTCCCCAGTGTGTCCCTAACCTCTTTGGCCATGGGAATTCCATCTGTTTCTACTTCTGCACTTTTTGTCTGGGCTTATTCATGGCAAGTTAGTAGCTATTTTGGCTGAATCCAATTTGCTTGAAATAAAGGAACAGACAGGCTCATTTGAAAGATTGCCTTGTCATGTTGGATTTGAAAATTCATCAAGTTGAACAGCACTCGTTCCAAAAAGGCAGATTAGTATTTTTAAATATTAAAAACTAATTTAACAAATATATATTTATTTTGCCAAAAACAAGAGTTTCAGTCATTACAGTATCCAAATTGATGCCTATTCAGAGTTATTAATCTGAACATTACATCAGTGCTTTCATGAAAGATATGGAAGCACTCCAACTTTCAATTGCTTGTTTATACAAAAACCACTGACTAAACTAAACTGTTAAATTCGACAATTTTAATCAATGTTTAATGATGATTAAGAAGTATGATCTTACGATAACTCCATACCAACAAACATATATGGTCTACAAATTCAATTCCATTTCTTCACTATCACATTCTTATTTAAGGATATGAACAAATTGTAAAAGCCTGTTTCGGAGCACATTCTTTGCACAAAAGAAAAATTACTTGGGGGAAAGTTAAAATGGAATAAAAATGTAAAAATGAAGATATTCTAATGTATTATTAAAATCCCAGAGATCTATATTTATATTATACCAATGAGTAAGAGATGTAATTTAGAACCATAATGTCCAAACACGTAAGACTCTTCTTGCTCTGGAACATTTGCCCAAACAAGCCAAGTCCTTCTCCATAACATATCTCAAATATCCCATTTATCTGTCAGGTTCATTTAATTTATGCCTAAATGCTTCCTGCAATCCATAGCTAGTGTTACCTCCTAAAAACTTACTCCTATGTCCATTCATGATATTGATAATGAAACTACATTCACTTCTATGTCTATTGCTTTGATTGTGTCATTTCATTTTTCTTCGTGGCACCACATCTTTACAAAGGATCCCAAGCAGAATCTTAGGGCCACTGAATCAAAGTTAGATTTGCTTCATTTGTACAATTCTTACACTTTTCTAGCTAGACTCTTCCCTGACATTAACTATGCTGAAACTTCCGTCTCCTATCTGCAAGCCTTTCTTCAGATATCTTTGATGCAATGTGATCATCTTATTTTATACTGGAGTTGATTCTTCTTGGAAGCAAAATGAATACATGAAGTAAGGAAGAAATTGCAAAGGGAATGCTATTAGTAGTTTCATATCAAGCAAGCATTTGTTAATTGACTTCCAAACTTTTAACAGATTAAACTAACATAGCTTGGATTTTTGGGGGAGGCAAGATAAAGCTGGTATTTATAATATAGTCTCTAAGTTATACCTGACCTTAATGTGAGTTGCAGAAATTTCATCAATTAAATTTTTGAAAATTGTGAATCATGTGACATCCCACATATCACTTCAAATGGATTCTTTTCCAGGGGAAAAGATCCTTTTTTAATAAAAAGTTGTTCATTTAATGAAAAAATACTAATAAACCACTTCTTCATATGAGATACCTACAAATGATCTACAATGAATCGCTTAATTCTAAGTAGACATTTTCTTCCTAGTATTAATAAACAAGTACATTCAAATAATTACCGGGTATTTTATCCTACTATTCATCTACAGAAAAATAACATAAATTTTCACTGTTAAAGTTTTATCATATAATTTGCAAAATGAGGATGAATTATGCATATCTATATCTAAGAACTGGTTAGATTGTTATTCAGACCAGAAAGGAATTTGGCATAAAGTCATTTGGTTCTGGAAATAATCCATGGTAACTTAGCTACTGAAGTAGTTAAAGACCTCATTATAATTGGCTTAAGCTATAAGATAATATCATCATATGGACTCTCAGAGTATTTTTGCCTCAAGTCTTCAATAAGCTTAGAGTGAACATCTTAGTTCCAAAAATAAATTCATGTTGCATGAATTGACTGACACACTGATAGTAATAAGTACAGGTTTAATTACAAACTTCTACCAAGGACTTATTTTTCTGGAAGGCATTTTTCACATACTTCATCTTATTTAATTTTATTTGACCTCTGCTTTCCCAACCTCCTAACACAAATGCCCGTTTAAGAGATGAAGAAAATGAGGCTCAGAGATATTAAGTGATTTGCACAAATTCTCAGTTAACAAATTGCAGAAGTAAGAATTAACCCCCAGTCTTCGTATACAATGTTCTTTCCATAACATCAGAACTTCCACCACTTGTGAAAACTGGAAAGCGATTTGATCCACATAAACATTTTACATTCATTTGTCTGATAAATCTTAAAATCGCTTCTGAGATATATTTTTCAGACATCATTGCAGGTAGCTGCTCCCACAGATCAGCAGAGTATCCATCAAGGTACTAGACTGAGTCTTTTGCAAAAGATGGGTATATAAAATAAGTATGTTTGCATTTTCTTTCAGCATGGACATAATTGAGGAGTAAAGGTGTGACAAAATGATAAATACTTTTTAACGTTGGCAGGCAACAAATATTTCTTGCGTACTACAAAGAAATGCAAAGGTAAGCAATCCAGTGAGAATATGGGGCCAAACAAAACTCAAAATCATACGAGAAATGTAATAATGTTACAGGCCATGGATACAAATTTCCATGCCTGCTGATGATTTGAGGGTTCCCTTCAATATTCCCTCTATATTTCTGAGTGTATACTTCTGAGTATACTTCTGAGTGTTTTTATGGGTTCAGGATAAATAAACACATACTTGCTATCACTGCCTACAAGCCTGCCCGTGTGCATCCTCTGGCCCTTTTCTATGTTCTTGGAGTCTCCGGCAAAGGTAGTACATATCCCCATGTCCCTACTTCTGTCCCTTTAAAAGAGCTCGCATCCCCAAAGCTAAAAAACTTTTGAGACATCACACAGCATCTTCTTCAGACTTGAATAGCATGTTCAGAGCTACTCAAAATGAAAAAATGAGAAAAGAACTCAATTCAGTGAGGCCAGCACAGAGAAGACAATGAACTAACTCTCAAAGACTGTCTCTGAAGTACTCAAAGTACTTCCAGGTTTATACAAGGCAAATGAGGGACAAAAGTGGGTAGATATGTGCAGGTGGGCAGCAAAGATCAGATCCATCATGGTCTTGGGTCAATCACAGGCAGGGATCTTGCTGGCTCAGGTTGGTCCTTATTGCTTGAGAAGGTAATTTTGGTTCCCAGCAGGAGAGGCTTTGCCCTCAGGGTCTTTGGCCTGAGCCAAGAGAAAACCTGGGAAGTACCCAGCTAGAAAGTGTGAGGTCAGAATGGAGGCAACAGAAGTCCTCTTTCAAAAGTACTAGTTCTTAACCCTATTTAATACATAGATGTATTAACTGATGACCGAGTCATAATTTCTTCTTTATATAGCATGCAAAAGTGATCATGAACTCCAACAGATTTAAGCATGAATATTTTCCAGATTAGTGCATGAAGGTCACACAACTATGGTGCTTTGTTTCAAAAGGATAGTATATGGGTATCCCTGATTGTTTCTTCAATTTCTTTTGCATGAGAATCTATCACTAAGAAGTAGTTCAGAAAAGTACACTATTAGGTTGGATTTTAAAAATTTAAGTCCTCCCTTCGTATAAGAGGAGACCCTGGCTTCAAGGAAAAAATACCCTTGTCCTCCAATTTAAATATCTTTTTTAGTTTTAAAGATTTTATTTATTTATTTGACAGAGAGAGATCACAAGTAGATGGAGAGGCAGGCAGAGAGGTAGAGGGAAGCAGGCTCCCTGCTGAGCAGAGAGCCCGATGTGGGACTCAATCCCAGGACCCTGAGATCATGACCTGAGCCGAAGGCAGCAGCTTAACCCACTGAGCCACCCAGGTGCCCCAATTTAAATATCTTAATGATGTTCAAGTTTACAAATGAATAGAAATTGTTTTTGAGTCAGCAAAAGCTGAAGTATCACAGAGAGTAAATGACGAATGAGCCCAGAAGAACTGCTAATGCAAGTTCAAATTTAGTTGGGTCACTTGATAGTGATTTACAAAAGTTTTTTATTAAACTTCTCAATCAGAGAAGGAAATCATTTTTATGAAAAATACACACACACACACCCCTCAGCATAGCGAACATGTTAAATAGATGTTCCTTAATGCCTAAAAACGGTCATGTTTCCATAGATGGCCTTCATTATTATGTTGACGTATATTCCCTCTAAAACTACTTTACGGAGGGTTTGATCACAAACGGATGTTGTACCTTGTCAACTGCTTTTTCTGCATCTATTGAAAGCATCATATGTTTCTTATCCTTTCTTTTATTAATGAGGTGTATCACATTGAGTGATTTGCAAATATTGAGTCACAACTGCAACTCAGGAATAAATGCCACTTGTTTGTGGGTGAATTTTTTTTTTAATGTATTGTTGGATTTGGTTTGTTAGTATTTTGAGAATTTTTACATCTATGTTCATCATGGATATTGGCCTGTAGTTCTCTTTTTCAGTGGAGTCTATAATCTGTTTTTGGTATTAGGGTAATGCTGGCCTCACAGAATGAATTTGGAAGTTTTCCTTCCTTTTCTATTCTTTGGAATAGTTTGAGAAGAATAGATATTAACTCTTCTTCAAATGTTTGGTAGAATTTACCTGTGAAGACATCTGGCCCTGGACTTTTGTTTATTGGGAGTTTTTTTATTATGATTCAATGTCCTTGCTGGTTATCAGGACAGCATATTAATTCTGAAAGCTGTTTTAGGTGGCAACTTTTTCACTTGGTTGGATGAATAGATGATGCCTTTAAAAGTCCAGTTCATATTTGAAAACATCAGAAATGCTTTTGCTCCTCTCGCTCTCCTTTTTTTTTTTTTTTTTTTGGTTAATTTGTTATTGGTATGCTTAATTTTATTTGTTGACCCAAGTAAGCCCTGGGATGACCAGATATTTAGTCTAACATTACTCTGGGTGTGCCAGTGAGGGTGCCTCTGGATGGGATTAACATTTGAATTGGTGGACTAAGAAAAGCAGGTTGCTTCCCTAAACTGTTCAGGCCTCATGTAATCAAAGGAAGACCAGAATAGAACAAAAAACTGAGTAAAAGGGATATTTTGCCTGCCTGACTGTGAGCTGGATATTGTTCTTCTCCTGCCCTTGAACTGGAATTTACACTATTGGTACTCCTGGTTCTCAGTTCTTTGGACTTGGACTGAAAGTATACCATCGGCTCTCCGGATATATGTTGACTGCAGATCTTGGGATCTTCTCAGCCTCCATGAGCCAATTCTTTATAATCAATCCATGTCTCAATCAATCAATCTTTCTCTTTCAATATATGTCCTTTTGGTTGTTTTTCTGGAGAACGCTGATTAACATGGGAATCTTGGGCTTTTTTTTTATTTAAGAAAATCTACCACAACGCACTACAGAGAGTGCATCATTAGCCATAATTTTGAAAGCTACAGTGCCTGTTAGAATTTCCTAATTAATCCCATAGGGCGCAGTCCTCTGGTTATTTATCCCCACTCTGTTAACAGGCCTCCTGTTAACTCCAGTGAGGAACTGTGTGCTGGGTTTATAATCAGAGGACTGAGCTCATTCTGCATCTTTCTCTTCCTATCTCTTGGAGCAACTCTGTGGGCTTATCACTCATATATTCTTAAAGAAATCCTCTCAGATTGCCTCTATATTCTGTAGTTAATGACATGCAGATACTGGCTATGCCAGTAACTCACACTAAATGAATTATTCGTGAAGTGGCAATCAGCTGAGAAAGAGAAAAAAGAAGGAAGGAAGGAAGAAAAGGAGGGAGGAAGGAAGGAAGGGTGGGTAGGAGGGAGAGGGAGAAAGTTTGTTTTCCCATTGTCTTCCTATGTGGGTTATTTACCACGGTTTCAGTTCATTACAGATTCTCTAATACCAATGAGCTGCTTTCTGGATGGAGTACAGATTATTTTTCCTTTACAGAAACATTCAATTTGTAAGGCCAGTTAGCTGTTTTAAAAACCGTCTCTAAAGAATAATCTATATGCTATTCTTATTTATAAAAGTAAGACATTAGGTATCTAATAAGTAAATTAGTCTCATAAAAACACTGAATTTATAGATTGATGATAAGAATTTGAACACTGGGTTTACTGGGTAAATGATTTTGGGCAAAACATCTGATTTCCAAGCTCTCCAGTTTTCTTAACCACAAAACAGGATATTATAAAAATGCGTGCATCATAGGACTGCTGGAAGAAATCAGATGTTGTATCTAGAAAGCATATTAAGTGTCACTTAAGAATCATGGTTATTAGTAGTAGGTGATATTTTTTAATACAACCCTATTGACAAATAATGGCAAGAACACGAAATAGAAATAATAGGGAGATTACTTGTTTTCATTAAGAGTTATGCTCACATTACTTCATACATGGGCTAGAATTTCCCAAAATGCAGAATAAGAAACAATGGAGAAGAGGAGGTATCCTTAGCCAAAGTATTGCATTACAAAGACAGGAAGGCAATGAGAGGAGATAGTGTTCTTTTGATAACAAGTTTAAAAAAAAAAAAGGAAAGGCAAAGAGCGAAAGGAACAAAGAAGGTAGATATCTAAATATAATTTATAATTTATGTTTGCAGGTGTGTCATGCCTGGCACATAGCAGGTACTAAACAAATGTTTATTAAGATTCTAATCTTCACATTCAAACAGCATTTAAATTAAGTACCATCTACACATCAGACATTTAATGTCCAAGTGAGTTGCTTTGCAAATTGTGGGTAGGATTAAAATTTTAAGCAAAAATTTAGAGTGTACAGTAAAAGCAAGAGAGATGGGGGAAATTTCTGGAACTCGTGGTCCTTTCAATACATGCATGCCATTTATCAGTACATATACAATAAATAACGTGTTTTAAATGAATGAATTCCTTCTCTTGCACTAATCAATTTTTAAGGACCAAAACATATCAATTTAAACAACTGAATCCCCTTTTTAACTATAAAAAATCTATATGAAATTAGCCTTTCTTATACAATATAAGCATAATTCAGTAAGTTCAATGCTTGTCCTCAATAATTCTTTAGTGATGAGGTAGCCTAAAGGTGCCCATCTGTTCAGCATATCTAAGCATTTCAAACCACCAATAAATAAATATTTCTCAAACTCTACATTATCTCTATTTTAGAAGTTTAGAAGAATTCAAGGAAAGCAAAGTCTATGACAAGACACTAACTGGTGGGAGAAATAGAAACATTTATATATATATATATATATATATATATATATATATATATATATTCTTTAATAAACAGTACAGTATATAAGAAAGTGTGTTACAACTGGATAACTGACATGAACCAGTATAGAACAAGGTGCAAATTCTTTGATCAGATAAAATTTTAAAACAGATTTTAAAAATTAAATCTGTGTGCTCAATTAATCAGAAAGTCTTCAGAAAGAAAAGAAAAAGTAAGTAGTGTAGAAGTATAATTAAATCATGGATAGTCAGACCAAAAAGCAAAAGGTATTTCTGCCAGATTATAGATGTTTGCCACAGCTACCATAATAAAGTACCACAAACTAATGCCTTAAGCAACAGAAATTTATTGTCTCACTATTCTGTAGGATAATAGTCCAAAATCAAGGTGCTAGAGGGTTGGTTCCTTCTGAGGGCTGTGAAGGACAGTTTGTTCCATGCCCCTTGCCTGGCTTCTGGTGTTTTGCTGGAAATCTCTGGTATTCCTCAGCTTGTAGCTATATCACTCCAATCTCTGCATTCATATTTACCTGACATTACCCGCTTGTGTCTGTGTCTACATTTCCCCACTTTATAAGGACAACTTTCATACTGGAGCATGGTCCCATGTTTTTCCACCAGTTTGATTTCATCTTAACTAATTATACTTGTAACATTTCCATTTCCAAATAAGGTCACTTTCTGAGATACTGTGGATTAGAACTTCAATATGAATTTTTGAGAGACACAATTCAACGCATAACACAGATGAACTGTCCTGAGGAAAAGAAAGAATTAAGAGAGCTAAAGGTGACTTGCTAAGGATGCATAACCCTGAAGGGTCAGGCAACAGAGAGCCTTGGAACCTTCACCTTAGCAAAGGAAATTGATGTGTTGAGCAACAGGGAGACAGTGTGGGCTCTCAAATAGAAAAAAATGGTGTTTTGTAAACATTAATCTGGAGAACGGGTCCTGCTGAGTAGGAAAGTATGAGACACTAAAGACAGAATAACTAAGTAGAACGTGACATGAAGTAAAAACTATCTGGCAACAGCAGTCAAAATGAAAGAAATAAAATGAATCCAAGAGAAAGTGGTCTATCAATAAAAGATTATTCCTTTAGGGAGTTCAGATGATACCAAACAATTTCCTATATTTTTGTTAATTTGAAGAAATGTCTTACAAACTGATTTCAGAGTTCATAATCATCAGCTACCAATTTCAGTAATTATATGTGATATGCAACTATATGAATGACTCACGCAGAATTATTTTCCTATTCTTGGTGTTGTGCCAAAGGCTTGGCAAGCAATAATGCCAATTATTTTAAGGGGTTTGGGAATCAGGAAGAAGCTTCCTCAATATAATGCACTATTGGATTGATACAGAATAATCCCTGGCAACGATTATGCACTGAAGAGAAAAAGTTAGCAAATGAGTAACTTCTGAAGACACTCTCTGAAATGGAATGCCAAGGTGGTCCTAACATAACGAATAGTGGAATGTCAAGAAGGAAGATACAGTCAAAACATCGAAAGCTCTTACAATTTTCATTGTAGCCAAGGACCATTCTGAAAAACATAATGGCCAACCTATTTTTTGACAACTTTTATAGACTATATGTACTGACAAGAGACCAAAGAAAGGGGAAGTACTAAAATTTCACTAAGAATCTATAGGGAATGAGGGACATGGAATGGATGGAGATGAAGATAAAATTTTCAAAAATAATCATGGTAAATATAGAGTCAATAAGAAATATAAAGTGGGCCAATATACTTTCAAATATTTCAGATCCTTTATATCTAAAAGGTGGACGAGACATCCAGTCATAAAACTCAGTGTGCTCCCAACTGGCTTTTGTCATCACCCTTGCACCCAACTTGCCATCGCTAATATCCTCCGTGTCATCCATCAAGTTCCATGCAAAGGACATCTTCAGTCTTCCTCTCTCTTGCTCTCTAATAGCATTCCCCTTTCTTCTTGAAATTCCTTCTCTTGATTTCTGTAACATTGCCTTCTTTTCTTTCCTCCCATATTCTAGCCACAGCTTTGCCGTCTCCATCACATCATCCTTTCTATAAAATGCTCAAACCCTGGAGATTTTAAACCTCTCTAGGTAATCTCTTCCAGTTCTTCAACTAACATGTACATGCTCAAGAATCCCAAATTTATGTACAACTTAAACTTCTATGAATTCCACAACCACGTATATTCAGCTGACGACTCAACTGTTATGTCCCATAGGTACCACAACCTGAAATGATGATCTTCCCACCTGGTCTGTTTCCTAAGTAAGCAGCACCAACATGTGCCTAATATTGCTCAGGCCAGAAACCTGAGTATCCACCTTGAAACCTCTTTCTTTATCATCTCCTATCACCAATTATTCAGCAGGAATGGTTTTACCTCACGAATGCGTCCACACTCCATACCACTTTCAGTGTAAGCTACCACTGTCTCCCATCCCTTGGCTTCCCACATCCAGTTTTATCTTCCATTCAGCCTGAAGCTGATTCATTTAGAACTGCTTAAAGCTTCCATTGCCCAACCCCTTGCTCTTAGCATGAAACCCTTACTTGGGCCTTACTGTGCCCTTCAAGGTCCTGCTGCCCTTCATCCATCCATCAGACACGTCTCCCTTTGCACTCTGCCTTCTACCCATTCTTCCCATTCTTACACAGTGTTTCTCTCCAGCTGGAGGCCTGAAGGCATGCTAAGTCCTCCATTAGGAAATTCCCTTTTTTCCCATCTTTCCCTCTATGCCTAGCTGATGTTTACTTAATCTTCAGATTTCCAAAGAAACCTCTGTTTTCTTCAAGCACTATCACCTATCCAGATCAGCCCCTCTTAACACATTTCTTCTTCAGGGCACTTGCCTCATGCACAATTAAATACTCTTTGGTGTAATCGCCCGTTTGTTATCTTTCTTGACTGAGACACAGTATGAGTCATGTATATCTTATTACTGCTTCACCTCTAGCATAGACTTAAACAAAGTGGCATTTAATAAATGTTTTCTAAATGAACAAATGAACTCCAACATTTACCAGTGCTATTTTAACCCTTATCAAGTAAACTGTGGTAAAAATCAATAGATGCAATGATGGTCATATCATTTAAACAGCCCCACAGATTCAGTTAACAAATCTGCATGACTTACAAATTATCATTTGCTTATTTTTATATATGACTACAGGTCTAATTTCTTAGAAGGCCAGAACTCTATAAGACCAGCTGACAGACAACATGTATAATTGCATAATTTTTTTAAAATGTTGCTTCTAAGAAGTCAAACATCCTTAGAGTTAACAACAACAACAGAATGAAATGGAAAACCAAATTTGATCAGAATATATCTTTTGTTACATGAGTCCTCATTATGAAAAATTCATGATCTCAATAATATACTAACCAGTTTTTACATCATTTTCCTAACTTTTGAAGATTTTATCTTTAAATGACAAAGAAGTAACATAAATAAGAATTTACATTCCATTCTTCAGTATGATCCACTCAGTATGGAAAGTAGCTGCCAATTTGCGCTACACATTTATAGGTGAAAACAGTGATACAGACCTATTTTTAATAGACTGCACTGATAAGTTATTTAACCTAAATCTCTGTCCTCTTTTCCTTTTTTTCTTTTTCCTTTTTTTTTTTTTAAAGATTTTATTTATTTACTTGACAGAGACAGAGAGATCACAAGTAGTCAGAGAGGCAGGCAGAGAGAGAGGAAGAAGCAGGCTCCCCGCTGAGCAGAGAGCCTGATGCAGGGCTCGAACCCAGGACCCTGAGATCATGACCTGAGCCGAAGGCAGAGGCTTTAACCCACTGAGTCACCCAGGCACCCATCTTTTTCCTTTTTTTTCAAAATTTTATTTATGTAATTGCAGAGAGAGAGAGAAAGAGGAGGAGCACAAGCAAGGGGAGTGACAGGCAAAGGGAGAAGCAGGCTCCCCACTAAGCAGGGAGCCCGATACGGGACTGGATCCCAGGACCCAGGGATCATGACCTGAGCCCAGGGCAGATGCCTAACCAACTGAATCACCCAGGTGCTTGGCCTCATTTCTTGATTTTTTTTTTCTGTCTCAATAAATAGCAACACCATCCATGCATTGTTCAAACTCCAAAACTTGACCCCCTCCGTCTTGATCTCTCTTCAGTTCTCTTCCACAATAAACTGTCTTCACTCTATTTTCAAAAAATACCAAGAATACCTTTATCATTTCCTTAATCCACATCGCTGATATCTTTGCCTAGACTCCTGCAATGGCCTTCCAGCTGGTCTTCCTATGTCTGCTTCTGCTCTCCCCTCTGTATTGAATCCTGTAATCTACAATTTTGTTAATATAAAGCACTGGACCATAGCTATCCTTTTCAATACAAATGTTATCATTCTCCTGAAATCCTCATGAGCCTCTCTAATTACCTGGCCCTTACTTAATTCTTTAATTGCATCTTAACTGATTCATCTGCTCCATCACATTATCCTTTCTTACCGTTTCTAGAACATCCAAGCTAGTTCCCACAGTTGGGTCTTTCTGCTTGCTATTCCTTCTCTTTGGAATGCTCTGTTCCAGATCTTTCTGTGGTGTTTCCTGGTCATCAAGTCAACTGTCAACCCTGCCCGCTAATGCCTCATAGATTTTCCCTGATCCCCTGACCATCTCATCTAAATTAATCCCTAGTCAATCTCTATCACATCATCTTGTTTCATTTTCTTCCCTTATATATTACCTGAAACTGCCTTCTTTATTTCTATGGCTACCCTCTCATTCTCTGTTTTCCCCTTAGAATGTGAACTCCTGAGCATGGTCAATTTTTTAAAATAAATACTGACTTTTAAGGCAGAGAAAAATCTATTGAAAGCTAAGAGAAATAAGAGAAAATGGTTTCCCTAGGGCCAATAAATCATTGTGTAGCTAAACAGGGGCTGATAAGTTTATACCTTGGAGGTTTTCTGTCTCCAAGGACCAATGGCACATTCTCGACATTTAAGAAAGGTAAGTCTAGAACCCTCCATATGTCCAAACCTGACAGTCAGTGTTCTTACTTGCAAGACCCACTACCTAACCACATAATTAATGAGAATCATTCAAATCTGTGCCTCTGGGAAGTAATAAATTACTACATCTCACGGACTTCCAAGGTCTTCATGAATAGTATTTGTGAATGTCAAGGCCCCCTCACAGTATCGGGACTGTTTCCATGAGGGGATAAATTACCTTGAATATTAGTTAATATTCTAAAAAATAATTAGAAATCATTTACTCCACTGGAGTTATTTACTAAATACCACAGAGCATGAATACAACCACCGAGATTACTTACAGCAGCAAACAAAAACAGCGTTGGGTACTTTGTCTTCCTATTAATTGATTGCTTTTGTTAGACAACATTGTCTGGAAAAATCTGACTACAATTCTAACTGCAAGCCGCAGTAACCATGTCAATATGTGAACTATCTGAATATCTAATTATGAAAAAAAGAAGGCAATTTCACAGTGGAAGCATTATTTTAATTCAAGAAACCAGCCATATTAACTTATTAGTCTGACATATAGCAGATAGCTAAAAAACTTTAATTTGAAAGATAATTATTTTTAGCTGATTAATATGCTTCAAATTAAATTCACTGCTTTTAATGGGCCCATCAACTTGACAACCTGGGAAATTAATAAATTTTGCATGCAGTAATCCTAGGAAATTTATACAGCTGTGCTACACATCATTACAAGGATTACCTTCACAGTAGGCATTGTCCTCTCGAAGAGCCCTATAACCATCCCGACAGCTACAAACGGCCCTGTCATTCAGATTTCTGCAGACAGAATTCTCCATGCAGTTATGCCTTTCAGAACAAAAGTCATAACCTACAAGAGAAAAGAAACTTATTAAGGTAAACGAAACTATGACAAAGCACACAACTTTACTGACGAAATACTCTCTTTGATTTAGAAGCTATTTTTCCTTAAATTATTTTTTAAATTGATATTTTCATTCAATGTTAGAGAACCACACGTTATGTGTACTAAAAGTGCTTCTTCATGTTTAACTCAGCTATTTCCTATTTCAAGTTAATTCTATGTCTTCTTTGTTTTTGACTTTATGTTTTCTAGTCCCTGATATTTGAAGTACAGTACTCCAAACATCTGAAACAATGATTCTTGGAGTCCAAAATGAAGATTTACAATATAAAACATAACCCAGTGAAAAAGTAATCTGAGAACCAGAGGTTGAACATTATTAATATCTATAAATAGTACAGACCAGGCCAGATAGAATACGGACATTGCCTGATACCCTTAAAAAAAAATCTGTAAATGTGCTAAAAAATGAAAATTACATCACTTTAATTTAATTGTCTCTGGAAATCTGCAGAGCATCGGATGTCCACTCAAAAGAAGGAAAAAAATTATGAATAACAAAAAATTCAGATTCCAGAATCTTTATGAGAGGATGAAAAACTGGAACATTTTATGAACAGGGGTACCAGTCATGTGTAATTCCTCAGGATCTCTTCTGCCTGTATGAATCCCTTGTTCAAAGTTCATCTAAGATGCTGAAATGAAAAGCTTAAACACTGGAATCCATATTGAATGGAAATTGGATGATTATATATCATTCAAACAATTTTCAAATTGCCTGATGAGTAAGTTATCTATCTAGTTTTACATCGTCTAATGAATTACAATTTCAGTCCATGTGTAAAAGAAAAAAGGACTAGAGAAATGTATTTCATGTCTCTCAGAATAAACTTATCTGCCTATAGCCAAGGAAAGACTTTCACTTCAGCAAAAGATAAAGATGAAAGTTCTAAATCGGCACATCTTACTTGTAAGCAAATTACCATAGAATACTGTGATTTAGTGGAAGGGTGAACTGAGCAATACCGCGGCCAGCATGCACCATCTTAGAGCATGATGGTTGGTGTCCGTTCTAACTGGCTAGTGTCCATAATGACTCTTTTGAATAACACCCAGAGTTAAAGCATATACCCCATGAATTTGCAACTACCATGTATAGTAAGCAGTGGTATGGACAACTTAGCAAGCCTTAGGAGGGGTAATGCTCTCAAAATTCAATGATGGCATTAAATTGGACAAGAAAAAAATAAAATGAATTAGTGACATCTATAAAGTAAAACAGAACAGAAGTGTATATGAAGGACAGAACAATATACAGTCAGCAACAGCAGTTAAATCACTCAACGACTCAGTTTTCTTTCTTTTTTTTTTAAATATGTTGGAAGAGCAAGATCAGTTTTTTTTTTAAAGATTTTTATTTATTTATTTGACAGACAGAGATCACAAGTAGGCAGAGAGGCAGGCAGAGATAGAGGAGGAAGCAGGCTCCCCACTAAGCAGAGAGCCTGATGAGGGGCTCAATCCCAGGACCCTGGGATCATGACCTGAGCTGAAGGCAGAGGCTTTAACCCACTGAGCCACCCAGGTGCCCCAGCGACTCAGTTTTCTTAACACGATTCTTCACAGTCTACTTTCTCACATGTAAGGCCAAATAAGTAAAAGACTCATTCTTAAAGATTTTTTTTTTTTAATTTATTTATCAGAGAGAGAGGGGGAGAGAGCAAGCACAGGCAGACAGAATGGCAGGCAGAGGCAGAGGGAGAAGCAGGCTCCCTGCCGAGCAAGGAGCCCTATGTGGGACTCGATCCCAGGACGCTGGGACCATGACCTGAGCCGAAGGCAGCTGCTTAACCAACTGAGCCACCCAGGCGTCCCAGTAAAAGACTCATTCTTAAGAAGAGGAAAAGTTGGGGCACCTGGGTGGCTCAGTGGGTTAAAGCCTCTGCCTTCAGCTCAGGTCATGATCCCAGAGTCCTGGGATCTAGCCCCACGTCGGGCTCTCTGCTCAGTAGGGAGCCTGCTTCCTCCTCTCTCTCTGCCTGCCTCTCTGCCTACTTGTGATCTCTGTCTGTCAAATAAATAAATAAAATCTTAAAAAAAAAAAAAAAGAGGAAAAGTTAAAAATATTTTCTCCAAAGTCCTTTTCTTCCTTTCTTCTTTAAGTAGCTAAGTTGAGACCATATTTCTTAAAATATATTCCATTGTCTTTTTATCATTTTAGTGAAAAAGTCATCTTCATTTTCTACCCCAATAGTTCAGGACCTCACCAACTTATATGAAAAGTCTCCAAAAAATCATTTCACATTTATTCTAAAACTAAAACAAAGTTACTATAAAAACTGGACCACTCCTTAAGATACACACAGAATCAAAAGAATCAAAAGATCGTGTTCTAACACAGCACTAAATCTCTGTATAATTGCGCCTGCCATGTTTCAAACAACTCTCAGAGAGCTATGACTAAGGCCAGGTACTGTCCTAATGCATTTTTATTTTTCTTTCATAAGTTTTTATTTTTCAAAACCATCTTTCAATGTTTCACTTTGCTGCATTTTCTCTTTTCTCATTTTTGAGACTTCACCCAAACTATGCCATCGAAGGCATACATTACACCTCTGTATGAACCTTTCAGGTTCTGCCTAAGTAATGCTCAGACCTCTTTTCTCAGCATCAAATATCAGGCACACATTCACCATACAGTATCAAATACCCACGAGAATTTTCCAACTATAAGATAACGATGTGATCCTACTTTTACTGTTCTAGGTTCAGTGAGGGAGCGTTTTACTTTTTTTTTTTTTAAAGATTTTACTTATTTATCAGAGAGAGAGAGGGGGAGAGAGCGAGCACAGGCAGACAGAATGGCAGGCGAGGCAAGGGAGAAGCAGGCTCCCTGCTGAGCAAGGAGCCCGATGTGGGACTCGATCCCAGGATGCTGGGATCATGACCTGAGCCGAAGGCAGCTGCTTAACCAACTGAGCCACCCAGGCGTCCTGAGCATTTTACTTTTTATCAGATGTTTTTTTTCAATCAACCCAGAGACTTGAAAGCTAAAAATGTTGTCAATCAAATTCTAATTTACTTTAAACAATGTCAGATAGCTATTTTGATTTATTTTCTCAAAAAATAAGTTGACTGACTCTATTTGTTGTTTTACTGCTTGGATACAAAATGCCAGTGTCCAAAGACTAATGATTGACAGGGAAAAAATTCCAACTTGATTAAAGTGGGCTGTTTCCAGTCTATTGGTAATAACTTCAAAAAGGCAGAGTATGAGTTGGATAGCACTATTACCTTCATACTTGCATTTCTAGTCATAGGTGCTTTGTTTTTGAAGTTGAAAGATCTGCATTTACATTCAATCTCTCTTTACTTACTGGCTGTGTAAATTATTAGTTGCGTAAGTTAATTAACCCTTCTAAACCTTTAGGTTTTCTCATCCGTAAAATCAAGGTAATATCTGCCTCACCAAAATGTAAAGTTCAAATACGATCATCTATGTAAAAGCAGAATAGCATAGTATTTGTTAATAATTAAAGCAATCAGAGTATTACTAATAAGCCATAAACCAAACATGTTGAGGCCCCTATCACAGAAGAAAAATCAAGTGGTTGTTATAGATAGATGAATCTAATCTAATGCAATCTAATGCAATCTAGCCTCTGTTTCCCACTTTGGACTTTAACTGCAAGAATACCAAGTCTTCTATTCTTTTTATAAGCTTTTCAAATTTACATGAAGTTCTGTGTCTCTTGTTAAGTATAGATCTTTCCATAAAATATTAATATGCATATCTGTACAACTAGGTGAATAGAAAAAGGTGGCTATAAAAGATTATGAGTAAGAACATTATGCATGAAGGTTATACCTAATAATCAGGAGAAGAAGGGGTACCTGAATGGTTCACTTGGTTAAGTTTTTGACTCTTGATTTTGGCTCAGGTCATGATCTCAGGGTCCTGAGAGCAAGGCCTGCATGGGGCTTCACACTCAGCATGGGGTCTTCTCCTTCTTCCTCTGCTTCTCCCCCTACTCATGCTCTCTCTCTCCCTCTCCCTCTCATAAATAAATAAACAAAATCTTAAAAAGAATAATCAGGAGAAAAGAGAATAAATAAGTTTGAGGTAAATATTTGTTGGTTTTTGCCCACAAGCATCTATTCCTCATTTTTGTTGGGGTGGGGGGGACAACCTAGTCATAGTCCAGATGAACCATTCACCCCTACTGTTAGCCCATGTCTTTAGAGGAAGATAGACTCTGCCCCAGAGGATAATCAATGCATCCCATTGGCTTGGACATAAGAATTTTTTCAAGTCTGGGCACATGATCCAGTTCAGGCCAATGAAGATGATTAAAATTCAATATGGGACTTTTGTTTAACTCCTAAGGAATACTGAACTTTTTTTTCACCTACCTGAGTATCATAATGATGCGAGCATAAGAATATCAGAAGTCTAGTTGAAAATATGCAGAGCCTGAGAATAAAGCCACCTCTGAGGAGGTAAACTGAGATCCATCTAGGCAAAGGGGCAGGATTTGACAACTGCATGAAGCTGCTTATAGGAGCCATATGTTCCATTTGTTGCTTACATCAGTTGGATTGGGTGTTTTATGACCTGCACCTAAAAGAATACTAACTTATTTAGGTATTATTCACAGGATGATGGATAATCCTTTTTCCCAAATTATGATTCATGTGCATGGATGTACATTTTTTTAAAAAGTACTCATAGCAATGGATTTCTTTTAATGTGTATTAAAAATTATGAATCTGGAGCACCTGGGTGGCTCAGTCACTAAGCATCACTCTTTGGCTCAGGTCATAATCCCAGAGTCCCGGGATCGAGTCCTGCATTGGGCTCCCTGCTCAGAGGGGAAGCCTGCTTCTTCCTCTCCCACTCCCCCTGTTTGTGTTCCTTCTCTGTGTCTCTCTCTGTTAAATGAATAAAATCTTAGAAAAAATAAAAAATAAAAATAAAAATGATGAATCTAACAAACAATGCCATTATTTTGTGGCTAGCATTATTTGGAATGAAACTAAGTCTTTTTAAAAATGAGCAACGAACAGTGATATAAAAAATTAAATAATGTTGTAAGTAATACACAAATAACCAAAATCATGAAGGTATTAATGAATAATGTGGAAAACTATGGATTATCCAGAAGTTGAGAGAAAACAATCATACCCACTGAACATTCTACATATAGGTGTCAATTATAATTATACTTATAATTATAGGACTGGATGAAATCGATGCTAAATTAAAGTGGGGCACGGGCGCCTGGATGGCTCAGTCAGTTAAGGGTTTGCCTTTTGCTCAGCGAGGAGTCTGTTTCTCCCTCTCCCTACTGGTCACGCTTTCTCTCTCGCTATCTCGCTTTCTCTCTCTCAAATAAATAAATAAAATATTTTATAAAAATAAATTAATGCAGGGCAACCCCGAATAGGACTTACTGGTATTATAAGCAGAGAAAGAAGTTGCATGGATGAGGACAAGGGAAGGGCTACAGATATGAAAACTCTATCATATAATTTCTGTATCTTTCTAAGTCAGAGTCCTCACTGTATCACTGAGTCTCTGTCATGTTGTAATTTGTTATAAGCTTCCTTGAAGGCGCTCTCAAACATGAACAAAGCACATTCCTGCTACACTGCTTCTGAGGTACTATGACAAAAGATAGACAGCTGCAGATTACCTAGAAAATAGTCTTGGTTGGATTAGATTTGGTGCCTAGAGATTTGGGGCCTTATTTCATTGCACAGCTTCGTTTCCAGCACAGGTTGAACCTCTGGTGGAAAAGTCAACACTTTCTTCTCACGCTCTGCCCTCAGGGAATATTTAATAACTGTTTTTGAAGAACTTATTTTTTCAGATACGAACATATCATCCTTAGCATTACGCAGACAGGCCTGGAAACTGGAGGCCAATTATATTACAAATGCATTTGTCACAACATAGATGTAGGTGTTAACTCAAAATTGAAGCCTCAAGAACTTGACTTTTTTTAGTTTAAACACCAGAATGCCAGGAAACTCATTTGTTTATTCTAGATATTTGAAATCAGAAATAAAGCAGTCTTGATTATAAATGGTGCTAAATGTTTCAAGAACAATTTGTCCAATTTCAGTTCCAGTATTATCTAAGCTGGTAGTTCTCAATCTGGCCTGTGTAAAAACTCTACAGAGAGTTTTTTGTTTGTTCATTTTGTTTGTTAATGGCGCTACCATGGCTCCATCTCCTAGCAATTCTACCAGAATCTCAGGGCGGGGGATTGTAGGTGACAGTATATGTCATCACTATATTCTGAGTGTGCTCTGTAAACACATTAATTCTTGAAACTACAAACAATTTAAATATAAGACAATTTTTGTAGCTAGCTTTTTCATTTCTTAGCTTACTTTTTTTTTTTTAAATATATCAAGGCTCTTTTAAAAATAAATGAATGTTATCAAGGCTTCTCTTGATATCTGAAGGGCTCTCTCTCAGCTACTTACTCAAATCTTGATTGGCCAACCTTGTGTCGTTTCTATGATATTCACCTTGCTAATCTCTAAGTAGTTCCTGAACACTTCCAGGGGATTAAAGATAGCCACAAATTTTCAACACTTCTATCACATTGGGGTCTATTCCTCCCATTCCTCTCAAATGTAGGCTTGTTCACAACTCTTTTGACCAGAGCAATCTGGGAAAAGTGATGCTGCGTCAGTTCCAGGCCTGGTCTTTAAGAGCCCCCAACCACCATTTAAGGAGTCTGATCACCAACCTCATGGACAGGTCACAGGGAGAAGTCCTGAGATTCTGTGCAGGGTAGAGAGTTTCAGATGTATTCCACCTTCTTGTCACCCCTACCGAGATGCCTAGCTTATGAGGCCATCTTGAAACTTCTTGGCCAGTCCAACTGAGTGACCCCACTTACCACTGTGTGGAGCAGAAGAATCACCTGTCTAAATTCCTCACACACAATATTGCAATATATAATGAAACTGCTGTTTTAAACCACTGAGCTTGTGGCACCTGGGTGGCTCAGTCATTAAGCATCTGACTTTGACTCAGGTCTTGATCCCAGGGTCCTGGGATTGAGCCCTGCATCGGGCTCCTTGCTCAGCCCTCTCCTACTCCCCCTGCTTATGTTCCCTTTTAAATAAATAAATAAAATCTTAAAAACATAAATAAATAACCACTGAGCTTTGTGACAGAGTGTCACGCAGCAATAGCTAACAAATCAAAGAGTGGTCCCACTAGCCAGTAGCATCAGCATCACCACGAAGCTTATCAGACATGCAAGGTTTTTGGCTGGACCCCAGACCTACTGACTTAGGATCTACATTTTAATAAGATCCCTAGGTTATCAGTATGCACATTTAAACTTGAGAAGCACTGGTTTAGCCAAACTTTGGTTGCCAAAGGAACACTAGCTAAGCTGCAGACTGAGTGCAGTTCCCAAATCAAATAAATGGAATGCGCATTCTTGATTCATATCCAATTCCACACATGCTCTATACAAGGCACTGGCTCGGGCACGGTGAACATGAAAACTAAGATGGCCTTTGTATCAGTCTATTTGATATAATCCTTTTTAGCAATATTCCTTAGTTCCTTTCCTTTGAAAGCTCCTTGAAGGGCAGGCCAAGTCTTAAACCACTTTGAAATTCTCAAAGTACCTTTCACAGAACTGGGATTTTAAAACTCTTAATTGAATGGATGGAAGAAAGTGAAAAAGAACAAAACAAAACTGCACCATCTTGTTAAAAATGGGAGGGGAGAACTTACGTTTACTTTTCATAGACTAGAATAAAATAGAATGTTCTATCTTTTATGAAGTTTCTTTTTCTTACCCCCCCCCATTTAAGCTCTCCTCTGCACCTCCCTAAAGCCATTATTCAAACAAGTGTTAGTAGCTCATTTAGGGCTTTGTTACATAGAACCAACTACATCAGTTACGAGCATCTATGACATCTCAGGTGAAACAGGAGGTGTTAAAGATATTGAGATGACTATAAAGATCTAACCCTGCTCCCAGGTGTCAAGTCCAATAAAGGAGACCGAGTCACAAACAATAATTTCAATAGAATACTGACAAGTCCTGATTTAAGATGATTTGACTTACAATTTTTCACCTTAACAACAAACAAAAGCTCTAGGCATTCCATAGAAAACTGTACTTCGAATTTGAATCTCTTCTCGGACTAATGATAGGTAGTATAAGCCTCTCTCCTGAGGCTGGGCAGGGGCAGTGAACCACAGCTCCCAGAGGGTAAACAATTCGTACACTTACAACCACTCTGTACCCACACAACCCATTCTGTTGTTCACTCTCATTACAGCATCCCATAAATTGCATGAGATAGTCAACAACTTATTATAAAATAGGTTTGGTGCTAGAGGACTTTGCCCAAGTGTAAACTCATATACAGGCAGACCTTAGAGATATTGCGTGTTTAGTTCTAGGCACCACAATAGAGCAAAAATTGCAATTAAAAAAAGTCAAATAAATTTTTGGTTTCCTAGTGCATATAAAAGTTATGTTGTAGCCTATAGTCTAAAACTATATTGTAGTCAATTAATTACACAATATAATTATGTTTAAAAAATGCTCACACCTAAATTTAAGAATGCCTTGCTTGGTAAAAAGTACTAGCCATCAGCTGAGCTTTCAGTGAGTTGTAATCACTGATCACAGATCACTGTAAAAATAGACTGTAATCCCATTGTAACAATAATGACAAATTTTGAAATATTGTGAGGTTTTCTAAACACAGACATGAAAGAGCAGATGCTGTTGGAAAATGGAGCCAATGGACTCGCTTGACACAGGGTTGCTGTGAATTTTCAATCTGTAAAAACACAGTATCTACAAAGCACAAAAAAGCGAAGCATAATAAAATAAGGTATGCCTACAAATGTTCTGAGGACACTGATGGTAGACTAGGCTAAGCCATGATGTTTGATAGGTTAGATGTATTAAATGCATTTTTATTTAAAGTTGTTATTTATTTATTTGACAGACAGAGATCACAGGTAGGCAGAGAGGCAGGGAGAAAGAGAGGAAGGGAAGCAGGTTCCATACTAAGTAGACAGCCTGATGCAGGGCTCAATCCCAGGACCCTGGGATCATGACCTGAGCCGAAGGCAGAGCCTTTAACCCACTGAGCCACCCAGGCACCCCAGAGCCACCCAGGCACCCCTTAAATGTATTTTTGACTTAACGACATTTTCAGCTTATGGGGTTACAGAGACATAACCCCATCACAAATCTAGGAAGACATGTACAGAAAGGCACATATAGTCCTGTGATGGGTAGGGATCTAAAAGAGTTCCACATAATTAATCCTTCGGTTTAATGTTTCAATCTATAATAAAATACAAAGTTTTAGAACCAACAGTGGTGGGAAATTTACTGCCTCCTGAGGCAACCCACTGCATTTGTGAATGTTTCAAATTTTACTGTTTTCCTATATTGAACAAAAATTCCAAGTCCCTTCTACTTATTAGTCTTGGGCCTATCATCACAGAGGAAACACAGAATGAGGGATGCATGGCTGATGGCCTCAGTCTTCTCAGGAGTACAGAAGCCTATGAGTAAAAGAGAGTGGAATTGAGAAGAGAGGGATCTGAAAATCAAAATAAAATTTATACAAAGTCATTTCTTTTGATGGCTACATAGTATTCCATCTTGCCATTTGCGACAACATGGATGAAACTAGAGCGTATCATGCTTAGCGAAATAAGTCAAGCCGAGAAAGACAACTATCATATGATCTCCCTGATATGAGGAAGTGGTGATGCAACATGGGGGCTTAAGTGGGTAGAAGAAGAATCAATGAAACAAGATGGGATTGGGAGGGAGACAAACCATAAGAGACTCTTAATCTTACAAAACAAACTGAGGGTTGCTGGGGGGAGAGGGGTTGGGAGAAGGGGGGGTGGGGTTATGGACATTGGGGAGGGTATGTGCTTTGGTGAGTGCTGATTCACAGACCTGTACACCTGGGGATAAAAATACATGTTTATAAAAAATAAAAAATTAAAAAAAAATTTATACAAAGTCAATTTCAAAACAAACAAAAGAGGAATGAAAGTCACATACACACACACACACATACACACACACAAAAGGAAAAAGAAACCAATAAGATAACTGCTGTTGTCAATTTCTTCAGCAGAGTCATGCTGACTCAGAACGAGCACACAGAGAGAACTTTACAGACCCAGGGCCTGACATACATAGCAAAAATGGATGGAAACATCTTGATTTTAATTCAAAAACTATAATAAACATTCTGTGACTAGCTACCCACATAGGTAAGCATTTAAGAAAATACTGTTATTCTTTGGAAATAACTTGCTTATAAAAATTTTTATTTCGTGTCAGTTAAACTAGACTCCAACAATGACTCACGCACATAAGTCTTACTTTACCAAAAAGTCTTACCTTTACACACTTTGCAACAGCTATGAGACAAGGTAATCTGATGAGATTCTGGACATTCCAAAGCCGGACAGCCTGAACTTTCAACCAGCTTCATGGTTTGGTCCTATTAGACAACAGAAAGTAAATCTTTCAAACCTCTGAATTAGGGTCCACTAAGAAGTTCCTAGATCCAGCATCTGGGAAGGTTCTTGGTCCACAAGAGAATAATTTTCTCCTGAGATTCTTTGCATAGGTCATAGGCTCATTCACAAAATGACACTAGATCATAACTGAAAAGTCTTTATAATGGACCAGCAGGGATTGGAGCATAACACATTGCAGCCATATAAATAATTTGCCCAACAATGAGGGAATCCTGAAAAATTCTTTTAGTTTTATAATGTATTTGTACATCAAGATGACAACTGTGGCACAAATACAGCTTGAATTAGATCAATGGCTCACTTTGAAAAATACAATAGATAAAAACAGAGCCTTTTAAAACATTCTCATTTTAAAATTTTCTAGACTATTATGAAGAGATTCTGACAGGTGATTCTGATAAGGAATATTGGGGATCTCTCCCAAAACCCAAAAGGAAATGAAGGCAGGATTGGTTGGCTCCTATACTGTCAACCTCCTATTTCTTAAGGACAAGGATCATTAACTAGAGCAGCATATAAGTAATAAAATGTTGGAACTTGTAGGCTTCCATTTTAACACCACTCAAAAGCTTAAATTTTTAGGTTTCTTTCCTATTAAGGACTACTTTTATGGAAGAAGTACTCATTTCAACATTTCCATCTTCCTGGAGTAGCTACAGGAAAGAGAATATAATGGTTTGAAGATGATCCTATCAAGAAAGTGGCAGGGGCCGCCTGGGTGGCTCAGTGGGTAAAAAGCCTCTGCCTTCAGCTCAGGTCATGCTTCTGGGGACCTGGGATCAAGCGCCGCACTGGGCTCTCTGCTCGGCGGGGAGCCTGCTTCCTCCTCTCTCTCTGCCTGCCTCTCTGCCTACTTGGGATCTCTGTCTGTTAAATAAATAAATAAAATCTTGAAAAAAAAAAAAAAGTGGCAGGACTATACAATCCTGTAATTTTACTTCTGGGTTTTTTCTCAAAAACAAACAAACAAACAAACAAACAAATCCCAAACACTAACAAAAGGACACAGGCACCCTGATGCTTACTGAAGCATTACTTACAATAGCCAAGTATGGAAGCAAACTAAGTGTCCATTGAGAGATGAATGAATAAGGAAGATGTGAGACAGACAAATAGACAATGAAATATTACTTAGCCATAAAAAAGAAATGAAATGTTGCCATTTGTGACAACACGGGTGGATATATAATACTGAGTGAAATGTCAGACCGAAACAGACAAGTACCACACAGTTTCACTTACATGTGCATCTGAAAAACGAAAGAAACAAAAACAGAAATAGACTCATAAATACAGAAAACAAACTGGTGGTTGCCAGAAAGGGGAGGGGATGGGTAAAATAGGTAAAAGAGATTAAGAGGTACAAATTTCCATTTACAAACTAAGTAAGTTAAAAGGGTGAAAAATACAGCATAGGGAAGACATCAATAAACTTGTAGTAACATCGTATGGTGACAGATGATAACTACACTTGTCATTCCATAATGTATGTAATTGTCTAATCACTAGGTTGTACACGTGGAACTAGTATATCAGTGTATGTCAACTACACCTAAAGAAAAATGAGTGGTAGGAGGCATGGCTACAGTGGAGTCAAATGCTAGCTTTCCTTTGGTTTGACAATACTATCCATTCTGGTCCTCTTATCTTCAGAAGGGGGGGGTGTTTTCACTATTGAAGTCATATACCCCCAGGACAAACTTTCAAGGCCACAAAAGTGAAAATAAAGGAACAATGAAGGACTAGTGTCCACAGCCCAGGAAATAAAAGCTTAAGAGAGCTGTCAGTTATGTAAAGGTATAAATACAGAAACTATAGGGCCTAAAGGGAAGTGAAACAATGAAAGTTCTTTTTTTTTTTTTTTTAAGATTTTATTTATTTATTTGATAGATAGAGATTACAAGCAGGCAGAGAAGCAGGCAGAGAGAGAGGAGGAAGCAGGCTCCCTGCTGAGCAGAGAGCCTGATGCATGTGGGGCTCAACCCCAGGACCCTGGAATCATGACCTGAGCTGAAGGGAGAGGCTTTAACCCACTGAGCCACCTAGGCGCCCCAAAACAATTAAAGTGCTTAACATCAAGAACAGAGAGAGAAAGAACAAGAGAGGGAACACAAGCAGTGGGTAGTGGGAGAGGCAGACACAGGCTTCCTGCAGAGCAGGTGTCTGAGGCAGGCCTCGATCCCCTAGACCCTGGGATCATGACCTGAGCTGAAGGCAGGCAGATGCTTAACAACTGAGCCACCCAGGTGCCCCATAACCCATTTAAAAATGAAATCATTTCATAGCTATCTTACAATCAAGTAGGCAACTGTTCCAATAAATTTCTAAGCTATAATTATCAGTGTTACGAGACACACTGGTCAGATGAAAAGAATACACACACACACACATACACACACACACCACACAACACATACATACACATATCCATTGGGAAATTCCAAATGCCCTCAAGATATTTAAAGTTAGAACTGGTATTTCAAAGTTAGAAACCAGCTGACAAAAGTTTTCCACCTTCCTTGAAGTAACTTTCCTCTGATTCCCTTTTCTTAATTTGGAGTTACTAGACCTCACTCTAGGTCTTTCAATCCTTACATTTATAGTGGGACCTACTTCACTCAAAACAGTGGTGGTATAGGGTGCTGGCAGGGGACAATCCATCCTGAAATACAGGTTCGGGAATTCATGTTAATGTCCCTGTTCCTCACTCCCTTGTCTTTAAGACGGTGACCCGCACTATAGGAGAGCTGACTTAAAGCCTGAAGAAGCAGCTTGAATATTTTATAGTAGGCATGAAGACATCAGACCTCTCATATTCTAGAAGCCAAATCTGTCACAGTCTTGCCTCTCTGACATTTCCTCCTCGCTTATCCCAAAGGACTTCCAACCTACGATGCATGAAGTGTAGAGCTGGCTTCTTCCAATTTATTGTGGCAAAATTCTTAGGATTTTCCTTTCCCTAATACTGAATAATCATATAAATGCTCACAATTTATGGGTCTTGCTGGCAGCATCTTCCTTTTCTACATAATCTATGCACACTAAATCATCCCCAAAAACCATTTACAGAGAAAAGGATCAAATGTAAAGGGAACTCTAAAGCAGAAACCTTATATGCAGAGTTTCCCTCAGATAGAATATGGCTTGCAATATCACATTATGGCTAAGAAATATAGTTCATAAAGGGCAAAAATGAAAAGTCTTATGAAACATATTTACTTTTTCACTTAGCAGGTCAAGCAGCAGAGATAAAAGCACTCACCTCTGCTTCTGAAGCATACTTAAATAGACTGCAGTAAATTTATAAAGAATTTCCCTTCAAATCATTTAAAATATTCTTACCAAAGGGATTAATAATAGTATCAGTCTCATCTCCATCCAACACCTAATTTTTATTAGGTCACTTTTATAATTTTCCACTGAACTGAATGATATTTGTCACATGGGCAGAAAACAGTTAAGTAACAACAGGCTGAGTCTAACTTTACCTAAATTTTCTTCACAGGAGTTAGTTTAAGTTTGGAAAAATAAGACAACTTCATAAAACTTTAATTGGACAAAACAGTATTTTATTTATTGGGGAAATTACAGCCATTAATTTACATATTTAAAAACAGTAATGGGAATTTCTTTTTGAATTATAATTAATATCTTCTAATTTCTCTTTGCCTTAAATGTTTTAAAGGTATTACAAGTGTGACTTTTAAAGACATAGTTACTGTTTACATAATAAAGAATTCTGAATGACCCGTGAAGAGTTTCCTTACCTTGCACTCATAGAGAACACATACTCCAGAGGAAGAATAAACTGTATTTCTCTCTCCTTCAAAGTAGGTCCGTCCTTGAAATTGGCATATTGCTGTGGAATAAAAAAATACATATAAATGTATTTTCAATTTTCCTTTAAGAAAAATTGTTGGAAGGTGTTCAGATTCATTTTGCATGGTCTTAAGCCTTTTCAAAGTGTCTGATTAGCCATAAACCTAAATTCAGTCTAACATAAGGCACATATAGGATCCAGTTATTGTTAGGCCCATTAAGGTCTGGGAGTAAAATAAGGTATAAAAAGGGTGAGGACAATGAGAAGTCACAAATGGACTCTAAAAAAAGTTGTGCCAATGAGCAGTCTTTCAGATGATTTGCCTACTAGATGACATTGCATTTAGGGCATATTAAGCAGGTGCCTGGAGCAGCTACCAATCAAAGCAACACAAATATAAAAAACGTGCATTTTTTAACATACCATTACAGAATTTTAAAAACAAAATTCAAAAGAAGCTATTTTCACTTCAATACATACATGAAAATGTTAGCGCTATGTAACTTGTAAATACATGTGGATTAGGGTACCCTACTTAGGATGCTGAAAAAAATCTTAATCTGGGCCTGTTTCCATCACCAATTAAAATTTTAAAATAGAACTTCAGGTTTGATAGGAAAACATTTTTAATTAGTGAAAATACATAGAAATCATCAAATAATTTTTGAGATTTCCAAACAGTTTCAATTGACATAAACATTTTGCCAACAGAAATTGCTTGTTTTGAAGTGAATGGTTCACACTCCCCGTGCTGACTCATCACCTAACCAGAGATAGCTACTACCCCCAGCCTAAGAAACTTAACCTTCAAAATCCCCCTCTGGTTTAGTGGCCTTTTTGAAGACTCTGAACTAACTTTTGTTTTTGCAACTTTATATTTTGCTTGCTTGTTTGTTTGTTTGTTTGTTTGTTTTGAAAAGGCACTCGATCTTGTGGATGCTTTGGAGCTCCTTAGGATCTAGAAAATGAGCAGTGGAAGTGATTATCTGGTAAGAAAACACTCAAGCAGTTTGTTAGCCTTGTTTACTAAACCCAATTTTTAATTTTAACCATACAGACTTTATAAAATGGATGTGTACATTTTCCTCTAATTCCTTTGTGTGAATTTGAAGAAAGTTTTTCCCTCTGCAGAATTCACATATTCCCATAACTTTCAAAAGTACCAAGTTATCTTAGAGTACTTTGCTTTAATAAATACTATTTTTATCATTACTGAAAGAAGTACCAGGTTCCTTCTAATAATGGTAACAAAAATATGACATAATTTTTATTACTATTAAACGTATACATAGTTGTACAAATATTCATATTTAAAACATAAACCAACTTATATCTTCACTGAATAATTAACCAATTATTTAAAAGCTACACACTTAAATAAGGGAAAGCATGCATGTTGTTAAAATGTCATCCTTCAATGATCTCTTTACTCAGCTTTTATTAACAAATTTCACTACAGAACACATATCACTGGTGAACTGATTTTAAATTTTTGGAGCTTGCCAGAAAAGAATACAACATACTTGCATAAATTACATTACTTTAAAGCTGGGTACAGGTTATGTACTTATCAATATTCAAAATGAAACTATGGATGTGTCAGTTGCATACTATCTGTCATATTATAAATTAAAATAGCATGTGCATTTACTTAGAGAACATGATTGATTATAAAATATATCCGTCCAACATGTATTTTTACATAAACCTCACTTATGAGGTTCAGTAATCCAATGTTCTCAAAACACCAAGTTCTGATACATTGTGTGTTCAGTGATACTTAATAAGTACCACATTTTATAAGATAATACAAATAAATAAAACTTCTTAACTTCTCCACAGCACTTGCCATTCAAAGGTATCAAAGGCTATTTTATTACATGACTTGATAACTGCAGCTTCTTCAAGTCCAAGGGTATATTGAAAAAAACCTGATATTCCAAGTCTTAGAAGGGAAAGGAAACTGTAATAAACACAAGGGTAAGTTCTCCTTATACGAAGTCTTACGATAATTTAATATTCAGGCAGAGCAGATGGAGCTTCTCTTTTAAACTCCTAATTCAAAAGACTCAAATAGGCAACTTGTGGGACAATAGGGCACCAAATGGAGCTTGGCAGAGGGAGAAAGCACAAAAGCGAATGAGATCACAATTGCTTAATTTCCTTTCAAACAATGAGCACAAATAGGGTGAACTTGGCTTAGGGAGAACCCAATGTGAGTGATTTTTGTCTTGTTTCTTTATTGATCAGTTGCTGTGATTTCCATAATCCTGAGGCTTATCCCCAATACCTAGTAAGGCTACCAGGATGTATCTTCCCTAGGCTCTTAAGTGGAAAATGTTAAGAAACCTAGAAAATTGTTTTTCTAATTTTCTATGAAATTAGAACTGGAAATTGGCACCTGGAAGGCTCAGTTGGTTAAGCATCTGCCTTTGGCTCAGGTCATGATCCCAGGGTCCTCGGATCGAGTCCCATATTGGACTCCCTGTTCAGCAGAAGGCTTGCTTCTCCCTCTGCCACTGACCCTGCTTGTGCTCGTGCTCTCTCTCAAATAAGTAAATAAAATCTTTTAAAAAAATATAAAGAAACTTAGAAAATCTATAATGATCACTAAAAATACTACAAGGAATCTTGAAAATACCATTAGGAGGTCCCTAGAACTTAGGAATAAGTTGAAAGAATAAAAGTCATATTAATTTAACAGGTATGTATTCTGGGCTCCTATTATATGCCAGGTAGTGTGCTAGGTAAGTAAAATCTAGAGACGAATGAGACATGATATATGCCATCCCTATGTAGTGGGGCAGTCAGACTCATCCACAACTGACTACAATAAAAGCCAAAATGAAGTCTTCCATTTGTGAAACTCATTAGTTATATGCAAACACAGGGGACTGAGTGGTGAACTTCCCACAAAAGGAAACAAAACAGGCTGGAGAAAGACCCAGGCTCTGGCTCATCAGCACCATAGTGGGAAGTCATCAGCATCAAAGGGCTAAGGAACAAGGACAGGAAATGGTTTTACTGGAGCCCCATATGAGTCTGGGTTATGGGGAAGCAGTGCCTAGAGGGAACCATAATCAGGAGAGACACAGTTACTGCCAGAAACACAGAGCAACACAGAGAAGGAGCAGGGAAAAAACGTGGCCAAGTCTCTCTCCTCCTGCCTTCTAATTTCCTGATAGGGCCTCCCATTGGCAAAGCCTATCCAAACCTGGTTGGCAAGGAGACCGGGGTGATCCAGCAGGCTCCTGGGGCAGAGAAAAGGGCAGAGAAAAGGGCAGAGAAGGAGAGGGAATGGACGTGCGATAGAGAGGTGCCCAGCACAGGGGGCTATCATAGTAAATCATTTTAAACCATGAAGAGTTTATATGGATAGTTTGCTTAGAAAAGCACGAGAGAGTGGAACAGAGAGCAAATAAATCTGAAGAGGAAATATTGAGACATTTTAAAAAATGCAGATACACTTTAAGGAAAAATGAGGTGGCTAATCAAAATAAGGTCCATATGCAAGCAGAAGACAAGATGAAGGAACCGAGCTCTGAGAAATGAAGTGTCAAAACAGAGGGGGGAAAGCACATAAGGCCCGTGCCTAGACTTTAACCAAGGCCAGCCCCTGCAAGTATTAGAGACAAAGGCTCAGAGACAATAACCCTGTGGCTACAACAATACTGCAAAAACAAACAGACAAACAAACAAACAAACCTCTAGAATTCCCTAACTGAAATATATCTGCCTGCTTACTCCTCTCCAGTAGAATATAAAGTAAAAGAAATCATTTCCTCCACAAAACAACAAAGGAATAATCGTTTTGCTGTATTGATTTCTTCTTTAATTCAATTGCACTCACCTGCTCATAGAAGCTTCATTCTTTCCTAGCTTTGGGGTGTGTGTGTGTGTGTTCACGTGCATGTGTATACGAAAGCATTAAGTTTCTTATGACATAACTCTGGATTTCTATGCCCCAAATTATTTACCAGCTTAGAGAAGAATTGTATCAACAAGTCTACATTTTCAAATACCTATGATAAATGCTTACTGAGTATATTACATGCATATTTTTAGGATAAGAATTTTGGAGGAAGATGGATATTAATTCATTCACATAGGCTTCTCACTTTTGAGACTAAGAAGCTATGCCCTAATGAATACACAACTACTCTGAAACTATTAATTGATGAAGTCCCAGAACCTAAGTCAGGTTCGGTGGGGTGAGGTTCGGAGCTGACGACTAAAGAAAGAATTCTTAAGACATCTTTGGTGCAAAATGGTGGTTTATTAAAGCACGGGGACAAGACCCGTGGGCAGGAAGAGCTGCTGCCCCGGGTTGTGAGGAGTGGTTGGTTATATACACAGGAGTTGGGTAGGTGAGGACAAAGGGGTGTCCAGAAGGGCTATTGGGGCAAAGAATACTATCAGGATATTGAAGGCTTGGTTACTATCAAGTAAAGACAATTGAGAGTCTCCTGGTGGAATGTTACATTCCTGCTATCAAGCATCCTTGTTAATGAGATTTAGGTTTAGAAGAAATTTAACTTTATTTACTTTTCCTTCTACTTCCACCTCCTTCGGTGTTTTTATGGAGGGGAGAGTGACATTAGGCTTGAGGAACTGAGTTCTGTGTCTTTGGAAATTGGGCTATTGATAAGGTAACTTCTTTGTTGTAATCTCAAGGACATTTGCAAACCAAGGGCGACTCCTGTCTTGCAGGATTGTGATCTCAGCAAGTTAACTATTTGTCATTTTATGGCAGTCAGGGGTGCCTGAGGAATGCTACACATATGGAGGGGAGCGGATGAAGGGGGCGGTGCAAGGCGCCAGCTTTTGCTTTGTCCTCAGCCAACCTCCTGCTCCCTCATCATTAATATTAACCAATTTCAAATGCATATTGACTATGAGTGTGGTATACGCTGCTGTTTGCATAATCCAAGGGAATACCATTCATATCATGGTTTATGTGAATTATGTCACCCAGAACTGTCCCATGTGCAGCTTCTTCAGCCATAGGTGGGGACATTAATTAGAACTCAGGGAAAGTCAATGGGATGAATGACTATGTGAATGAATTAATATCCATATTCCTCCAAAATTCTTATCCTAAAAATATGCATGCAATATTCTCAGTAAGCATTTATCATAGGTATTTGAAAATGTAGACTTGTTGATACAATTCTTCTCTAAGCTGGTAAATAATTTGGGGCATAGAAATCCAGAGTTATGTCATAAGAAACTTAATGCTTTCGTATACACATGCGCGTGAACACACACACATGGTATATATGTTTTACCAAGGCTATATTAAACATCACTAATTACATCATCACTAGCACAATAATGGTGAGAGAATCTGAAAAAGCAATTAATGTGAATTATTTTCATTTCACTTCCTGCCCACTTTAACAATTAACATGAGGGACGCCTCGGTGGCTCAGTTGGTTAAGCCGCTGCCTTCAGCTCGGTCATGATCCCAGGGTGCAGGGATTGAGTCCGGTATCGGGCTCCTTGCTCGGCGGGGAGACTGTTTCTCTCTCCGCCTCTGCCTGCTTGTGCATGTGCTCTCTCTCTCTCTTTGACAAATAAACACATAAGATCTTCAAAAAAAATTAACAAGAAACAAGAAGACAAGAACTGGTACACAGACTGAGAACTGGGTAAGTGAAAGAAGCCAGTAAAACTCTCGAAGTCCTAAATTACACATTAAAATCTCAACTTACTGGTCATTAAGACAGTAAGATAGAAAATGCTGGTCCCTCTACGGAGATTTAAAACAACTTCTGCAAACCTTTGTAGAATCATACAAATCTACATAAAAAATATTTTAGAGTATAAAAAATGAAAGGATACATCATATTTCCCTTCTAAACATTCCCTTGCTTTTCCTTTTCATTGTCAGATGAAATGTAGGCGTCTACTTTAAACCTCCCAGTTGGTATCGGCACCTTTAAAAATGATCCAAAACAAAATTAAAAGTTACAGATACCGGGGCGCCTGGGTGGCTCAGTGGTTAAGCCGCTGCCTTCGGCTCAGGTCATGATCTCAGGGTCCTGGGATCGAGTCCCGCATCGGGCTCTCTGCTCGGCAGGGAGCCTGCTTCCTCCTCTCTCTCTCTCTGCCTGCCTCTCTACCTACTTGTGATTTCTCTCTGTCAAATAAATAAATAAAATCTTTAAAAAAAAAAAAAAAAAAAGTTACAGATACCAAAAAGAAAACCACTATAATCCACTTAGGTGAGAAATGGGATTTATTATTTCTTTAAAATCCTCTTTGAAAACACCAGGTATCCATGATTTTTCGACTGTTTAGGCTGTCTATTACAGGCAGATTTGTAGATAGTAGTGGTTTTATGTGGTCTTCTTTGATATCTCAATTTCCTCTGGGAGGTCTTAAACATCCACGTACAGTGGCAGTTATTATTATTCTGGGCCAACATGATACTTATTTGTTAGTGATATACCAATCAAAGCTGTTGGATGAGAAAATATCCCATTAACTGTAATTATGTATATTTATATTTTATTATAGCTATTTTTAAAAAAGTACAATAAATATATTCAAGAGGCAGGCTAAGATTCTGTGGAGTCAAGCAAAAATAAAATCTAAAATTGTTTCGGTATTCTTAAAAGATTCCAATCAGCCATGCTGCACTTTTTCAGCCTACGATGTTTTTTAGTAATCTGGACTCACTTGGAGTCAGTTCTTAACAATATAGTTATAATAAAAGTCTTGTGCACTAGCTGCTAAAATTAATTTTTCCCTCTTCTATAATCCTTGAATCTCTATTAGAGCACTAAACACATTTTTCCTTTTCTCCTCGAGTTAGTTATGTACTTTTGTCATCTTTCCTATATGAAGATAGGGACAGTGTCTTATTTGTCTTTGGATCTTATTCAACACCCAGCCCTGGCTGTGCATAACAAACTCTAAAGGTTTGCTGAATTTTTTGGTAAATTCTCCTCCAGTTTATTGTTTGATGAAAAGCCTGAAAACAAGTGAATTGGACCTCTTTGATCTGCATATTTCTCTTTATATTTGGCCTTATCCTTTGATTTTCCCTCCTATAAAGTTTCTCTAAATTGAGTCTCACAGAAATATTTGGCCCTTTTTGTAAAACGGCAGCTCACTTCACGGCAGCAGAGCCGAAGTGCCTGAAATGGGAGCGGGTTTGCTGATCAGCTAACGAAAGAAAATACCAGCTCTTGCTACAGCAGTAACTTATTAACGAATAATACAAGGTACCATGTACAACAGAAGTCAGCTTGGACAATTTGATGGCAAAATTTCTCCCTCCTCTACAGAAAGCCAATTTTTATGAGCCAATGCTATTTAAAAGGATCAGAATTTCAGAGTGTTTAAATAATTCATGAATTCATTAATTATACACAACCACTTCCTTTAACTAAATCTCATTAATTGTTTGGAAATTTAGTTGTTTGCAAAGCTAATATTAGAGCTTAGGAAATGAGATCACGAGAGTAGATATGCAACCCTCCTGTCCCATTTTATATATATCATGTCCTTGGGCTTCTAAAGGACCAAAGAGTGCTTCTCCTAGGGGGTCTTAATTTAGGTCAGTAGCCTATTCTTCCAAAAAGAGAACGGCCCTGAAACACCATAAATCTAGCAGTAGTAAGGGGTTAGGAAGCAAAGAAGGACAAAAATAACTATCAGAATAGAACAAAAGCAAAAATTCTAACACCCTGCCCAAATCAGCCTTTGGGTTACAGGGTTATATAGTGGGAAAACGGGAAATGGATATTTCGAAGATAATAGACAAAGGCCAAATGTGTAGGTGGAAGGAAAGAGTGCGCTTTTTCCCCATGATTTAATTTTACCAATTTAAATGGCAAGTAAGCTATATTCTAGAATTCACTTGATTTAGCAACCTTTCAATCACTGGCCTTATTCTTGATCCTGGCTTGCATACCATACAATGGAGTCTTTAAAAAATGTGACCAATTCATTTAATCTTCTGGGGATAAGAAAAATAAATTTGGTGAGTGGAGATAAAGAATTGGAGAAAAATACAGCATTTGTGTCAATACATGCATGCTATTAAAATGACAGTATGAATACACATGAGGCAACAGGTTTTATCATTTTACAAAGAAAACATAATGTAAACTATAATAAGGAAAATTTCACACATTGTCAGTTTCAAAGCCAGGACTAGAATTCATCTGACAGTCCTTCTGTATATCTTTTCTTACCACTAAAAATCCAGTGAACTCAGTCAAAACTTGAACACCTAACCTCTGGTTTAACTTTTGGAAAACTTCTTTCCAAATGACTAGCACCTTTTAGATACAGGTTGTTTTGATATTATAGTGTGGAGATGTTGAACACATAATGCTTTGTGTATTATAAAGCAGGACCCTTTGCATTATAAACCACATATCTGTGCTCAATTAAGAGATTACAAGTAAAGACCCTGAAACAGTGATGGTATAGTTTTAAAACAACCTCTTGTAGACATTAGGAGAAGGAAAGGAAAAGTGAATTTGGGGAATCAGAGGGGGAGACAAACCATGAGAGACTGTGGACTCTGAGAAACAAACTGAGGGTTTTGGAGGGGATGGAGGTAGGGGGTTAGGTAAGCCTGGTGGTGGGTATTATGGAGGGCACATACTGCATGGAGCACTGGGTGCAGTGCATAAACAATGAATCTTCGAACACCGAAAAAATAAAATACAATTTAAAAAAATAAAAATAAAATAACCTCTTGTGTACATACAAAACAAAGAGAAAAGTGTTGGGGGAGGGAGGCTTCTTAGGAGGACATATTTAAATGGAGTTTTCTGAGAGATGCACTAATGAATCCTTCCATAATGCAAGGAATATGAGTCAAGGGACTAGAAGAACCTCAAGGTCAAAGGGAGCCAGCTCCGTGTATCAAACATGCAGAAAGAGCAGCACAATGAGGAGGGAGGTGGGAGCAGAGGAAGCAGCAGAGGACAGAAACATTGAAAAGTGTACTTGGGATGGAGAAGGAGAAAAGGAAAGCAGAAAGCAACAAAAAGTTAAACCAGAGAAACAAAATGCATTCATAAAGTGTTTTACAGGAAGAGTCTCAACACCCAGTGGTCAAGGGGAACAGTTTTGATAACCTACTGTCCACCAGTTGTTGCAATAGGCAGGTGCCTTCCTGCCTCCCAGGAGGATTCAGCCAAGTATTGGAAACAGATGACCACACACACAAGTAACCACGTACAACTGAGAGGTAGTGTGGGAACCAAAAGGAAGAATAATGCCTTACAAGAGTTGAACTGGAAATGCTCCACAGAACAGAGGCATCTGAAAATGAGTACTAAAATAATATAATTTAAGTTGGGGTAAGAGTATTCATGATATATTCAGAGAATAAAATAGAATAATGTTTGTAACAATATGCTTAGTGTACCTAGATCCTAATGGGCATCTACTCAGGATACCTATATAAGCTGGAACTGATTTATTATACATTGATTTTATAACCAATTTAAATGCTCCCAACCCGCTAGGCCAACAGTTCTCAACTGTGGATGCATATTAAAATCACTTGAAGAACATTAAAACTCTGTACGCCAGACCAATTAAAAAGAATCTCTAAGTGTCGGACCTGGGTCTCTTTATTTTTTTTAAAGCTGCCCAGGTACAGCTAAGCTTGCAAACTATTTTCCTATGCAAAGAAAAAAGAATTAGGAAAGAGAAAAATACAATTAACACTTAAATGGGACAGTCACATAGATATTCAGTAGAAGCCATTTTCGCCTATGTTATTTGTATAGTTATTTGGTCCATTGTTTGAAAAAAAATCAGTTAAAGTGAGAAATCATAGATAACAATAAATATGTACTTAAACATTTTAATTCAAAACACAAATCCATACTCACTCAACAAGGTTTTGAAGTACAACACTTTTCTTTAGTATGGATTTGTTGATTATGCTTTATTGCATACTTGGTTATATAACTAAAACATAGGGTTGCCTACCATTTCTAATTGTTTTTAAGTGGACAAAGGTAGATACTTGCCAAGCAACCTAAAAAGGACTCATTCTAATTTGATTCCACAACATTTTAAGTTGTTTTACTGACATCTAATTCAAGAGCACGTTTTTTAGCAGTTTAATTTTATCAGTGTTTTTCAAAGCACTCTACTCAATTTTTATTTTAAAAAAGTATTTCTTTTCACATTCATATTTCATTGGTTTACATCTTATATATGTACTTACAGCAATTCAATAACATTACAATTTCAAGACAAATACAAGTGACATAAACAGATTTGGGAACAACAACTACCTCTTGGTTAGCATGAAAATCATATTGTGGGAACGTTAAGTGTACAGGCTTAGCCTCAATTCAGTTGAGAGCTTTTTAAAATTTTTTTAATAGAGCCAGTGAAAATTGTAGATGAGGGCTTCTCAATTCACCTGGAGATCCTATTTAAATGAAAATCCTGATTCGGTAGATCTGAGATTCTGCATGTCTGATCAGCCTCCAAGTGTTACAGATGCAGCTAGACCAGTGATCAGACTTTGAGTAGCAAAGCTGTAGATCACTGATTATTAATCCTGCTTGCATGTAAGAATCACCTAAGAAGACTATTGAAAATACCAACCGGGAGAACCCAAACCAATTAAATCAGAGTCTCTAGGAGAGGGGCTTCATTCGGCATCAGCAGTTTTTAAGAACTTCCAGGTGATTCCAAAGTACAAGTGGTGTTGCAAATCACTGTGTAGATTAATCCAACCCGTCAATTTAGTGAGCTTTTTAACATCAATCTCCATCCTGGACAAAATCAGAGAATGACTCATAGGACGTTATTGTAAGAACCTGGCCAAAACTATTTTATTCTTAAATTATAATTAAGGATAACATCATACACCTACAGCTCTATTTCCAGTGGTTTTTCTTAACTTCTGAGTAACTTACTAATGTTTATAATTTCAAAAAGAGCAGTAAAAGTCATGAAACTGGAGGATAAGGGATAGGATTAAGAAGATGGTGGGGATGACAGAGGCTGAAAGGGAGACAAAATTCAAGTGCACTGTAAGACTGGAAATTGAGCCTAATTAAATACAGCTGTGCTTGTATTTTGAGACAAAATATTTGTTGAAATACAGCACTTTTTTCTATTTTCGGACAATTGCCCCCCATAGGGGGCTAATTAAGTAAAATTTTCTACAGCTATGCTAAATGAAACATTGAGGTTAAAATGTTAACTACATTGAGTCTGGAAATAAGAATTAAATTATCCCCAAACTTAACACATCTCATAATAATGTGTCAAAATTTGATTACACTCCTCTCAAAAGCCTCTGGCATTAAGAAGTGAAAGGGCTTTCTATAATATTTCATGACTTCAAAGATGCTATCATGTTTATTGCTGTATTCCTCCTTACCATCATTTATGAAGAAGTAAATTATGGAAATGTTCCTTCTCATCCTCTCACTCAGTAAATACCTCTTGAGTAGTTACTATTTGTCAGGCAGTGCTAAGCACTGGCAACACAGCAGTCAACAGGCATTGACCTTGCCGTCACAGAATCTGCAATATAGAGGAGACTCAAGGAAACTAAATAAATAAAAAATAACTGCAGGTAACACTAAGTAAAGAAAACAAGCAAATCCAAGGTACTTAATAACTAGGAGGTCATTTTGGATGAATCAGAGAATACTTCTGGGAGATGAAATTTTAGTTGAGACCAAAGGCTGAGAGGAGCTAACATGGGAAAGAATGACAGGGGAAAAAAAAAAAAAATTATTCCAGGCAAATATGTAAATTAACTTGGCCTATTTAAGAAACTGAATGAATTCCAGCATGGAATTTTCTACTTATCTATTGTTACTGAATTCTAGACATTTGCAGTGTGGTCAGACAGTATATCCTCTATAATTTTAATTCTTTAAAAGTGGTTGAGATGAATGTCATTATCCAGTATATTCAATATTTTAAATGCTGTATGGATGCTTACAGGAATATGTAACCTGTAATTTGGGAGCATAATGGCCTAGATATGTTTATCAGGCTTGGATTGTTAATTATATTCAAGTGCTCTGTATCCCTAATGATAGTTGTGTGTGTTTGTATTCTGTCAATTGCTGCAACTTCATTCTGACTATGGATTCATCTATCCTTCCTTGTAGTTCTGTCAATTCTGTATCATATATGTTAACGCTATATTATTAGAGATATAAAAATTTAAATTGCTAAGTCTTCCTTGTGATTTGAAATTTTATCATTATGAAGTAACTCTAGTAATACTTTTTGCCATGAAGTCTACTTTGTCTGTTATTAATCAGGAGAAGCCAGCTTTCTTTTCCAGGGCTTTTACTGTCCTTTCAGTTTTAACCTTTCTATATTCCTATGCTTTAGATGTGCATCTTTTAAATGTATGAAGTGGAATTTTATTTCAGTTTCAATATTTTCTTTTAAAATTAATTGTTTAGCCCATTTACATTTAGTGTAACAACTGATATATTTAATTTTTAAACTCCTGTCTTATTTTGTGCTTTCTCTTTCACTGCCTCCACTTTTTTTTCTCCCCTTTTATAACTTATTTAGGATTTAATATTTTTTCATCATTCCATTTTCCCCTACACTCACTCAGTAACACATTTTTGCACATTTAACACATTTTGCTCCTGACCATACTATGATGTTATTAATGTATTTTTATAATTCACTTAAGGGGCACCTGTGTGGCTCAGTGGGTGAAAGCCTCTGCCTTCGGCTCAGGTCATGATCTCATTGTCCTGGGATCGAGTCCTGCATCGAGCTCTCTGCTCAGTGGGGAGCCTGCTTCCCCCTCCCTATCAGCCTGCCTCTCTGCCTACTTGTGATCTCTGTAAAATAAATAAATAAAATCTTTTTAAAATTCATTTAAAATTCATTTATTTAAAATTAAAATTTAAAATAACTCATTAAGTAAGATACTATGAATACAACACCAAAGGCAAGATTCATGAAAGATATCATTGATAGCAGAACTTAACTAAAATTTAAAAATTCTTCTCTGAAAAGAAAATGTCAAGAGTATTAAAAGACAAGCCAGAGACACTGGAAGAGGACACATCTAATAAAGGACTGTTATACAAAATGGAGAAAGAACTCTTAAAACTCAACTATAGGAAAACAATCTGATTTTAAAATGGGCCAATGAGGAGGGAGTTGGGAGCAGAGGAAGCAGATATGCAGATATGCAGATGCCAAATAAACATAAGAGATGCACCACATCACACGTCATCAGGGAAGTGCAAACTAAAACAATGAGATAGCACTACACACCTGTGAGAATAGCCAAGATCCAGAACACTGGTAACACCAAATGCTGGCAAGGATGTGAAGCAACCAGAAGTTTCATGCATTGCTGGTGGGAAATCAAAATGGTACAGCCACTTGGGAAGACAGTTCAGCAGTTTTCTTACAAAACCAAACATATTCTTATCATAATATCCAGCAAGTACTCTCCTTGGCATTTAGCTAAAGTAGTTAAAAACTTATGTCCATACAAAAACCTCAACACAGCTTTTAGGAGCTTTATTCATACCTGCCAAAACTTGGAAGCAACCAAGGTATCATCCTTGGTTGATATGGAAAAGCAATTGTATATCCAGACAATGGAATACTGTCAGTGCAAAACGAAATGAGCTATTGGGGCCTCTGTGTGGCTCAGTCAGTTAAGTGTCTGACTCTTGGTTTTGGTTCAGGTCATGTTCTCATGGGTCATGGGACTAAGTCCCACGTTGGGCTCTGTGCTCAGTGGGGAGTCTGCCTGAAGGTTCTCTCCTCTGCCCCTCCCCTCATGTGTGCATGATATCACTTTCTCTCAAATAAATAAATCAATCTTTAAAAACAATAAAGAAATGAGCTATTAAGCCATGAAAAGACATAAAGAAACCTTAAATTCATATTTCCAAGTGAAATAAGCCAATCTGAAAAGGCTACAAACTGTATGATTCCAAACATATTACATTCTGGAAAAGGCAAAACTATGGGGACAATAAAAAAGGTCAGTGACTGCCATGGGCTTGGGGCTGATTAATGAATAGGCAAAGCACTATCTAGGGCAGTGAAAATACTCTGTATGGTAATGATGAATATATGTCATTAAACATTGCCCAGACCACCACCAACACTAACAGTGAACCCTAAGGTAAACCACAGGTTTTGGGTGATTATGATGTGTTAATGTAGGTTTATCTTAGGTAACAAATGTACCATTCAGATTAGTGATGATGATAATGGGGGAATATGTACATTTGTAGGGGTACGGGGGTATATGGGAAATCTCTGTACCTTCCTCTCAATTTGGTTGCGAACTTCAAGCTGCTCTAAAAAAAAGGAGTCTTAAAAAAAAAAGGGTGATCAGTCTAGTCATTATTTCCTTGAAAGAAATACTGTCTCCTTTTTAGATTTTTCTCTTTGTCCTCAATTTTCTAATTATTGTATCTAGATAAGGATTTATCTTTACTTATCTTTTGTGTGATTCATTAGGGCATTTGACTCTGCAGATTTGTGTCTTTTATCAGTTCCAGAAAATTCTTAGCCATTTTCCCTCCCTTCTATTCTTGGGACTTACATGAAATGTATATAAACATTCTCCTACACCCTCCCTATCTTCTTTGTTCTCTTCAGTATATTCCATCTTTTTAAATGCTTTTGTTCTGGCTTTTAGATAATTTATGATGTATTTTCCAGCTCACTAACTCTATGTGTCTCTGTCCACTCTGCTGTTGAGTCCATCTTTTGAGGCTGTTTTTTTTTTTTCCCAGTTTTATTTTCCATTTTTGGAGTTTCTGTTTCTTTCTTTCCTTTTTCAAATTAGCTATCTTATTTTACTGTTCCCTGAAGATAAACCCAGATTTACCTGTTATTTCTTTAAACATACTGTGCATAATTGCACTGTATTAAATGTTTGTTAATTCTAATCTGACATTTTTACAGTCTGTTTTTGTTATCTGTTGTTGCTTCAAGTTCTTATTCCTGGTGTTTTGTTTCCTTCATTGTCTAGTAGTACTTGAAAAAATATTTCTAAGAATAACTTGAAGTCTAGGATGAAGGTAGATTATTATTTCAGAAGGGAGGTTCATTTTCTTTTACCAAATGTATAATATGACCTTAAAGTAAATCCATAGCTTGAGGCCCCTAACCAACCAGAGTGTAGCTCAGGTGTCATCTCCCAAAGGTACAGCCATTTGGAATGTCAGTTTATTGGGTTTTCTGTATACATGCACCTGGGCTTTTAATCTGTCCCCTTTGTCCCATAAGGCAATAAAAAGGAAAGCTCAAAATTTCTGAGAATGAATAGTTTCTAACAGCAAAAGCAGCTTCACTGATTGTTTGCTTCAATGTGTTCTTTTCGGGGGGGGGGGGTTCTCTTCATTTTTGTCTGGTAATCTCTTGCTATTTTTTCAACTTTTAGATGAAAAAATAAATAAATATTATTTATTTATTTATTTTTAAATATTTGTATCCCCCTTTCTTAGTTGCTTCCAGAAATGGCTGATTCAAATAACTTAGTCTTCCTCTACCTAAAATGGGAAATTTCATTCACCACTTTCATCTTTTTAATTGATTGAAAACAGAAGAATATAAACACCCAGTTGATGAAATGAAGAAACCTTAAAGTTCAGGTTAATCAATACAAAATTTTAAATCAAGCAAATTAAAAATAAGATCTCAATCCAAACACAAAAGCAAACAAATAGAAGCAGACAACTCTATTAAGAATTGCTAAATAAAGAAAATCTTGACTCCTATAGAATCCACACTGCCTGGACATTATAAGACAAAAACAAAGATTCAAGACCTCTAAAGTGCAAGGTACATACTAAGTAGTATTCAGTATCAAATATATGCTATGGTCAGCCCAATTTAAACAAAAGAGTGACAACGCTGATATCTTACACAGATATTTTCTTAGTTAAGCCAATCTTTGCTGGAATGCGGCTTTGACAGATTCAGTAGTAGTCAAAGAGAGACCAAAAGAGAAGTCACACCCAAATGTCTACCCCTAGAAATTAATCCAGGCTAATTGTCATCAGATAATAAAAACTTTTAAATGAATTATTCTTTTTTTAAAAATATTTTATTTATTTATTTGACAGAGATCACAAGTAGGCAGAGAGGCAGGCAGAGAGAGTGAGAGGGAAGCAGGCTCTCTGCCGAGCAGAGAGCCTGATGCGGGACTGGATCCCAGGACCCTGATATCATGACCTGAGCCGAAGGCAGCAGCTTAACACACTGAGCCACCCAGGTGCCCCTAAATTAATTATTCTTATTGCTAATATTTTGCAAAGCTTATTTGAATATAACAATTTTATATACAAATTAGTTATAGACTCAATAAATGTCTCATTTATAGTTAGTCTCCCACTCCCATAAAGTTGGTTTTTTTTTTTTTAATTTATTTAGTTAGTTAGTTAGCATGCAAGGGGGGATAGAGGCAGAGGGAGAGGAAGAGAGACACTACTAAGCAGACTCTGCACTGAGTGTGGAGCTCAATGCCAGGCTCAATTCAGGGACCCAGAGACCATGACCCGAGTCAAAATCAGGAATCAGATACCCAACTGACTGATACCCCCAGAAGCCCTCCCAATGAAGTTAAGAGAAAAATGATATATAATTTAATACTGACTTCAAACTTATCTATTTAAGCATAAAATTAATCTTTATTAAAAGTAATAGAAAACTTCCCTAATTTACTTGATCAATTCATACATTTAAATTACTATAATAAATTAGTATCATAATATAATTATTCTATATACCTATCCACCCATTTACCAGGTTTACTGTCACGCTTTATTTTTAATGCTATAATTTATTAACTAAAATTGTAGAATTATTTTTTAGTTATTCAGACTTTTATCCAAGATTTTTAGAGCTATTTTTTATTTTATAAAAATATTTAAAAATTCTAAAATACCCATGCTTTACTAAAATTATTTTCTAATTTTTCAGAGTACCGTTGCTTTGTTTAATGGAAAGCATACCCACTCTTTTACTATTTTATATTAATCTACATCTCCCAGGTATTACCTGCTAAACTGTTTTCTTGCTCATGCATAACCGCTGAGAATACAGTAGTATTGGCCATGCTAATAATTGGGACAATCAAATCGTTCCAACAAGTGCACGTTTAGTTCACAATCAATAATTGGTTATAATAACAAAACATCTGTTTGTTCTATTGATAAAATTTTCTCTTTAATAGAGAGACTCAGAGACTATGGACTCTGAAAAACAATCTGAGGGTTTTGAAGGGGTGGGGGGTGGGAGGTTGGGGTACTAGGTGGTGGGTATTATAAAGGGCACGAATTGCATGGAGCACTGGGTGTGGTGAAAAATAATGAATACTGTTATGCTGAAAATAAAAAATAAATTAAAAAAAATAAAAATAAAATAAAAAAAAAAAAAAAAAAAAAAAATAGAGAGACTCAGTATTTGTTTGACCACTCTTTCCATAAACCTTTCTAGTTTTTCATGGAAGATATCCCCGAGACTCCTGTAATTTTTAATTCTACATCACCCATTTTTCTATGATTGTTTTGTGGCACATAGTTCCTATTGCTCTGTAACAATCCTCTATAAGAAATACATGAACCAAATCCTTAGAGCACTGACATCTGGCTGCATAACAATTGTGACCAACCAGCAGCAAGCATTAAATGTGCAACGCCCACAGAGAATCTTTCTCCCATTCTTGTGCTGGTTCTTATACATGGGTTTTGCTCTTCATTAATTCCATATTGTCATTAAATTAATAAATGAAGTCTTTCCAACTCTGCATATCCTCTCTTGGTACTCAACCAAAAGAGAAGTCTTGCTCTCCAGGCCCAAACAATCTAATTAAAACCCAAATACAAATGAGGACCAAAAGGACAAAAGGATGGCTACAAAGAAATGTGTGACCAACTACAAATTAAGATGAAAATATGGACCAATTGCTGAGGGACTCAATGTAACATGTCACAGGAACCAGCTGCTACTATTGAAGGAAGGCCTCATAGCAAACAAAGTTCCAGTTTATTCAAATATGATTTTCTTTGGGAAGCCTTCCCTGTATCACTCGAATGAGAGTTTTCCTGTACTCTATGGATCCACAGCACTTTCTACGTATCTCTAATGTGGCATCCAGCACATTATGTTGTATACACCCCCTCTTGAACTGTAAAATCTTGAGAAACACTTTATTACTGTGTTCATATCTCAAGCATCTAACCAAGTGCCTGGAACTTAAGAGATTGTTCAGTAAATAGAAAAGTGCCATTTCCCACCTCTCTCCCACTCATTGACTACCATAATTCAGAGACACTGGGATTTAAGGTCTGAGCTCATTCTGGCTTGGGCCTAAATACTTGCAATTTCCTCTCATTAGAATGTCCTCCCAATACCCCCATCCCACCCATACCACACATTTTGTATACTCATCCCTCTGATCTTAAATGGTACATTTCTAGAGAAAGACTTCTCAAATTCCAGCATAAGTGCCAAGATTAGCCTCTCACAGCACCTTATATCTTCCTATATTGTCCTTATACAATTTGTAATGATGTGAGTGTGTGTGTGTGTGTGTGTGTGTATTCTTAACTATAAATCAAAGCAAAGCAAATCAAAAAATAAAAACAAAAGCCCATGGTTTTTTTTCCCCCCCCCGAAGGTGGTTTCAGAAAAGAAAAATGAATATTCTTATGTAAAGAATATCTCAATGGTTTGAAATATGAAGTCCTAGAACATGTAAAAACATCAAGATTGAATTTTTTTTGGTCAAAACTGCTTGTAATAGTCCTGAGAATTGACTCAGTGTTGATAAGCTATGGTTCATAGGACAAATCCATCTACCAGTCCTTTTTTGTACAGCAAGAGAGCTAAGGATAGATTTTACATCTTTAAAAGGCTGACTGAAAAATCAAAAGAATAGTATTTTATGAAATGTAAAAATTATATGAAATTCACGTTTCAGTGTCAGTAAACATGGTTTTGTTGAAATATTATATGCTTGTTTATTTACGGATTGTTTATATGCAGAGTTTAGTAGCACAAAAGGGAACTTGTGACCTGTAAAACCGTAAAGAGTTATTGTCTGGTCTTTTACAGAAAACAGTTTTCCAACTTCTATCCTACCCAAATTATCATTCAAGGCCACACATGGTAATGCAATTTTCTTTACTAATGATTGATTGGTTTATGGGCATGTGATCCAATTCTGGCCAATGAGAAATTAAAGAAAACCTGTAAAAAGACTTCGGGAAAAAATGCCCTTGCCTTTAAGAATGATACACAAATACAGAAAGCTCATGTTTCCTTTATTCCTCTGGATGCACTTTAACTGGATATAATTCCTCAAATTGGTATAATCATCTTGCTCAACATACAAAGGAGGGAAGGTAGAAAACAAGAAGCAAAAAGTAGATAGAATGAGGCATAACTTTCCTGAGTTGCCCTATGAACTGCTTCTTGAATGATTTCATAAATTTTCTCTCTTTTATCCCCCTGATTTGCATCTGTAACTTGTAGTCAAAGACATGCACAGCTAAACCCAGAAGTGTATTGCATGGTATTGAACTGTATGGCATGAACTAGTGAAAAAAGAAAACTTGTAGCAACTTTAATTATAAGAAGAGGCATCTATACAGTTAAAAATATAAGATTCAAATGCTAAGGAAAAGAAACTAGAATGACAGATGGCAAGAGGTTTGGAAAAAGGAAAAACAAGAAGAAATATATATATACACACACTAATAAAAACTAACTACATTTCTTAAGTTTTGGACTTAGTTTCTTCTGTATCAATTACCAGTTGGTATGCTATCCCTCTGCTGTACCAAGGGAAGGTCTAAAATTCACATGCCCCATTTTTCCACATGTGCCTTTGAATTTTAGAGAGAGGCAGGACACACTACAACCAACATGGTATACTAGAATGGCAGCGTGTGTCATGCAGTAACCTATGGATATGAGAAAAAAACTCTGATCCAGGGATATGGTTAATTTATATGATCATATATCAATAATAATGATAGCTAACACTTACATGGTGCTTATTATATACCAGACAATGTTTCAAAATATGCTACATATATTAACTCTAACTACCAATAAATCCACCTGACTAACCAAAGTCAGATGGTAACTAGCAATGTCAGGCTTTGAAGCCACATAGTCTTGCTCTGTGAGTTTAGACTTTGAATCAATGTGGTATACTGTCGCTTACCTGATTCTCAATTTTCTCATCCATAAAATGAGGGCTCTTCATCAGAGGAACAATAAATTCTACCAAATGTAAATAGAGTAAATTACCAGCACTTAGCACCAGCAAAAAATTAGAAGTCACATTAGCCTTTTCCAGAAACTGCAAATTGCTAGACACATTGGTCAACATTGTCATCTTACATACAAATGACAACATTCATACAGACTAACAAGGTAATACATAAATACATTGTCCCTTCATACTTCTTCTTTTTTTTTTAGAGAGAGAGGGAGAGAGTGGAAGCAATTTGGAAGGGGCAGAAAGAGAGGGGCAGAGAGAATCTTAAGTGGGCTCCATGCCTAATGCAGAGCCAGGGGCTCCCTCTCATGACCCTGAGATCATAACCTGAACCAAAATCAAAAGTCGATGTTTAGCCTACTGAGCATTACCCAAAGGTCTCATCCCTTTGTACTTCTTTGTGTGTGAACTGTAGTCAACAACAACAACAATTCAGCCATTTCACAACAGGTATGCTTTCATAAATCACTGGTAAGAGCATTATTTTTCCCTGTACTTTAATTTTTCTAGACAAGGAATCACTCCTTCTTTTGTATTTCCTCATATCCTATGTATTACAGAAATTTAAAAAAAAAATCAAAGATCTTGTCCAATATATTCAACAGACTTTTATCTCTTCTTTAATATTTAAAACACTAAATATTATCCTCGCACAGGAATCAAATGTAAACAAATCTCTACTGGTATTATTATCATCACATACCTATAACGTGACTTCAAAAGGATCATGTAAAAGACTGAATGTTGAGAAATACTTAGTTTCCATGGCACTATAATTAAATAAAGCATACTTTGCTTACTGAATAGGATTGGAAACATCCAGGCAGCTTTGGCTTATATAAACCAAATTCTTCAAACTTGGACAGTATGAAAGCAATGAAAAGATCTATCCACTTACCAAATTAAAATAGTCAGAATTTAAGATCAGCTTTCCAAATTAAGTATTCAAACAATAAAATCAAATGCCAAAGAGGGAATAGTAAAAGCTAGCAAAGAGAGAGGAAGAGACAAAAATAAAACAATTAAAGTTAATACTACTCCACTTTATAGGGCTTGTATCATGGTAAATTTGCCCACACTCATAAATAATTTAGAGACTATGAAAGGCAAAATAGGTTCCAACAGTAACAGAGATTTTAGCATTAAATTAGTATCATTCATGGTACATTAATCATGCATGATAAAATCAGTCCTCTCAACAAAAAGATGACTCCAAAAGGAATAACTGTGATATTTTATTAGCATTGACAAGGGTTTAAATCAAAGATTGACAGGTAATGAACCTCTTAAAGTTGCCTGTTACTTTAGTTCAGTCTGTCCCAATAGGTTTAGCTAAAGGCAAACTACAAAAGAGGATTCAGTGTAGCCAGAGCTACTATAAAGGTGAGAAGATAAATAATCATTATCAGCTCCTATAAGAAATTATTTATTATACATACTCAATATTTTTTCAATGTTATCTCTATTTTCTTCTGTGATTCCTTATCTTTTCCTCTCAAATATACCGAAATACAAGGGGAAAAAAAGGAATATTTTTTTCTTTTTTTATTTTTGAGAGAGAGAGCATGAGCAGGGCATGGGGGTCAAGTGGCAAAGGGGGAGGGAGAGGGAGAATCTCAGGCAGGATCCTCTTGGAGTCAGAACTGGACACAGAGCTTGATATTACAACCCTGAGGGCATGACCTGAGCTGAAATCAAGAGTCAGAAGCTTAACTGACTGAGCCACCCAGGCACCCCTCTTTTTTTTTTTTTTTTTAAAGTAGACTTTATGCCAAAAGTGGAACTTGAACTTATGACCCTGAGATCAAGAGTTGTATGTTCCACTGACTGAGCCAGCCAGGACCCCCAAGAATATAAATTTCTGTCATCATCCCATTATTATTCCTGATTCTCTTCTTTTCTAAAAAAATTTAATTGATTATTTTTTTTTAAAGATTTGTATTTTTAAGTAATCTCTACATCCAACGTGGGGCTCAAACTTACGACCCCAAGATCAAGAGTCACATGCTCTGCCGACTGAACCAACCATGCACACCTTTCCCGATTCTCTTCTAATGTATTTCGGACATTTATGTTTCCTTCTGGCTTTTCCAGCCAGGACATATATAGCACACATCAAAAATTACTGTAGCACGGGAGTGCGTCAGGTAACTCCTCTTCTTGTTCACCATGTTATTTCCTTTAACATTTCCAGCCCCTATAGAAGAAACTATTTAGTCACCTCCTTAGAAGAGAGTAAGAAAGAACTGATTGCTTTGGGGATCATTATATGTATTTCTAAGATGCCATTATGCTTAGCTAATAAGAGTGAAGCGATGCCCCCAAGGGAGCAGGAGAGGAGTGGGGGAATAGTGAGGACACTCTTAGAACAACTGCAGATGGTTCATGAAAGAAAAGCAGGGGTGACGCCATCACTCAGAATGTAGTTATGCAAAGAAGGCAAACTAATGCCCGGAAGGGGAAATGGCCACAAGATAAGTGCTGTCTTGCCCACCATAGAAAACCTGTCATTTGTGAGCGTACATGGCACTGGAAAGATAGGAAATATTCTCAAGCAACAAGATTATTATCACCAGAGGTATAAATCATGAATTGTGTGTAAAGCATGGAAACCAGCAGGAAACTAGAAAGGAAGAGAAAATGGGAAATTAGAGGGGATTCTGAGTACATAAACCAAGCTATGTGTAAAGTGCATTCCAAAAAGGTCCTCTCCTACACAAGGGATTGAAACTAGAATGGTATCCTCTTTCAGAGGGAAAAAAAGCCACCCAAAGGAGATTTTTTTTCCCCTTTTCCACCTTTTTTTGAAAATAAGAGAGTTCACAAAGGTGTATTGCTTTACAATCAGGTGAAAAGCTTTACAGCTTCTAGAGCAGATGGTGTTCAGAGTAGCTCACAACTACCGAGCAGAATGGATAAGAAGGGGAAACTTTATTAATATTTCATGTTAGGACACTTTATTTTGAGACTTTTATAAGGAGGTAGATATTTTCTAATATGCTAATGCTGGAGGATTTGCTGAGAGGAAACATAGGAGCTTTATAAAGCTTGAGTGCGTTCATGTGGCTATACTGTATAATGCAAGCAAAATCAAGCAACCCCAAAATTCCATTTATTCTATTTAGGCTAAACAGCACTAATAGAAGATAATCAGAAATATGCATTACCAGAAAATTTGCTACATTCAGGTGAGCATTACTCATTGAAAAGGACTTCCTCTCATTCTTTTCTCAGTGCCATTCTCTCGGGTGTCCTGGTAACAGCCAAAAGCAACATGGCTGACCAAAGCTTGCGGGCAAGTCTATTTTTTTCTATTATGTTTCTGTGTATCCAGCTTGGCTGTTCAACACACATCCAGAGAGATAAGGTTTGATAACAATCACTAAAATATTTTAAATGGAAAAAATGAAGGTAACAGGTTATGAACGCAATTAAGTCAGATGACTTGATTGGAATTCTGCTTTTCTAAAAATGATCCAACATCAAAAGAAAATTACAGCAAGAATAATTATAAAAGGAGAGTGGGCAATATTTGCATTCTCCCTAAAATACTACTAAGAGGAGGAGAAATAAAAATCAGGATTTGGCAACAGCTTTCCAAGTTTAGAGAACAGAACAAAGCTCCCAAAAGGACTTCACAGAGCAGATTAAATTACCACGGAATTTCATAAAGAATTCATTGAATGCTTAAGCAGGCTCCTGTGTAGGTCAAAGAGGACCAATCAGAAAATCGAGGTTATTAAGGGATGAGAAATAGGGTAATAGGAAATAAAATATAATTATAGAGTAAGTGAAAGGGGGAAGGAAGGAATAGCAGATGTATTAATATTGTTTTGGTTTTGGATGAATCATTTTTTCTGTCAAGTCTTTCAAAGACCAACTTGGATTTTTTTCCCATTCAATTATATTTTATTCTTCTTCTATTTTAGATAGAGAGCCTGATGGCCTCAAGGGAGAGGCTCAGGTGCTGGAAGCATCTGAGCCTCTAAAATAACTATATTTCACATATATTACATCGGAAATCTGAAGCACATTTTATTTTCCTTCTTAAAATATTCATTAAAATGAGCTATTAGCCACACATATTTAATTTCAATTTTGTTTTCCAGAAACAAATTTGTAGAACACAAAATCAGAAACTATTGACAAGATTAAATATCTACCTCTATGGCCACGACATCATTTCATATTTTTTCCTATATTTGCTTTAGAGTCTAGAATTTTAAAGCTATATACATTACAAAAACATTATTATTTCAACTCTAAAGAAAGTCTTCCTTAATTTACTGTAATTTAAGGTGAAAATAATTAGTTCATCAAATTTTAAAATATGTATACTTGTAATTTTAGTATAAAACAACAAAATTAAATTATTCCAAGCTTCATCTGGTACATTATCTAAGCTTTCAATTTGAAATATTTTGCAAAAAAAATTACCATCATTTAGCTTTACATGCATTTCTATAAAAACTGACTACTACATAATTGCCTAAAATTATAAAATTAGTACAGGACTTAACACAGTTAGAAAGCAGTACAGAAAAAGACTAGGAACTCAGTTTTATCATTATTAACAACTCACACCTAGTTTTTTCCACAATCATAAAGTTACTTCATGTACATTATCTCAGATAATTACCAAGCACAGTATTTAATAATTATCATAACAGCACCATCCCAGAAGGGCTCATTTTGTTCCAGCAGTACAGCTGACATACAGTAGCTCACATAAGCTCACAACAAGTAAACACAGAAACAGCCAAAGAAATAAATTAAGGTGAGCATCAATGCTTGCAAGTGACAGAGACTAGACTCCGGATCTGACTTCAGATGAAGTCAGACCCAAACTTGTTGGCATCATTGACTCCTCCCCCAGACTACAGTCAATGGCCAAGTCAGGCACTGCCACAGTGGTGCCCCACTCACTGCCACTGCCCCGCCATTAAGTCCTCACGTCCATCCCCTAAATTGTTAAGCAGGCTGAGATGAAACCCCAGGTCCTTACCAAGGCTCACAAGCTTATCGGGTTCTAGTAACCCAGGGTTCCTTGCTCCCGCAACACCTCTCTCAGCCTTCTCCGCCACACTGCCCTGGGCCTCTTGCAGTCTGTTGGACACACAGGGCCAACCACAAGCCAAACAGCCACCTACATGGCTCCTTCAGTTAATTCAGGTCTTGGCTTAAATGCCACCTCCTCGGCAGACCACAGCACCTTGCCCCATCATGTTCCATACCTTTTTCTTGACTGTTCTACATGGTACTTTCAACCTCACATCATTATAATTTATTTTGTGTTTATGCCCTCTCCCCCACAGAAAGTAAGCTCTACTCAGGTCACAGAGTTAGTGATTTCAGTCTCTTTTTAACTCCCTACCTTGTCCCCTGCCCTTAGACCTCTGCCTGGAACATGGAAGCACTGAGTTATCTGCTCAGTGAAAGGGAAGGACAGATGAATGGATGAATTCTAACTGGTTTTCTTTCTACTCTTTTTTCCATCTCTGACTTTACCATTAGCAGTGCTGTCAATGTGACTCAAAACATATCAAAACAAAACATGGAGTTGATAAAATATACCATATTTTTAGGGAACAGTCAGTAGGGTGGCAAAAGGCCCAATGAATAGTGGCCAAGGGCTTGGCTATGTGACTTGACTATGATTCATTATTTAACCTTTTAACACTTTGTTTCCTTATACATTATGATAATAATAATGCTTATCTCATAGGACTATTTCAGGGATTTAATAAGGTAATGCATATAGTAAGTATATATAAAATGGTTGACACAGGGCTGGTACACAGTTAAGCATTCAGTAAATATTAGCTAGTATTACAATGGCTCACTTGGTGCCAGTTTTCAGTTGCTGGTTTAGGGTTTTAAATGTCATGGTGAGGACTTTTTTGATTTCAACTTGGTTAGATTTTAGTTCTTTTATTTCTCCAGAAAGGGTTTTTATATCTCTCGAGAGGGTTTCTCTAATATCTTCCATGCCTTTTTCGAGCCCGGCTAGAACCTTGAGAATTGTCATTCTGAACTCTAGATCTGACATATTACCAATGTCTGTATTGACTCAAGTAGGTCCCTAGCCTTCGGTACTGCCTCTTGTTCTTTTTTTTGTGTTGAATTTTTCCGTCTTGTCATTTTGGACTTTACATGCAAGATAACCCTAATGAAAATTTTGTTAAATTTATCCCTGATGCATTAGTATTTCTAACGAATAACTTTTGAAGAACTTTGGCTGAATGCTATTCCCTTCACGGTGGAATTCCTAGGTCACATTTTTCTCTTGCAAAATGCTATCTACCTACAGTTACAAAACCAAATTCACTCTTTGCCTGGGGAGAGTCATTCCTATCTCATACTGTATGCAATGACAACCCCCAAAAGTATTTAATATTAAAATAATACCAGGAAGAAGGGGGTGGGATTATGGACATTGGGGAGGGTATGTGCTTTGGTGAGTGCTGTGAAGTGTGTAAACCTGGTGATTCACAGACCTGTACCCCTGGGGATAAAAATATATGTTTATAAAAAATAAAAAGTTAAAAAAAAAAAAAAAGAAAATAATACCAGGAGACAACTTGAGAGCATATTTGTCAAACCTCAAGTTAGGGAAGGCCATTCATAAAGGAACAATGAGATATCATCTTACTCCTGTGGATCTAACAAAATTTTAAATGTTCGCACCTAGTGTTAGTGAAGGACTATGGTAATAAGAGAGCTGGGATAACTGGATATGTTTGGTAGTTTGTGGTAAAAGTATTAAAATGATAAATAATTTTGGGCACAGTTATTACCCTTCCAAACGTTTACCAGAAGGAAATAATCCTATACTTAAAGGCATTCTACCTCATGTTTATCACCTAAATGAAGTTCTCTTTTCCCAGACTCTACATTTGGTCAAAAGCCAAGTTTTGTATTATGAAAGCTATTCCTTTTCTTTCATTTTCACTGCCACTGGCTCTGGTTTATGTTCCATTAATTGTTATTTACACTTGTACATATATTTTCTAAGAATAAAATCCACAGTCTTTACCATGAGCCAATAAATGACAAGGAGCTCCAGAGTCACTGCTGTTAGTAGAAATAATATGATTAGAGGTATATTAGAAAGGAGACAAAATGATCACTATTTATGGAGGAGATGAATGACGACCTGGACAAAAGAGAATACCTGACAATCTATTTGAACCAATAGCTGAGTTGTAAAATAAGTAGGCCAAAATCAATAGCTTTCCTTTATACAAATAATAACCTACTGAAAAGAATAAAGTAAAAAAAAAAAAAATCCATCCACTTAGCAATAGAAAACAGATGTAAAAATACTATGAAAAGTACTGTGAACTCACTATTTCTACATCAGAAATTACTATAGACAGCACCATGAGGCAGCCAATTCAATAAAAAGTCAAGTATGTCTTCTCCTCCCCACTTTGCAGACCAACAAGGTTAACTTTATTCATTTATTCCTCCTTAATACCAATCTTTTCTTTTATAAACCCACCTACACCCCACAAATCTCTTCACTACCAAACCCATCTAACGCCTCTGGAATTCTCTTTTCTAGCTTCATCCCTTAGCCTTTGACCTTAACTAAATTCTGGTTTCCTCACAAGAACATCACTAACCTTATGGACCTCTCAAGGGATAGCTAGATGCTGTTTTACTACCAAAAAAACTTCATTGTTATGTACTGATCTGTGTGTCCCGCCCCCCAGCAAATTCACATGTTGAAAGTTTTAATCCCCAGTATCTCAAAATGTGGCTGTATTTGGAGATCAGGTCCTCTTTAGAGAGGACAAAGTTAAAATGAGGCCATTAGTGTGGCCCTTAACCCACCTTGTCTAGTGTCCTTTCTGGAAGTTTGCACGCACAGGGACAAAAGGGAAGTGAGGGCAAGGGGAAAGACCACATGTGGACATGGCGAGAAGGCAGTCATCTGCCAGCTAAGGAGAGGGGCCTCAAGACAAACCCAACTTGCTGACATCTTAATTTTGGACTTTTAGCCTCCAGAACGTGAGAAAATAAATTTTGATTGTTTAAGCCACGCGATCTGTGACATGCAAAATAATGCATTCCTCATACATCCTGAAGTACACATTCTGTACTACAGTGTCAGGGGTATAGTCAGTATCACCCCTCTGCTCTCCCAAAAAATATCTGCACCTTGAGGTTAACAGCCAATTTTCCAACCAAATGGTTGGAAACCATACATACACACACCCCATTCACATTCATTCACTCCTTCGTTCACTCCTGACATTGAAATCTGGGTCACAGTTTCTCCACCCAAATATCTGCCCCATCCCAGGAGACTTTGACTCTGTGTGCTGGCTACTACTTCGGACTCTTGGCTCATCTGACACCCCCGCCCACCCCCCAGCTTCACCTGCATAGTCACTCTCTGCTCTTGGCTCACTCAGACCTGCTCCAGCTCGCAATCAGTCTGCTCTCCACCTCCAACTCCTTGCACTTCCAACTCGCTTCCTCAACTTTTCTCATTGCATTTATTCTTCAACCTCATTAGTGCTTCCTGTTGTTTGTACTTTTCCCCTACTTAACAGTCCTGAACTGTCCCCTTACCTTCTTTTCCATCCAACTTCAGTCTCTTTAGTCCTAAAGTGTGATCTATTTTTGGCAAAAACCATAAACCTCTTTATCCAGAAATAAAAGTCCCAATCACAGACAAACTAATCACTTTCTTCCTTGTACATCTGAGTTGTCAAAAGGTTCAGGAGAAATTGTGTAACCAACCGGATGAACAGCACAGCCTGCAGTTAGCAACTTTATGTAGGTTCCTTGACATTTTCTGGCCTCCTCATTATGTTTCTTAGGCAGCTTTTCAACCCATCTTAACTCTACCTCTGACTCCGCTTCTTCTTCCTAACAACTCACCTTGGGTCTTGTTTCACAGAGAAAATAAAAGGTGTCAGATACAGATACCTTCCTTTTCCACTAAAACTATACATTTAGCTACATCTATTTCCACCCACTCTTCCCTCCTGTTTCCATCTACATGTCTCTCCAGGCAGCAAAGCAAAGTCCTCCAGTTTTGCTCTGAACTCTCTTCTTTCTGCTCAAATTGTGCCATCAATTAATTCCTCCCTTCTACTTTCACTCTCAGTCCCCCACTGCATCTCTGTCTCTCTCTCTCCCCACCCCACTGTAATGGACAGATGCCATCAACATTTAAATATGATCTATTCCTATTTCTTCCCAACCAGGAAAAAAAAAAAAAGTCTCAGAACTTACATAGGTACTTCCTATAATTGCTCCATCTCCCCTTCCATTCAGAGTCAAATTTATTGCAAGAAGTATCACCACTTTTCCTCTCCACTCCCCATGGCTCTAATCTATCCTCCTCTCTGGTTCACCAAAAGTGACGTTACTAAGACAATCACCCATATCTTGAATCTGATGACAGAATGTTAGGTATCGCTGTTCCTGTCCCATCAGCACTTTTGGTTATCATGTATCAGTCCCCCTTCCTAAAACCTTCTTCTTTTAGCGTCCATGGTACAAAATTACTTCTAATTTTCCATGTAAATTTCAGACTACTTCCAAGCTCTTCCATATCTTGTAGATTTTATGTTTTAAAAAAGATTTATTTATTTGAGAGAGAGAGAGTATGTGTGTGTGTGTGAGTGTGTGGGGGGAGGGCAAAAGGGGACAGTCTTCAACCAGACTCCCCACTGAGTGCAGAGCCCCACATGGGGCAACTCGGGGCTCCATCTCACCACCCATGAGGTCATAACCTGAGCCAAAACCAAGAGTCAGATCTTAACGACTGAGCCACCCAGGTGCCCTGTACAGATTTTAAATCTTGGAATGCCTTCAAGATTGGTCTTTGTCTCCTCTCCCCTCCCCATATTCTCTCTTAGAGTGATGCTGACCATTTCCAGGGCTTCAGTTATCATCTATAAGCAGAAGACTCTGATCTTTGTATCTGCCATTCTTACCATTCTTTTGAACCTCAGATGTATACATTAAACTTTAATATCTCCCCTTAAACATCCATGGGCATCAAACTCAATGTGACCAAAACTGAGCTCATAACCTCCTCCTAAGCCTTCCTGCATGCCGGTGCTCTCTCCTTCAGTAAGTACCAATCTGTCTACCACTTGCACAAGTCTGAAATACAAAATGCATCCATAATACATCTCTCTCCCTCATTGCCTGAAATTCAATCACTATAAGCAATCTATTCTACTTCCTACATATTCGAATCCATTCACTTCTTTCCAATTCCACAGCCATTATCCTACTGCAGACTGCAACCCCTGTCCAATTGGACTGGTGTTAATGTTTCCCAACTAATGTCCCCCACATCCCCTCCTGTTCCTTTCAATCTGATTCCCATACTGCTGCAAAGTAATCTAACTAAAATATAATACTTCATCACATTTTACTGCTGTTTAAAGCCCTTCAGATGCTTCCTAATGCTTTGGTGATGAATAGCAAGGTTTTTCAAATCACCTGAGAGGCCCTGCATCGTCTGGCCACTTCTTCCCTCTCCACTTTCATCCCCAAATACTCTACTTACATTCTCACACCCATTCACTATGCTCAAGTCACACCGGACAAGTTACCACATATCACACCTCATGTAAAAAAATATTTTCTTTTTGGGGTGCCTCGATGGCTCAGTTGGTTAGACAACTGCCTTCAGCTCAGATCATGGTCCTGGAGTCCCAGGATCCAGTCCTGCATAGGGCTCCCTGCTCAGCAGGAAGTCTGCTCCCTCTGACAACCCCCCCACTCATGGTCTGTCTCTCCCTCATTCTCTCTCAAATAAATAAATACAATCTTTAAGCAGAATTTTCTTTTTAATGATGATATACTATCTGGTGCTCGAGAGTGTATAAAAACAGGTATTTTTTCTCATCTTTTACTGAAATGTAAATTGATAAAGCCTTTGAGAACAATTCAGCAATACATGTCAAAATACTGCAGGTTTTGTATAATGTTTGGCTATAAATTCCTGGTTTTTTTTTTTTTTAGATTCAAATTGATATAATAATTATGGCAGTATTTTTAAAATAGTGACACCTGAAAACAAGAACAACTGAACACTGCTTTGTTAATCCCGTAGAATGAATATATTTTCTTTCATGTATAGAAAGGCCTCTTTTGATAGAGAGAGGAGAGAGAGAGAGATACAACATTAATACTGCATACATGAAAACTCAACACAGTTTTTAGCACAAGCTAAAGAAACTACCCCAATTAAATATCTTTAGTTTCCTGATGTGATGATTGGATTATTTCAGAATTTTTTTTTTTATCCTACAGTATTTAGAATCAGAAAACAGTCTGAACTTGCCCTCAGTGAAAGTTTGCAACATTCATGACAAAGTAAATAGCGTAGAAAAGATGATTCTTTCCATTCTTTTCAGAATGAATGCTTTTTCTAAATGGTATTAGCTTTGTCAATTGCTGCCACACATCACTCCTAGTAACTCTGCTCTATTAAAGCCCCACTTCAAAATATAGAAAGAAAAATAAAATAAAAAATTTAGAAATATAGAAAGAATAAACTTCTGAGGAAAATAAAGAGTGAAGGAAATCACAATTAATTATTGCTTTTGCAGGGGCATCTGGGTGGCTCAGTGGGTTAAAGCCTCTGCCTTCGGCTCAGGTCATGATCCCAGGGTCCTGGGATCGAGTCCTGCATTGGGCTCTCTGCTCAGTGGGGAGCCTGCTTCCTCCTCTCTCTGCCCGCCTCTCTGCCTACTCGTGATCTCTCTCTGTCAAATAAATAAATAAAATCTTTTAAAAAAATTACTGCTTTGTAGATGAGGATTAGACATAATAACCTAAATTTATAAATCATAAAAATCTTAATTTAATATATACAGAAAAGATGGAATACAATAAAAATTCGTGGGATTTTTGGAATTCCAAATTCTTGGTAAAGGTGCTCCAAAACATGGAACACCTCATTCGATAAATAATGCAACAAACATTTATTGAGCACCTACAATGGATCAGATGTTGTGCCAAGTGATGGAGATGCAGACTTAAATGACAAATGAACCCTGCCTTGTGTGAAACACAATTAACTGAATTCATTCTATATGACCCTGGGTTAGAATTTCTCTGTAAGCTCCCTCGTTACTTGCTACTCACCTAGGACCATTGTTACTTCCACCTTGAGATTAAAATCCTAAGAGTTCACCATTTATGGTCCCTGCTTTTCTGGGCTAGTATTCTTTAATGGCACCATACCACATTTCTCTTCTATCTGAACCACTGTCCAAGAAGGAAAACTGCATGCCATCTCACATGCCATCTGTTATTGCTACCAGTGATGGCCTCAAACATGGCAGCCGACCACGGTTTCACCAAGCTCTTGATACCACCTTAGAATTTGGGCTGCACAAATGCTAGAAGTCAGTGCCAGAGTGAGAACCAGGCCTTCAAGCTCAGTGAAGCTGACCATAATCCATATCCTGTCATTCTTGACCATAACTCTCCAATTTGAAAGCAGCAACCAGACACATCTCTCTAGCTTTCATCCTCATATCTCTCTGGATTTCTTTCACCTTGAATCATCCCCCCAAATTGCTGAAGATTGTAGAAATGGTTGTAAGTTCTGTGTTCCCTATATCTAAGCCCCCTTTCAATGTGATCTTACAGGTCCTCCATCATCTGTACTGGTCTTGTAACTTGACGTGGCTGACAGAACATGGTAGAAGTAGTAATGTCCAACTGAGTTCTTAGCCTAGGTCTCAAAAGGCTTTGCAAGCTTGGACTTTCTTAGAAATCTACAACTGTCATGTGAACAACCCTCGGTTAACCTGCTACACTGGCAAGATGCTCAGGTATGCCAGCCACAAAAGCAAGGCCATCGTAAATGAACCAGCTGAGCAAACCCACCATCTCACTAAGCATAAGTAAGCCCAGTCAATATAGACTAAATAGATCAATCCCCCCCAAAAAAATTTCCAAGTGAATCCGGACCAAATTTCTAATCAGTCAAATTACTGTTTCAGGCTACCATGTTTGGGGATGTTCTGCTACAAAGCAAAGCCAACTGCTCCCCAGGGCTTCCAATCCTCCATCTCAAAAACATTCATATATATCCTCCATAATCTGCCACCTCAAAAAATGCATCTTTACTTCTCTGCTCTGACTGAAACTTGGATTTTCAGTGAGGGTAATACATTCTCTGAAATCACCTCATTTAGATTTTTTATATTCCCCCATGACAAGTATGCTTGCCATAGGAAGGAGTGTCACTCTCAAGAACCACTCTTTCATACTCATGTAAAAATCAATTCTCCTTTTGGATATCTGTGACATCCATATCTTCCACCCAGTACTACCACTCCTCATTGATATCACCTCTCTAGGACAGTCCCCAACTTTGGAACCTAGAAACAATCTTGCCCTCCAATCTGTCTTGGGAAACTGGTCTTTTGAATACTTGTTCAATACCTAGAATCTAAGTTTGCTTACTTCCTAATATATAGCGAATTTCATGCCCTCATCACTTAAATATTCATTTCCACAGCCACACCGTTGAACTTGTCAATAGCCAAAATTATTCCACCTCTGAAATATTTTGAATCTTAACCCTTAAGACTGATTTCACTAACATACAAAATAATAATACGAATAATTACAGAAACTTTTTCTGTGGTATCCAAAGAATTATCTCAAAAAAAAGTTACCAGAATCAGACACACATATGCCCGGGCTTTTAAAACCATTTAGGGGGTGCCTGGGTAGCTCAGCTGGTTGGGCAACTGCCTTCGACTCAGGTCATGATGCCGGAGTCCCGGGATCAAGTTCTGCATTGGGCTCCTGGCTCCATGGGGAGTCTGCTTCTCCCTCTAACCTTCTCCCCTCTCATGCTCTCTCTTACTCTCTCTCTCTCTCAAATAAATCAAATCTTAAAAAATAATTGAAAAATAAAAAATAAATAAAACCATTTAGGGGCAGGTAATTCTCATGATATGTAAACATCATTTATAAGCATAAATGAGGTGAAATAACCCAGGAATCTTTTTAAAAAAAAAGAATGGTAGAGGATGGTAGAAATTTGTTTTCCAAGATAATAATTCAACTAGAAAGCTATAGTAATTAAATACTGTAGAATAGGTACCACAAGAGACAGATTAATAGAGAATAATAGAAATCTTAGAAATAAGTTCAAATACTTAAAAGTATGTAAATGTTTAACATAAGGTAAAGTAGTGAGTTAATCAGTGAACAAAAGGATTATTCAACAAATACTACTGGAATTACTGGCTAACTTGTTGGGAAAAAAGAAAAGAAAAGAAAAGAAAAGAAAAGAAAAAAGAAAGTTGGGACGCCTGGGTGGCTCAGTTGGTTAAGCAGCTGCCTTCGGCTCAGGTCATGATCCCAGCGTCCTGGGATCGAGTCCCACATCGGGCTCCTTGCTCCGCAGGGAGCCTGCTTCTCCCTCTGACTCTGCCTGCCACTCTGCCTGTGCTCGCTCTTGCTCTCTCTCTCTCTCTCTCTCTGACAAATAAATAAATAAAATCTTTAAAAAAAAAAAAAAAGAAAAAAGAAAAAAGAAAGTTAACCAGAATTATTATCTCATGCACACAAAAATAAGTTTATTTAAACTTAAAATGAAAAAGAAAAAAAATAATAAATAGAATTTTTAAAAAGGGCCATTCAGAGCTTAGAAGGTCAGTATTTTTATAAATAAAAAGGCCTTTTTAGCATGAGTGAAAGATTCAATTACATAAAATTTTAAACCTTTATATTGAAAAACACTCAACAAAAGAAGCAATATTATGAAAATACATTTGCAACATATAATGATGAGTTTTATTATAAAATGAGCTATTACAAATCAGGAAGCAAAAATACAAATAACTGAATTTTAAAGTGGATGATTTACATGAAAAATTAAAAAATACAAATTATCTACAAACACATAGAAAATAATTTCAACAACCCAGATTTTTACTTCTGTTTCTTACCTCTGGGACAGGTAAGAAATAGTTTCACATATACAACTGTTTGCTCTGCATTTCTATTTAAGTGTCTAACACACATCTTAAACAGAACATATCTAAACTGAACTTTTGATTTTATCACTCTCCCACACACAGCTCACATAGCAGCCTTCCCCATCACAGTAAAAAGCAACCTCATCCTTCTACTTCCTCAATCCAAAGCCCTTGGAGTCACCCTCACTCTTCTCTTTACTCATACCCAAACCAAGCTATCAGAAAATCCCATTAGCTCTACCTTCACAGTATCTCCAGAACCTAACATCCTAGCACCACTACCTATTGAAGGTACCATCATTTCTTCTCTGGATAACAGCGAAAATAGACCTGCCTTGCTTAAAATATGTAACTCGTACACTTAGCACTTAGGGTAAAACTAAAACTCCTGAATCTGGCTCCTGCTTACCTCTCCAGCTGCATTTCACATCATGTTCTTGATTCTCCACACATGGACCACACCAACCACACCAGCTTCCTTTCACAACATCCCATCTCCTGATACAGAGCTCTTGCATATTACATTTGCTCAGCCTGACCATTCTTCTCTTCACTAATGTAATGCTATTGGTTCATCCTTTCTCAACTGCAACATCATTTTCTGAAGCATGCCTTTCCTGATCTCCTTGCTAATGAAGTTCAGTTACTGCAGACACTTTATCAACAACGTACTGCTGCAACACCGCATGCATATTTGATCATTATATGATTAATGTCTATCTCCCAACTTAATTATTGTGTCTTAAAGGGCAGACAGCAATCTTATTTGCTGTTCTTACAGTTCACCACTGTATCCCCAGTGTCTAGAAGAGATTAATTCACAGAAGGCTCTTACTATTATTTTTCAAATGAGGAGACTCACTGGTAAGGTACAAGTTCTATATGCATGGACCTATCACCCCCATACTACTATTTCTAGAATTATTCCAAGCTCTCTAGTGTCTAGGTTCATTGGTGGACATACGGCAGACTCAGCCAGGAGAGTTAACCCAATTCTTACATTCCACCTCACATTCTACTGACTATCTCCCCAAGCTCCAGGTCCTTGAGCACTTAGGAATCATGGTTTGAAGGGACATTAACAAATGAAACCAATCAGTGAACAAGCATAGTATCCATCTTGTTCTATACCAGCCCACCCCCTCCCTTCTTTTCAACCAACAAACAAAAGTGACATTTCTGAGATTCAGGGCCTGAGAAATTTTGGAGGTAGACTACACACATAGACATAAATGGGAAATTTCATAAGACTGCTTGCTGTGCAATGACCTAATTCGTGATCAGAAAGCTCAATTCTTTTATTGGTTTAGGAACATGACACTTACCCACAAAATAATGTGAAGAGAATGTGTTACACACAGCATTTTTCCCCCTCTTCCTCCAAACATCATAGAGAATTAGCTTCCCGATATAACAGTAAGAACTCAGGCAAATAAATAAAGTTTGTGTCACATGTCTTCTTACAAATAATGCTACCATAAATTATGGGGACCTTAAATTGGCCAAAAAAGATTGGAATAGGTTGAATTAAAACTGAGATAATATCCAGGACAGTCTACACACACTGGGTTTCAGCACTGCAAGGGACATTCGTGCTGGCTCACTACCTCCTCCTGGATCACCATCTCTGAAATAGATTCAGGAATCAAGAGGCAGGAAACACAACTCTAAAGACACAGGTAAATGGGAGCATTTTTGCAAAGGAGAAAATTCCTTTAAATTAAGAAATTTAAGCTCATGGAAAATGCATTGTTCTAACGTTTTCTAGTACTGGGTTGCTTTTATTAATCTTCTTACTCTTACAATAAAAAAAACAGACATCAGTGTATCTGGGACATGCATAGTTACAAGTTGCATGAGAACAGTTTAATTTAACATCAAGACAGCACAATCCATCTCAGCATGGCCACCTGGCATAGACTAGAACTATATATCTTATGAGACAGTAGCAAGCTTCAAAAACCCTGGGAAAGCAGACCCATGTGAATTTTTCCACCAAGTGCATTTAGAAAGAGACCACATCTAATGAAAACCCAAAGAAAACTTCAAAAAACAAAAAAGATCTGGGGACTGAGGAGAAGAATTCTCCATGATCACTGACTTTTATAAGAATTCCATTTAAGGGACGCCTGGGTGGCTCAGTTGGTTAAGCAGCTGCCTTCGGCTCAGGTCATGATCCCAGCGTCCTGGGATCGAGTCCCACATCGGGCTCCTTGCTCGGCGGGGAGCCTGCTTCTCCCTCTGCCTGCCATTCTGTCTGCCTGTGCTCACACTCTCTCCCTCTCTCTCTCTGACAAATAAATAAAATCTTAAAAAAAAAAAAAAAAAGAATTCCATTTAAGATAGTTTTAAGTTTTTTTTTTTAAGATTTTAAGATTTTATTTATTTATTTGACAGAGATCACAAGTAGGCAGAGAGGCAGGCAGAGAGAGAGACACAGAGAGAGAGAGAGGCAGGCCCCCTGCTGAGGCGGGACTCGATCCTAGGACTCCAGAGGCTTAACCCACTGAGCCACCCAGGCACCCCAAGATAGTTTTAAGTTTTAATTCAACATGCTTCTCCTGTTCTTTCTTTACCAAAATCAAATAAAAATCCAACCAGAAGGCATTTGCTTTTGAGATTCTTTTCCTGGATGATCAAAATCAACAGTTTTTGTTCCATACATGAGGTACTACAAAGTAATGGAAAGTTGTGCCTCCTGTAACAGACACACATACTTCACTTTAGTGATGAGTACAAGTTTACATTTTTTGTCGCCTTTTTCACTGCACAGAGAAATAATAATGATAATCCTAAAATTGTATTTCCTAAGAATTTATAGATCCTTTCATCATGCGGTTGGTGCTATCTCCTGAACATCATAAATTGTGTGCTTCTCCATTCAAACTGACGTTCTGTTTCCACTAATATGTTACTCATCACATGAGGCAGCCTCTGAAATCCACCACATGTGGTGCCACCCCTCTCCTGGCTACATCCGCTGGGGCAAGTAAAAGAACATTCCTAAGCTTTGGTTTCCTCGTCTTCATAACAAGCAGGAGAAATAATTCGTGTTAAGTTCTCCCACTCAGAATATACTTAGTAAATGTCAGCTTAAATCATAAATGCAAAAGCAGGTATTCGGAGACCTTACTGCACATTCGAGATTTGAGAGAGAAGAAAGCTCTGTGGAGAGATGGGGCAACAAGGACAACTCAGCCACTAGCTAAGTCTTCGCTACTCACCATGCCTTCCATGTCCTAGCAGGGTTGCCACTGCCCTGGAGCTGGTTAGAAAGGCAAACTCTCAGGCTCCACCCCAGAACCACTGAATCATATTTTCATGTTAACAAGATCCCCAGGTGATTCACATTCCCACTAATTTTTGAGAAGCTCTGAGCTCAATGATGTGCTCCTGCATGCAGACCTCACAGCTCGTTAGACAGAAATTCAGGTCTCAGCAAAATTATCAATATATGTGTCATGGAGTATTGGGTCACTTTCCAATGGCTAAAATCATAAATATTATATGTGTGTGTTGTCCATTATGGTAGGTGGACTTCAAATTCTTTTTCCTGAGTTACTAAGCTTGTTACACAAGTGTTGTGAGATATCTCTTTACAATTTTAAGTAAAATTTATAAGTGAGGGCCATTCTGAAGCCTACCAGCCCAAAGTTTTTTGTACACTATCAATGAAACTAAAGTATAAAACAAACAATAAACCTAAGATCCAAGCCTCAAGTCTTTTTTTTTTAATTTTTAATTTTTTAAATTAACATATATTGTATTATTAGCCCCAGGGGTATAGGTCTGTGAATCGCCAGGTTTACACACTTCACAGCACTCACCATGGCACATACCCTCCCCAATGTCCATAACCCCACCACCCTCTCCCTATCCCCCTCCCCGCAGCAACCCTCAGTTTGTTTTGCGAGATTAAGAGTCTCTTATGGTTTGTCTCCCTCTGGATCCCATCTTGTTTCATTTATTCCTTTCTACTCCCCAAACTCTCCATGTTGCCTCTCAACTTCCTCATATCAGGGAGATTATATGATAATTGTCTCTCCCTGATCGACTTATTTCACTAAGCGTAATACCCTCTAGTTCCATACACGTCGTCACAAATGGCTAGATTTCATTTCTTTTGCTGCCGAGCCTCAAGTTTTAAAAATCTAGTATGGCCCATGGCTTTGGCCCAAGCTCCAGAGACCACATAGCCAGTTCCCCAATTCAAGGCAACAGTTTCATTGGCTGGAGGGAAGAGAGTGTGACTAGGACCTGCTGCCATTCAGAAGCAAAATACAGGCAAAGGCTCTCAGACATATAGTGTGGGTAGAATATTCGAGGCACAGGCCATTGGATTACAGCAGCCATTCCAACAAATAGATATTTTACAGGCCTAACATTCCCAAGTTCCATTCTTAGCCCCACTAACTTCAGAACAATTTTTTAAAGCCATTTCATGTGCATTTTTATAGTTAAATAGTTTTGAATTTGGGGCCAGCTTTTGCTTAAAAAGAAACATGCCTGAACTGTACTCTATCACAAAACCATCTCTAAACTCTAAAAAGAGAAAATTCCTCTCTGACCCTTTCTCACACTGAACTCCTGTATCATAGTGTTTTCTTCATTTAATTTTTAATCTATGCTAATTTTATACAATCTGTAAATATATCCTGGAGAACACAGACCACATCAAGTATTCAAGGCAGCCACTGGGGAGCCCAGAGCAGCTGAGTGGCTATTTTACACATTTTGCTGGGGGTGGTAGGTGCTGGGCTCTCTTCTGTGATGGTCAGTATGATGTCCATTTCCTTTTTCTATGCAGTTGTTCTTCCGGAGTTACTACTTCCTACAGGATGGCCAAAGTCAACTTGTAAGATGCTTTAAATTGCACACATCTTATTTTTCCTATTCTAATTTCAAAATGCCATTTTGTACGATCTCTACTGAGAAGAAAATGAGCTCATTTTTAAAACAATTACCTAACAACACTTCAGATAAGAAGTTGCATTTTTCTGCCTAAGATAAGTGTTTTTCTTCTCTTTTAAATTGAGTCTCATATGAATGATATCTAGATTATCGTTCTTTTGCTTGGGTATAAATCTGACATCCTTTCACTGAAATCCTTACACCACTAAGGAAGACTAGCCTCCTGATCACCTAAAGAGCCCCATTTTCAGTCTCCTAGAGTTGTGCCAGGCAGTATGATTTAATTATTATTACAGACAGATTTGCATAAAGCTTTCTTCTGAAGAGTTTTAGGCCATTTAAGCAATGTCATTAGATGGGCAGAGAAATTCTTTTGAGAAAATGTAATGGGGCATGAAAAATAATAAAAATCCACAAAATACATTTATTCAAGAATCTTAATAATGAAGAGAAATTATAATTCCGAGTATAGACCTAGAGGCTGAGTACTCTCTATTATTTTAAAATAAAACAGGATTAAATAGGCACAGCATAATGCCTCAGAATCAGAGGGCAGTCCCCCATGTTATGTCTTCTGGAAAACTACTCTCATTTCAGAATAAATAAATTCAGTATTCTCTTATGCCATCTATGGAATTTACTGAAGATGCAGAACAGCAATTAACTTCAACAATAATTGCATATGGGCTCACCAGATGACACTGTGGTAAAAACAAGAAAGTTGATGCTGCCATAGACTATCTCTCATTGAAGGATTTCCCACTGATTGCATCAAAGGAGCCACCTTGATGACCTGTCAGGTACAAGTGGTGTTTTCAGGTTTCCCCCAGCACTGCCACCTAGTGCTCCTTCTTAAAGGGGAAATCACCCAAGACCTGTTTTTGGAATGATTTGGTAAGAGCTGGCAATATTTAAAAGCGCCATAAACTTTGACTCAGCAATTCCATCATTAGCAATGTACCCTGCAGATAAAGCCATATAAAAATGCACCAAGATTACTTAAAATGACATCCTGGAATATTATTTTTAATAAGAAAACAACAAATCAGAAGTGACTGAAATATCCTTTGATGGAGAAAAAGTAAAATTATACTAAATTATACACTGGAGTGATATGCAGTCCCTTAAAAAGTTAATTGATATGGGAAAATCTCCAAGATAATGTCCAGGAAAATGTGTGATATCATTTACCATATATGCAAAGCCTACACCATGCATATGTGAGTGGGTGCACTGAGAATCATCTGGAAGGATAGTTTGGGAGGGAAGGGAGAAATAGGGGGATTTTTATGTTCTATTTTACATCTTTTCAGATGGATGGAATATTTATTGTATGCATACATTATTTTTAGTTAAAACATTAAAAATGCTGTACTGGTAGAGTCAGACAAATTCTATGACTTTGGACTGTAGCATGGAAGACACAGCAACTAAATCATTGTGACACCGTCATCACCCTCTGATTCTGCCCTGCCTTTTTCTAACATCCCTACTCTGCTACCAGCTGACTCATAACAGTAAATTTTTTGTTTTTCTAAAGATCATTAAACTGTATCATGCGATGTTTTGTATAGTCATTAATCTGAAGGTTATATTGTTAATTATTCTTGCTTATTAATAAATTGCCGGTTCAGTATTTTCCCACTGACTTGAGATTTATCAGCTTTTATAATGCTTAAAAGATAACATGACCAATGCTTTTTTGAGGAGTTTCTGAAGAAGTATTAGCACAAAATTAATGATACTGTTTAAGAAGCCTATAGGATTATCTTGATGAAGTCTCTTTATTAAAACTTAGCTGATTCCTCTTTAATAAGTTTAATTATCTTGAATAAGTCAATTGAACTATTTTCTTGCGCTTTTTCCACATATACATATAGAATTAGAAAAGTGTATTCATTCTATGATTTATCCACTACTCTTTTAAATACCAAATAGAGTTAATTTGCGGGAGAAAAGACTGAATCCAAACCTAGTGTTGGGGAGCTTCATCAAAAAACTATAACTACCAATTGACCCATGAGCTGGACCCAGGCATTCAGAGGCTCTTCACCTCCTCCCCTGTCCTTGGAATGTCGGTTGTTTGCCTTTCCCACACTGGATGGTGGGAGGGCAGGTACGGGAAGACTGGGAGCGCAGGTGCGCAATCTGGTTAGTCTTGCCACCCAAGACAAGCCTCAACTCTAAGTTCCCTATTATTAACATTGTTGCCTACCAACCTGGAGTGGCCTGTCTCTTTCTGCCCTCTCCCCTTGTCTCCTGCTCACAGGGGCGAGTCTCAGATTACACCTGGGCAGCTCCGGGGAGAGTGGTTTACATGATTTACAGTAACACCACTAGCCCTCAGCTCACTCAGTTGTTTGCTGTGACATAATATTCGCTAGTAACTACATACAGACTTTTGGGGAGCTTTTTAAAAATACTGCATCTGATAGTAAAACATCTTCCTTTTGATGCTTATTTCTCTTTTTCATTATTGCATACATCCCCTCAATCAGCACTGGCATTCTGGTCATGTAGCCCCTTGTGTCTCTGTAATGCCAACTAATTTATAATTGTGTTCATGCATAAGAACCTCAAGCACATACTGCATATTTCCCACGCCTCTGGCATTCCTGAATAGACTGCTAAATTTATTGGTTATGTTGCTCCAAAATGATTTTGTTTTTTAATGTAACCTATATATGTTATTTAAATTGTGTTCTTTATTTTAAGAACAAAGAAACTCCTTGTGAATTATATCTCACTGATCTTTATTTCTTATCCCTATATTTACATATTCAGAAGTCTCTGAATCATTTTTATGACACTGTCATTCATTTAAAAAAAAAAACTTCAGATTACTTAAGTGGCAGCCATTTAATCTCCATCCCCACTTTACTATGCATTTTAAGTGACACAGCTAGAATCATCCATATTTGCACACTAACATGAACATAAAAGAGTTAAACCTCCCAAACGACTATCTCCTAGTCAGAGTATACATACAAATAATCTGCTTTTCTTTTCTATTATTTAAGATTAATGAAAATAACCCATAAATATATGAAAATTTGCTCATCTTCATGATTCATCAGGGAAATGCAAATTTAAACTATAATATGAAATCATGTGCCAACATCATTTATCATAATGCCTCAAATTAAAAAGATCAAAAATGCCAAATGTGGGTAAGGGTGTGGAATAACTGGTATAACCACTTCAGAAAACAGTTTGGCAAAACAATTTTACAAAAGGTTAAAAAGTTTTGTCATACCATAAGCGACTCTTAATCTCACAAAACAAACTGAGGATTGTGGGGGTGGTGGTGGGGGTAGGGAGAGGGAGGTGGAGTTATGGACATTGGGGCCAGTATGTGCTACGGTGAGTGCTGTGAAGTGTAAACCTGGTGATTCACAGACCTGTACCCCTGGGGCTAATAATACATTATATGTCAAAAAATGTTTTAAATTAAAAAACAAAAAACACACACAAAAAAACAGTTTTGTCATTAAATAAAACAGTAAACCCCTGAACAAGCAATTCTACTCAGGTATATACTTATCAGGCAGGCATAACACCAAAAAGCATGTAAAGAATGTTTACAGAATGACTAATTATAAAGGCCAAAAGTGGACAGCACCCCACTGTCCTTCAATAATAAACTGGACTGTGGTACATTAACAAAAATGAAATATATACCACAATAAGTATGAATAACTGATATCTACATGCAAAAATATGGATGGATCTCACAAACAGGATTTTGAAGGAAAGAAATCAGACATAAAAGAATATATAATGCATGATAAATTGGTTCTTACTGTCAGCCTTGGTCAAGACTTATCCAAAATACTGAGGAAAAGAGTGCCTTGAAGAGAGTAGTATCATATATCAAAACACAATTGGGGGAAAAAAAAAATACCTTCCCTTACATACTAACTGTGTGATCACAGAAGAATCATCTGACCTCATTTTTCCTCTGTAAAACAGAGATAATAAAGCTTTACCTCCCCAAAGCAAATGACTGTTCGGAAGATCTTTAAGGTCCTGTGGGGCTTTACATCTATGACCCAATGAGATAGTTTCACTGCTTTCTACTTTCATGAATAAAAACACAGAGTTCTTTAACAAAAAAAATAATAATAGCTCACCTGTTCCAAGCCACTTTACATGTATTTACTCATTCAGTCCTCACCCTAACCATATAAAATAGATACAAATATTATAGAAAAGGAAACTGAGACTCTGAGAGTTTTGGTAATTCGACCAAAGTTGCACAGCTAATAAGCAGTAGTCAGAATACAAACCAGAAAATCTAACTCTATTAACCACATACTTAAATACTCGATATGCAAAGACATTATAATAACTTCATTTTTTCTAAGCAGACAGGACTTTTTAAATTAAGTTTAATAAAATCTGTTGTCTAATCACCACAGAGCATATTAAAATGTAATCTATATTATATACTGAAACTCTGATCTTGCTCAATCAAAGGAAGGATGATTTTAATTTATTCATATAAATCAAGACTTTTTAAAGCAGTACTAATTAAAAATAACTATCGGTACTAGACAAGCACCAACCAATGTTGGTGGCCACATTCACATTTCCTATACTTGATGCCTCTCCAGAAAAGGAAGGGAAAACTGTCTTCCTTGTTATTGTTTTAAACATAGCCTCTTCTGTAAGACATTATAGTATTAGTTCAGATTGCCTCAGATTCCCTATTTTCATGAATCACCTTCTCTGTGAAACAGAGCTCTCTGTTCAAAACTGAATCTTCAATTTTTTTTAAAATTTCAGTGACTTTCAATAACTTTCTGTTTGCTAAAACTTTCATCAATTATTTTCTGACAGTTCTTTTTGTTTTCTTAACCTGGGCTGAGATTTTACATATTTTAATTGGTTGGGCCTCATCCTATTTCAGAGTTAAAGTCACCCCAAAATATTTAAACTTTACATTTTCCCAAGTTATCTTGAATTTGTGTCAGTCAGTCTCTTTGTTAGCTAGCTGAGAGCCTGTGACTAGGATGTGGTGACTGTGGCTGAAAATGGAGAAGTGAGAGGGATGGAGGCAAATCCTGCTTACTTTGCACCATGGCCTAGAGTCACCCAGGACTCCCAGTGGTTTTGCATGGTAAGCTTAGTTACCAGTGGATAAAAGTAGATCACTTAAATTAATTGTACCAGATAGTTGGTTTTTTTAAAAAAGATTTTTATGTATTTATTTACTTACTTACTTGAGAGAGAGAGAGGAAGAGAGGGGAGGAGCAGAAGAAAAAGAAAAAGCAGACTCTGTGTTGAGCACAGGGCCTGAGATCATGACCTGAGCAGAAATCAAAAGTTGATGCTTAACTGACTGAGCCTCCTAGGCATCCCTATGGCATATGGTTTTAAAGAAGGAGGTAGGCTCAAAAAGCACAGCAGTTCCAGTTGGAATGTCTCTGAGACTTACAGCTAATTGTGTGTTCATGGACAAGTCATGTACTTGCTCTTACTAGGAAGACAGAAGCAATGCCTGCCTTATAAAATTGTTGTAAAGTTCACATGAAGAGCAGAATTCTGTGCCTTCTAACTGATGGAAGTAATTTGATTTCATTATAGTTGTGATTATTATTACCTTACTTATTTGGTGTTGGCATTCCTACCTTTGGATCTTCTGTCTCTGTTGAACTTCACCACAAAAGCTCAGGGATAGGAGCAGGAAGAGGCTTAGCCCCTCCTTCCAACACTTTCTTATGTAGATTAAAATAAAGAAAAGGGACAGGCTTAGTTCTCTTTGACTTCTTTCCCAGAACAACAACCCTTTTACTATTCACCAGTATTTATATTTGGATAAAGAGCTGGAGCTGAATTTACAGAGGGAAAATATAAAGCAGACTGCAAAATAGGGCTGCTTAGGGTTGCACAAACAACTCTGTTAAAGGGAGCCAGAAAGCATTCAATAAAGAACACCAAAAGACCGCGGGCCACTTGCACTTCTTTTGTTCATTTCAATCTTGGCAGTCAAATTCAGCAGTTACGTTATATGTTTTTCCTTCCAAGGACTTTGGAAACAAGTGATTAATCTCTTTAAACCAGTTTCACTAATATATATATATATATATATATATATATATATTTTTTTTTTTTTTAATTTTATGTCCTTAAAAAGGCCTTTGAGCAACAGAGTTGCAAAGACAGGATGAGCTCAAGGTCTAAGAGGAAGGCTTATGGTTCTCTTTTAAAAAGTAAAAAACATAAAGGTTAATTCATGCTCCACTGAAATTAAGTTCTCGCCGTGATCGTATAGTGGTTAGTACTCTGCGCTGTGAAATTAAGTTCTCATAAAGTAGAACAATGATAATACTGGGAACACTAACATAAGAAAATAAGACTATCATATATTATAGAGAGACACACACACACTCATTCTGATGTAACTATTTGCTTCTCTCACTCTGCACATATGAAAATCTGAATAATCTAAGCAAGTCAGTTACTGATTATTAAATTTAGTTTAAATGTTACCTTTTCTTTTATAAAATAAGTTTTTGTAAACTTTTCACAAGCACATTTCCTGAAATATTTTGACTGACTGGTTTTTAAATTGCGCTTGTAGAGACACATTCCCAAATAATCTTTAAGAGTATTTACCGTATGAACTAAATGCTTAGTTCCCTTAGGAAAAAAAAAATTCTGTGGGTGTTTACAGAAAATTTCTTGCTAGCTCTTGTAAAATGTTGAATTCATCAGAATGAGACATACTTGGAATACTCAACATACAAACAAATATAGGCACAAATCCTTTATATTCCATGGCACTGCTTCACTGACTAGAACCAGAAAAATAAAGTCACTTTATCCTTAATACTTTTAACCACAGAAAATGAAAGACTCAAATAAATAATTTTGGCATTTATTCAGTGGTATCGTGGTCCCCTCACTGATTACTTACTTGCAGCTTTCTCTATGATCTATGAGACAAACACAGTCAATTTTCAATCATTAATACCGAAGTCTGCCAGAAGCACTTTGCATTAATAAATCTCAAAATATTTTACCATTTCATTAAGTCTAACTGCATGTTGTTGGGAAGATTTCAAGCATTGTCTGATTTAGTAGGCAGCTGACTACTGGTTACAGAGACAAATGGTAAAATCAGAATTGAAATTCACTACTTCTGACTAATGCATCTATCATGACGGTCCATTATTTCAATCAGCCTGCCTCTAATAAAACTGACATCACTTAATGCAAATCTACTGCAAATCTACTATATTCAGGGGTAACAGTGCAGAAGTATGTGTGCAAAGAAGGATAAAAGAAGAGCAAAAAGTCTGATTCCAGCTATTGCTGTGTTATGAATATAAAGCCCTAGAAAGGGCCCTTCCTCCTGTGTCTATCTACAAAGAAAACTATTGAACATCACCACCAACTTTCCCATACTAAGGTTAAGTTCAAGGAAAAACTCAGATGACTCCTCACTGAGGAAATTAGCTAGTGACACAATGCATTCAGTCCTTCCTGGATCAGCCAAACCTATCTGACTAGGCTAATACACTTTCGTGAAATGGACTGGCTTCAATGAAAAGTCTAATAAAATTAAATATAAATGAGCTCCTGAGGGAATTAAATCAATGGGCTACAAAGCGACTTCCTGATTTTTTTCCTGAGAACTCGTCATTTTCACCAGCAACAGCACCCTGCACACTGCTTAGTCAAAAGTCGGGCATGGCAGTGGTAAAGGGAGCACAGCGAACAAAAGCCCCATCAAAAGGAACGAACCATTCATTCTTAGCTCCTCTTTCCCTCACCCTAGCCCTCCCCTCCCCTCCCCCACCTCTCTGCCTTTGCGCATGCGTCTTTGATGATGCTGCCTTCACACAGCCCTGCATATTCTACAAACTTTATCACATTTCCGTTTACATAGCTTCCTATTCCTTTGGACAAAAATAGCTAAATTTTAAATGCTTCTTTTAACAAGAATTTAAGGATAGTCTTTTAAAGCGTAAGTGACGTAAATGCAAGGACTTCCTACTGAAGGAATGATATAGAACCTACTTTGAGACAGCTACAAATTCAGAGAGCATTTCCTGACATCTGAAGTGAACCCCACGGGACTAAGAAGGTCAAAAAGCTTCCCCACTCAGGAGTTTGAGCCCTTTTTTCATGAATTGACACCATGGCCCCATCCACACTGGACAATCCTATAATAAACATGCTCTCAAAGCTCACTTACATCGTGGATTTCCTCCGACTGGGTGGCTGAGTGTGGACTATTCTTCATCTATTCTGCAGGTATGGGGATCAAGTGGTGCAATGAGAGAAATGCCTACCGCTAAGTTCCTTACAGATCTTTCCTACTGTTGTCACTATACAGAACAGATTCCTCTAAGAAAAAACTTTCCTGTTAAATAAGAGTATAACATTTATAAATGGAAAAGAACTGATCAACCAAAGTAGAGAAGGTATTCTTCCAATTCACATCATTTCTAAAAACTTTTTAGGGTGCCCAGATCAATAATGAGTAAGTATTTATTAATAGAAGATTTGTTTTTGCCAAAACAAAATATTCAACATAAAAGTTATGCTCACATTTGCATTCCTTACAGCACTTGCCATCCACATATGCAAGGGCCGACTTAAGGGGGCAGTCAGGAACCGGACAGATCAGAGTTTCGCACTGGATGGTTCCATTCTGAGAAGAAAGCAATATTTTAAAAATTTCCAAGTTGCAGTGTGATAGCCTGAAAGTACTTTTTAATCCTAAATTTCAAACTCTTCACATAAAATGCCATAAATACTACTATTCTTTGTGTTTATTACACAGTAAAACCCATACTACAGGGACCTACAGTAATACGAATTGGGTCCTAACACAGTTGGTGATTAGCTCCCATCTTCTGTCCAGTGATGATGCTACACACCCTAGAGTTCTCCCCCTTCTGGAGTTAGAAGGATGAGAACATGGATGGAGGGAGGAGCACACACTGACAACGAAATAGCAAGTTAGGGGTAAGCCTCATGTCTGCCCAGATTATGCACAAAGTGAGTATCCACAGCCAGGGGATTTCTCAAATAGCTGCTGCCCTCCTGCAGACCTAGTCTCAGGACCCAGAATCTTCCCATGGATATTTAAGCACCACTACAAGGCAGCACCAAACGGCAAACAGAATGGCAAGGAATTCATTTCCCAATGGTCAACCAGAACTCCCAGGCAGCTAGCTGTTTTTCTAGTCACCTTATTGACTTCACTATACATATCTTGCATTTTACTCAATTTGATTTTTGTCCCCATTTAACAAGGTGGGAAGGTTTTACTGCATTGGTAAATGCTATAATTTTGGTGGAAACATTGTATTTTCCCAAACAGAAGTCATATGATGCATGCACACACACATGACTATCTCATGACTTTAACATGAATACATGAAATTCTGTTTTTTGAACAAACTTAAGAAATTTTTTTAAAAGGCTAATTCACAGAGACCTCTGGTCTCTTTCCAGTAAATGACTTTAAACTGATGAATTCATGTGAAATTTAAAATTTAAAAACCAAACTAGTCTTGACCTTTTCTTGGAAAATGAATCTATTTTTAAAATAGTAAGGTGTTAAATATTTCTACTTTATGAGTATGCAATTAGAGAAATCATATTTATTTAAATTATCTAATTCTTATTCCACCACATTAGCAAACCTTTAAAGATTGCTGAGGTAAATTCCATTACTTGTTTGTATGGCTCAATCTGGTGACAATATTTCATACTGCATATAATTTAGTTTTATTTAAATGCAGTAATAAACCCATGAGGGGAAAATCCCTTGAAATGTTAAGGAAGATGGATAGAATCCTTTGGGAATCACCTTCGCTAACCCAATTTAAATTGTTAACTTCGTGTGTGCACCAATAAACTTAAGCTTTATAGCATTCCTAAACCATAATCATCTTTATAGGCTAGAAAGTATCTTTAATAATGCAACACGCAGTTCTTTAGATTTGACCGGGTTGGCTAGTGTTGTGTCTTGGAGGAAATGGGTCTTGAAATTTTCATGATTACATTGTTTTAATAAATTTTTAAAGAGTGGGGGCATCTGAGTTCCCTTCATCTGAACTCTCAGAGGAAGCCATACCAGGCACGTGCAGTTCTTACAGCCGTCTGTCCAGGACTCAAATTCTCGGTAGGTGGTTCCCTTCATGGTGCAGGTCCTCTCACAATAGCACTGATCCAACCTATTCATTCGCTGCTCAGCTCGAGACAGCTGTGGCACAAAGGAAGGGGTTCACAGTGTTCACCATTCCAGCAACACAGAAAGGAAAAATACTTCAGTAGGCATCGGAATTTTTCTGCATATAGCAGTAATGATGGCTGGGCCCATCTATTATGGTCATCGATATATTAAATATATATATTATATATATATACTTTAAAAGAAAAGTTTTTTCCCTCTTCTTTTTAAGGTAAATTTCATTCCTGCTTTTGGATTAAAAAAAAAAAAAAAAAACAACAGCATGATTTACAAGATATAAATGGGGGTTAGGTAAAAACGGCATCACACTGCAGAGGAGGGTTTTCCATTTTTAAAAATGTTTAATTTTATGAACATGCTTACTCAAGTAAAGAAACAAATCTCAGAATTTGTTGTGTCAGAAATGAATCATAGATATAGGAGAGAACTTGCAGGTTCTTAGTAACTACTATGAAAGGTAACAATAGCCTGGTGAAATTGCAAGGAAACTTGACACATGCTCAGGGAAGTGAATAATCTACAACAGCAACACAGTGGTAGAAAGCATCTGTGGGACCATTCCCTTGACGTAATTCTAGGGTCCATATTCTTCACAATGCCTCCTCACCTCCATCCTTACAAAGAAAAACTAAGTAAAAATAAATAATAAAAAAACTAAAATAAACAATAAATTCTACTGCAATAAGCAATGTGAAAATCAGGTAATCTGCCTCATTTCTGATTTACCGAATCATTTGTTACACAGAAGGCTAGGATTTGAATATTTATAAGCCCTCTCCTTGAGCAGAGATTTAGATTCAATCCCAGCAACAGTGTAGAATAAGAAAAGTCTCAAAGGTGAACATTTGTGGTTATATATATATAAAATAAACTGTAAAGAACCTCAAGGATTCCTGAGCTCCCTGCACTGTATTTCTAAGTAGCTTTTACCTTGGCTGATGTTTTGGCCAAAATATCCTGCAGCTCCATGATTTTCTGCACGAGTCCATGGAAGTCATTGCAAGTTGGACAGGCTGAAATCACAAACACTACATTGATCAAGTTGTGTTTATAAGGAGGTCAATCTAGTTAAGTCCAGGCTGACAACTAATGTATGGGACCTCCGATTTCAAACTGACATTCTGGACAAAATTAAGCAAGAAATGCACTTTTTTATCACACAGCACAAAAACGAATGGACTTACTGCGATTAAGATCTGGGCACTGAGCAATAAATCCTTGGGGCATGACAAGTAATTGCACATCTTGCATTATACCCTGTGTGTGAAAAATTTTTAAAAAGACATATTACTTCCATCTACCCAAATTATGTTCAACAGTCAAGTTCATGAAGGAAAACATTTACAAGATAGACGCACCAAGATCCCCGACAACATCTTTTTGAATACATTACTTCTACTTCAAACCAAAGGGAAAGAAATACATCAGGCAAAATAGATGATTACCCATGTACTCTCCTATTGATAATATTTTTAAAGCCTTAAGATTAAATGTCAAGATATAATTAAGAGGGAATAGTCATGTTGTTTTGAGAAGTTATTTTTACTTAGCCACTGGAGAAAGGCTTGAAAATGACCTTTAAATACCAACCCGAAAATCACTTCTGGTTTCAGCAACAGTGAAACTGATACCAATTTTAAACTAACTGCAGCCATCAAAAAGAAAGATAGAAAAACGAGTCATAAGTGCAGTACTCATCTGAGCATTTCTCATTTTTCAGTCAGATCTTTCAGAACTAATTTCTCAATTTATAAAGGACAACAGATTCATTAAACAGCTGCCACAAGACTTAGTGACAAGTGCTTAGGAGCATGGAAAGTTTAGCATGAAATTTTTAAACATTCCAGCTACAAATGACCCATTTATTACAGAAGGCCACATCACATGTCTGTATGTAAAATTTACATGTATCCTTAGTCGCTAAGGCTTAATTACCTTCCACCTTCCTGAGCTCTTAAAGCAAAGGCCAATGGTAACTCAAAAATAACCTCATCAGACGCACTCCAGCTGTCCCTTTCATCTACCATCCTTCTCTTCCTTCATCAACTTTACATACATTTTTAATTAATATTTCACTTCTTTCCTCTGAAAAATGCAAACAGAATGTCTAATGACAGGGTGACAGTACCAGCATATTATCAAGATAATTTTGAATGTACCTACAAAATAACCAAATATTGGCCTATATCTCCTATGTGTTTTATTAATAGCAGAGTATATGAAGAATGTCAATATGAATGATAAATATTTTAGTATACTGTGTGGAATTGCTGGATCTGTTGTTTGCTTGGGGTTTGGATTAAAAAGGCAACTTCTATACAAACTCCTTATCACTTGGAAGCAGCAACATAAAAACAAGGTTACCATGTACAGTTAAACAGTGTGTGCACTGTACAACTCCACTGGACAACACTCACAGTCTACAGTAAAAATTATGACCCCTAAAGAAGTACTAGGAATAACGGACATGTGAGAAGGATTCTAAGGCCACTTCTGGGCCCCACGGGAAAGACTGCCATGGTTAAATAGAGGAGAGAATTGACACCTACAGATTTGCCATCCCATATGTGGCCAAAAAAAAAAAAAAAAAAAAAAAAGGCACCGATTATTTAGGATCTATGAGCATGGAGTCAATTCCTCATGGCAAGCTTTGGGCAAGCCACTTAACCCCTTTGATTCAGCTTATGCACAAGTAAAAGGAAAAAAAAAAAAAGCCTACTTCAAGGCCAGGAAGACTAAGATTCCGGAATAGCACATAGAAAGCACCCAGTTTCCAGGTAACAAACAGTTTTAATAAGTTTGAAAAACACCTTCCCAGAAACACGTACTTAGAACACAACTTCAAAATCACTGGTACCTACTCTACCCAGAAATCCATGAGTTGGACACAGAACCCATTATTCTTGTTAACAGCCATTCGCTGAGCCACTTCAATGATATAAGCACTGTCTTAGTCCCTGGAGGAAAATGATTATACTACCGGTTTGCAGTCAAGCAATTTTCTGGGCTTTATTTCTTCATCCTTAAGATACAGAAATTTAAACGAGATGTCTTTTGGATCATCTACAATGATTAAATTCTATGGAGTGTGTCTCTAAATAGGCACTACAACAAAGATACAAATTATGACGGTTTCCTAGTTTTTGACAGATTTGTGCATATATATGTATTCTTCTTTCACTTTCTGAAGTACATATAGACCATGAATAGTGAATATTGAAAAGTCTTCAATCCTCTTATTACTAACAACCTTATAAAAGTATCATCAAAGGTGATGTTTCAGTGGCAGTTTGTTTATAAATTAACATCTTAGGTATTTAATACTTTGAATCCCTAACTTCAACAATGATATGTTAGTTTCCTGACTGCTACTTTGTGATCATCTGTGTAAAGTCAAAGATCAAACTTATTCAGGAAAAAAGAGAAAACACTGTAGGTGAGCTAAATAAAACCCTCATGTTAAAAAAAAAAAATAGACAAAATAGAAAAAATATACAAACCAAGTATTATTTTTTTTCACACCACAAAAAGCAAAACATCACTTTCCAAACTCATGAGAAAGCATTTATATTTCTATGCTGTCATCAGCCCTTAGCCAAAACATACCTTAAAATATCCATGTGCATTATTTCTCTGTCCGAGCCAAAACGTTGTGCCCAGAGGCAAGTCTGTGGAGGGCTTTTCTACCACTCTCTCATATATTCTGTAAAAAGGAAATATCAGATAAGCAGTGTGAGTTAACAGTCATTTCTTAGAATCTTCCCCTTCATAAACTGAGAAGATTTCACTTACTTATTGCAGTCAACATGCAAAATCAAATGGGAGGCACTGATGGCTAAAGAGAGCTTGTGCCACTTGTCATCAGCCAAAATGTACGGAAAGACTTCTGTGTGCGGGTGGTGACTGCCTGAGCGGTAATGCAGTCTGACTTCATTCCGATGGCCGCTGCTCTCCAGTTCCAGGTACCTGCACAGAGAAGAGCCACATGGGGCCCAGTGAAAATAAAGTTCCAAAATTATGGACATGACATCGGGCCCCCAAAAGATAGAGTCTCATGCTTTTCCTATTCCTCTCACTGAGGAAAACTAAACATTATATTGTAAAACAGACATAGGAACGGTCTAAAAATATGGAGTAAAGAAAGAAAATCACTGAGAAACCTTACAACCTAAGGTGGTGGTTTCCTAGGTTTTCTTTTTGTCTCATATATCCCAGATTTCATTGAGGAAACCAGCAACCTGGGGTACTAGTGAGTACAGAAAAAAAAAAAAAAGAAAAGAAAAGAAAAAGAAAGAAAGAATAAAAATATGTGATATAGCTATAGATATCTTCTTACAAAAGCTTGCTCTCTAGCTAAGCACCAGGAAGTGGAAGATTCATGAAAGAAAAACTTTTAGAGAATAACCACTCTATTCCTAACAAACATCACAGGGAAAACAAAAACAAAAACAAAAAAAATACCTGGCCCCATCCCCAAACAGACAGTAAAGCTTGTGGGGAGCCTAGATTTCTACCTTCTTAAGGCACCCAATACCTCCACTAGGGTGGTGACAGAAAAGGCCAAGTAGAGAACCAAGACTTTAAACTCAGTCAGCTAGTAACAAGGCCCCTGATGGCATCAGGTGGAGAACACACTGGGGCAGAGCCTGGACTTCCACCCCCATCCAGCAGTTACAAAGTGTACTGCCCCTTCTCCACTGGGATGGTGTCAGAGAAGATGCAGTGGAGAATCAGGACTTTCACCATCACCCAGCAGTAATGAGACCACGCCAAATGCAGTATCAGTAGAACCATGTGGGGAGTTGGAACTACCACCCGCATCCAAAAATAATACAAGCTCCCCCTCAGTTCTCAATAGAAGGCCAAGTGGGGAACCTCCTCCACCTGTAAGTAACAAATGATACCTTCACATTTCTTACCAGATTAATGTCACAGAAAATAGCTAAAACCAGGAATTTAAGTAAGGCACAAGACTCAGAACATTATAGAAAAATGTTTCATTTCAAAAATGGAAAACAAGGTTTCAACTGAAAATTATATGCCGTATCAGAACCAAGCTCTCAAATTTAATGAAAAGAAAATCAAAAGATACCAACACTGCAATGATAGTTGTTAGAATTACCTGCCAACAATTTGAAGACACATAGACAAAAACAAGAAATTATAAACACATATGGACACTTGAAACAAATGAAAAAACAGAAAGACTCAGCAAACAAACAGAAGAACAAAATAAATAAAGGAGAACCAAATGGAAGTTTTAAAACTGAAAAATACAGTAACTGGATTAAAAAACCCAAAGTATGGGCTAAACAATGAAAGGGAGGGGACCAAGAAAAGAATCGGTTAACTGAAGACAGAACAAAAATAATCCAATCTGAATAGAGAGAAAATAGACTGGAAAAAAAAAAATGAACAGTCTCCAAGACCTGAATGATTATAACAAAGAATCTAACATTCATATAAGCAAAGTCCATAATAGATGAAAAAGAGGGTGACCTGGAAAAGTACTTGAGAAAATAATGGCTGAAAACTTCCCAAACTTGGGAAGAGATATAAGCTCACAGATTTAAGAATCTAAGCAAACCTCAAACAAGATTGATTAAAATAAATACTCACTATAATTAAACTTCTGAAAAATAAAAACAAAGAAAAAACTATTGAAAGTAAGAAAAAAAATGATACATTGTGAATAGGGAATAACAAAGTGATAGTGGATTCCTCAACAGAAACAATGGAAACCAGAAGGAAGTATGGCACAGTATTTTTCATGTGATGAAAGAAAAAGCTGTCAGCCCAGAATCTTATACCCACCGCAACTATCCTTCAGAAATGAAGAAGAAATCAAGACATACTCAAATGAAGGAAAACTATGATAATTTGAATCAAGTTTTAAACTTAGGTATGTTATGTGTAAAGTACTTAGTGAATACTGCAGAGGACATGTAGAGGAACACCTAGATCTACACCTCTGAGGTAGAAGGAAGAGTTTGGAAATCATGGGCATATATATTGCACTGAAAGTCATGGAGGCAGAGCCATGAAGAAAGCTTGAACATTTTGAGGAGGAACCAGCAAAGCAAACCCATAAGTGTGGCTAGTGAAATTCAGAGGAGATAAAAATGAGGGTGGTGTCTCAAAGGCCTAGTGATTAAGAAGTCACCTCAAGAAAGAGAAAGCAATCAACTGTATCAACTGTTGCTGACAGGGCAAGTAAGAGGAGGACTTAACTACTGAATTTAGCAAAACAGAGGTGTGTGGTAAGCCTTTAACTCATCATCAAACTGCATAGGGAAGAAAGTCTGCTTGAAGAAGGCTCAAGAGAGAATGGGCAAGAGAAATGAGGGAAATATAGACATTTTGAAGAGATGGGATAGTAGCCATGGAACACAGGTGGTCAATGGAGATCTGTCTCTAATTGGTAAGAAACAGTACAAATGTTTGTAGGCCACTGAGAATAATCTTATAGAAGAAGGAATTTAGCTATCACTGGAAGAGAAAATAAATGTAAATAAAACAGAAACTATAAAATAAAACACAGATTAACTAAATTAATTAACTAAATTAATATTTTTACTATGTAAAAATCAAAATTTCCTCAACAGAAAAGATACCATAAATAAAATTGGAGAACAAATGACATTCTGTATGACAAGGGGTTAATGTCTACAATACATGAAGAACACCTACAAATCAATAAGAAAAAGCAACTCAGTGGATTCACCAATCACAGTGGCAGTAATCAAAATCATTACAAATATCGGTATCAACATGAATGTGGAGAAATAAGCACGTTCATACACTATATGGCAAAATAAATTGACACAGTCTTCCCAAAAGGCAGATTGGTAAAACTATCAACACATTAAATGTGAATACTCTTTAAATCAGTAATTCCAAGTCTAAAAATTGATCCTGTAAAATAACAGCACAAATTGGCAATGATATATACAGAAGATGCTCACTGCAGATATATTTAATATAGTAAAAATCTGATAAAGTGCCAACTATCCACTCACAGAGGAATTACGACTCATCCATACCCTGGAACATTCTATGAAAGAATGAAGTTCAAACAAGAAACAATGCATGGTTTACTATTAACAAATAAACAACAACAAAAAAAACTACAGAAACTCATGCGGTTTGATAAAATTTGTGTGTGTGTGTATATGTTTAGAGGGAAAAAAAGATTAAGAAAGATACATATCAAAATGTTAACAGTAGTTGCCATAATAAATCAATTAGGAGAAGAGAATGTGAAGAACCATCTCAGATATTTTATACCTCTAAATCGTGTTCACTAACTATGCATCACTCTTTAATGCTTATATGTATAATCACTATATACATAGTTAAGATATAAAGTAAACTAATTGGTCAAGGATATAAGCCATGTTTAGAACTTAACAAGAATAAAATAAAACTCCAACTTGTGTTGTTTATTTTTAATCCAGAAGACACCAACTAGAGAATCCTTCTTATATTATTTGATAAGAAGTATTCATTATTTAATCAATTCAATGAGTAAATTCTACAATAATAGAAAGGTGTTTGCATTAAAAATAATAATAGTAACATCAGCAAACACACTGCCCTGTTGTTATAAATCTGTAAGTTCTTAACACTCTGAGGCAAGAACCCTATTGCTGCCGTCAGGTAGCCTCCTCTAGATACTATTAGAAATGTCACCTGCAGTAAATTCCTAAACTTGAGGCACTAGAAGTAGCCTGCATAACAACAAGGCTGACACTATGCCCTACAAACAAGAACCCTTCAGAGGTTAAATATTTTACCAAAAGCTACATTTTCATTAGCATCATTTATTCAATTGTAAAAAAAAAAAGAAAACCTGAAATAGATTCACAATACACAAAGAAACAGGTAGTGAAGAGAAAAATAATGATGTAAAACACTTAGAAGTGTGCCTAGCACATGGATAGAACAAATAAATATTCGTTCCCATTAAGGGAAGGGAAAACAGGTTGAAAGAAGTTGAGCCAAATCCTTGAAATCAGTAACTATTAAGATATAGAAAAGTGTACACAGATGTGAAGTTGCACTAACATATATGACTACTGCATAATTACATGTTACAAAGTATCTTATTGAACACTGGGTCTATTTTAACTAAGAATTTTTCTAATAACAGCCATCTTCATTTCCAGAAGGCCACTGTGTCTCAGTTCGAGGCAGGACTGGCTTGCCTCCTCTCCTGTCCGCCCCCCTCAAGGCTCAGCAGAACAGAGTGGTTAAACACCCCAGCCCTAAAGCCTGAGGACTCACATCCCAGTAGCCCTTCCAAGAGTGCCCAGCTGCTTCACCTTTTTGTTCCTCATCTGGTCACTCAACTATAAAACAGGGATATGAACTGTACTTGCTTCAGTTGACATCTCTAAGGATTTGAATGAGTTAACTTAAGCAAACACTCAGAATATTACTCAGTACAGACAAAATACTCAGTGAAGATAGTACACGTTAGCTAACTTTTTCAATTCAAAAAAGCAAAGGTGTCAAATCTTCCCTCTTCTTTTCCGTGGTATAGCCAAAGATGGGCTGCCAACACACTCCAGCAATCAGACACTCTTTCCTGAGATCCTTAATGGAGCACAGCCAAGGAGGGAAGCCAGTAGGCACTCACATTGTGCTAGGGCAGTGGCATCCTGGTCAGCTATGTTCAGGTCACTCTGCATCTTGTTTCCTGTTTGCTGGCCCATCAGTGTGCTTTTGGTCATTAACCCTTCCAAATTCTGATGCCCCAGGCTCAAATCAGTTCCATAAGCTGTCCTCCGGCCCACTGCCTCCAAAGTCATCTTACAGCAAAGAACCTTAACTGATATATTACAATTGTGACCATGGAAAAAACACAGAATGAAAATATCAACATTTTCAAGACTATTATTGAGTAATAGAACTATCAGTGATTTTTAACCTTCTTTTTATTGTTCTTTTTTCCCCTTTTATCCTCAATGAGCATTTTTTACCTTAAATTAAAAACCACATTTTAAATCCCAAGAAGGTAATTTGTCACACCTGAACATACCATGTCTCCCTGATTTGTTATTTATAATTGTGAGAAGTAACTAAGATCAGAAATAAAGTTCACCCTTTATAATAATTTATGCCGTCGTTATTCAAATATCCTTTGCATTGGAGGAAATATAAACTAATTTAAGATTAGGCTTCAGAGAAATAGGCAACAGTGGCAGGACATCGTTCATTTTAACAACCTCCTTCATAATTCAAGATCAAAGGATGAAAATAAGGTCATGTCTCATCTGACAAAAAAGGTTGCATACAACATGAAATGAGACATTTTCTGCTGCCTTAAATTAAACCTAAATGGAAGAACGATTAGATTACCTCAGTCCAGTTCTTCCTCAACTTGCAATGGGGTTATGTCCTGATTAACCCAACCCTAGGTGAAAATGCATTTACTACACCTAACCTACAGAGCGTCATAGCTTAGCCTAGCCTCCCTTAAACGTGCTCAGAGCACTCCTCTCAGCCTATAGTTGGGCAAAATCATCGAATGCAAAGCCCATTATGTAGTAAAGTGTTGAATATCTCATGCAATTCATTGAATACTGTACTGAAAGTAAAAAAAAACAGAATGGTTGTGCGGGTACAGACATATTGTATCAGTTGTTTACCCTTGTGACTGCTTGACAGGCTGGGAGCCACACAGCCACTGCCCAGCATCATGAGAGAGCATCTCACCACATATCACTAGCCTGAGAAAAACCAAACTTAAAAACTAAGAGTACAGTTTCTACTGAATGTACCTCACTTTCTCACCAGCATAAAATTAGAAAACTGTAAGGTGAACCATACTAAGGATAGGACCGTCTGTATGTTAGGCTAGAAGCCAGCTGTTAGTCACCTAAAGAAAAGCTCCATGCACTTCCAGTGCCAAATATATCATCAGAGGAGCTCGTGGAAGGCACAATTACACAGGAGTTACACGCACAGGCTCTGGAACTGAAAACCCAGCTCAGCTTCTCACTAGCACCTTTGACACCACTTCCTGCTGCCTCAGTGTCCTTGCCTGTAAAATGAGGAATCGGTGTGATAATCCACAGAAAGCAGAACATCTGAAACACAGTGATCACCCAATAAAGGATAACTGATTTATCATTTGTCAGTACATAATCCCAAAGATAAAGCCCAGCTTCTTAAAAAGCCAATTCTGTGAAAAACAGGCAACTTGAACACATTTTGTTTAAGTGAAAGAATGCAGAAATGGGAGACAGGAATTCCAGGTGAAAACGGAAGATTAACCAACTCATAGGAACTAGTTGTCAGCCCTGGTATTTATTATTATAAGGGCTCTAGCATAAACAACAATATATGAGAAGTGGAGTCCAGTGGTAGGGCCAATATTACTGTGAGCTCCTCAGCTTGCCCTTTTGTTATACAAAATTGACTATTTCACCTTGTAACTTCCAGTGATTCCCTCAGAAGTTAAGGGAGATGGGAGAATGGGGAAAAAGTATATTTTTTAGCATCCTTCATTACAGCCATTTTGGTCCTATTTTTGTTAGTCTACTTGTTTTTAATGGCATTTGGTCATCAAAGCCAGGTGGTATAATGTAATTTAAGAGGCCTCTGAGACTTATTCCTGTCTCTACTCCCTACTAACTGTGATAATGGGCCAGTGAAAAATCTCTAAGCTTCAGTTACCTCTCCTATCAGATAGAATAAAAGTTATAACTTCATATGGTCATTGTCAGAATTTAACAAAATAAGGGATATAAGTGCTTACTCTACACCGTTCTTGACAAAGAGTGAGCCCTCCATACATGTCATAATGATGATTTACATCTCCTATGAAACAAATTTAAACATCACTAAATTTTCAGGGTATATTTGAACTTAAACAAGCATGAATCTCAAACAGAGCATTTTAATGAGAATCCATGCTTAGAATGCTCATCTATGATACTTCCATTAAATGGTCACCCAGTCTAAGAACATCCAATGACCAAGAATTCATGATTTACTGAGGCCCGTCATTTCATTTTTATAACAAACACCTTCCTTATAGGAAAGCATAAAGGCAAGAGGTTTTTCTAAGCTACAATTTATGAGTGCATTTATTCCAGCAAATAGACTAAGGGTACAGTGAATATGGCAGTGACCAAGGCCAAGTATACTGAAGCTTAGAGATCCTTAATAACAAACACCTTATTAGGTGAAAATTATGCTTAGCCATTGCAACACTAATAATAGTATTACTCTAAAAGTCTTTCCGAAAGAAGAAGAATGTGGCAATATCAGTGAGGAAAACAAAGCTTTTTTCATGAATAATATAGCCAGAAGCCAAAATGATATCACCAAGGGGAAAGATCAGTAGAAAATGGAATTAATTCATGACTGAAGCCCTGGCATCCAACATGATGGTTTGAATAAAAAACTCTCCATCTTACTACTCTATATAACTGAGTTAATAATAAAGTAAAAGGAAAAAACATTATTTAAGAAATTGAGATAATTTATTACCACTGATGATGAGGCCAGCAAGACACAAAAAAAGGGGTACCTGGGTGGCTCAGCTGGTTAAACATCTGCTTCAGCTCAGGTCATGATCCCAGGGTCCTGGGATCCAGCCCCGCACTGGGCTCCCTGCTAAGCAGGGAGTCTGCTTGTCCCTCTCCCACTGCCTCTCCCCCCTTCTCATTCACTCTCTCTCTCTCAAATAAATAAAATCTTTTTTTTTTTTTTTTTAAGACACAAAATCTGTGTAACAACACTAAGCTATGATCCCGGAAGACAGGATTTAGTAGTATCAGGTGCATTTTTTATCTTCTTCTTCTTTTTTTTTTTTTAAGAATTTATTTGACAGAGAGAGATTACAAGTAGGCAGAGAGAGAGAGAGGAGGAAGCAGGCTCCCCGCCGAGCAGAGAGCCCGATGCGGGACTCGATCCCAGGACCCTGGGATCATGACCTGAGCTGAAGGCAGTGGCTTAACCCACTGAGCCACCCAGGCGCCCCTCAGGTGCATTTTTTAAATATCAATTTGAGGAAGGTCTTATACAAGGATGAAGAAAGAACAGATATAATAAAGCACAAATGAGTGGGTATTTCACAGCACAAGGGTATCCACAAGAGTCACAGAGTTTGAATATATCTGTGATATCCATCTGGTCCAGTGTGTCATTTAAGGCCTTTATTTCCTTGCTGATCTTTTGCTTGGATGACCTGTCCATTTCAGTGAGGGGAGTGTTAAAGTCCCCTACTATTATTGTATTGTTGTTGATGTGTTTCTTTGATTTTGTTATTAATTGGTTTATATAGTTGGCTGCTCCCACGTTGGGGGCATAGATATTTAAAATTGTTAAATCTTCTTGTTGGACGGACCCTTTGAGTATGATATAGTGTCCTTCCTCATCTCTTATTATAGTCTTTGGCTTAAAATCTAATTGATCTGATATAAGGATTGCCACTCCTGCTTTCTTCTGATGTCCATTAGCATGGTAAATTCTTTTCCACCCCCTCACTTTAAATCTGGAGGTGTCTTCGGGCTTAAAATGAGTTTCTTGGAGGCAACATATAGATGGGTTTTGTTTTTTTATCCATTCTGATACCCTGTGTCTTTTGACAGGGGCATTTAGCCCATTCACATTCAGGGTAACTATTGAGAGATATGAATTTAGTGCCATTGTATTGCCTGTAAGGTGACTGTTATTGTATATGGTCTCTGTTCCTTTCTGATCTACCACTTGTAGGCTCTCTCTTTGCTTAGAGGACCCCTTTCAATATTTCCTGTAGAGCTGGTTTGGTATTTGCAAATTCTTTCAGTTTTTGTTTGTCCTGGAAGCTTTTAATCTCTCCTTCTATTTTCAATGATAGCCTAGCTGGATATAGTATTCTGGGCTGCATGTTTTTCTCGTTTAGTGCTCTAAAAATATCATGCCAGCTCTTTCTGGCCTGCCAGGTCTCTGTGGATAAGTCAGCTGCCAATCTAATATTTTTACCATTGTATGTTACAGACTTCTTTTCCCGGGCTGCTTTCAGGATTTTCTCTTTGTCACTGAGACTTGTAAATTTTACTATTAGGTGACGGGGTGTGGGCCTATTCTTATTGATTTTGAGGGGTGTTCTCTGAACCTCCTGACTTTTGATGCTCGTTCCCTTTGCCATATTGGGGAAATTCTCCCCAATAATTCTCTCCAGTATACCTTCTGCTACCCTCTCTCTTTCTTCTTCTTCTGGAATCCCAATTATTCTAATGTTGTTTCGTCTTATGGTGTCACTTAATTCTCGAATTCTCCCCTCGTGGTCCAGTAGCTGTTTGTCCCTCTTTTGCTCAGCTTCTTTATTCTCTGTCATTTGGTCTTCTATATCACTAATTCTTTCTTCTGCCTCATTTATCCTAGCAGTTAGAGCCTCCATTTTTGATTGCACCTCATTAATAGCTTTTTTGATTTCAACTTGGTTAGATTTTAGTTCTTTTATTTCTCCAGAAAGGGCTTTTATATCTCTCGAGAGGGTTTCTCTAATATCTTCCATGCCTTTTTCGAGCCCGGCTAGAACCTTGAGAATTGTCATTCTGAACTCTAGATCTGACATATTACCGATGTCTGTATTGATTAGGTCCCTAGCCTTCGGTACTGCCTCTTGTTCTTTTTTTTGCGTTGAATTTTTACGTCTTGTCATTTTGGCCAGATAAGAGTAAATGAAGGGGCAAGTAAAATACTAAAAGGGTGGCAACAACCCCAGAAAAATATGCTTTAACTAAATTAGAAGAGATCCAAAATCGTGAGTGGGGAGAAAGGGGATAAAAAGAGGTTCAAAAAGAAAGAAAGAAAAAAAAAGAAAAGAAAAAAAAATTTTTTTTAAAAAAGAAAACACCTGAGAAAAATGTAAAAAAGAAAAAATATATATATTAGATAAACTAGTAAAAAATCGTTAAAAAAGAAAAAGGTAACAGTTAAAAAAAAAAATTTTACCCGAAGGCGAGAAGAAAAAGAAAAAGAAAAAAAAAAAATGAAAAAGAAAAAATTAAATTAACTGCAAGACTAAAAAAAAATCACAGGAAAAAAGCCATGAGTTCCGTGCTTGGCTTTCTCCTCCTCTGGAATTCTGCTGCTCTCCTTGGTATTGAAACCGCACTCCTTGGTAGGTGAACTTGGTCTCGGCTGGATTTCTTGTTGATCTTCTGGGGGAGGGGCCTGTTGTAGTGATTCTCAAGTGTCTTTGCCCCAGGCGGAATTACACCGCCCTTACCCGGGGGCCGGGATGAGTAATCCGCTCGGGTTTGCTTTCAGGAGCTTTTGTTCCCTGAGCACTTTCCGTAGAGTTCCGGAGGACGGGAACACAAATGGCGGCCTCCTGGTCTCCAGCCCGGAGGAGCCGAGAGCCCAGGGCCCCACTCCTCAGTGCGCCCTCAGAGAACAGCGCCCAGTTATTCCCGTCTGCCTGACCTCCGGCCGCGCTCCGAGCTCACTGAGCCTGCGATCGGTTCAAGGTAACACCGAGCTGTGAGCTTACTGTCGGCTCTGTTTCTGTAGCCGGCTTTCCCGTTCCAATACCCGCAAGCTCTGCGACACTCAGACACCCCCGATCCTTCTGTGACCCTGCGGGACCTGAGGCCACGCTGACCCCGCGTGGGCTTTGCCCCGGGTAGCCTCTGGAGCGATGTCCCTCAGCGGAACAGACTTTTAAAAGTCCTGATTTTGTGCGCGGTTGCTCCGCCGCTTGCCGGGAGCCGGCCCCTCCCCCCGGGGTCTATCTTCCCGTCGCTTTGGATTCACTTCTCCGCCGGTCCTACCTTTCAGAAAGTGGTTGTTTTTCTGTTTCCAGAATTGCTGTTCTTCTTCTCTTCGGTCTGCGGATGGATTTTCAGGTGTTTGCAATCTTTAGATAAGCTATCTAGCTGATCTCCGGCTAGCTGAAGCAGTCTCAGCTTGCTACTTCTCCGCCATCTTGACTCCTCCCGAGTCACAGAGTTTGAAAGAAGCTATTGGGTAAAAGGCAGTGCCTACTAAATGCTAGGCTGTCTTATTATCTCATTATCTCAACTGTCTTTTTTTTTTTTTTAAGATTTTATTCATTTCACAGACAGAGATCACAAGTAGGCAGAGAGGCAGGCAGAGATAGAGAGGGGGGAAAAAGGCTCCCTGCTGAGCAGAAAGTCTGATGTGGGGCTCAATCCCAGGACCCTGGAATCATAACCTGAGTCAAAGGCAGAGGCTTTAACCTACTGAGCCACCCAGGTGTCCATCTCAACTGTTTTAATTGGGACTGAGGCCACACGGGCAGAAATTAGACAAAGACTGGAAAGAAAGGGTTCAAGGAAGTAGAAGACTCAAAGGAAATGAGGCTTCCCTATTTTATCAAGAATGAACACAAGAGAACATGGTTTTAAGGTTGAGGAAGACCCTCTGGGGAATATGGACTTCTCTGATGACTGAAAATGCATACATGCAAATGTGTACAAAATTTGGCTGGCAAACTCTGCAAGGGATTCACAGTTCCCACGAAGTCCATTTAGGGACTCTAAGCTAAGTATTCCTCCATTTTAGGAAGACCAGCAGAATATAGCCACTTGAAAAAGTTTGACGATGTGGTTTGATATATATTTTTTTCTGATATAAAATAATTAGACAAAAATTCAGAAAATACACAAAAGCACGAAGAAGAAAATTATGATCACTAATGGTCTTGCTGGGAAGAGCTGATTAATATGAACAGTTTTGCATATATCATTTGCAGTCTTTTTCACTTAACCATATACTCAGATTTTCTTTCCATGTCAATAATGTAAAGCCATATCCTTTTTATTGGAAGCATGGTATTTCATAGTGTAACCATGCCATAATTTAACATCCAATTTCATATTACTATTTCCAACTTTTCCTTCTTTATAAAAATGTTTCAATACATGTCAACTATACTTCAAAAAATATTTCCATACATATTTCTTTGTGCATCTAAACAATTAACTCCTTGGAATAAATAACTACAAATGGAATTGCTGGTTCAAATGTTATACATATTTCAAAGAGATTTGTTATATTCACTCATTTACTCATTCAGTAAATATTTTTTGGAAAGCAAATTAAACCTAAAGCTAGCAAAAGGAAGGAAATATTAAAGATTAGAGCAGAAATAAATGATATGGAAACTAAAAAATAATAGAACCAATCAATGAAACCAGGAGATGTTTCTTTGAAAAATTAATAAAATTGATAAACCTCTAGCCAGACTTACCAAAAGAAAGGAGAATGGACCCAAATAAATAAAATTTAAAATGACGAAGAAGAAATAAAAGCTAACACCACAGAAATACAAACAATTATAAGGAAAATTTATGAAAAACTGTATGCCAACAAGTTGGAAAACCCAGAAGAAATAGATGAATTCCTAGAAACACATGAATTACTCTAGGAACATATAAATTACCAAAACTGAAACAGGAAGAAATAGAAAATCTGAACAGACTGATAAACAGCAAAGAAATTTAATCAGTAATCAAAAACTCCCAATAAAAAAAGTCCAGGGGCGCCTGGGTGGCTCAGTGGGTTAAGCCGCTGCCTTCGGCTCAGGTCATGATCTCAGGGTCCTGGGATCAAGTCCCGCATCGGGCTGTCTGCTCAGCGGGGAGCCTGCTTCCCTCTCTCTCTCTCTCTGCCTGCCTCTCCATCTACTTGTGATTTCTCTCTGTCAAATAAATAAATAAAATCTTTAAAAAAAAAAAAAGTCGAGAACAGATGGCTTCACAGGTAAATTCTACCAAACATTTAAGGAAGCATTAATACCTATTTTTCTCAAACTACTTCAAACAAATAGAAAAGGAAGGAAAACTTCTAATTTCATTCTATGAGGACAGCATTACCCTGATACCAAAACCAGATGAAGACACCACTAAAAAAAAAAAAAAAGGAAGCAAAGAAACAAAGAAACAAAGACCAATATCCTAGATGAACATAGATATAAAAATTCTCAGTAAAATACTAGCAAACTGAATCTAACAATACATTAAAAAATCATTCACCATGATTAAATGGGACTTATTCCTGAGATGCAAGTATGGTTCAATATTTGCAAATCAATCAACAGGATATACTACATTAGTAAAAGAAAGGATAAGAACCATATGATCATTTCAATAGATGCAAAGAAGCATTTGACAAAGTACAACACTCATTCAAGATAAAAATCCTCAACAAAGTAGGTTTAGAGAGAACACACCTCAACAAAATTAAGGCCATATCTGAAAAACCAAAAGCTAATATCATCCTAAATGGGGGAAAAAATGAAAGATTTTCCTCCAAGAAACAAGACAGGGATGTCCATTGTCACCACTTTCATTCAACATAGTACTGAGAGTCCTAGCCACAGCAATCAGAAAACAAAAAGAAATAAAAGGCATTCAGATTGACAAGAAAGAATTAAAGCTTTCACTATATGCAGATGATATAGTACTCTACACAGAAAACTTGAAAGACTCCACCAAAAAAGCTGCTAGAACTGGTAAACAAACTCAGTAAAGTCACAAGATATGAAGTCAAGATACAGAAATCTGTTGCATATTTATATACTAATAATGAAGCAGAAGAAAGAGAAATTAAGGAATCAATCCCATTTACAATTGTACCAGAAACAATAAGATACATAGGAATAAACTTAAGCAAAGAGGTGAAAGACCTATACTCCAGAAACTATGAAATACTGATGAAAGAAACTGAAGATGACACAATGGAAAGATATTCCATACTCATGGATTGAAGAATAAATATTGTTAAAATGTCTATACCAGGGGCGCCTGAGTGGCTCAGTGGGTTAAGCCTCTGCCTTCAGCTCAGGTCGTGGTCTCAGGGTCCTGGGATCGAGCCCCACATTGGGCTCTCTGCTCAGCGGGGATCCTGCTTCCTCCTCTCTCTGCCTGTCTCTCTGCCTACTTGTGATTTCTGTCTGTCAAATAAATAAATAAAGTAAAATAAAAAATTTTTAAAAAAATGTCTATACCACCTAGAGGAATCTGCATACTTAATGCAATCCCTTTCAAAATACCAACAGCATTTTGCACACAGCTAGAAGAATCTTAAAATTTGTATGGGACCACAAAAGACCCTAAATAGCCAAAGCTCTTATAAAAGAAAAACAAAGCTGGAGGCATCACAATTCCAGACTTCAAATTATATTACAAAGCTCTAGTGATCAAAACAGTATGATACTGACACAAAAACAGACACACAGATCAATGGAAAAGAATAGAAAACCCAGAAATGAACCCACGATTACACGGTCAGTTGGTCTTCAACAAAGCAGGAAAGAATATCCAATGGGAAAATAAATATCTCTTCAAAAAGAGTGTTAGGAAAACTGGACAGCAACATGAGAAGAATGAAACGGGACCACTTATTTACACCATAAACAAATATAAATTCAAAATGGATTAAAGACCTAAATGTGATGCCTGAAACCATAAAAATTCTAGAAGAGAACACAGGCAGTAACTTCTTTCACACTGATGGTAGAATTTCTTTTTTGATGTGTCTCCCAACGCAAGGGAAATAAAAGCAAAAATAAACTATCAGCACTACAACAAAATGTAACGCTTTTGCACAGCAAAGGAAACAATCAACAAAACTAAAAGGCAACCTACAAAATGGGAGAAGGTATTTGCCAATGACATATATAATAAAGGGTTAGTACCCAAAATATATAAAGAACATCTAAAACTTAACACCCAAAACCTGAATAATCCAATTAAAAAATGAGCAGAAGAAATGAATAGACATTTTTTCAAAGAAGATATACAAATGGCCAACAGACACATGAGAAGATGTTCACCATCACTTATCACCAGGGAAATGTAAATCAAAACCACAATGAGATACAACCTCAAACCTGTCAGAATGACTAAAACCAACAACACAAAAAACACCAGATATTGGCAAGGATGTGGAGAAAGAGGAACCCTCTTGCACTGTTGGTGAGAATGCAAACTGGGGCAGCCACTCTGGAAAACAGTATGGAGGTTCCTCAAGAAGTTAAAAATAGAGCTACCCTACAACCCAGCAATCACACTACTAGGTATTTACCCAAAGAATACAAAAACACTAATTCAAAGGGATACATACACCCAGATGTTTCTTGCAAAAGTATTTACAGTAGCCAAATTACGGAAGCAGCCCAAGTGTTCATGGATAGATGAATGGATAAAGAAGAGGTGGTTTATATACAATAGAATATTACACAGCCATAAAAAAGAATTAGATTTGGCTGTTTAAGACAACATAGAGGGTATTATGTTAAGCAAAATAAATCAGACAAAAAGAAATACCAGATGATTGCACTTATATGTGAAGTTTAAAAAAAAAACAAACAAATGAATAAACACACAAAAAACTGAAACAGACCCATAATTACAGAGAACAAGCTGCTGGTTGACAGAGGAAAAGGGGTAGGAGGATAGGAAAAATGGATGAAAGAGAGAGTCAGAGAGAGAATAAGATACAGGAATCAAAGACACAGCACAGGGAACATAGTCAGGATATATATAGCACTGTATGGTGCCAGATGGTAGGTACCCTTGTGTTGAGCATAGATCTGTGGAATCACTATGCACTACACCTGAAACTTATGTAAGCTGTGTGTCAATTACACCTCAATTTAAAAATAAAATTGACAGGGCACTTGGGTGGCTCAGTGGGCACTTGGGTGGCTCTGCCTTCGGCTCAGGTCATGCCTGTCTCCCTGCCTACTTGTGATCTCTCTTTGTGTCAAATAAATAAATAAAATCTTTAAAATAAATAAATAAATAGATAGATAGATAAAATAAAATAAAATTGACATGTAGGAACATCTGGGTGGCTCAGTAGGTTAAATAACTGCCTTCAGCTCAGGTCATGATCCCAGGGTCCTGGGATGGAGTTCCGCATCAGCTCCTTACTCGGTGGGGAGCCTGCATCTCCCCCTGCCTCTGCCACTCCCCCTGCTTGTGTTCTCTCCCTTGCTCACTCTCTCTCTCAAATAAATAAATAAATAAAATCTTAAAAAAAAATAAATAAAGTAAAATAAATAAAAGACAAATAAAGCATGACTATCAACTTCTCTAGAGAGAAACAGTGGAGTGAATTATCCCCTGAATTTGTGAAACCTTCTGTGATAGATGTTATTGGTCAAATAGAATTCAAAAAATAAAGAAATTATATTTTCAATATCCAATTCTCACAACACCTTCAATTTGATATGAAAGGACCAAAAAGTAGACATAAGTTGAGCACAGCTCATTAAGGGAATACATGCTCATTGAAGAATCATTAAATTAATAAGTCATTTAGTACATAAGATTCCATGTACTTAATTTTAATTTAAAATGTGGTCAATATGTCACTTTCTAATATACGATTTGATTATTCAAATCAAGCTCTTTTGTGAAAAAGCTAAAATTAAACTCGCCCTTTCTGGATGAGTTTTAACAGTTTCACCTGTTAAAATGGTTTAAGCCAGCTCTGCATTGAAGGAAAGCACTTGGTGATCTCTTAAATTCAAGTAAATACATAAATATTATCAAGGTTTCAGATTAATGGCGATTGTGTGTGTGAGCATGTGTGTCTATTTAAAAGAATATACCAATGTTCCTCTCAATTTCCAGATACCATGGCTTAACAAGTATATTGAGGTATGCAAGCAACCACACTATTTCAAAGAACAAACAACAAACAATATTTCTGGAAGAAGATGATATCCCAAGTTGGTGACTTTTCATCTTCACCTTCACCTAAAAAATGATTCATGATGCTTTTAGGGATACATCCATCTGGGGTGAGTAAGTGGCGCTCAGAGACCCTCTATGCCCTATGATTTCATGCAATATTTTATCTGGTTTCAAATCTTCCTCTTAAGTTAACAATCTGCCTTCCTTAGGTCCTAAAAATCAATAGGAATTCTTAGGCTGAAAGAGGTTAGCCTGTGTTGGAATTTTCGGCAGCTTTATGTGTACCACGTTGTGAAACTATGGGCAGACAATAAAGGAAAGGCACTGATGCATTTAAGACAGCGAGAAGTTCTAGGCAAGCTGTATTTGAAAGAAAGGAATTAGTCACAGGGGAGAGTAAGCTGTCAATGCTGCAGCATCTGTTTTCTGACATGCTTCATAGGTCATCATGTCTCCTCTATCGTGCAGAATACATAAGAGCCAAGGAAGAAGGTAATAGGATTCATGGGTCACCCACTAAGGTGACATTTTTCTCTTAGTGAGCCCATTACCTTGAGTTCCCAATTGAAATAGGTACAGGACACCCCTAACTAGAGGAAACAGAACCAACCTGGCCCCAAATCCTAGCTAATACAGAAATGCCAAGAAGGCAGGAATTTTGTTTAAGTGTTAGCATACATTTTTTATGGCAAGACAGTTAGAAAAATTAAAAGACAAATATTTTCCCAGCTGTGCCGACTGGTTTTGTGTATACTGTAGCAAGTTCAATAGGGCCACGATGATGCTGTTGAAACAAAGAAGTTAGCTGTAAGGAAGACAATTTCTGGATCAAAATTTTTAGTCTAGCAGAAAAGACCCAACAGAGGAAAGATAGATGGCTATTGTCTCCAAGAGCAAAAGAAAGCACGATGGCTAAGCCTGTCAATAGAGGTCTAGGATTTTGAGGGAAGTAGAAAGGCCATGAATGGGCTCTACAAGGAGCAGAGAATTGTCAAGTGGCTGGAAGGAAGGGCTAGTTCAAATGTTGATTCTGCCCCTTACTATTACCTTGGACAATGGACTTAACTATTGAGGGCCCTCTCCTTATCTGCAAAATAGGGATAAAAATGGAATAGGAATAACCTCCAAAACAGTGATGAGCACTCAGTGAGATTAATCCATGCAAGGTGTTTAGAGGATGACATGATAGTGTAGGAATTTAATAAAGTGTTAATGTTTACAAAGCAGAGAAAATATTCCAAGGAACCTAAGAAATCAGTGAACTACTACAAACCCTGAGATTAGCATATGCTCTGCACTTCCATCCCACCACTCCACCAATATCTTTTGGCCATCTGAAGGTCAGGTATTTTACCAGCACAGAGGAGACTGGGAAAAAGAAACAAAGGCCCTCACAGAGCTTCGTCTTCCATCATTTTCCTGAATAGACACTTCCCGGGATAATAATTTGCTATAAATGTAGGCATCCTCATTCATGTCTACATTCCTGTATTTCTGCCAAGTCTTTATTTTACATCATTTTATTTATATCACTTTATTTTTCTACTGTTTTCACATTTATTATTTCATATCATTCTACATTATTGAATCTATTAGAAATGGTGAACTCAAAAATAAGCACAGTTTTTCTTAATGCAACTTAATAAACCTGCAATAAACCTTGGACTCTGACAAGTTAGAGGTTGAAAAGGTTTTTGTCATATGTTTAACTCAGTTACTGGCTGATGAAAAGCAGTCATATTTATTTTTAAATGAAGAAATTATGCATTTTTTAAATGAAGAAAATATGCATTTTTAAATGAAGAAAATATGCATTTTTAATCTGTTAGAAATGTCAAAAAGGAAAATCCCAAAACTAGATGAAATAAAATTTTTGAAAAACCATAATAAATGGAATAGCCATGGAAGACTACATATAAGAGCCCATCAGCAAAATCTGCTTCTAGCATATCTTCTATACATTCTGATCTTATTTTTATGAAAGTCTGTGATATTTTAGTCCAATAAATGCAATATGGTCTATAAAGCTAGCACAAGAAATGTAGAAAAGGTAGGAAAATGGAAGTAAGATGTTATTTTCTCTGAATACATTCAATATAAAAGAATAATTTTCATTAAAGAAAAGTACAGTAGTTAACTTAAAGATGCCTTACACAGTGAATGCTGATATGCACTTAAAATGAAATACAAAAAAGTTTCATTTACCATATTTGGGAAATATATTTTTATATGATCTATATTACTCAATTTTTATAATACTAGAAAATGAATTTAAAAGTTAACATGAGTTTCAATTTTCAATGTCATTTTTAATTCATGTCACTAAGAAGCAATACTTTATGATTCAGGTGGGTATGGCCAATGGATGTTAAGGACAGAGAGTAAAGGTCTGATGAGGAATAGCATACTGGAATAAAATTGGAGTATCACCCCATAAAATACTAATTGAAATCAGAAGGGAAAAATATTGAAGAGCCTGGCAGATCACCAACTTGACCAGGTGATCAAGGTTAACATCATGAGTAATGAGACAGACTGATAAAGTGTACCACCTCTAGATGTGGTGTACTGAGGAGAGTCAGCACCACTTCTGCAGTATTCCTGGCAAGAATGCATGGCCTGAGGGATGAGGAAGCATGAGATGGACCCAGGTGGAGGCTGATCCTAAAGAATGAAATGCCTGTACCTCTAAAACCATAAGGGATACCAAAGACAGAGAAAGGTCAGAATTGCTCCAGACCAAAGTTGATTATGAGATAAGACAACCCAATGTAACGTGCTCTTGGATTGAACCCCGGGCCAAGAAGGAAAAAGTGACATTGTTTGGATGGCTGGTGAAATATGAATGGGGTGTGAAGACTAGATGATACTGTGGTGTCAATGCTGATTCCTGGACTAGGAGGTTATATGTTGACTATATAGGAGAATGCCCTCATTTTGAGAAAACACTCACCAAACTATTAAAGGTGATAGAAAATATTGTCAGTAAAAGTCATACTGGAATAAAAGTTAGAGGGTGATGAAGTAAATGAGTGAAAATATTACCAATTAGGAATCTGGTAAGAGGAGATGTGGGAGTTCTTTGTACTAACATCATATTTTTTCTTGTAGTTTTGAAACAATTTCAAAATAATCTTTACTTAAAAGCAAACATTAACCTGGGAAAACTCTTGCATGTGTGATTGACAGTACGTTGACATCTCTTACATATAAAAAAAATTCTTATGAATAAGCAAAAAAAATTGCAAGATTCCCATACAAAAATGGGAAAGGATATTTATAGATCATTTATCAAATCAGAGACACCAACAACGTAAAATACAAAAACTTTACAAATTCGCAAATATTCAAAGAACAGTAAATTTTAGAAATGACAGCCATTTCTCAGATGTCATATAGGCAAAAAGTACTTACATATAATCCTCAATGTCTCAAAATGTGTACATAGTTTAAAGTTGAAGTCATTTGCAAAGTAAATTTTTCCTGTGTTTCACTCAAAAAACAAATCTTACTTCCCTTTTGGTGCTGTTTAGGGCATTTTTACTGGCTAATTAAGTAGGTATAAGCTGAAGTATTCAGTAATTCGCGTACTCTGGGGCACATCCAGCACCCTCAAGAATAACCAAACATAATTTTACAATACCTAGAGGTTTTAAATAACCAAAGGTTAAAGTTCAGAGGAAAGATAACAGCATGTCAATCATCTTATTTCAAAATGCTCAGTTGATAAAATCACTGAACAGAAAAGGCAAAATATGAATGTGTTTTATCCAGCTGTTATGAAATACACTGATACATGGTTTCAACCACAAAACAAACTCCTCTCCAAGCCCAATGTAATTCAAATATGCACAACAGCAAGAAAAATAAGATTTCTTAAGTAATAGAAATAACATAAATTCCACTGTCAATATTGACATCAAAATAATAATTAGCATGGGCCTTTTGAAAAGGCACAAGCTTCACCATAACTAAAGGATATAGCAAAACAAGTTACAAATAAGCTGAATTGTATTTCCTTTCATTTAATAAGAAACTGCAGAAAGATCACTATAATTTTTTAAATGAGCTTTCTGTAAAATAATTCGAGGTTATTGATCAAAGGCCTATAAAGCATTTAGGAAGCTTTACATTGACTCTGGAAGACAAAAGTGAGAAGATTTTAATGCTAAAGAATTAAAATATATCACAACAATTCCTCAACCTTCATCTTGGAAAAGATCATCGAAATGTCATTGCTATATCAATATATGGCAGTTTAAGAAAACAGAATTAAATGAACTTTGATGGCACCTTGAAAATTTTCTTATTATACTCAGAGTTGTATTCAAAGAATCCAACTTTCTCCCAGAGACAAAAGAGAAAGAAATTTAAACACTATGAAAGATGTTACTTTTGATACAAAACAGAATCCATCTTCCTGGTAATACTGTAATTTAAAATTCTTTGGAAAATTGGAAAACGTAATAGAAAAATAAAGATCCCACCTGACTAAGAGCATAATCTATAAGGTTCATAGGAATAGATCTAACAAAATGTGTGTGTGCCCTTTACGAAGACAATTACAAAATAGACAAAAGAGGACATGGAAAAAAAACAGAGAGATAAGCCATATCCCTGGATAAAAGAACTAACCACAATAAAAATGTGAATATATGTAAATATATAAATGTGATATTATTTCAATACAAACACCAATGGGACTTTTTTCATAGAACTTAACAAATTAACTGTTAAGTTTGTACCGAAGAATGAAGTTTTAAACATAGCAAAAAATTCTCTCTTTTTTAAAAGATTTATTTATTATTTGAGAGGCAGAGAGAGTGAGCAAGTGGGGGAAGGGATAGAGAGAGAGGATCTCAAGCACACTCCCTGCTGAGAACCAAGCCCCAACCGGGGCTTAATCTCAGGACCCTGAGATCATGACCTAAGCTGAAACCAAGAGCTGGATGCTCAACTAACTCAGCCACTTAGGCACCTCATAAATATAGCAAAAAAAAAAAAATTTTTTTTTGAGAGCACAAGTAGGGGGAGTAGCGGGCAGAGGGAGAAACAGACTCCTGGCTGAGCAAGAACCTAGGATCCTGGAATCATGACTTGAGCTGAAGGTAGATACTTAATTGACTGAGCCACCCAGGTGTCCCATAGGAAAAAAATTCTTAATGGGAACAGAAACCTGCATGATGATAAGAGTTTTATAAAACTATAGTAGCTGGACCAAGATGGCAATATAAGTTGTTCCTGATCTTCCTCCCCTACCATAAACAAACAAACTAACTAAACCAACAACTATTCAAGGACAAGACACCACTGAGAGAATTCTAGAACACAAGGATGAGGCTGAAGCACCCGCTATACCTTAGAAGCCAAGACAGACTGCCTTAGAAGGGTAAGAGAAGCAGCCACACATTGACTGAATTGCCCTTCCCTCAGGCCATGCAGGTCTCCCCTGAGTTTCCAGTCTCTCTGGTTGGGAAAAGAACTCAGGAGTACAACCAGCATCACTCCACCATCTGAATCACATTGTGGGAGCCCCATGGATATTGCAGGGAAATCTACAGGGCTCAACCAGGAATCTCATTATGATGGAGAAGAGGGAGGGACTTGAGGCAACCAGCCCATAGATCGTAGCAGACTGAATTCATATCTGCAGTGCCCAAGTATTCATCCCAACTAACAACTTCTCTCATCTGCAGAACCTAGCTGAGGGTTCATGCTGACCAGGAAACTCTGTGCAGGGCAGATCTCCCCGATTCAGATCCTCAAATGAGGAGTTTTGCCAGCCACAGAGACCAGTTTGCCCACCCCCAGGCAAGGAACTGAAACACAGCCCCATTCACTTTGGAGAGTGTCTTCTAGCCCCATCTAAACAAGAGGACTGACTCAAACTCCTAGAAGCAGGGCAGCCCAGGGGCACTTGAGCCAAGAGGTAGGCAGGCAAAGCCATAATGAGCATGAAGCATTTCCAGTCTATGCTCAGGCAGGGGGATTAATTCACAGCCACGGTTGAGAGTAGCTTCCAACCCTTCCCAATCAGAGTCTGTTTGGGAAAATGAGAGTAGCTTGGAGCAGCCCCTTCTCCACTGCCCCCCAAAAAGCTGAATCACAGCCTCACCTGCTGAGGAGTCTTTCAGCCTCAACTGACCAGAGGGCTGGCAACAGCTCCTGGAAACTGTGAGGCCCAGCAGCACTCAAGCTGAGAGGAGGCCAGGCAGGGCCAACAGCTCGTAGAGCAAAGCCAGAGCTGCTGTTCGGTCAGGGAACTTGGAGACAGTCTGGCTGCGGTTAAGAGAACAAAGGGCTTTACCAGCTTTAGAGCTGCTTCTTTGCCCACTCAGGTGGGGAAGCTAATTCATAGACCCACTCATCACTGATTACAGCCTTCAGCCTGTTCAACCAGGGAACCTGCACAGCCCTTTCAACAGCCCTATGTACAGTGGGTACTTGGAAGAGAGAGCACAGCCCAGGGCTTCCTACAACTGGAGAGCAAAACTGGTGGCCTTACTTGACCAGGGAATTCATTGCACACACTGGCTTGATTTGGATCCCCAAACAATGAGCTATACAGGCCCTGAGTCCCATCCCGCTGCCCTGCCAGGGTAGAGAAATGAATTTATAAGCCCCATCTACAGCTGAATGTAGCACCCAATCCCAAACATATATAAAGCCTGACGAGAGAACGCAGGCAACCACAGAGCCCATCCTACAGCCTCACTCTGTTAGGGAACAAAGCCATCAGTCCCATCCAACTGTTTTCTAGCCAGGAGTTTACTCTCCACCCCTCAACCCTGTCCTCAGAGCTCAACCAGCTGCCTTGCCTCAAAACAGACTATAATAACAGGCCCGACATACCCAAAGACACTACCAGCAGACACATCCAGAAACCCAAACTGAGCTGACTAGTAAATAACTGCCTCTGCCAAAGCAAACCTATAAAATCTGGAAGGGGGCTTGATCACTCATCTGCACAGATACCAACAGAGGAAGCAAAGATCACAAAAAATAAATGTGATACCATCAAAAGAAATGAATAAAGCTCCAATAACTGACCCTAAAGAAACTGAGATCTATGAACTTTCAGGCAAAGAATTCAAAACACTTCTTTTAAGGAATTTGGGGGACTATAAGAAAACACAGACAACTAAATGAAATTAGAAGAATAATGCATGAACAAAACAGAAGTTTGACAAGGAAATAGCAACCATTAAAAAAAAAAAAACTGGAACTGAAAAATACAATAACTGAACTAAAAAATACAACAGAGAGTTTCCAAAACAGACTCAACCATGCAAAAGAAAGAAACAGCAACCTGCAAGATAGGGCACTAGAAATTACCCAGTCAGGAGGAGAAAAAAAAGAGTAAAGAAAGCCTATGGGAATTATGGGAGACAATGAAAAGAAACAAAATACAGATAATGGGAATTCCAGAAGCAGAAGAAAAAGGGACAAGAACAGAAAGTGCTTTTATTATTTTTTATTTTTTTAAAGATTTTATTTATTTATTTGACAGAGATATAAGTAAGCAGAACAGCAGGCAGAGAAAGGGGGAAGCAGGCTCCCAGCTGAGCAGAGAGCCTGATGTGGGGCTCGATCCCAGGACCCTGAGATCATAACCCAAGCTGAAGGCAGAGATTTAACCCACTGAGCCACCCAGGTGCCCCCAGAAAGTGCTTTTATTTTTTATTTTTTTTAAAGATTTTATTTATTTATTTGTCAGAGAGAGAGTGAATGAGAGCGAGCACAGGCAGACAGAGTGGAAGGAAGAGTCAGAGGGAGAAGCAGGCTCCCTGCGGAGCAAGGAGCCCGTGTGGGACTCGATCCCAGGACGCTGCGATCATGACCTGAGCCGAAGGCAGTCGCTTAACCAACTGAGCCACCCAGGCGTCCCCAGGAAGTGCTTTTAAAACAATAACGGCTGGAAATTTCCCAAACCAGGGGAGAAAAATGGACATCCAGATCCACAAAGCCCAAAAGACTCCAAATAAACTGAACCTGAATGGAACTACACTGAGACCCATTATAATTAAATTGTCAAAAATCAAAAACAAAACAAAACAAAAAACCTTTTAAAAGGAGCAAGAGAAGAGAGAAATTACATGCAAGAGAATCTCCCTCCATAAGATTATCAGCAAATTTCTCAACAGAAACTTTTCAAGCCAGAGGAAAATACTGAAAGAAAATGACTGTCAAACAAGAATTCTATACCTGGCAAAATAGTTCTTCAGAAGCAAGGAATGGATAAAGACTTTCCCAAACAAACAAAAGCCGAGGGAATTCATTCCAATCAGATATGTCTTACAAGAAATGCTAAAAGGAATATAGTTCTTTGAGTGGAAGTTATTAAAATCATGAAAACATAAAAAAGGTAGTATCGAGCTCACCAGTAATGGTAAATAAGCAGTCATGGTTAGATTCTGCAGTATGATAATAGGGGTGTATAATTCACTTACAACTCTAGTTTAAATGTTTAAAAAAATGAACATAGTAAAAATGAGCATAACTGCAATAACTGTTACTAGTCACACAGTATTAAAAACATGTAAACCATAATAGCAACAATCTAAAATGCGAGGAGAAGTAAAAGTGTACAGTTTATGAATTCTATTGAAGCTAATTTGTCAGTTTCAAGTAGGGTATTATAAATTTAAGATACTTTATGTAATCCTCATGGTAACCACAAAGGAAAATCTGGTAGTAATTACACAAAATAACACAATAAAGAAATTAAAGGATGTTTATGCTAAGTGAAATAAGTCAATTAGAGAAAGACAATTATCATATGACCTCACTGATATGTGAAATTTAAGAAACAAGGGAGAGAATCATAGGGGAAGAGAGGAAAAAAATGAGACATGATGAAACCAGAGAGAGAAAAAAAACATAAAAGAGACTCTTAATCATAGGAAACAAACCGAGGGTTGCTGGGGTGGGGGTGTGGGGGTGGAGGAACCGAGTAAATGGGTGATGAACACAGGGGAAGGTATATATTGTAATGAGCACTGGGTATTATATGAGACTGAAGAATCACAGACCTATACCCCTGAAACAAACAATACATTCTATGTTAATTAATTAAATTTAAATAAAATTTTAAAAAGAAAAATAAATACTAATTGTTCAAATGCAAAAAAATACAAATAAAAAAATCAATATGCTGATACCAAAAGATATCAAAACACAAGAAAAGACAATAGGATAAGGAACAGAAAACAACCAACAATGGCAACAGTAAGTTCTTACTTATCAATAATTGCTTCAAACATAAACTCACCAATTAAAAGATTTTAAAAGGATAAACAGATAAAAAAATCCCAAAATCTGACAACATGTTGCCTACAAAAGATTCACTTTAGCCTTAGGGACACACACAGACTGAGCATGAAGGGATGGAAAAAGACATTCCAAACTAAGAGTGACCAAAAAAATCAGGGTAGCTATACTTCTTTCAGATAAACTAGCTTTAAGCTGGGAAAAAAAAATAAAAAAGGAAAAATAGACCAAGAAGATCTTTATATAATGATAAAGGTGTTGATACATCAAAAAGATATAATAATTGTAAATATTTATTCACCCAACATTGGAGTACCTATATGTATAAAACAAAATCTAACAGAGCTAAAAGGAGAAGTAAACAATAGTGCAATAGGTGGGGATTTTAACATCCTACCCTCAACAACGGATAGATCATCTAGACAAGACAATAGTAAGGAAACAGCGGATTTGAACAATATAGACCAAATGGATTTATAGAACATTCTATCCAATAAAAGCTGAATACACATTCTTCTCAAAAAAACACATGAAACATTTTCCAAGATAGACAATTTGACAGGCCATGTAACAATCTTAGCAAATTAAAGAAAATTGAAATCATACCAGTATGTTCTCTGACCACAATGGCATAAACTAGAAATCAATAAAAAAGAAGAAAACTGGAAAATTCACAAATACATGGAACTTAAACAACCATTCTCCTGAACAACCAATAAAGAAGAAATTAATGGAAAAAGAAAAGAGTTTCTTAAGGCAAAAACACAACAAACCAGAACTTATATATGCAGCAAAAGCAATTCCAAGAGGGAAGTTCATTGCAATAAATGTCTACATTAAGAAACAAGAAAGAGGGGTGCCTGCATGGCTCAGTGGGTTAAGCATCTGCTGTTGGCTCAGGTCCTGATCCCAGAGTCCTTTGACTGAGCCCCACAACAGGATTCCTGCTCAGCAAAAAGGCTGTTTCTTCCTCCCCCTCCTCTTGCACTCCTGCTTGCTCATTCTGTCTCCCCGACTCAAATAAATAAAATCTTTTAAAAAAAAGAAAGAAAGAAAGAAAGAGGGGCACCTGGGTGGCTCAGTGGGTTAAGCCTCTGCCTTCGGCTCAGGTCTTGATCTCAGAGTTCTGGGATCGAGCCCCGCATCGGGCTCTCTGCTCAGCAGGAAGCCTGCTTCCTCCTCTCTCTCTGCCTGTCTGTCTGCCTACTTGTGATCTCTATCTGTCAAATAAATAAATAAAATCTTAAAAAAAAAAAAAAGAAAAAAAGAAAGAAGAAGAAGCAACAAAGATCCCAAATAAGCATCCTAACTCTGTATCTTAAAAGGAACTAGAAAAAGAAGAATAAGCTGGGCCCAATATTAGCAGAAGAAAGAAAATAATTGGTAAGATAAAAATAAATAAATAAAATAGAGAAACACTAGAGAAGATTAACTAAACTAAGAGTTGATTCTATGAAAAGATAAACAAAATTGAAAAAAAAAAAGACCCCCAAAACCCTAGCTAGGCTAACCCAAGAAGAAGAGAAAGGACTCAAATCAAAAAAATTATAAATAGGGGCACCTGGGTGGCTCCATGGGCTAAAGCCTCTGCCTTTGGCTCAGGTCATGATCCCAAGGTTCTGGGATCAAGCCCCGCATCATGCTCTCTGCTCAGCAGGGAGCCTGCTTCCCCCCATCTCTCTCTCTGCCTGCCTCTCTGCCTACTTGTGATCTCTGTCTGTCAAATAAATGAATAAAATCTTTTAAAAAATTATAAATAAAAAAACAACACAAGGTTGCTGGAGGGGATGGGGTGCGAGGGATGGGGTGGCTGGGTGATGGACATTGGAGAGGATATGTGCTATAGTGAGTGCTGTGAATTGTGCAGGACTGATGATTCACAGACCTGTACCCCTGAAACAATAACACATTATATGCTGATTTAAAAAAGAAGATATTGGTAAAGAGTAAGGCATTGTAATCCTAAACAAATGTTGGCTTTATCACCTGTGGGAAAAGAGAGAAAATGGAGATGAAACTGTCAAGAGCCAAATCCAAATCAATCTATATTGCAAATTGTTAAAAAGTGGTATTTTCTATCAAAATATAATAACCACCCACACTTCCACTGTGTTAAAGGTAATACCTATTTCTAAAAATGAATTCCTGAGCACATGTAAACATTTTTAAGTGAGGAAAAAAAAAAAAACATACATTACAGAAATTCAAAGAATCAGAAGAGGCTACTGTGAACAACTATACCCCAACAAACTGGACAACATAGAAGAAATGGAAAAATTCTTAGAAACACACAGCTTACCAAGAAGGAATCAGGGGAAAAAACATCAAATCTGAATAGACAAATTACTAGTAACAAAACTGAATCAGTAATCAAAAATCTTCCAATAAAGAAAAGCCCAGGACCATATGGTTTCACTGGTGAATTTTACCAAACATTCAAAGAATTAACACCAATTCTTCTCAAATCATTCCAAAAAAATCAAAGATGATGGAATACTTTCAAACTCATTTTAGAAGGCAAGCATTTTCCTGACACCAAAACCAGAAAAAGACACTACTAGAAGTGAAACTATCAGCCAGTGATGAATATAGATAAAAAATTCTCAATAAAAGACTAACAAACCAATTCAGCAGCATGTTAAAAAGATCATCATGATAAAGTGGGATTTATTGAGGTATGCAAGGATGGTTCAATATATGCAAATCAACCAATGTGATACATCACATTAATAGAATGAATAAAATATGATAATCTCAATAGACAAAGGAAAAAATCATTTGGCAAAATTCCATACCCATTCATGATCAAAACTCTTTAAAATAAATTAGGCATAAAAGGAACATATCTCAACATAATTAAGGTTACAAAGAAAGTGCACAGCTAATATCAGTCAGCTGAAATTTTCTTCTTTTCCTTAAATTTTCTAACTGACTTTCTCTTCTCTTTCAGGGAAGAGAAAATAATGTATTTTTTCTTCACTATATCATTAACATAATCCCATCCTATAGAGATAGGATTATCAGGTAAGGAAATTTAGTATATCAAAAATACCATAAAGACTTTAATGCAGATGAAGAATACAGATGACATAGAGTTAATGTCCTCATTACATGGAACTCATTTAAACCAAAAAGTGTTTATGCAAGCACATTACTGGTACAAAAATAAGCAGACTGACTAATGAAACAGGAGAGTCGGGATTTTTTTTTTTTTTTTTTTTTGGTGTGTGTGTGTGTGTGTGAGAGAGAGAGAGAGAGAGTGAGAGACAGCATAAGGAGGAGAGGATCAGAGGGAGAAGCAGACTACCCCTGCTGAGCAGGGAGCCTGATGCAGGACTTGATCCCAAGACTCCACAATCATGATCTGAGTCGAAGGAAGTTGCCTAACCAACTGAGCCACCTCAGCACTCCAGGACTGATTTTTTTTTTAAGATTTTATTTATTTATTTGACAGAGAGAAATCACAAGTAGGCAGAGAGGCAGGCAGAGAGAGAGGAGGAAGCAGGATCCCCGCTGAGCAGAGAGCCCGATGCGGGGCTCGATCCCAGGACACTGGGATCATGACCTGAGCCGAAGGCAGAGGCTTTAGTCCACTGAGACACCCAGGCGCCCCTGATTTTTAATATCAGTATAAGACTGCATTTATGATGAAGGAGTTGCTGTTGAAGGGAGGGGAAAGAGTTAAAAGATGTTGAAATAGTTATCTGTTTAAAAAAATGTTTAGAGCTTCATTTTTTAACCTAAAATAAATTTTAGATGGCTTCAAGCATTAGATGAAAAGGAAACCATTAAAAAATACATATTTAATAAAAAAGACTATCTGAGGGAGCCTGAGTGGCTCAGTGGGTTAAAGCCTTTGCCTTCGGCTCAGGTCATGGTCCCAGGGTCCTGGGATTGAGTCCTGCATCGGGCTCTCTGCTCCGCGGGGAGCCTGCTTCCTCCTCTCTCTCTGCCTGCCTCTCTGCCTACTTGTGATCTCTGTCTGTCAAATACATAAATAAAAAATCTTAAAAAAAAAAAAAAAAGACTATCTGACCTAAAGGCAATGGGGGAAAGCTACTATGCCCTAAATTTTTGACATGTCAGCATCTTCAAAAATGGTAGGAAGGGAAAAAATGAAGTCACAAGTGTTGATCAAAGAAAAAAAAAAGAACTAAAATAATTCTCGAACTTTCCATTCCTGAGGAAATATTTAGAAAAATCTTTTCATCATTAGAAGTATTCTTTTTTAATGCCAGAAAAAAAAATAATAAATAAATTAAAAAGTAGCAAACTGATCATTAATAGCTACATGGGCCAATTATTTCTAATGAACAATTAACCTTTACTATCACATAAAAAGAAGTAACATGGCAATGTAGAAAGGGGGAGCACGAAAATATTCAAGCAGGAACACCAGGTTGATTTCCTCAAACATGCAAGGCTTGACCCTCAGAAACAGTTGCCTACACAACAGCCAAGTCACAGGTAGGTGCACATCTGGAGTAAAGAGTAGATGCAAAAAGGCTACGAGATGGATATGGCAGAAGGGTCCTGTGTTTGTCTACAATATTTGGGGCCTGATACCTGAACACGGTCAAATAGGATGGAGGACTACAAATACTCCCGGTCCTTTGCATCTCTAAGGAGGTAAATACCCAAAATGTGTGATGGGAGTGGATGGGGGGGGGGGCAGCAGCAGAACTGATTCACTCCTTGGTCCTGCAGCAAGAGTGGCACCCGTAAAGGAAGGAAAACAGGGCCTCAGTTCTTCAGTACGAAAGAGAGATCTGTGCTCCATGAAATAACCTCTCTATATTAAAATGTGTACTTGCTTTCATCACTTTATCTATGTATAAATTTGGTACACACAAACTATGAGAAATCCCATTTGCTTGCTGTCTTAACTTTAATTGTTTCTTTGATGAGCAATTCACCATGCCTACTTGGTAGTGACATTTGCATGCTTATCCACCTCAGAATATACATTGCAGCTTTTCTAATAAAGTGGGGGGGGTGTCAAAATACACATTAAGATGTAATTTTATTTGAGATATAAATAATGATAAACATACTTTAAGAGAATAGAATATGAAGGTTTTGTGAATTATGAAGAACTTGGAGTTTGAAATTTTAGTTTATAAGTCCTATTACCTTTAACATTATTTATTAAGCAATGTGCAATGAAAAAGTAAAGGGTATAGTAGCTGTTATATCAGTCTGTTAATTTTATCCATGATAAACAGTCATCTTTTAGTTCAGAACCATTAAGCCAAGCAAATATTGCCAGCAAGTTTAATTTTTACTTAGTAATGTCAAGAAAGAGAAATGGCTTACTACATGACAAGCACTCACAAATATGAAGATACATTTTATCAGCCTCATACATAAATACATTCTTACTCATCCAGAATGTATAATAATTAATACTAAGAGAGTAGGAAAAAAAATCTCATTTATTTCACCTCAACTTTATTAATATGGAAGATGATGGCAGACTACAAGACAGTTTGTATTTATTTGCAAAGCTACTGCCACAAATTCTTCCCATGTATTTGTAAAGCAAATTTATAGAAGATGGAGGAAGAGAACAGAGTCATTTTGCAACTTGGGGAGATTTTTTCGTTTATTTTAACTTATAAATATACTTTGCTTTTCAGTGAGTGTTTACTGTTTTCATGTCTCTCTTCTAAATCTCCTGTATAAATAGATAAGCGAATCAGTCTCTTGGAATTATTTCTCTATTTTATTTTTTCCCTTTTGAAATGCAATAGTCAGAAAACCATAATGATGAGAGAATTCTCTGATCTGCCTGAACGTCTTCATTCTTTCAGACACAAAGTGTCATATATTATGGTTTGTTGTTTCAGATAATACTGGTATTAGCCAAATAGACACAGAGACAGCTGAAGAGTCTACCAGCTTTTTACACTGTGCTCACAGAAAGTCTGTGATCTAATTTTTAATAATAGCCCCTACTTGAAAAATACTGTTGGAAACACCATTGAAGTCTCAGCTGGGAGGCCAAGTAAGACTACTCACAGAACACCAGGACACTGCTGATGAGGTTCCCCACAGTTTTGTAATCATGTAACTTTGAAGCTGTATTTCAGTACCAAGGTTTGACTTAAGCCCTCTTCCAATTCTGAGATGTTGTGATGTCTGTCTTTCCTACTTCCGTCTTGCCGTTTGTGCACTTCAGATACCCCAGAATCCAGAGTGGGTCTATTAGTCTCAGATGTCCAAACCAACAAAGTTGTGTGATTAGGCTTCCAGCCTGAACGCACCGGCTGAGACGCTGCCATATAGCTCATTACAGGTGTCGCTATTCTCTAAGAACGGGACTTACAGCCTTTTCAAGGCAGTGACTGCCAGTTAGTGAAAGTCTCACACTAGAGCTAATGACATTTCAGAATAGATTAGGCAGCCTGCATCAATATAGCAATTTCAGCATTCTTCAGGTCCTTTGCCCTAGCTTGATTAAAACTTTGTGACGTTACTAATGATTCCTGGTGCACTCATGATGATCTTTCTCTTGATCTTCCACGTATTACTTCATCCATCAAATAATTATTTACCATGTAATGCTGTGTGACAACATGGTACATGAAATGGGGTTTATACGAACAATGCACAATCCTTAACAGCAAGAAAAAAAAAAGACAAATCTTAAAATCTAATCAGGATTTGTTATCAACTATGTACAACTGGTGTACAACTATGTACACCTGGGAAAAAGACCAGAAAGCTGCATCCCAGAGTGTAACGGTGGTTATCTCTAGATGCCAGGACTAAGGTAGTAGTGTTCATAAATGTCCAACAACTGGCTCTCTGTTCTCTAGAGAAATAATTCTAAAATATTTGTTCATTGTATAAGAAAGATGGAACAAAGACTGAAACAAATAATATTTATAAATTAAAATACATCCAGAAGTAAAGTCCCTGCTTTGTAGCATTTGCTGATTTCCACGCTGTTAAGTACTCACACCGTGGCCTACTTTAAGCTATCATAATAATGACAACTCACAAAGTTTCAACTCCCATAAGCCAGTATGAATAAACACCAGCACACCACTGATTGGCTGAGCCGCAACTTCTTCTCCTTCTTTTTTTCAAAATGTTTTTAATGATAATAGTGGTTGCCCCCAGGGATAGAAAGCAGGTGGCTGGGGACAGGGAGAGAGGTGGACTTTTCTTCTCTATAACCTGCTGTGCCTTTTAAATTTTGAACCATGTGATGTACTACCAATTCAAAAAAAAAAAAAATTAAAACTTAAATTAAAAAGTCCTCAATAAATATTTATTACAATTGTGATCAAAGGCAGCAAATGAAATTTTTAGTATCCAATATACAACTAATACATATGTGTATACATGCAGCACAATATAAGATGTTATACATCAGAATGCCAGAAAGAGTGGCACAAATTTAAAAACTGCATTGGAGGCAAATGCAGTAAGAAAGTCATGTAAACTAGAAAGGTCAAGAAAAGCTCTCTGGAGATGTAAGCAGAATTCTGAAATATGGGCAGCATTTGGACAAGAAGAGGGAAAGCACGGAAGTGACACACTGATGATGAGCAGACTGGCCGTGTGCCTGGCATTAACACATCACTTTTTTTTCATCTCTGCCCATGCTGAAGCTGATATTCATGCCCGTTTCTCTTTCTTAGGGACTTGTGCCTACTTAATTTGGCACCCGAACAGTCTGGTAGCCAGGCTCTCCTGGCAATCAGCCAGGATCGCAATACGATTGGCATCAGGGACTGACATAAAGGAGAGAAGTAGTTTCACATTTGTGGTAAGAATATTAATGTTTACTTAGTAACAGGTCTATAGCAGGCACCCTGTGGTCTAACCCACGAAGCCTAAGTCATAGGAAGAACTCAAGTTCTTGTTTGTGCTTCCTACCTGGCCCGTAAGAACATGTGCTTGGATGAAGCATCACAAACTCTCCCCATCAACCCCAAATGCAACTAGAAAATGAGCTTCCCCAAGGCACGGAAGAGCTCTTCTGTGAACTAGAAGGACCTTATGGAGAGCTGAACCTGCTCCTAATCCCCACCAGTTAAAGGATCAACTCTCCACTGAGACAGGTGTTTTTCAACATTTAACTAGTACATATAGCTAACCAATCTGTGGAGCACATAAATTCATTCACTTTATCCAGAGACAGATTTTGCAAACCAGCTTATTTTAGTGGATACCTCAGGTACTTACACTGATCAGAATTAAATACTTTTTGGACACTTAGGATTTTTTAATGGCAGAAATAAGAATCTGATTATCTCTATTTTTATTTGTATCCAATGATGGGATAATCTTTGGTTATTAAAAACTGGATTATAGGGGCACCTGGGTGGCTCAGTGGGTTAAAGCCTCCAGCTTAGGTAATGGTCCCAGGGTCCTGGGATCAAGCCCCGCATTGGGCTTTATGCTCAGCAGGGAACTTGCTTCCCCCCGCCCCCGCCTGCCTTTCTGCCTACTTGTGATCTCTCTCATATAAATAAATAAAATCTTTAAAAAAAAAAAAAACTTGATTATAAATGAGGATTTGTTGGCATGGGAAAATCCTCAAGATATTTTGTTAATTTTAAAACATTGTAAAATATCATGTACAGTAGGATTCAACTTTTAAAATACTATACATCTACCCTCATGTAGACCTTTATAACTGAAAGTATTAGTAGAAAATATTCCCAGGTGGTAAAACTACAGATGATTTTTATTTCCTTCTTGGTAATTTACCTCATTTGCAAAATTTCCTATAAATAACATATACAATGTTTGAAATTTATAGCATAATTAAAAATTTCCACATTCTATGGAATCCATTCAGCAATATGTCATCTACTTCCTGAGGAATAGCATGGCCCTGCTCTTGAGAACTGCCTCCTTCAGGCAAAAATGTGCGTCTTCTATTCAGCTGTGTCCTTGTTAGGCTACTCAATTTTCACATAAAATGTCAGTATTTCCTCCAACTCAATTCCTATTGCTGTTCACTCAACATTTAACTCTCACTGAGGTGTCAAAATAGCTACAATTGGAATATTTACTAGAGAAGTCTAACCTGAATTCAGTATTACTCTGAGAAAAGCAATTTATATGGAATATTGCCTTAAGGTCATGGTCTTTTATCAGAGTTTCATATTGGAGGCACTATGGGGATAAGAATATTAGTAGGAAAATTTGGCTGCACAATATCAAGGGTGCCGTATGGTTTCAAAGACCTTCACACCTTGACACACGTTCCTGACATCCCTGTAGCTTTGCTTTTTCCAAAGTGCATTACAGCATGATGTCACCAACTGAGGTGAAGCCCTCTAAACTCGTTTCTCTAAAGACACTCACTCTATCCTGTCCTAAAGCATCTCTGGTCTTGGAACCAAGAATAACTGCATTATCTTAATCATCCAACTGGGTTTCTATTTTTCCTTTGCCCTGACTTTCATATTTCATTTTACTCTTATCTTGTTGTCCTACAGATATCTCTATAAACCACCTTATATTTTTAGTGAAAGAAAGCAGAGAATAAATAAATAAGTGTTCAGGAAATGATGAAATTAAAAATATGAGTCAGAACAAGATGAAGGGAAGAAAGATAACAATACCAGAACACACACACACACACACCCCACAACCAAGATCTGTCAGGGTGCTGGCAAGTTAGGACCTATCACAGTGTACTGGTAAAAGCACCACACTCGAGAGTCTGAATAAATGGATGTGGGTTCAGATTCTGTCACTAACTAGCTAAGTGATGCTGTGAATTAAGGGGGCAGAAAAGAACCAAGTCGAACAACCACCCACAGACACTCATCCAGCATTCTGGCTCTGTAGTGCAATGACCTGAGTTTAAACCCTACCTCCACTTGGTTTTGGGAACCTCCAACAACTTAAGCTCTCTGGGCTTGGATTTCTTATCTGTGAAATGGGAATTGGCGTATTGACTTTGTATAATTATGGCACTTTTGTGGCATCTTTTACTCTAGTGTTCTCAAGCACCTTATATGAACTTAGAGATGATGAACCTGAGGCACAGAAGAGGTAAGCCATTTGCACAAGATCATGAGGCCAGTGAGTGTTAGAGCTAGGACAGGAATGCACGCAGTGCCCCTCTTGACCTGCATTCTTAACCACTCATCAGTGCTGAGGATCAAACGAGCCAATGCACAGTGTCTTTAATAACTGCCAGCTTACTAAACAAATAAAAAGTGCCTTACAAATCAAAATGATTTTTTTTATAACACAGAAAGATATACTATATCTCAAATATGCTTTTTAAGTAAGTGTTATCAAACTCATAGATGATATAAAGAAAGAATAAGTAAAACAAGGAATTACAGAATTAATATTGAATGTAACAAGTATAACTAGAAAGCCCAAGAGTTGAGCACAAAAATGTATGTATAAATATATGCCTTATGGTGTTATTTATTAAAGTTAAAAAAGGAAATGAGCTAAATATCCAAAGTAAGGGACTGATTAAATAAAACATGACATATCTACACACACAGACAAAAGGACTAAAGCAAAATATGACAGAATGTCGACATTGGTCTCCTTTTGGTAATACAATTTGTAGTTTTTCTATTTCTTTATACTTGTCCGCTTTCCATATTTTCTACAATGAAAATATATTGCCATATTGATTTAAAAAAAAAAAAACAAATATTCTCTTTCATTGAAATAACTCAATATAAATTCTCATGTGTTTTCACACATCTACTTCACAGGCAGAGCAAGAAAAAAATCCACCTGACAGCAAGTCATTCTTCCTCAGATCTTTCATCAAGAATCTACCCGATTATGATCAGGTATTTCAGAGTTCCACATACTTACTGTTTAAGATGCTAAAAATAATTTTCAAACCATCTCAGTAAGCATTAGATTGAAAGTGTATAGATTACAAGAAGTCTGTGCTGGTCAAACATTTGTACAGTTACTCATTATATTCAACTCCAGGGACCAACAAAAACATTGCCCATCTGGGACGCATATAGATGAGGGCAGTGGACCTTGTGAAATGCTGCCAGTTAAGTCTAGAGGAGCAGATGGAGTAACCAGCACTGGCTACTCAGCTCCGAGACAAGGGGGGTAAGATGGGAGGCTGCAGTAGCCATCGTGGATATAAGGATATGCCATCTGGAAGGAGGCTGGATGAGTTCCATGTGGGGAAAAGTTACCCAGCAGAAAAATCTAATGTCCAAAATACAGGAGAAATTTTTTTTTCACAAGCATAAATAAACAGCACTAGAGGAGCCTGGGTGGCTCAGTCAGTGAAGTGTCCAAATCTTGATTTCAGCTCAGGTCGTGATCTTAGGGTCCTGGGATCGAGCTCTGTGTCAGGCTCTGTGCTCAGTGGGGAATCTGCTTGAGGATTCTCTCCCTCTCCCTGTGTGCCTCCCTTTACTCGTGCTCTCTCTCTCTCTTGCAAATAAATACATCTTAAAAAGAAGGAGGAGGAGGAGGAGAAAGAATCAGCAATAAATCAGGCTGCTCTATAAAGGAACAATGTTCCTTTATTAAATGTGAATCATGTTGCCTAAAGCCCAGGTGAGATAGGCAAAATCAAAGCACTGTAAGCAAGGAGTTCAGGTATCAATTACTTGAAGACAAGGCCTATCCCTGGCACCAGAAACAAACGAAGAAGAAAAGCCCGAGTGAACCTTTGAAGATGGCACCTCTCCTTTTCTTGCTCTGCCTTAAAGGTCTTAAGTGAACTCTAGTGTGGCGCCCTCCTCTCAATCATAGGTTAGAACTTAGAGGAGGAAAGAAGCCCAAGTGAGGGGCCTAGGAAGTTATGCCAACCCTCTGGGGCTACAGATGGAACAAGACAGGGCCTTAATAGAATAATCCAGGTAGATTGTGATCAGGTACCATGCTCTCTACATCAGCATGCTCTGTTTTGTTCTCACACATTCATGCTTCTGTTTGCTCTTTAGTATTAAGGTTCATTTTTATTTATTTCTTTTTAAAGATTTTATTTATTTATTTGACAGACAGAGATCACAGGTAGGCAGAGAGGCAGGCAGAGAGAGGGGGGGAAGCAGGCTCCCTGCTGAGCAGAGAGCCCAATGCAGGGCTGGATCCCAGGACTCTAGGAACATGACCTAAGCCGAAGACAGAGGCTTTAAACCACTGAGCCATCCAGGCGCCCCAGTATTTAATAAAGATTTATAAAGACCTAGGTTGCCTCATCTCTGATAAGATAAACCAAGAAAAGAGGGTTTCTGCCCACACCTGAAAAGGATCATTAAAACCTCTTATATATTTTAAACATTTGACATATATAAACTCTTTAATCTTCACCACAAGCTATGAAATAGGCTATCACTATTCCCATTTCACAACTGAGAAAACTGTATTACAGAAAGACTATGTGACTTGCTCAAGGTCCACAGTTAGTAGTAAGTCATGGAGTGGGTATTCAAAACGTGAAAATGAAGGAACTTGCATTGTCAGAACTGTAGTTATTCTTTCACAAATGAATCATTTAGGGGATGCCTCGGTGGCCCAGTCAGTTAAGGATCCAACTCTTGGTTTTAGTTCAGGTCACGATCTCGGGGACCAGGGACAGAGCCCCACATCAGACTCCACACTCAGCTTGAAGTCTGTCTGAAGATTCTCACCCTCTGCCCCTCCCCCACTCACTCACAAGCATGCATGATCATGTGCTCTCTCTCTCAAATAAATACATCTTTTAAAAAAAAAAGGAAGGAATCATTTGGAGATGTTTGCTATTATTCAGTAACAATCTCTGTTTACACAGAGTCATGAATGACTCTTCTCCTCCTTCCCCTCCCCTCCCCCTCACCATTACTCCCACAAACTCTCCTAATCATGCTTCTACACATGTGCGAAGCTGGGAGATACTACATAGTATTTTAATTTAATACACATCCAAGAACATAGTTGTAACGGCTGCTGTCTGAGAGGTGCGTCAAAAAAGCAGTTATCTGTCAATGGCTAAAACTATAAGACTATTAAATTCTAGACCCAGGGAATTTCCTAAAGAAATTGAATATAGTATTTTTGTGGCTATTCACAAATTAAGAAGAAATATGTTTGTCTTTAACACTGAGGAAGAAATTTCATGAGGAATTTAGTCACTCATAAGTGTGTCTTAGGAATGGTGATTTTTGTGTGCTTTTAGCAACATCCATCTCCGTCTGCATCTTAGCTGATCTCAATTACTGGTGTTGGTGATTTTGCATAATGTAGCAAAATTATTCTAGCTGTTGCCTACCAATCTTGTGTAGAGTATATCTTGCTTTTGTTTACTTCTTCTGAATATGTTCATTTAACTATGTATAACGAAAACACGAAAACCCCAGCAGCCACACTCACCTGTGATCCAAGTGGTGAATGGAGAGAATAACTCCAGAATTTAAGTGGGTCTGTTTTAGAGTCACCAAAACAGTAAATTCATGTTTATTTCTCAGCTTCTGAAAAAACTGCTCAGCTGTGGCGGTGGAAGCCTTTATACTTCTGGGAGTATCTAAAAAAAGGAAAGATACACTAAATAGACTAAAATTTGATTTTATAAAGTATCTTTTCCATGCAGCATCTTTCAAAAAAACATTATCAAGTAACAACTGATATACTAAGTTTCAGACTCTTTAAACAAGACTTAAATGCTACATAGTTAATAGAACACCAGACAGTCAACCAATTACTAAACTTTTGTTCCAGGAATCTTTTTTTCAAAAATGTCCCCTTTGAGGCAAAGAATCAAAGAAGCCTGTTTGAAGAAGTGTGCTCCCAAGTTTTCTCCTGACATATTTTATCCTGGATACCACAACCACGTCAGTGTCAACCATGAGCAAAAAGATGTACTTCCTAGAATAGGACCTAAAAGACCATGATAGAGCCATTTAGCTTTTCTGACACCTCATGACGGAAAACGGGATTTAAATCTATGTGTCACCTTCCACATTGATGTCTTTAGCCAGAAGGCATGCTATAAATAGATTTTTTAAAAGATCATTGAAATTAGTCACTCTCAGCCTTCTGTGCAGTGGATGAAACATTAAGATCAAATTGTCTTACCATATTGTTCAAAGAAATACATAGAACTTCATTCCAATGTCCCTCTCTCCAGACTCCCAGAAAGCCTAGCCAAGGAAGAGAAGCCCTGGAAGAGCAGAAACTTGGACCCTACACTTCTACCTCATTTAGTCTTGCACTCCACCTCAGGACCCAGAGGGTATGGGGGCAATACAGATAGAAATGGATTTAGTGGGTAGAAAAAACCCTATCATTCAAGCCATCTGCTAACTGAGCAGAAGGCTCTCCTATTCATAGTATATGCAAAGAGCTGATGGGAGCCAGAAAAAATTTCCGTTGTTATCAAACCATTCTCCTCATTTCTATGCTTTAGACTAGGTAGACTAAGTAACTATACTCACTTTAGACTAGGTAGTCTAGGTAACTACTAGGTTAAGTAGTTCTCAATGGAAAAACTACCAGCATTTAGAAAGAACAATCCCTCTTTATGCAAAACTGTCCCATATGTTGCACAACATTTAACCCCCTTTGTCCGGGTCCAGTAAATGCCAGTGACACCTGACTCCAGTCATTATGATAACCCAAAGTTCTCCCACACATTTCCAAGCATTCCCTCAGCAGCAGTATAGCAGAAATCTTACTGAAAACCACAACCTCGATGAAACAGATTATAGGATTAATCCGAAGTTTCATACCTTTCTAGCCCCACAAATTTATGGAATAAAGATGTATCCATCTGTGATCTGTGTCCATCACCAAGAGTGGACAGACATGGAAAAGTCCTCAAAATACCCATAAAATAGAGGAAGGGTTGCATAATCCCAGTACAGTGAAAGAAGTGCTGTCATACAGGTAGGAACAAAGTGTGGACAGATCACAGAGGGGAAAAATATTCAACAAAATCATGTGGAGGGAAGGATCTCAGAAGACAGATGGCATTTGATCAGGAGTCGACCAGTAGAAAAGAGAGAGAAAAGCATTCCAGTCACAGGAATAGTGTGTGAAAAAGCAGAAAGGTGTAAAAGGGCATGACGAGGCTGAAACAGTGACTAGCAGGCATTGCGGGATGGGCCTGAATAGTAAAGCTGGATAGGCAGGACCTTCCGTGCCAATGTACCTGTGATTTCTGTCACCATCATTAATTTACACCCTTGCTAAAAAAAAAAATAGACAAGACACAAACAAACAAACAAAAAACCCCAAACAGTACAAAACAAAAGAAACCCTCTTATTTACCACTGAGAAATGATATTTACCACTGAAAAATGGTCCTACCCCACTCTCAACATAAGACTTCCCTCTACACCAGTCAGAGCAACACCAAACCCCGTCCACAGCCACTGATTCAGGAATGAGCCTAATCCAGGGCACTGAAGTCACACCCAGGATATCTTTTCAAAGTTTTGGGAAAAAGAAATTTCTTGTTTCAAAAAAGAAACTTCCTCTGCTCCAATCAATATACACAGCTCAAAAGCATAACAGTAATCTACAATTTCTGCCATAGTCAACACAATAGTTTCTCCCCAAGTTCCTTCAGGGATAAGACTGGCTATGGAGGGGATTCCATACAATTCTTCCTAGCTCCAAAATGTTCCACTTCCTCAAGGACACATACAAAATGTAATTCTGTGAGAATAATTCATCTAGTGTCAACTTTTAATCCGCTCCAATTTATACACAAGTAAATCATTCACAAACTTCATCACTTCATCTTAATTTGATAGATAAAAGCAAATTAAAATTAAATTATAAATATTTATTGTGCTTCCCCCCCTTTTCAGGCATCCTTTGTCTTGCTGAACAGGATAATAGGTGGGGATGCAAATGAGAGAAGCAGAGAAAGGACTGCACTGAATAGAGAAATGAAGATCAGACCCACAGAGAGATCCAAAGATGTGGCCTGGAGAGCTTGAGCTCATCCATGGGGAGAAAAAGAGTTTAGAACTGGGCCACAACTGCCTTACAAGTGAACTTTTAGAAAAGAGATGTTTACGGAGGGTTTATAGCAGTTTTGTCATTTGGTATGCATAGAAAACCATCACTATTCTATTCTATTCTATTCACTAATCTCTATATTATTTTCCACTGTTTTTGGAGTCAGATTTTGGGGGAGAGTTGAGAGATTGCATTATTTTTGCAAGCTTTCTCTGTTTTGTTTTAGATGAAATGATATATAAAAAGATTGAACTTAAGATGAAAGGAAGAAGGATCTAAAAGAGTAGATTACATTTGAGTATCATTAATAAAAATGTAAGGCACCATGGTTGAAAACACAGTGAAGGAAACTTGATAGGTGAAGAAACATTTTTTAAAAAATTGATCAATCTCAATTTTGGAAAAATTTCTCTGATGGCCATACAAAAAGTTATTTGAAGAAAGTAAAAAGCTGAACATAGGGAAAACTCTTGAGAAACTTTCAACTCGGATGATCATAGACTCTTCTGTTAGATTTCACAAATTTTGAACATCACATTTTGACATCCCTAAACTACCTTTCCCAAACCAAATCATCTCTCCAAGCTCTACTCCCAGCCATTATCCTCCCTATTTTGCCCCCTCAATGAGGGTAGGTGACTTGTAAGAAGGAGGGAACCCTCCAACACAAACATGCCAGCAGAAATCCCATTCAGTTCATACTATAGTGATAGAAGAAATAATATTGGACTGTCATTGGTTTTTTTGGTTTTTTTCCCCCCCTCTATCTCGATTAACCAAATTCTTTACACAGAGATTTACAAACAGACTTGCATGAACTTCCCACCTGTGTTATGGGGCGGGACAATATGGAAGGCAATGGAAAGGAGAAAACCTCACCTGACTGACTGTGACCTCAAGATGGTCTCCTCACCTGGCACCTCCAGCCCAGGGGCCCAGGACACAGCTGAAGATTACTTGATTTTGACAGAGAGAGCACTTCTAGGAAGTATAAATCATGACTGCATCATACTTTCAGCTTTCAAAAGAACACCATCTCTTACCCACCCTCACCTCACCTTAATATTATTTAAATCTATTGTTGCTCTTAAAAACCTGCTTTACATAAATTCATTATGCCTGAGTCCAGGAAGGACTTGATGGGGGCCTGAATTCTATGAGGAGCATCGGAATAAACAGGAGTGGTAGAATTCCAGAGATTTTTAGAAAACAGAATCTAAAGAATTTGGTCACTAATAAAACACATGCAAAGGCAAAAGAAAGAGAAAACTGAAGCTAATCAAATCTAATGTTTCTAGCTTGAGAGACCAGATGAAAGGAAATGCAGTGGGAGCATGATGGTACCCAGATGGGCTATCAGTTTTAGCAATGGTCATTCTGATGTGCGATGGGACACACAGGTAGGAGTGTTCTCTGTGAAGGCGGCACCACAGAACTTGACCTCATGAGAGAGATCAAGGTTGGCAATATAGATTTAGAAGTCATCAGAATATAGTATCTAAAATCATAGAAATCATAAGAATGAGAGGACGAAAGGATGAACCATGAAAAAACTAAATCTAACACAGAGTAGCAACAATATATATAACCTAATATATACACATATATAATGCTGCACATCTGCTACTTTACAACATGTATCCTTCAAAAATGTATAATGATCTATTTTTCCCTTTGAACCCACATTTCATTTTGGTTGTCATAAAGCCTTGGAAACTTGACAAGGGACAACCATTACTACTTCCTTTTTCAATGCATGAAACTAACCAAGGAATAGCCCTGTGATTCACCCAAAGGCACCTGGCATGCCAGAAGTTTGATGAGGATGATAATTTCTGTTCCAGTATTCTCTCCACTAAATCACACTGCCTCCTGAACGTGGCATCCTTTATCTAAGCTCAACTGCCACTCACAAACAGAAATGCAAATAAGAGAGCTCCAACATAGAAAATAATCCAGAAAAAAAGTAATTACATAAGACAACATTTTTAGTTCCGTAAGCGACTAGCTTAGTAGTGATTTTAAGAAAGGTCACTTTCCTCATTTGCATTTATGTTTCTCAATTTGTAAAATTAACATTCCTGCCTTCTATTTTCATCTCAAGGATTATACAGTGTTCAGAGAGACTTCTGAGTTCCCACAATTATTACTATAGACCCAATTTTAGTCTCCACCAGAAAATCAAGTCAAAGAAACCCATCATGTGATAATTAATTTTACTTCATTTTTATCATTTCAGCTTTCAGAATTAATAATTTAATACAGATATATATGAAGCAATTTCTCAACAAAGCCTCCTGTTAGGAACCAAACATAGAGAAATAAAGAGTGATGGCTGGCAGAACACACTCTGAACCCAGAAGAATGAGGTTTCAATGCCAGCTATGCAGATTATTAGCTATGCTTGGCATGTAGTAAACACCATGTGTTGGCTATTAGGATTAGGATACTTACCATTATTACTCTTTCAAGCAGTGAGACTGTGGAATTCGCTAAAACTACCCACAGCCATGATACCGTTGTGGCAACAAAAGAAAGCTTTCTTTCATTCTAAGTATCCCAAACTCAGTCATAAAATATCAGTTCCCGCATTTGGAAACAGACATAAAAGTTTTTGGCAATCAAATTATTCTTAAGATAAAATCCTGTCTACCACTCTCTATTTCTACAGAACTATGAATGATCATTCATTTAGGGACAAAAATCAATGTAAACCGAATTTCTTTTCAATGAAAGTCTGACAGAGATCATTTCAAATTGCCTCTTCAGAGAAAAACAAGCTGATAAGAGTGGCCTTTAAACACTGCTATAAAACCCCATAGAAAAACTGAGCAACAGGATGCCTGGATGGTTCAGGGAGTTAAGCATCTGCCTTCAGCTCAGGTCATGATCTCAGGGTTCTAGGATCCAGTCCCACGTGTGGCTCCTTGCTCAGCAGGGTGTCTGCTTCTCCTTCTGCCCCTCTCCCTGCTCATGCTCTCTCTCTCTCACTCTGACAAATAAATAAATACAATCTTCAAAAAAAGGAAAGGAAAAAACTAATCAACACACCCATGCTGGAGCAGGGCTTCTTAATTGCAGAATCACTTGTGTTTAAAACAAAACTTTGTTTCAACATTTTTAAATTTTATTATGTGCAGAGCCTAAAAAAACTCTTAAAAAAAAAAAAAACTCGTGGCTTTTTCAAGCAGTTATCGATAAGTAATGAAGAGGTTCTGAAGCGATCCCATCAAAATATTCATTTTTAGTCAGGAGGCTACCAAGATGGATTGATGGGTTCCCAAATGAACGTAGTCACAATTTTTAGGAATTTAAGCATTATGTTATGTAGCCCCATATACACTGTAGTGAAGGGAAGAAAGAGGGAGAGAGAGACTGGTTTATTTCAAAAGTAGACTGGAAATTAATGGAAGCATGTATGTGGTAGCAAACACGAGTGCTCACTGAAAAGGAGAGTCAGGCTGGTGCTTCTTTAAGTATTTTTGGTGTGTTAGTAAAGGAGAAGGGATTTGTCCACCAACCAATAACTAAGAAATTGGGAAGAATTATTTTCTTCTTTCACACTTAAACCACATGACTACAACAGCCATCATGAACCAAATGAGTCTCTGCCACCGACAGGTCTCTACCCCATCTGCACTATATTAAAACCTAAATTGATTTTCCCCCACACAACCAGATGAATACAAATACCATGTGCAAATTCAATTATAAAAACAGTCTAATCTCAGGCCTAAGAAGGTTGACTTAGACCGTGCCAAAACTCACCAAATGACTTTTTTTTTTCAGTCTCTAACTATGAAAGGCTGTTATCTTCTAAATTCAGGTAGAAATATATGAAGTCAGAACTAGTTCCTGTCCATTGCTCTTACTCTCCCTTCAAAATATCCATGCCTTTTCAGTGCAAACTTTCAAGGCAAAGTAAGAGTTACGATTTTCAAAGCCACTAAAATTTGATTAACACTATATATGTAGTTTGCAAAGTCCTTAAATATGAACAATCTCATTTAAGCCTCAGAGCAACTCTGAATAAATGGGATTATTGCTCTGCAGTAACAGAAATTACAGATGAGGAAAGAGAGGCAGAGAAGCCCAGACCCTTGCAATCTTCGCCTCACGTGGCTCAAAATCAGAGCTCATGTCTATGAATTTACTCTATTAGAAACTTGCTGGTTTGAAACCTCAGGAGCTTCCCCAGTGATATCTGAAACAGGCCTCAGACCCAGAGGGCAAGGAGAGACAAAAGAGGCAGGCCACTCCAGATTGGGAGGGGGCAGGTTTAATAAGCAAGGGAACTTACTTACAAGGCTTGCCTTGGGCAGGCGCAGGACACAGATCTCTCCATCTGCTGGCAAAAATCTCAAATTTATACAGAAGCCTTAACTGGATTCACTCAAGTTATACCAATCGACACGGTCGCCACAATACATTGCTCTCACCAATGCTTCCCAGAAAATGACTCCCACTGTGGGAATGGTGGGCAGAGTGAGCATTTCAAGGACTGGGAGGAGGGGAGAAGCCTCTGATTGCTGAGGTCAATCCGAGGTCATGTCCTCTCTGTGACCTTCTCCAACAGAGCTATCAGAAACAATTAGGATATAAACAAATGAACCCACCAAATTCAATGGCAGAGCCAGAATCCCCACGCAAGCCAATGTGTTTCCTATTATTACATGGTAGTACCCTACCAAAGCGATGGTGATGGTGATTTCCAGAGTGCTCTGTTAAGTAAATAAACCCTGATTTTAACTTAACTTTTATAAAAATAAGTTCTGAAGAAAAATACACTTTTCTTGATTTTCAGATCAATTTAAGCTTTACAAATCTACAAAACAGTTCAATTACATAATCTTCTCAGCTAGATATTCTAAACTATTGAGATATGAACTATAAAGCCAAAGGCTTTTTTAAAAGACAATTTTCAAGTAATTCTCCTTAAAAAATTATTGGGCAAAACATATGAGTAACCCACAACTTTCTAATGGGGCAACCCCATATCTGATGACTCCACATCTTCACCCTTTAGCTGTCTATTCGTCCCTCATATTACCAGCTGACCCCAGTACATACTCTTGGAAAGTCAACTTCTCCTTCTATATTTTATTCCCATGAAAAACCAAAACAACCTCAAAAGTTTCTTTCTAATCAACAGCTAATTATAATTTGATTCAATGCATAATAAGCATATGTATCTTCGTGTATTATTTACAAAATCGTTGGCTTAATTTTGTGAATATCCAACCACATAAAAACATACACACATGAATATATCAGAAATTAAAACATAAGCACCCACACCATTCCAAGAAACAAAAACAAATAACAGGTTCTACTCCTGGATTTAGTGACTAAATAGTTGACATTAAGCAAATCATTTATGACTCATATGTTGGAATATTCATGAACGAAATAGCACAAAATTTGGTAAGAATGTAGGAAGGCTACAAACAATAAAATGTCTATAATTTTGAGTTTAAAATTACAGTATTAAAATTTTATACATAACAGATAATGAGTTATGTAGATCACTCCATTTTGTTTGTTTCAAGTCCAGGCTAACCAGTAAACTTCTGATAGTAATTTGGCTTCCCAGGTACATTGTTCTTCAGAGACAGCAGTAGTAATTAACTACAATGAGTATTCTCGTTTAGTTCACTGTTATAATCCTCAATGTAGATTAAAATTAAAATTGGCACTTGAGTTTATAATCAGATTAATGCTTTTGGCTAGTGTGAAGCTTCCCTCAAACTCACCAGGGAAGTTACCAGCTGTTTTGTTACCAGCAAAATTAAGAGGCTAAATGAGCTAACAGAGATCTCTTTTCATCATCTCTTCTCCTAATTGGAATACTGCTCAAGACTACGACTAAATAGACAGAGACGCTAAGTAAATGAAAGCGATGATGACCAGGACAATGACAATGGCAATGATAACCACAACTTCAATATACATTGTATTCCTGGTTGTGTTCCTGATACTGCCTCATTACCTATAGACAGCAGTTTCAACAATATCATTTGAATATATGTAGCAGAATTAAGAATTGGTAATTTACTAGATCTTTATTTAAACCAATCCAAAATGTATTATCAAATTGAACCCAAACTGAATGCATATAATCTGTGAGCTAATATCGAAGCCAATTCCTTAAATGCATAAGTAAAATTAAATTCATGGACTATCATACTTCATGAAACATGCTTTGGCCTTGCATTGAAACCTTCAATAAATGAAACGCATGAATGTTTTTTCAAAAAAGGAAGAAAAGTCAATTTTTCACTGGTCTTTTTTCACTGGTCTTACCCTTAGCCATACACCAGAAGGTTCAAATGCACCTTCATATACTGACTCCAGTTACTGCTGTATGAGGTATTGCTTAAATTAACAATGTACTCATCGTAACATTAAACTGTATAAATTCATGAATTAGGACATTTTCCCCTCTTGTAAATCATCCTCTATATAGTATATATGTTATATCTTAAATGCACACATAATTTCTCTTTGTGAGGTTTTCATATCAATTAAAAGAGTGATTCTAAGTGCAAAAGAGAAATGCACAGAAGCTAACTTTTTAAGTGAAAACTGAATCACAAGTTATTCCTTTATTGTTATTGAGGTCTGATCAAATATTCATTCAGTCCCTGAGAAGGATAAGAGAGAGAAAAAGAAATATCATATATATATTTATACATTATTTATTTATATATATTCATATATATATTTATACACACACATATAATGAAAAATCTGGCTATCTTTTCACCCATATGTGTGCTTGGCTTGGCTCAGCTTTAGTCAAATTATGAGTGTAAAAAGAAAAAGAAAACTAACAGGATCAGGGTGAGATCTTTCCTATGTATCTCGAACATTTGGTTGATACCCATTAATTAGCAAGAGTAAGGAATAGGGATCCATAATATATAGGTTTACACATTTATAAAAAATGTGAAGGTTATATATTGTGCAACCCCAGACTACACAAGCAGGTTCTAACAGAATCTTTGCTGAATAGCCAAAGAGCTAGCATGCAGGGCTCCATCAATTACGCAGGGCTGAAGTGCTGAAATGCACAATCTCATCTTCCACCTAATAGGCCAATTTGACCTGAGACATCAATTTTGGGAGTTTGTTCTGCTTTTATCCTTCTTTAATTAGAATAATCAAATTATCCTGGAATAACAAGACACCAAAATATCAGTTATCATGATTAATCACCCTATCAAAATCATGCTACATTTCTTTTTTTATGATTATTATTTTCACTGCAACAAAGAAAACAACATTCATTATAAGGTACCAAAGGACACACAGCACAGAATATTCAGTTTCTCAATCTAGTTTCTCTAATCCACATGGTTACCCAGGTAGAAACTACATTCCCTAGTTTCCTTTGTACCTAACGTGGACAGGTGACAAGTTCTGGTCAACAGGATGCAAGTAGAAGTGACATGTGCTAGAATTCAGATTTTAGTATTAGAAAGGAAACTCCTTGCCCTCCACTCTCACTTTCCTGGGTCTGGAGCAGAGATACTGAGGTAGTAAGCCAAGTTCTTCAATGAAGACAGGGCAATGTGGGGCCTTGAATAATGTGGCAGAGCTGCTCATCAACTCTGGATGGGCCTACCTTGAGACTGTTATGTGAGAGGGAAATAGACATCCTTCTTAAGCACTGCATTTGGTACTCTTTGTTACAGAAGCTTAGCCTACTCCCTAAGTAATACATCTCCCTCAAGTTTCCTATGACTCATCTGGAATGAGATGTCATTCTTTAAAACATGGATCAGCAAAGTTTTCTGGATAAGTCCAGACAGGATTATATGTCAATCCCTGCCCTTATTACCCCAGGCCCCATATCAGTCTCCTCTCAGTTTCTGAGCCAGTTATAGTGATACCACAAAACCAAAGAAGGGGCTCAGACTTAAGTATTAACAAAAAAGAGCTCTGAGAATTTGAGCAGCCTCTAAACTTAATCATTTCCCAGCCTACAAAGTTGGACTTTTGCTTCAGTTTCCTAGCCTAGAACTCTTGTCTCTGCCCTACACACCAATCTCATGTTCTAGAGCTTTGTTGGGATCTTGCCAATTCTCTATGCTGTGCCTCAGGAATGGATAAATCTACTAAAGAGTGTGAGAACGCTAGATTTATCAAATGATGACTGCCTGCCTGGCTCTGAAATGTGAGGGCTACTAGACTTGCCTCATTTATCAGACTGGATTCTACCCCAACTTCCAACCCCATCCCATCTTACCACCCTGTTGGACTTTTCCCCACTCCTTTAAGTTTTTCTAAATCCAATTCACTATTTAAATGCTGATACTATCCCTGGATAAAGTAGAGAAGATTTGCTTACTGACTAAATTAATTTCTGGATTTCACCTTACTAGAAGCTATATAATCACCACTGCTGATTCATCCATTCTCAGGAGCCTTAAATCTAATCCCATCACAACCAGTACCTCTCCTATTTCAAGGCTTGGATTTCTCCCTAGGAGCCTATTCCAGAGCTAAGGATTGCCTTCAGCTTTCCATTCACTTTCATTAATTCAACAGATTTAAAACTGAGAACTTGCTATGTGCTAAGCATTCAGAAATGAAGATCAAAAAATGGGCAGAAGAAATGAACAGACACTTCTCCAATGAAGACATACAAACGGCTAACAGACAAATGAAAAAATGTTCATCATCACTAGCCATCAGGGAGATTAAAATCAAAACCACATTGAGATACCACCTTACACCAGTTAGAAATTAACTGGTGTTAAAATTAACAAGACAGTAAACAACATGTGTTGGAGAGGATGTGGAGAAAGGGGAACCCTCTTACACTGTTGGTGGGAATGCAAGTTGGTGCAGCCACTTTGGAAAACAGTGTGGAGATTCCTTAAGACATTAAAAATGGAGCTTCCCTATGACCCTGCAATTGCACTACTGGGTACTTAACCCAAAGATACAGAAGTAGTGAAAAGAAGGGCCATCTGTATTCCAATGTTCACAGCAGCAATGGCCAGTCACCAAACCGTGGAAAGAACCAAGATGCCCTTCAATGAACGAATGGATAAAGAAGAAATGGTCCATATGTAAGGGCCTGCTTAGCCAGAGTGAGCCATTTTGTTGTTTATGCAGTAAACTTAGATTGAACCTGCCCCCTCAGAGGAACTTACTTAGAAACAAGACTGGGAAACCAGTAAAATATGACTGACCAGCCCCTGATAACAGAGCCCAAATACCAGGACGTGTCAGGTCAGGGGGAGGTAACAGAGCCCAGAATACAAGGATGAGTCAAGCCAGGTGGAGACATCCAATCAAGAAAGCACCTCCCTAACCACCCAAGAATGTGGGCCCTGCCTTTTGGGCGCCTTTTGGGTGCCAATCCTGACCAGAGTGATAGGCTAGTTCAAATAGCTACTATAAGGTGAATTATAATTCAATTGGCCACCTGTGTGTGGCCAGGCTCAACCACGTGGCCTTTGCTCTATAAATATTAGTCTGTGAGGCTGGGAGGGGTCGCCTCTTTGCAAGAGACGGCTGGCCAGTCAGTTTGATTCTCGATGCTTGGTGCAAAATAAAGCTTTGCTTGACCTTTGCTTTGTATCAGTCTCGCTTTTGACCATGGACGCAATCCATATACATACACTATGGAGTATTATGCCTCCATCAGAAAGGATGAATACCCACCTTTTGTAGCAACATGGACGGGACTGGAAGAGATTATGCTGAGTGAAATAAGTCAAGCAGAGAGTCAATTATCATATGGTTTCGCTTATTTGTGAAGCATAAGGAATAACATGGAGGACATGGGGAGATGGAAAGGGGAAGAGTGTTGGGGTAAATTGGAGGGGAGGATGAACCATGAGAGACTGTGGACTCTGAGAAACAAACTGAGGGTTTGGAGGGGAAGGGGGGGGTTGGGTGAGCCCGGTGGTGGGTATTATGGATGGCACGTATTGCATAGAGTACTGTGTATGATGCATATACAATGAATTCTGGTACACTTAAAAGAAACTTAAAAAAAAAAAAAAAAGAAAGAAAAGAAAAGAAATGAAGATCAAGAATCATCCCAATTATGAACTGTCTACCTTAATGTGGCAGAGATGCTAGTTGTCCCCCAATAGCAATAATTCTCTTCTTTTTAGTAATAAGACATACCACATTTACCATAGCACATGGTTACCCAGCTAGAAACTACATTCCCTAGTTTCCTTTGTACCTAACGTCGCCAGGTGACAAGTTCTGGTCAACAGGATGTGAGTAGAAGTGATATGCACTGGAATTCAGATTTAGTATTAGAAAGGAAACTCCTTGGCCTCCACTCTCCTTTCCCTGGGTCTGCAGCAGGGATACTAAGGTAGTAAGCCAAGTTCTTCAATGAGGACAAGGGCAATGTGGGGCCTTGAATAACGTGGTGCAGCTGCCCATCAGCCTGGAACCAGGTTGTCCCATGAAAGGGAAATAGACCTTCTGTGAGCACTTTGAGACATCCCTCTTTCAGCACACATTTGGGGCCCTTTTTTACAGAAACTTTGCCTATTCCCTAATAATATATTCCCTAAATAATACATCTCCCCAAGGTTCCTATGACTCATCCAGAATGGGGCATGCATTCTTTAAAACAAGGATCAGCAAAATTTTGTGCATAGGCCAGACAGCAAATTATTTTAGGCTTTACAAAGCCATGTACATCTCTGTTGCATATTCTTTTAAATTTATTTTTTTTTACAATCATTTAAAAATGTCAAAAACATTTTAAAATGTTTAAAAAAAAATATTAGCTCAAGCGGTCATACAAAAATAGGCCTCAAGTTTGGCCCACAGGGCCATAGTTTATTGACTCCTGGAAGCAACAAATACAGATATAGTTTCCCCCCAATAAAGCTCAAGTCTTTTATATCTTTAGTTAGTTATGTTTATGTCTCGAAAGGAAGATCAAAACAATGTGATAGGAGGCTCAGTGAGAGAAGTCTAGATGCTGTGCAAGCAGGAAAGGAAGGAGACGAATGGGGTCTGTTAACTTGCCTTCATCACTGATGTTGAGTTGTAAATTGGGGGGGCACACCCTATCTTTTCTCATTCTGTGATTTTTTCCAAGTGCAGGGGGGGATCAATTCTATGGTTCTCCTTTTGGGCATAGCCCACACAGAAGACAATCAGTAAGTGTGGCCAACTGTCTTGCTCAGTGATGGCTTTGCCACCTACTTCCCTGCCTTTTAATGACAATATACTGTTGTCTGCTCAAGTAACTAAGCAAAGGTTACAGATTTACTTTGCCTCAAATACTCTTTCCCTTTGCCACCTAGTTTAACATTATGATTTAAAAGGTAAAGGACAATTCCAAAGAACTAAACTAGAACGATACAAAAACATTTACAATACTCTCTTATATTGTTATGCATTAAAACTAAAGACTCTTCTCTCTCCTTTCTCCTTGGAATATGAACCAGCAAGTCTGCTGGGTATCCCAGTTTTGTTTTTGTTTTTTTTTTTTTTAAGATTTGATTTATTTATTTGACGCAGAGAGAGATCACAAATAGGCAGAGAGGCAGGCAGAGAGAGAGAGAGAGAGACAAGCATGCTCCCTGCTGAGCAGAGATCCCAATGCGGGGCTGGATTCCAGGACCCTGATACCATGACCTGAGCCGAAGGCAGAGGCTTAACCCACTGAGCCACCCAGGCTCCCCATGGGTATCCCAGTTTTATGAAAGAAACTTAGTCCCTTATAGCATTCTGAGATGAGCATGTTCTTAGAAAAAGGAATGACAGAAGGCCTCAGTTAAGAGCAGAATCAAGTTTCCTCCACATGCTGACAGTGTGGGTTGAGTATTTTCTTAGAAATGTTATAAATTTCTAGAATGTCAGAGAAAATTATTTCTAATTGAATGGCCAGAAACATCTTCCAGAGCCGAAGGGAAAGCATGAGACTTGTCTTCTCTCATCTCCACACCTGTTTTGGGTGTGTGTTTAGCTGTGTGTTGACCAAGGAGGACTGTTTAAAACATATACTAAATCAATGTTCTTGTATTTTTTCTTTTGTTGTGTAAGATTAGATTTAAAAAAAAAAAACAAAACCATTCAGGCAAAATACCTACACAGTGGTCTACAGATAATTTCCTGACTCTGTCTTACACTCTTTAAAACAGAGGAGAGGGGCGCCTAGGTGGCTCAGTGGGTTAAGCCTCTGCCTTCAGCTCAGGTCATGATCCCAGGGTCCTGGGATAGAGCCCCACATCGGGCTCTCTGCTCAGCAGGGTGCCTGCCTCCACTTCTCTCTCTGCCTGCCTCTCCACCTACTTGTGATCTCTGTCTGTGAAATAAATAAATAAAATCTTAAAAACAAAACAAAACAAAACAGAGGAGAACCAGGCATTGAGATAATCCAGTAATTATATTGCGATCAGGATTTAACATGTCACCTTCCATGACAATTCTTTTCCCTTCATGACAGCCCATAGCTCGGACTGTTTATTATGTACTTTCATTATTTTTCAGTGTAGCACTGTGTGTTGCCTTATATCTTTCTCTGTTTCTTGTCTAATTGCTTTCTCTGCCAGTCTTACATGCTCAGAAAGATCAATTTTAATCTCCTTGAGGGCAAGATCTGTACATTACATCTCTCTCCTCTCCCAATAACTACCAGCAATTATAGCCCAAGACAGAGAGAAGTTCAATAAATATTTGCAGAATTGAGTTGAATGAATTTTCCTTTTCAAAGTTTGGAGGGTGAAACAACATACTACCTTGGCTATAAGGATAAGTCACTCTCCTCCCTCCTAACTCTCCACCGAAGCAGGTTTCCAACTTTGGGCTCACTGCACCACTCTAGGCAATACCTGATCATCTCACACACAAACACAATTTAACCTGCACAAAGGTTTATGGAGAGGTCCTGGGAGGCATGGCCCATACTAATTAATAGGTCCAACTATCTCATTAGTCCAGGCTAGGAAGCAATTGTTAAGGTTTAAAATTCTATTGAAACTAGAACACCTGAGTGTAGTTTAAAACAGCTGTTTTCTTTCATTCCAGAATTGCCTACCTGAATGTTATTCCAGGTCATATATTTCTTCCTCTTGGTTCCTATTCCACTTCCACGAAACTGTTTTGCTTACTAGCACTAGGAAGACAAAGTGAGTCTTTCCACTTAGTACCACATTTAGATAGATCTGAATTACGTGCGGATATGTGAAAGATATATTTCCATTTCTAATTTTGGAAATTAGGCCCAAACACTAACAGTATATTTCCTCTTTTAATACCACCATCCAATGATTAAACCATATGTCCTCATTTACACACCCTCTCTCCCTTATCTGTGCAATTTCACATTCATTCCCTAGAAATATGCTCCAATTTTGTTTTTCTTCTGATTTTTTAATTTTAGCACTTTTATTCCTCCCTTTCTCTTATTTCATAAAGTATGTGCATAAATTCAGAAGGCATAAGTAAGTATATAAACACATGTGCACACAACACACATACAAACACACACACATACACATTACGGTTATGGCCAATCTATGGTTTGTAAATATGGCTGCTTCCAACGCATCACTGTTCAACCAGTTTTTAGGACTGTGGCCTACTTTTCCACACAAAAGCAATGTTACACATGACAGGTCCTCAGAAGATTCAACCTACTTCAGTATGTTGTCGCTGATTTAAATCCAATAGATTCTGGTTCCATGGATCTAGAAAGTTGAACTCAGAAATGCCTGGCACCTCGACAGGCAAGGGAGAAGTCTGGAAGGCAAGATGCAAGATGGGGTAGCTAACAGCTATAGATTAGATACTGACGAAGGGAGACTGCAGTTCGTAGATGATAGTCAAAAACATGAAGGTGAACTTGGGGTGGGTTCAACTTGGGAGATCCAGACAGAGGAGACGAAGCAGCATGTGCAAGGCTCAGAGGTGTGCGGAAGCATGGGACATTTGTGGACCCACCGGTATTGTGTATTGCTAGAACATAAGGTGTGTAGGAGGGAGGGAGGTAGAAGATGCAAGGAGTCTAGACAGGTGGTGAGGAACAGATCATGGTTCTGTGATCAGCCTTTTCAGAGACACTGTGTTACTCAGAACTGCGAGGCTAAGATGAAACCAAAGCAGAAGCCCAGTTATACCAACTAGACCAGGAGTGTGGGGCAGAAGGAAAAAAGTATGACTCAGGAGGCACGTGGCAGCACAAGACTTTTCTTGGGAACACCAGGCACCAGTCCTCAGCACAGTGAATTCCAATCAGTTGTACCCTGCACTAATGGAGTGAGGTCCCAATGTCTTCTCTGTTCTGGTCAGAACTGGCTGAGGAACTGGGAATGGTTGACATGCAAGGCCTTGTTTACCCAAGCTTAACAGTGCAGACACAGCCCACCCTTTCCAGTTTGGCCTCCTGTGAAACCACATTCACACCTCCCTCTTAGGTCCCTAAGAATGTCTCCTCCCTAAAGAGTACCTATAAAGAGAATGGAGATTCTTCTTCTCGGGGCCGTGGTAGGCTACGGCACTGAAGAAATAAGAGAGGGGCGCCTGGATGGCTCTGTCAGTTGAGCATCCGACTCTTGATTTCAGCTCAGTCATGATCTCAGGATTGTGAGACTGAGCTCCTCACTGGGTGTGGACTCTGCTTAGGACTGTCTCTCCCACTCCCTCTTCATCTCCCTCTCCCTCCCAAAAGAAAAGAAAAGAAATAAGAGAGGGAGGGTGAAGAAAAAACTCAGGGATTCCAGCACTGATGAAGAAAGCCTAGGACACTCACAAACTGTGGGGAAGAAACAGAGTCATTCCCGGGGTGAAAAGGACCTCTCACTGGAGAGCCAATGGCATAAAAGACCCGTCCCCACACCAGAAGTCTCCTTGGACAGACTGGCAGTGTCTGCACACGGGCTGGGGTGACAGGTCCGCGATGCGAGAGTTCGGGTGAGTGTGATGGGGAAACTGGGGCTAAAACTTTTCTTCTCGTGGTGGATTCTTCTAAGCCTAAAAGAGAGAGAGTTTTTTAAAGAGATGAAGAGGGAGCTTGTATTCAAGCAGAGGGAGGCATACAGAACATGAAGTGGTGTTTGGACGTTGCTGCCCCGTGAGGAGTCCCAGACACATCAGCTGCAACCACGTGGTCAGGGACCGTAAGCTCCCAAGGGTAGGGACCCGGCCTGCTTCACGTCCTCGTCCACTAGATACCCAGCCTCCAGGCAGGCGCCTGGCCCAGAGCAAGCCTTCTATAAATACTGGCAGAATGAATAACAAGAGGTAGCATTTCCTGAGTGCTTACTACAGGAAAGGCTTCTCTCAGGGTTTTCTTCCTATTAGCTAAGGAGGCAGTATTCGCCGCTTTAATTTCCAGCGATGAAGTCACTTGTTCTAGGTCAGGGCTCCTCCATCTCAGCATGATTCACGTTTTGGACCAGATAAGTTTTTGTTGTGGGGTGGAGGGGGGTGGCTCTGCAGAGTTTCGTGTGATGCTGAACACCATTTCTGGCTTCTGGGAGGACTCTATCCTTCCTGGCAACAACTGAAAATGTCCCTCAACACGGCCAAATGTCCCCTGGGGGTAAGATGGTCACTGGCTGAGAACACTGCCTAGGCTCTCTGGCTGATAAGTGGTAGGCGCAGGCCGTCCAGGGCGGGATTGTGTTCTTCACGCCTGCGTGACAGATGCCTGGTGGACGGGCCTATGGCAGCCAGCGGTTAGTGACTGCTTACTGTGAGCCTGGCATCACGCTGAGTGCTTTCCTCCATCAATCTCATCTCATTATCACCATAGCTGTGCATGTGGACAGCTACCTTTGAAACCAAACCCTACAGAAGAGTCATTTCAAAGCATTTTGCTTAACAAGTTGATTCGTAGCTTCCAGATACTTTCTCAAATATTTTTAGAGGACTCAGAACTACACTTTGGCTCTTTTATTGCTAAGGCCCTGACTCTTCTATCCCACTTTTGGTAACAGCAATGCTCCTTTCAAAACTAAAAAATGGATTAAATTGTCCACATTAAGGTAATTCAGATTTCTATGCGGCATTAAAGATTTATATGGTGCCTGTTTTATTACAATATCCTAAAATCATCTTAGAGTAGAAGCACAAATCACTGGAGAATAGCTTCCTAAAGATGTGAGCTCCAAGAGTAAAATGGCCTTTGTGAAAGCGACACAGGAGGCTGTTTGATTGTAATGCTGCAAATGCACTTCACAGAAGCCTCGGCTCTCTAAGAACAACACAAGCAAACCACAATCCATAGAGCTTATCTCTGTCATTTTTCAAATTTATCTAGAAACTGAAGTCTGAGGGGTTCACTTTCAAATCCTTTTACTTGTCTTTAGTATTCAGAAAATGCAGCACGAAGATGTCCCTCATTAAATGTAATAAAGCCCACTGAGAAATATGGTGCCAGATCTTAGTATCACGATGCCCCTGAAAACACAAAAAAAGATGTCTGGCATTGTGTCAACAGAGGATACATTGAAAGGTCAGTAAGAGCACTTATGCTGTTGACTCTTCAAAAACCAGCAACTACCACTCACATGAAACAAACATGAAAAATGTTTTTTCTAAGTAATGTCACTATGAATTACATAGGTAATAAACAAATTAGGAGTACCGATCCTTCACTGTGGAAGTATGCCTACATTTTTAATAAGCGTTTTATAATAAGTGTGTGCACTTTGCAGTCAGTATATGTTGAGTTTCTGTGCATTTCCATCATTTTCTAGTTTCAAAAAGTTACTTAACCTCCTTTAGCCTTGGTTACCTTGGCTCCTACCTGTAAAATGGGAATAAAAATAGTACAAATAGGTCATTGTCAGGATTAATATCTATAAACCACTTAGAAAAGTCCTTGGCCCATGATAAGTACCCAATTAATAAATCTCTTGCACATATACGCATGCACACACACTTCGATATTCAAAGAACTCAAATTGATGTGCACGAATAAATTGGTGTATGTGAATAAACAGGCAAGCTTCAATACCAGACAACTGGACATGTTTATAGCTCTTCTAGCAGAACTAAAGCAGTTACATTTTTATTACACTGAGTGACAGAAAAGTCGGGAAGAACAGAACACTTTTCTAATAGATATGGAGATGAACAGTCATTTCAACATGCACATATTATCAGCTTTTAATAGCCACAACTGTGAGTTCATCAACTAAGTGGAAATACATTGAACTAGGAAATTTGCTTCTGCTGGTCTGGAAGCCTGGCTTCAACATCTGAGAAGGAGGAGACCCGCCGACTGCAAGATGGCAATTTTCAGCATGTGATGAGGGGGTTTCATTTTGCACATCCCCCACAACTCCCCACGCACACTCCAATCTGTGCACACAAGTGAATTTATATTACACCACTTCCTGTTCTCATTATGATCTTTGTAAAATTTTTCTTTTACTCCTCTATGCCATCTGTGAAGGATTATTCTCTACCAGTGTACTAATTATACCTCCACAGAATATTTATGTGCATCTTCAGTAACTTCGGTAACCCCAAACAAAATTTTAAAGAAAATTAAAACACTATAATCATTACTAGAAAAGCCAGTCTATGTTTATATTTTCACGTTATTTACAACAATGGTAGTAAAGAAAACGAAAATTGTACTAGAAGAAAACAGAGATGATCCAATATATAAATGATATGAAACACAAGTATAAAAAAAGAAATATGTGTAACAATGACCCAAATCAATGGTTTAAGCATCCATAAGATTTGTTTGTAACTATTGATTAAGAACATGAGCATTAGTATATAAAACCAGGAAAATCCTGCACTATCCTTGACTAATATCAATATTTGAGTAATATCAAAACAAAAAGGCTTTCCAAAAATGGCTCTTCAATTCTATATAGAAATATGAATATGAAATGTACTTGTAATAACCTAAATCAAAGCTCTTTCCGCTGCTAGAATTTTTTTTCCCAAACTTCCAGTGCAACTTACTTAGTGAAATTTTCCCTTAAAGACTACCATTCCCTCAGTTTGCTGTCAAGGCTAAGATCACGGTGAAAAGTTTTCATAATGACTGCACTGAAAAAGACCATGATAATTCTGCTCTTCTCACCCATGATAACACCATTTGCCTGCCATCTGGGGACACAGCTTTGTACTGCATTCCTGGCAGCTGGGCTTGACTGCACTGCTTAACCCAGGCCTTTTGAGTTCTTCCCATGAGCAATGGCACACACTGGCAAGATAGACGCCAAAGGTCAGGTTTCCATTCTGAATTTCAGTACTCAACATTGCCTTATTGTTTCTGCCTTTCGATCTCACCCCTGGCCACTCTCCCATATGTTCATTACATTCCATCCACACCAAATCACATGCATGCCTCCAAGGGTACACTGTTCCTAGATTCCCTATATCATTGCAAATTTTGTGCCTCTGCCGGGAATGTCCTCCCTTACCTCACTGGGCAGTCCTATTTTTTTTTTTTTTTTAAGATTTTATTTATTTCCTCACTGGGCTGTTAAACAAGCACCTACATGCCTTCCACACTCCAGTCCAATCAAGCATCCTGCTCCAGAAGACCGTACTGGAGGTGGTGGAGAATGCTAGTCCACTGAGTGCGGTAGAGCCTACCACACTGCAGGGTGTTTAATTGATGTCACATCAGTATCCCTCACTACACTTTGAGCTTCTAGGAAACAGTACTCAGGTGTTATCTACCCCAATGTAGACTACTTAGTGACATAATTTAAAACTCAATATGAACGGATTAGTAATAACCTTTATTTATCAAGTACCACTACCTCACATATTTTACCTCAGTCAACAATCTCATAAGGAAATGACAGATGACAAAAATCAGCCTTTTAGTCATCATAAAAGATAGTTTCCTCAGTGATGGATGGACAAATGAAGAAATGAATGGCCGAATGAACAAACAAAATCTTTCTAACAAAGTGAAATATTGGGACTAGTGATCTGTCGCCACCCCCTGACTTCCTTTTCCATTCCCACTCCTTCCACTCTGGTTCAAGTTCTTGATATGCACTTCTGGACTGTTGCAAGAATCTCTGAGTCTCCCTGCCTTTCCACATCAGTCTACAAGATTGTGTATTAAACTGTATGAGCATGGATGCATTCCTAAGGGTCTTTAGATCAACTATAAGAATTGTATCCTTTTGTTACTGCTTCTGATAACAACTTTTAAGATTGATATCAATGCTCTCTTGAACAGTTGGAAAACCTCTGTCTGGAGAATTGTCATGAAATATCAGTACCTGCCTTATGTTTTTGTTTATAACTGCATTAATCCCAGTAGTACTACTGTAAGTGTCACAAACAAATGCGGAAAGATATATGTAAGTAACACACATAAATGATGACTTGGGGCCAAGAGATGGCGAAGTGATACCATCCAATACTGTACTCACAGCAATACTCACAAATATTGTATTCACAGCAAAGTGACAGAAGAACTGAATCATCACATAGTATCTGCATCACGCTTAAGAGAATCTGCATCCTAATAGTTACCGCCATATTTTATTGTAAACTATTTACTTCTTCAGCAAAACATTATCCACCATACTAAACTAATACTGTTAATTTGTATCTACAACTTTGTTTGTATTCAAATTGTCGATTTGCTTTGATTTAAAAGTAGTATAAATTTTATGAGCGAAGGAATTTAAATGTAGCAATATAATACAAATAACTTGGGTGCATAATGGGAGTTAGAAAGAGGTTTCTTCCTTTAAAAGTTTATATATTACACATGGCTGAAAAATGCTAACTAAATCATTCCAGTTATTTCACACAGTGGCCCTTTTTAAAGTAGTTAATGTCTCTCCATAATCAAAAAGTCAAAATCCAAACTGGCCCAGAACAGTTTCAAAATGTGTATCTATTGCTTTGATTTTAAAATGCACTTTCCTTAAATAAGGTTCTTTATTTTTCTTTCTAGATGACATAATACATATGTAATATATATACTCTTAACAAAACTTAAGTAAGCAATGAAACATAGAGGTTCCCTGACCAACAGAAATTTCAACCATTTTCTTTTAGATTTCTAGCTTAAAACAGACTATATTATAAGTCAGAGGTGCTAAAGAAAATGTAGCCATTCATTTTCTCTCCTTTTTTGCAAGGTAGGAATAGGTCAAATACATGGAAAAGAAATATCTTCTAAAATGTTGGAAATGTCTTTCTCAGGCAGTTGTAATGTGCCTGAATTTGAGGAGATAACAAGTAGTTTTGCAAAACACTATGAGCAAGCAGACCCCTAAGCTTGATATTTTTAATATTCTTTAGGTAGTACTTTTTTGTTGGTATAATGATCTATTAGGGGAAAACCATAATAATTTTATTAAAATTCAACAGTTTAAAACAAATAGGCCAGTGAACAGTTGTGCACTGGGCAATGCCTCAAAAATCTATTAACTGAATGTACAATGGATGGAAGAGAATAGAAATTGGCAGGCTTTATGGTATGACATTTCAAACTGCTGCAATCTCCTTGATTGCCAAAAGTAATTGGACTTCTTTAAATGTACCCCATGGTCTGTCTCACATTCCTTACTTCTAAAACTTGTACCTGGTTTCAACTTTCCATAGTTCAAATCCTTAAATACTAGATCACTTCAAAAATCTAATTGACTGGGAATATTGCTTACATCTTTCTTTCTAAAAGACGAGTACTGACTTCCTACACCAGTCATGATGTAGCAATGGCTACATACTTACCCTCTGCTATATAAAACTATAAAATTAGACAAAATATAGAAAGCAACTAATTTTAGTCACTGGACAAGAGGTAGACAGGGTCGTGCTCCTTGACAGAACCTTGGCTTTCTACCTAGGTATGTTTTCTAAACTGAAGCCCAGGGAAGTGGATAAAGCTCAAAGACAGATCAGCAGTCTTTGCTGCACAGAGGCAGAAGGGAGAGGTATGGAAGAAGAGTTCCTAGAATCTATATAGGGTTCCCAAAAACCATGTGAACTTCCCAAACTGTGCAGATACTGGGCGAGACTCGAATAGACTGATGGGGAACAGCTCCTAAGGACTACAGCCAAGAGAGATTCCAGAAGTCACACAGTGTTGGAAGCCATTGAATTATGACCATCCAGAATGGAGAGACCTCTCTGAACAGCAAAAGTATTCAAGTCTAGAAAGGCCATGCCTTGGGAGTGGCACCACTCTAGCTCTAGAGAAATAGCTATCCTGGAAGCAAGCCTTAGCAGATTAATGATAACCCTGCTGTAAAGTGACTGCCTATCAGATAAAAACTCAACATTCTTTAGAGGAAAACAACAAAATTCAGGAGAACACAAAAGGCCTACAAAAGCCAAAACAATCCTGAAAACGAAGGAAGAGAGAAAGGGAAAGAGGAGGTTGGAAGACATATACTACCTGATGTCAAGACTTACTAAAAGTTGGGGTACCTGGCTGGCTCACGCAGTTAAGTGTCTGCCTTTGGCTCAGGTCATGATTCCAGGGTCCTGAGATCGAGCCCCATGTTGGGCTCTCTGCTTAGTGGGGAGTTACTTCTCCCTGTTACTCTCCCTCTATGCTCTCTCTCAAGGTCAACAGTAATCAAGACACTATCCTATCAGAGTAGCTTAGAGTGTCTAGAAAGAGGCGTATTTATATGTTCAACAGATTTTGGCAAAAGTATCGAAGCAATTCAATGAGGAAAGGATAATGTTTTCAATAAGTCATGCTGGAAAAATTAGATGTCCATATGGAAAAAAATCATCCCTGAATTCCACCTCTTACCATAAAAAACAAAATAAATTCAAGATGCATTCGAGAACTCAATGCAAAAACTAGAAATAGTAAAAACTATACAACTTCTAGAAGAAAGCACAGGAGAGTATCTTTGAGAACTTGGAACAGGCAAAGACTGACTAGGGTACAGAAAACATAAACCATAAAATAAAAAATAGATAAACTGCATTACATCAAAATGAAAAACTTGTGCTCATCAAGACTTCATTAAGAAAATAAATAGTGAAGTCTACTAGGTTGAATAGCGAGCGTCTCCCAAAAATTGATGTCTACCAGAACTTCAGAATGTCAACTATCGGGAATTAGTTAAAAATGAGATCACATCAGATTGGGGTGGAGGAGGGTGAGCCATAAATCCAACAACAAATGTCCTTATAAGACCACATGGGGGCGCCTGTATGGCTCAGTCATTAAGTGTCTGCCTTCTACTCAGGTAATGATCCCAGGGCCCTGGGATGAAGTCCTCCATAGGATCGGGCTCCCTGCTCAGGAAGCCTGCTTCTCCCTCTCCCTCTGCCTGCTGCTTCCCCTGCTGTGTTCTCTCTCTCTCTCTTTCCCTGTCAAATAAATAAATACTATCTTAAAAAAAAAAAAAAACAAACAAAGGCCACATGGATACATGGAGACCCAGACACACACACACACACACACACACACACACACACACACACACACACGGAAAAGGCCATGTGGTAGACATGGACAGAGGTAGAAACTGGAATGATACACGTCCAAGGCCATGAACACCAACAATTACCAAAAACTACCAGAAGCTAGGAAGAAGACAGAAAGGATTCTTCAGAAGAAATTTTGTAGACATTGGGAAAAGGGGTTGCTAGACTTGAGAACTGTGAGAATAAATTTCTGTTGTTTTAAGTCCTAGGTGTGCAGTAATTTGTCACAGCAACCCTAGGAAACTGAAACTCTGTCCATCAAAAGGCTTCATTAAGAAAAATGCAAACTACAGGGGTGCCTGAGTGGCTCAGTTGGTTAAGCGTCTGCCTTCAGTTCAGGTCATGACCTCAGGTTCTGGAATCAAGTTCCACATCTGGCTCCCTGTTTAGAAGAGAGTTTGCTTCTCCCTCAGCCCTTCCCCACTCATGCTCTCTTTCAAATAAATAAATAAATAAATAAATGGTCATATTACAAATGAGATTAACTACTGACAATATATAAAACTGATCAAGAATTTGTAATCAGAATATGTAAAGAACTAAAACTCAACAATTAAAAAAAGTAAGTAACAGAATTGAACAGCAATTTCACAAAAGAAAATACATGAATGGTCGGTAAGCACATGAAATGGTACTTAAAATTATTCATCATTAGGAAAATGTAAACTAAAGCCAGAGGAGATACATACTATGTACTTATTAGAATGGCTAAAATTAATAAACCCTTAAAACACCAAATGGGGGGCGCCTGGGTGGCTCAGTGGGTTGATGCCTCTGCCTTCAGCTCAAGTCATGATCTCAGGGTCCTGAGATGGAGCCCCACATCGGGCTCTCTGCTCAGCAGGGGAGCCTGCTTCCCACTCTCTCTCTCTCTGCCTGCCTCTCTGCTTCCTTGTGATTTGTCTGTCAAATAAATAAATAAATAAAATCTTAAAAAAAAAAAAAAAACACCAAATGGAACGGAGATGTGGAGCAAGTGGAACTCTCAGACACTGCTGCAATTGATATAAAAGGAATCAAGCTTTTTTAAAACAACAGTCGGTGCCTATTCTATTATTTCAATTCTGGCAAGATATAAACTGCCAGATAATTCCAGCCTGTCCCTTACTGACTATTTTTGGACATACCTCTATTAATCCCCTATATTTTTTATTCAAAAAAGGAAATAATAAGAGCCCCAAAGTTCCAGTAAAATTTCCCAAATCTGTGGCAAGGCTCTTTATCTATGCAAACTCAAAAAAGTTAAATTTTTATCGCTATATAACTTGAGAAATTGTGATTAAATAATTCAGGTTCCAGATTTTATTCTAAAGAGTCACCTGTCCTGTTTATTGTTGTATATGTCAAACAAAAGATGTTCTCTATCACAAATGAGTATATATATATACAGGGACAGAGACCATTAACTGGGTATTTAACACTATGATTACCGACTTATAGCCCACCAAGCACAGGGAAGGTGACAGGAATGAGAGACAGTATTTACAGCTGTGCTATTCAATGAAGTACAGAGTATATATTGTGATATGCAGTGTAGAGTATAGTGGCTAGATCAGTACAGTAACCATGTGAGGCTATTTTAATTTAAATGTAACTTAAGTTATTAAATTTAAATACAATTTTTAAAATTCAGTTCCTCATTCACACTAGTCATATTTCAAGTGCTCCAGAGCCACATGTGGCTACGGCCACCATATTGGACATTTCCATTACATTGTTCTATTGAACAGCTGATTCAGAGAGCTGAGGGCAGGAGGCAGTTCTAAGGTAAAAGCTACATTTTAAATTCAGTGGAAACTAAGTATTCTGAAGTAAAGGAAACAACCCAGCGCCAAGGATTAAGATTCGAAATTTTGTGAACCAGAGATTTTTTTCATAAACACGCACATACACAATAGACTCACACAGCCCTCTGGCAAAAACTAAATGTCAATCTGCTTTAGGACTGGATCTACTCTTGGGTCACTCCAAAGACCTTGTGGTGGTAAAATTCAATTTGCTTCCATTTCCAGGGAAAATCTTTGAATGAAACCAAATATACTTGTTCTTTTTTTTTTTTTAAGATTTTATTTATTTATTTGAGAAACAACCCAGCTCCAAGGATTAAGATTCGAAATTTTGTGAACCAGAGATTTTTTTCATAAACACACACATACACAATAGACTCACACAGCCCTTAGGCAAAAACTAAATGTCAATCCGCTTTAGGACTGGATCTACTCTTAGGTCACTCCAAAGACCTTATGGTGGTAAAATTCAATTTGCTTCCATTTCCAGGGAAAATCTTTGAATGAAACCAAATATACTTGTTCTTTTTCTTTTTTTTTTTTTAAGATTTTATTTATTTATTTGACAGACAGAGATCACAAGTAGGCAGAGAGGCAGACAGAGAGAGAGAGAAGGAAACAGGCTCCCCGCTGAGCAGAGAGCCCCATGTGGGGCTCGATCCCAGGACCCTGGGATCATGACTGGAGCCAAAGGCAGAGGCTTTAATCCACTGAGCCACCCAAGCGCCCCTATACTTGTTCTTTGACTGCCTTGGTTAGTCTTTATTTACGCCAAGTGTTTAATCCTGAAGGCTTTAAAGTTCAAGATTTTTAGATTATAATATGACTACAAGCTCCATGTAGTACTTATTCTGGACTTAAAAAAATGCTAGTAGAATAAAAATGGACTTGGAACATTTACACCAACAGCATTAAATAACCATATGGACTAATGATTGGAGTGGATCCCTTCAAGTTACTGACTTGGCCATGTACATGGTTTAAGGCCATTTAAGAAATAACATGTAGACGAGATGTCTGTGAAAGTGCTCTCACAGCATCTGTGGCTCATTATGCTAGTACCTATTTAGAGATTATTGACCCCCCAAGACCACAAAAGTTCCTCTGGAGCCGTGAGAGTTAACGACGCATTTATCTTAGAAAAATTCCAGCACTGCCAAGCAGTCTATGGTGTCAGCATCAACATGGATATTCGGTTTTTATGAAGATTCTTGATACCACAGACGGGTATGGCTTCTTTAGTGTCACTGTGGTCTAATCATATCAAGCCCCACTAAAAGAGTCCTCAGTTTGCGGATCACTAATGATATTGATCAGCACAGCTCCTCTGGAACCATTATCATTTGTCATGTCAATATTGTGCCTGCTGCAATCTATTGCATTTTAAGTTGCTGCAACAGAAGAGTAACCCATGTTCCAGATGAAAAAAAATCTAATGTTTCTTCTATACTCTCCCTTTTCAGACAATATGCCAAAGCATTATGACATTTTATTGTAAGCAACAGATCCTATTCAAGATGACCAATGCAAAATAAATCCTAAAACATATCTTTTCTAGTATTTCTCAGGCCAGTAGTTTTTAAGTTGCCCAAATGATCTTTCAATTTCCATTTGACCTGTATGTGATGATATGACCTGTATGATACAAACAAATGTTACTGGGGATTCTTCAGCAACACCACTCCCCGGAATGAAAACCAATCTCTCTACCATGGTGTTCTGACATTTCACAAACAATAATGTTCTGAAGCCGTTCTCAGCCACAGGTCTTCTGAAAGTGACTTTTTAACCTCAAGATATCCTGCAGGAACTTAAGAGAGAGAAGCTGACTATCAGCAGGCAAAATTTTCTCCCACATTATACAATGCCTAATACTATAATTCAGAATATTATTTAACATTCTGTGCTTCAGATAGCCCCCGGGCTGACAGGCCAGGACAAAAAAAGGACCACAGGACTGGGTTCGGGACTCGGCCATCACCACCATCACTTTACTACCCCGCCCCCGCATGGCAATGACTCACCCCATGCCAGACTTACTGACACAGAAAGGATTCAAACATGGGAATTTTTATTCTTCTAAAGTAAGTGTACCAGATTATTATATTTATATGTATATTTTACTCCTTCTAATCCTATCTTCCAAACTAAGGTACATGTTCCTTAAGTACTATAATCATATATCCTATTACTATTTACTATTTAACTCCACTGAGACTAATACAGTAGATTTAACACAGTGGGCTTATTTCTATTTTCTTATGTGTAACAGGGATAATGTTTTATAAATTATTAATGAGCCTTTATGAAAGCATTCACCTTAGCTAGCTTAAGCATCCTTCTGCCTGGGAGGAAGATTTTGGCTCAGTACAGAACGAATACCAAAAAAAAAAAAAAAAAAAAAAAAACCGTAAGTAATATTCAACTTCTATAATTCAAAAATAGGATTCTGCAGAGAGACTCTAGCCTCGCAAGCCTGCTACTATCTCCAGAGAGGATTTTATAAATTTCGCAAGTTCTTCCTTGTATATATGAAGAGCCAAGCTTGTTTAATATGGCTCAGAGAGTTCCCTAGTAGTGGACTAAATATACCCCTCCTACCGATGACAGCAAAAGAGTAGAAGGGAGAAGCAAGAAGATTTTTTAAATTAAAAGAATTAAAATTGGGGCACCTGGGTAGCTCAGTGGGTTAAGCCTCTGCCTTCGGCTCAGGTCATGATGTCAGGGTCCTGGGATTGAGCCCTGCATTAGGCTCTCTGCTCAGCGGGGAGCCTGTTTCCCCTTTTCTCTGCCTGCCTCTTTACCTGCTTGTGATCTCTCTGTCAAATAAATAAATAAAATCTTTAAAAAAAATTAAAATCAAAAAACATTCCTTAAGACTGGAAAGGTTTGTGAAAAAAATAAAAAGGGGAGCAAAAAAGATTTTCGTCTCTTGTGGCTTTGGTCTGAAGAGAGTCACACTGACCAAGTGAGGGCATCAGAGAGAGCAGAGGAGCCCTCCTGTCCAATCCCCTTAGAACCTAGGGAGATGATGGTTTTGGGGCCTGCCAAAACTCTATCAGCTTGAAGCACATCTACATCAAAGCAAAGTCAGAGGCACAGAGGCCTACGGAGGAGGGATGTCCTGAGATTTACCTGTCCCAAGGTCTGGTTGGGGACCTTGCCAAGTTGCGTATCAGAGATGGTTTCGCCAAGTTGCGATCATGAGGTGGTTATACAAGGAGCAATACTGAGGGGCCAACCACTCAGGCTAGGGTCAAATGGGAATTAGACACACACCTCCTGGGGCTCTATAGCACCAGGGAGACCAAGATAAGGCAGTCAGCCAGGTGGTACCACGGGGCTCTGACCAAGCTAACGAAAAGGCAAAGTAAAAAGTAACAGCAGCCATAGACTTGAACCACAACTGCTGGCAGAACAAACAGCAATAGACAGGCATGGGACATCACCCCAGAGAGCAGCAGAAGGATGGACATAGGACACACACACACACACACACAGAGGAACCAAAGGATTCGCCTCCCAAAGATCTTGAGTCTTTCCTCTAGGTATGATGTCACCAAACCAGACCTCTCTCCTCATGAGCCCATCATCATTGTAGGAAAAGCAGAAGAAGCAGACTTTCTGAGAAACTGGGCTTTCTTTAATCAACAGACTGACCATTCCTTTTCACCTGCAAAGAGCTCACGATTTAAGCAGTGATCATTAGACAAAAATCATCTAATACCAATCTATTTAAACAATTCCTTAAGGCGGGGGTCATAAGCCCCAACTAGCCCATCCATCTCCAGACATGTAAATTTGAATTTGAATAGCTTTAAGTGAAGTCTAAACTTTCTCCATTTAGTCACTGACCTCACCACTCCTTATAATCTCCTGTGTGATTTGGTGAACTCATTTATGTTCTGTGCCTAGACCATGGAAGCAATAAATTTGTGACAGGCTGTTTTAAAGTTTTAACATAATTTAGGTCTGTTTCTTTCTGCTGAACTTTATGTGGGGGGAAAAGGAACTCACAAATTAAGAGGTTTTTAAAATTAAGAGGTTTTTAAAATTAGGTGGCTGTAAGATTTCTTGGATAGGACACAATATACACAAACCATAAAATTAAAAAATGATAAATTTTTTAGCATTGGACTTCATGAAAATTAAATGTCTCCATTCATCAAAGGACTCTACTAAGAAAATGAATAGATAAGCCACAAACTTGGGAGAATATATTCACAAAACATATATTAACAAATGATTTGTATTCTATTTGTATTCTACAAAGAAATTTTATAAAAACCAACAATAAAAGGATAAACAACACACTTTTTTAAATGGGCATGACAACTGAACAGACATTTCACAGAAAGAAAATATATAGTGGTCAGTGAGCAGTATATCATTTCAGAAAAATGAAAATTAAATCCAAAATGAAATACCCCTGCACACCCACAGAAAATGACTGAAATCAAAAAGACTACAAAACACAAATGTTCAGAAAAGTGTGGAGCATTACTGTATGAGTATAGAATGATCCAAATTGGGGCAACTACTCTGGAGAGCTGTTTGGCAGTTTCTTAGAGAGTTAAATACATCTACCCAGCAATTTCTCTCCTAAGTATTTACCCCAAGAGAAATAAAAGCGTATGTTCAAAAGAGACTCGTACAACAAAATTTGTGGCAGCCTTACTCACAAAGCCAAAAAGTAGAAACAGCCCAAATGTTTATCAACAGTGGTATATTCATAGAATGGAATAATACTCAGCACTAGTGGTATACATACATACAACATAATAATACGCAGCCATAAAAAGGAATGCATTACTGATACACATGATGTCGATAAATCTCAAAAACATTATGCTAAGTGAAACAAGCCAGATACAAAAAAGTATATACTACATGATTCCATTTCTATGAAATCCAAATATAGACACTTAATCTATCGCATAAGAAGTGGTGGAGGGTAAGGTGAAAAATGTACCACAAAGGGACACATGGAACTTTCTAGAGAAATGGTAATATTCTATGTCTTATTTGGGGTAGTGGGTTACATGATTGTATGTATACATAATTACTGGGGTGTCTGGGTAGCTCAGTCAGTTAAGCTGGTAGCTCAGTTGGTTAAGCAGCCAACTTCTAAGGTCTTGATCTCAGGATGCTCAGATCCAAGCCCACGTCAGGCTGGCACTGGGTGTGGAGCCTGCCTAGGATTCTCTCTCTCCTTCTACCCTCCCCCTCACCCTGGTCATGCTCTCTTTCCCTCTAAAAAACAAACAAAAAACTTATCAAACACTCAAGATTTGTACATTCAATTGCATCTTAATTGTGTCACAATGAAAATAATTATAAAAAAAAGCAGATGGACAAAATTCCCTATGGAATTTTGATCATTTTCAGAGACAGAACGACTAACTTAATAGTTCTAAAAAAAAGTTATTATTTTTTCATGATTATAAAAATAATGCAGACTGATAAATAATTCCAACTACATAAAAATTAATTAAGTAGAAGAAGTCTCTGTATAAATGGAAAAGTGTAAGAGATGGAGTGACAAAGCTATCTATTCCATGTGCTGCCTGGAAAGTTTTTAATAGTATCAATACAGTCATCTCAAAAATATTTTGATTTGCTCTAAAACTATATTAATGGTTTTGTTAATAAATCATTATTAAAGGTTACTTGTTATTATTTTGAAAATTACATTTAGAGAGTAAGCCTTCATTTATCAAACAGAATACCAATACAAAATAGTAGTGATTTATTCTGTAAAAAGTTAACATCAGAAGTATATACTAAAGCACCTGAGTATAGCTCATTGAACAAAGTTAAGTTTATCAAACTTGAGTTTCTCATGGCTGTTGCAAAATTTTCCAACTGGAAATACAGGATAATAGTAATAAAATGAATAAATATTTTGAAATGATAGGGACTTACAACAAAGCCCTGGCAATACCATTAAACGGAGCCTGTAGGGACTCTAGAAACCTTTGGCAACAATGACAATAATGTAGATGCCAATGAAAAAGAACAGCTAAAGAGATCAGGAAGAATAAAGTATAATTCAAAAGGAAAGTGTAAATCCAGATGAAGGGATTAGATGAAACAAATAGGATTTTGCTTTTGTGGTTATCAGAAGAATGGCGAAGTCTATCTTACAGACAGTATATTTAAAATATCTGTATTGTGTGTACATATTTATAAGACTATGAATGGAATTAGGCTAGAATGTTATCCATATTATACTAATAAAGCAATTTGGCAAGCGCTGACTTTTTTGTTCAAAGAATCAACAAGAGAACCCCAAACATTTATTGTTTATAATAGAAATACCTGAATTGATCTGGTCAGCACACTACTGTCCAGAAATAGCACAAAGTATCTAATTGGGTTAATCTTCTAACTTATCCACCCACTACACCCACCACTATAAATCAAAAGGAGTAAAGAATTCACATTCTTAAGGGGCACCTGGATGGCTCAGTCAGTTAAGGGTCCACACCCAAGTCTTGATTTCAGCTCAAGGTCACGAAATCAAGTCCTGCACTGGTCTCTGCATTGTGCATGGAGCCTGCTTAGGATTCTCTCTCCCTCTCTGTCTGCCACCCTTCCCCGCGCTATACTCTCCCTCAAACTCTCTCTCTTAAAAAAAAAAAAAAAAGAAGAAGAAGAATTCACATTCATAATAAATATTAATGGAACTTCAGGAAGAATTTGTAAGAGATTTGGTAAGTCACTGCTATGCATTTTCTTCCAGTATAATAGTGAAAAATTAAATGGACTAAAACTTCAGAAAAGTCCAAATTTGGATTTTTTGCTAATGATTGCATAACAATAACAAGATACATACATTAAAAAAAAACAAAAACCAACCCTTGTTAGTACGTGGTAATATTAAACGGAATGATCGAAGTCAAGTGTTATCTTGTTTCAATCTTTTCTAGCATCCTGCTTATGACTTTGCTGTCATTTTCACTTTTACCAGTAATTTTTTTTTTTACAGCTATAGCTATTGATAAAATTAAACTATAGCTCCAAAGATAATAGTGCTTTCAAAATCAAAATGCAAAAAAGCTTACCGAGTCTATCTGGAAGAGGGACTAGTGGCTGATTAACATTTATTATAAGCCCCATTCCTCCTAGAGAGGGATGACGCGCCATGTGCAAAACAGCATATTTCGGCTTCAAATGCTGGCAGCAACCTGCGCCAGAGAGACCCAGTTCCAGAGCTAGCAGTACCCAGGTCTTTTCACGCATCACAGCCTGACAGCTGAATCTGTTCTGCGGAGTCTTGTGCCATATCTTGTTCTTCCTCAATACTTACAATCCACAAGGACAGATTTCGCCCTTCAAAAACATTTGTTCTTTTGTTTGCAAGTACATTCCAGTCCACTTTAATTAACAACAGGTCTCTCTGTAGTGAGAACTGAAACCTTTCTTTCACACTTCCCATTGTCCTCTCTGATATTTGGAAATATTTCTCTTAAGTCCTCTCCATTTAATTCGCTAAAACATAAATGTATTCACTGTCTAATGGTCATCAATATTAATGGAGCATTTGATTTACTCTCTTTTTTAAAAATTATTTTTATTATACATGTACATATAATGTATTATTTGCCCCAGGGTTACAGGTCTGTGAATCATCAAGCTTACACACACTCTCTCTCTCTGGCTCTCTCTGAGTTTTGTTTTTTGTTTTTTGGGGGTTTTTTGAATGAAAAGCCTTTTACCTAAAATACTCTATTTCAATTTAATGATTGGAAATTTCCCTTCGGTAGAGTCATATACCAACATATAAAACTGAAAATAAAGTTTGCAAATTATATTTTCTTTACCTGCCTTTATTAAGAGAGTGTGGAAAGAAAATGAATCCTCCAATATCTTCCAGTAGTACCTATTTGTTGCCTTGTTATATAATAACTTCAGAAAGTCTAAAATGAGGTAGTTCTGCATTTGTACCTCTAGTCTATGTTGTCTCATGAGAGGAAAGCTTTGTTACACATAAATGGCTACAGTTTAAACATTCCCTCCAGTTTCTTCCTAAGGCCCCTAAGATAGTATTTACTTAAAACCCTGAGCTTTTTTTGCCTGATGCCTGCGTAATTAACATCAGTCCTGAAAAGTTTTAGAAATAAGACTGAGCCTACAAATTTCCATGGCCTCTCTGGCCTCTTCCCAACTTCACCCTCTGACTTTACTAATTTGCTGACCAAAATAACAAAAAGCAATCATCCATTAAGTAGGTGGGCTCTCCCTACTCGACAGTTTCCTGCCTGGTCAATGATTCACAGAATGAATACTCATTTTTTTCCCCATTAGTCTCTGAAACATGTTCTAATTTGGAAGTGTGTTATCAAAGAACAATTTAAATTATACTATTTTCACTGTAAATGCAACCAATTATTAAAAATTGGACCCACAGCAGCAAAGGGATGAAAATGTACTATGAGATGCTTTGCAGTAGAGAGGCACTTATGATAAGGATAATGAAATTTTTGTAACAACTTTTTAAAAATTGACCTCTGCATAGAGTCTCAGTGTCTTCAAGGTGAGCGGCAATAAATACACATCTGCTCTGTGTTCTTTACTTTCCCTTAATGGGGCTGACTTCTTGCAAATTCCCGTACTGCAACTTCCAACTCCAACTCTAGTTCTTATGCCCAATTCATTGAAATTTCAAATAACTCTTCACTTCAACCCAAACATAATAGTCTTACAAAAAGTATAACTTAAAATGCTGTCTTCTCTCTTCAGGATGATTGTTTACTATAGAAATCAGTGATGAACTTCAGGAAGAATTTGGTAAGGGATATGGTAATAGCAACCAAGATTTGGGTTAGAAATATTAAAAGTTTGATTAAAGTGAGTTCCACTTTCTGACCTTTGAGTTTTAAGTTAAAAGAATGTGGTGGTCATTTCTATGCCTTTTTCTTTCAGAATAATAATGAAACATTAAGTATACGAAAACCCCAGACAAGCCCAAGTTTCAAATCCTTGAACTCAGATCTGGATTCAATGATCCCTTCTTTTAGGCACTTTAAAGCACATCTCCCCTTTATTTGGATATAATCTTTCTTCTCCTATCATGAAAGCCCTCTGTTTTCATTTGAAAGGCAAAAACATAAAGCCTAGAGTCACAGTATTTCTGTAAGATGTTTGAATTAAATTATCTATTAAGTATCCTATATAAATTCACTCTGAACATCAAGGGATAGAAAGTATTAACAAAAGCAATAACACTAATACTGAAATTTCAATAGAACTTTTGGAAATCAGCCTCTAATGGAAGAACAAACATATGAATGATAGTATCATGAAATAAGCTGTCTCTCCGGAGTGCTCAGACACTTTAAATGAATCTATATTTATAGTATAATTAGCAATTTGATGAAATATATATAGTAAGGATACACCAAAGCATATCAGTGAACAACATGTCCTCTTCCAAAGTCGACAGGTTCTCAGGAAACATCCAGGATCAGCATTCAGGTACCAAGAGCAGTGCATCTCATTGGTAGCACAGACCAACCATTTTTATATAACTTTTTTATTTTCTTTTTAACAACCTGTCAGTCTCCAGAAAGAGCTCTGCTCAGTTACAAGTATATGTCAACACACACAGCTCATACTAGGACGTTCAGCCACCAATTACTGCTAGAAATTTAAATAAGTTCTAAAAATATAGGTTACGTTCTGCTCTGAAATAGTTAACCTCTCTGGCACTTTTTCTGGGACATTTAATGGTCCATCAGTACGATGTGTTAGACTGTAAGAACACAGAATTAGACATAGTGCTTGCCTAGGGGATTCTCCACTTAAATAGACAAGCAAAATAGATTAAACACTAAAAACCAGTGCATGGAAGAAATAAAGTAGATCACTACCATTAAGACTGAATTTTTAATACAACAATGCACAGCATAGTAGTAAAGGACAGGCTATCTCTCCATGTAAACTTTACTGAGAGTAGTAAAACAATCCAAGATTCTTTTTAAAAGATAACTGATTTGAAGAGAATGTTAAGGATTATCAGATAGATGAAAAGGAAGATGTTCTGGACATCATAAGTTACAATAAAAAGGACAGTTAATTAAAAGGGAAAAGAGAATAATTTAATTTCAGTTGGAACTAAAGTGACTTTAGAATACCCACTCCTACCCCATTGAAACATTTTCCCTGAAATAGGTCATTTAATCTCAACTTGAATATTATTAGAAGTATGTTTATTGGATGGGTGGTTGGATGGATGGATGGATGGATGGATGGATGGATGGATGGATAGAAAAATGGATGATTTTAATGACTGAAACAGGTGATTTTAATTTTAATATATCTATGTGACCAATATAGCCAAAATATTATTTCAACATATAATCAACATAAAATATTGCTATTTTATGTTCTTTTCTTATACTGTCTCAAAGACCCTGTATCTATTTTTATACTGACACTGCATCACAGTTTGTACTAGGCACATTTCAAGTACTCAATAGCCACACATGGCTAGTAGCTACTATATTTATAGAACAGCTCAGTTCTAGAAAATGTTTCACAAACTTGGCTGAACATCAGAATCACAGGAAACTTTTTTAAAATATAGATTTCTAAGATTCATCCTCAAATACACAGACTTACTTAGTGTAGGAAGGGCAGGGAGTCTTTTTTAACAAGGCAGTCAATAAACCATTGATCGTCAAGCTGACATTTGGAAATCACCATTCTAGAACAACACAAAATATGTCTAAGTCTTCTTCTACATGACTGTCCTTCCAGTATGTTAAAAAAAAAAATTACATCCCCATCATCTTTTATTCTCCAGGCTAAAAATTCCAAATTTTCCAAGCTCTTTCAACAATTCCTGATCGGACATGATTTCCAAACCTTTCAACTCCCTGGTTGCTTTCTTCTGGATGTATTCCAGTTTGGTTTATTTGCAGTAGGAGAGAAGTACTATAGCATAGATAATCCAAATTAATCCTTATTTGCCTTTGAAATGTTTCTCAGTACTTTCAAATGAATATGAGCATCTCCGCTAAATGTTGAATTCACAATACTACAAACTAAAACTGTAAACTCTCGTTGTCAACAAGCATTCAGGATGTCCAGGTTCTTCTGTGTCACACTCCATCTTGGAATGAAGAAGAACCCTCTCAGAAGGGCACCAAGTTAAGCAGAACTACTATTCTATGCCTCTCAACCCTCTTACCTTTTCCCATGATTAGAGAAGAAAGTAGCAGGTGTTTTGTTATAGAGAAAGAACTCTTTTGCCTTCTTCAAAGTTACATAAATACATAACATAATAATGTCACCAAAAAAATCAGATTTTCCATGAATAACTGGACTCAATTCAATGCCACAAATATCCATTTACTGATGCCTGGCTGAGCACATTACATATGTCACCATGACAGGACGCTACATGAAGAATCAAGGCAGAGTCCCAAGCCTTAAAAAGATCACAAACTAGTCGGTCAAATAAGTATATCTATCCATGTGACAAATTTTTGTGGAATTCTTACTGTATGCTAGACACTTGGGTTATACATCAGTGAATAAAACATTAAAAGAACCCTGTCCTAATGGAGCTTATTTTCTAGCAGGAGAGACAGATGATAAACATTCAAATGATATATAAGGTAGTAATAGAGGATGTTAGATGATAAATGTTATGGAAACTAACTTCAGAATAGGGCGTATCATCTGTACTCGTGGGGTAGAGGATTAGCTGAAATTTTACTCAGTAGTGAGAGTAGGCCTCATTAAAAAATTGATATTTGAGAAAACATTTGAAAGAAAGGGGGAAACATGCAGATATCTGGGGAGAAGAGAATTCCAGGCAAATAACCAGTGCAAAGTCCCTGAGGCAGAAGAGTAACTCGCCTGAGTGAGGAACAATAAGGAAGCCAGTGGAGTTAAAGCAAAGTGAGCAAGGGAGAGATAAACAAATTAGGCTGGAAAAGTAATGGGGGGGGGTGGAATTTTTCATGCAGATCTTTGTGGCATAATTAGAACTTTATCTTTTGAGTGAAATGAAGAACCACTGAATGGGGCAAAGGAATAACATGATATGCTTTGTGTTTTAAAAGAGCACTCTGGTAACTATATTGAGAATACATTTTAGGGGAGCAAGAGTATAAGCAGGAAGACCACATAAAGGCCTGCTACAGTAATCCAGCTGAAAAATAGTGGTGGCTTGGACCAGGGAGGTAGCAGCAAGGAAAAGAAAAGTGGTCAGATCTTTTATGTTAAAAAAAAAGTTATACTATAGTGAGGTGGTTGTTTTCATAAAGGATGTTAAGACAGCACAGAGGAAGAAACAATTCCACCAAAGGAAGGATTTATAGTCAAAGTGACAGCTTAGCTGAGTCCTGAATAATATGTAAATATTCACCAGGAAAAAAAATCAGGAAGAACCAGAGAAGGAACTGGCATGGAGTTGCTGAAGAAACACAGGGAATGATCCTTTCCCTGAGGAATTTACAGTCTCAATAGGGAGACAATACTGAAAAGTAACTTAGGACTAGAGTCTCAGGAGCCACTGGGATAAGAATTTGGCATAGAAACTTTGGACTATGGAAATAAACAATATATGCCAGCAAGATATTCAAGAGAAAAAGCCAAAGAAGTAGCTAGAAACATAAAGAAAGTGACCCCATTCACAAAGGATCCACAGGACCACCCCAACTGTTCTGTCAACATTACACCAGCCTCTCTACCACCATTCAAAGCTCTGTCAAATCTTATCTTCCACCACCAGTTTTCATCATCAGTTCCTACCAACACATCAAACTGGTATCTTGCCAAGGAAGGCCAAACTTAACCTTAACCAGAGCCAAGTAAAGCAACTGCATCATTTGTTTCTCAGTACTCCTAATGCTTCTCCCCACAACTCAAAACTAAGCTAAACTTCTCACAAGCTTAGAAAGTAATGTGTGTTTGGTGGCTGTGGAGGAGCTCACACTATGAATGAGCCTACGGATGAGCTCACACTATGAAAAGATTCACTCCAGGAATCTTTTGTTGGTTTTCTTTATGGTCTCCTCATAGGGGGTACCATAGAGAAATTATACTCCTTCCTCTCCACATTTACCATTTGTTCTTATCCCTCTCTACCCAAAGCTGCATATTCTCTTCCACCCAATAAAGCCATAGATGCTTTAAAGCCAGAAGATGCTTCAGAGCCAGTTTTTCTTCTGCTCTAGTTGCTCTTTGCCTGTCCTCTCCACTCATGTGAAAGTCACCTCACCTCAACCCCCTCACAACCTCCTCACAGTATTTTTACCTGGAAACCCCTTAAAAAAAAAAAAAAAAATCCAAGGAGCATGACTTGCTGCTAAGCTAATTTCAAAAGTGAAAAAAAAATTAACATATATTAAATGGTTGGTAAATGTCAGGCATAGTTTCATTCATATAATCTATACATCCGCTCTAAGAAGTAGTACTGTTTCATCTGAGAGATCAGTTAAGTAACAAGATCAAGTGCAGAGAACTAATGAAAAAGAATTCAAGCCCAACATGTCCAGCCCTGGAGCCCATGGGCCTCACTACTACTGCATATCACTGAGAACCCATTATTACCCCCACTATTTCTTCCCTATGTCCGGGCCGGTAGAGTGAGACCTTTCAGAGCAGTAGTTTACTGTCCTCATTCTAAAACTTCCCTTGGTAGGGAAGGACATGCGGGTGCCTGGGTTCCCCATCCTTTCTCCAGAATGAAGAATGTCAGCAAAGGTGCCATCAAGAGCAATTCGGTGAACACTTGTGCAAGTGCCCAGTGGCTGGCAGCAGGCCAAATGAGAAAGGGAAGAGTCATGCTCCACTTCTCTTCCCACCCGCTCTCTCCCTAGTTCTTCTCAGTTACAGTGGCCCTTATCTGAGTTTCAACAAATGAGTTTACTTAGTGAAACAGAAGTTATCATAACAAAAATATCCACCAATAAACTGTTTGCTTAATAAAATGACTTTGCACATACAACTACCTCGTCAATGTCAATGCTAACTGAAGCCTAACTAGCAAAAGATGAAAATTTTCATGAAGTTGATAAAAAACCATGTTAAAAAAAGGCTCCAATGACACACAGAGGCATTAACTTATGATGGTCTCACACGGGTAGCTAAATTTTAAAAATGAAAAATAAAAACTGTACCATTATGAAAGGTATCTCAAAACATAATGGTCTTGCATTAAAATGGTAAAGAGAGAATCCTCACATGTTTTTATAAAAACAAATGTGTGCATGCACACACACACACACACACACACAATCAACACTTGATTTTACTCTACTTGCTCCTATAATTAACCCATAGCTAAATAATTACTTCCACTTTGTCATATATATACTAAGACATATAGTTTTAATAGTTTTTAGCTTCCTTCTTAAGACAAAGTCCCAAATTTTCTTTTTCTCTATGTACAACTAAATTCCAGTTTTCCTTTTACCTCCAGTAATAATTTATGTAAACATTTTCCTTCCTCCATTATACTGTGTGTCCCATCCTTATTCACAGAAGCATTGCAATAAAAAAATTTTAATTGTGGGGTGCCTGGGTGGCTCAGTGGGTTAAGCCTCTGCCTTTGGCTCAGGTCATGATCCTAGGATCCTGGGATGGAGCCCCGCATCGCATCGGGCTCTCTGCTCAGCAGGGAGCCTGCTTCCCCCTCCCCGCCCCCTGCCTCTCTGCCTACTTGTGAACTCTCTGTGTGTCAAATAAATAAATACAATCTTTAAAAAATTTTTTTAATTGAACTGAAGTAAAATCAATGAGAGACCGATTACACTGTAAGGCCTTAATGTCTAATACCTAAGTTATCAGTTAGCAGATATTGAATTATAGACAGATAATAAGAAGAATGGGGAAGAGGCTAGATGTCTGCAAGACTGGGGTCTGGAATCAACATGAGGACAAGGAGCCATTAGAAATAAAGCCAAAGAAAGGTGGAGGCTCTTGACTTCCCCTGTCATCTGGGTGTGCCTCGGTCATGACATTCAAAGTCATCCATTTGTCAAAGTCTGTCAAGATTGTCCCAGCTCCTCCTAAGCCAAACCTAGTTGCCATTCCACAGAGATCCCCGGACACTCTTGGTAAGAGACTTCTAGTTATGCTTGCCCCTGCCCATAATTATGGACTACCAAACTCAGTGGGTGCCAAACACCATGCTGAGTGTTACCCATTCCACTTTTTTAAATATTCATGCTAATTTCCCCCCTCCACCTGTGAATTAACCTTTTGGAGGAGGAGGATATATTTTTTGAAAATTAAATACAATCAAAAAGTCCAACACTTGATTTTGCTGTTTGCTCTCAGAACAATCTCATAGCTAAATGATGGGGAGCATTTCTTAAAGACTTGGCACTTAGTATGAAGATTCTGACCTTACACATAAGACGCTATTTTCAGTCACAAATGTCTAACAGTTTTACCTGAATAAAGTTTCCAACAACCCTACAAACACATTCTCATGCATAGCTGAGAGAGGGCCCAAAAGTAAGTTTAATTCAGCTACAAAATAAATGGATCCTAATGTTTAACATATGTATTAGTTTCCTATGGTGACTGTAACATATCACTTTAATGGCTGAATCAACACAAATTTATTATCTCACAGTTCCGGAGGTCAGAAGTCCAAAATGAATTTCACTAGGCTAAAATCAAGGTGTTTGCAGGGCTAGAGGAAAAATCCATTTTCTTCTTTTTTTATACCATCTGTGGGCTGCCTACATTTCTTGGCCCATGATCACCTTCCAACTTCAAAGTCAGCAATGACCAATGACCAATTAAGTATTTCTCACAATGCATCACACTGGCATTTGATGCCTCTACCCCTCCCTCCTCCATATTTAAGGTATCCTTATGATTCCAATGGACCCACTCAGATAATCCAGGATAATCTCCATATTTTGAAGTCAGCTGATTAACAACCTTAATTACTTCTGGAACCTTAATCTCCTCCTTACCAAGTGACATAATATACTCACAGGTTCTGAGAATTTAGTTGAGAGACCATTATTCAGGCTACCACAGCCTGTCTTTCATACCCAAAGATTCACATCCAGCCATATGGAAAAATACATACATTCTATCCAAAAGTCTCAACTAAGTAATATATCAACTCATGGTTTCAAATATGGTCTACGGGCACCTGAGTGGCTCAGCTGGTTAAGCATCTGCCTTTCACTCAGGTCATCATCCCGGGGACCTTGGATCAAGCCCCACAATGGGCTCTCTGCTCAGCAAGGAGTCTGCTTGTCCCTCTCCCTCTGCATTTCACCCCCACTCATCTTCTTTCTTCCTCTCCTGTATTCTGCTCTTTCTCTCTCAAATAAATAAATAAAATATTTTAAAAAATAAAATAGGGGCACCTGGGTGGCTCAGTCATTAAGCGTCTGCCTTTGGCTCAGGTCATGATCCCAGCGTCCTGAGATTGAGCCCCACATTGGGCTCCCTGCTCAAGAGGAAGCCTGCTTTCCTTCTCTCACTCCCCCTTCCTGTGTTCCAGCTTTCACTGTCTCTCTCTCTGTCAAGTGAATAAATAAAATATTTTTAAAAAATTAAAATAAAGTAAAACAAAATAAAATCTGGTCTAAATCTTATCAGTTCAAAAGTCCTAAACGTCAGCAACTAAATGAGTTACAAATGAGTTACCATCCATCCTGAGGCCCAATCACTCTCCATCTGTGAACCTGTGAAACTCAAGAAACAAGATATCTGCTCCCAAAATTTTATAGTACTAACAGACATGGGGAAACAATTATAGACATTCTCACTCAAATAAAGAGAAAAATGAGGTTAAAAAAATTAGACATCAGATCCATGCAACTTTGAGATCCAGCTAGGCAAACTGCATTTGATTTCAAAATCTGGGAATAATGTTCTGTGGTCCTTGGTTCTACCCTTTAGGATCTCAGCTCTGCCTTCTGGGTTCTCAGTTCTCCCTCTTAGTCAACCTTATTTTTTCATCAAGGGTGGTACATGTTTGCCGCTAAGTAGATTAAGCAGCCTGTTTCTTGCTTGTCGAATTGTTGGGATCCAACTACCTTCTTTCATTACATCCTCTTACTTCCCTTTTCAGGCCCACCCAGATGTATTTTTGCTGATACAATATTCTCAGGAACCATGCAGGTATCCCACAGAAGTCATGGCAATTTACCCCATTACACAACAGGCTACTCCAGAGATATTTCCTGGATAAATCCGTCTAACTGGCTTCTGCTGAGATATTTGAGGGAATCCATGAGCTACATGTTCAATTTCTTCAAAGTGCCCTCTATGTAAATGAACACTCTGGTCTTACTTCTGAGGCCCTTCCAAAAGTTCTCCTACCCATAACATTGGCTTTCCCCAGAGCAGGCATTTCTGACAGTGACTCTCCTACCTTTAGCATCATTTACGATCTAGGAGGCTGAGGTTTTCTCAAATATCAAGTTCTGATTTCATTTTGCTTAATAGTTCTTCCTTCAGTCTGCCTCTCTATGCTTTTTACTGGAAGAAGCAGCAAGAAAAACCTAGGCTGCACCTTCAGTGCTGTGCACCCAAATCATCTCAGCTAAATACCTAAGTTCATAATTATACGCTTTGCTTACACATAACTGCAGGACACAGCTTAGCCAAGTTTTCTGCCATTGCATAACGAGGATCCCCTTGTCTCCAGTTTGCAATAACATGTTCTTGATTGGGGCGCCTGGGTGGCTCGGCAGGTTAAGCCTCTGCCTTTAGCTCAAGTCATGATCTCAGGGTCCTGGGATGGAGCCCTGCATCGGGCTCTCTGCTCAGCAGGGAGCCTGCTTCCCTCTCTCTCTCTGCCTGCCTCTCTGCCTACTTGTAATCTCTGTCAAATAAATAAATAAAATCTTTAAAAAAACAAACAAACATGTTCTTGATTTCTGTCTGAGCCCTCACTGGCAGTGTCTTTAATGTCTACATTTTTACCAACAGTCTGTTCATGACAATGTAGGTATGCTCTAAGGACATTTAGTTTTCTCTACCACACTCTTCATTTTCTTCTGAGTCCTCACTAGTAGAACTGACATCATCCATATCTCTAACAGTCTATTCAAGGCAAACCAGGCATTTTCTGTCGTGCTTTTCAAAATTCCTCCAGTCTATGGCCATTTCCCAATTCCAAAGCCACTTCCATATTTTTAGGTCTTTCTTCCAGCAGGCTCTACTTCCACGTATCAAAATCTGTATTAGTTTCCTATTGCCTTCTAACAAATCACTGCAAACTTAGGGGCTTAAGTCAACACAATTTATTATCTCACAGTTCTAGAAGTCAGAACTGGGTTAAAATCAAGTGTCAGCAATGCTGAATACTCTAAAGGAAAATCCATTTTCTTGCCTTTTTCACCTTTGCAAGACTGCCCACATTCAATGGCTCTACTTTTATCTTCAAATCCAACAACAGCAGGTCTAGTCATTATCTCATTGTATCATTGACACTGACTCTTCTCCTCCCTCTTCCAGATCTCAAGGACCTTTGTGATTACATGGGGCCAGAATAGTTTTCTTACCTGAAAGTTCAGTTGACTAGCAACCGCAATTTTTCATACGATTTTAATTTCCCCTTGACATGTAACATAATATAGGCTCAGGTTCCTAGGATTGGGACAAAAACATCTTTGAGGGATCATTATTCTGCATACCACAATACATCTTTGCATAATGATAAATTTTTAATTCTCTTCTATTAAAATGGCCCACTGTATAATTTGGTCCCTGCTCTCCACATGTGTGTCATTTCATATCACAACCGTATGTTTCCACTACAGTGAGTTTCTTCCATCTTGTCAAATGCATAATGCTCATTCCCAGCCTGGCATCTCTGCTCATGCTCTTTTCCCTGTCTCTGTGATTCTCCCTTTCTGAATCCCTGTGGCCCCTGTTCTCCAGACTACTCTTGTAAGAGTATCCTATCCTTCAGCTTTCAGCTTCAATGACTCTTATTCAAAGACAGTGTCCCTGACCCTGTGATTCCCTTGACTATAGATTCCCATTGCACTCTTCGTTTATCTTCATAGCATTTATCTGAATGGTGATTAAATTATTATCTGTGTGATTGTTTAATGACAATTTTTAAGACACTCTGAAAGTAAAGTTCTAACTGATTCCTTTGTTATATGCTTAATACCTAGCAGAAGAGGATTGCACAGTATACGTGCATTTGAACGAATGAACACGTCTCTTTTAATCCTCATAACAACATTAATTTTATACTTGAAAGTACTGAAGTTCAGAGAAATTGAGTAACTTCACCATAGGAAAACAACTAATGAGATTCCACTGGAGCTATCTAGTTTCTAAGCCCATCTCTTTGTCATTGTGTTAGTCTATTCTATCGGGGCACCAATGACATTGTCTCTAAGACCACGGATGTTCACGAACCATCATACTGACAAATAATCACTGCAGCCTAAACTAACTCTCCTTAATGTAGTTACCTTTACCTACTAAAGTCAATGCCACCACCAATCGCCCAATTTCAGTCCTGTTTTTAAATACTGACATGAATAGACTTGTGGACACTTTTTCCTTTTAAAATCTTTTTTGTTTTTAAAGATTTTATTTATTTGAGAGAGAGAAAGAGACTGTGAGTGGGGCGGGGAAGTGGGGAAGTCAGAAGGAGAGGGAGAGAGAGAGAGAGACTTTCAAGCAGACTCCCCACTGAGTACAGATCCTATTGCAAGACTTGATCTCACGACCAATAAGATCATGACTTGAGCTGAAATCATCAGTCGATGCTTAACGAACTGAGCCACCGAGGCACCCCTTCCTTTAAAATCTTTAAATCTGGGGGCTCAGTCAGTCAAGCATCTGCCTTTGGCTCAGGTCATCATCCCAGAGTCCTGGATAGAACCCCACACTGGGCTCCCTGCTCAGCGGGGAGTCTGCTTCTCCCCTCCCTCTGCCCCTCACCCTGTTCCTTCTCTCTCTCTCTCTCTCTCACTCTCTTTCCCCCACGCTCTCAAATAAATAAAATCTGTAAAAAGGTAAAATAAGGGGCGCCTGGGTGGCTCAGTTGGTTAAGCAACCGCCTTCGGCTTGGGTCACGGTCCCAGAGTCCTGGGATGGAGTCCTGCATCGGGCTCCCGGCTCTGTGGGGAGTCTGCTTCTCCCTCTGACCTTCCTGCCTCTCATGCTCTCTCTCACTGTTTCTCTCTCAAATAAATAAATAAAAATCTTTTAAAAAAAAAAGTAAAATAAAATAAAATCTTTAAACCTTAAAGTTCCTTAAAAATAACTACCAAACTTATTTTCAAATTACCAACTCAGGAAAAAAATTATGCTTCGATTTTTATCTACTTCTCTTGTGAGGATTAATGGTATTATAAAATCTGTGAACACCTTAGAAGAAATTTTATTAAACCAACAGATGAAACTATCAACTTTGGGAACACAGCCAGACAAATTTAAAACCAAAGCCCTAAAAATCATGCTAACATTGCTAGAAAGTCCTAGAACTGTGCTGCTTATGTGTTCATTCTAGGTCTCTCATGTACAGAGGAAAGAACATTATTATGAACACTGTCTTTACAAATACCTCCTAGACTTTAAACAAGGTAGGTAGAATTCTATTTATAACTGTACAATCCTTAGAACCCTTTACGAGATTTCATAGGTCTTTTTCATTGTCAGCATTCAATCCTCTATTTTTTTAAAATGTAAATGTATTTTTGTGGCTATGAGTCAGACTACAGCTAGAAATACTTGGAAGATTTTGATGTAGATTCCAAACTGTTGCCTGGATACTTTTTCCTTTTGAAAATGATTATAATTGGCACAGATAAAAAGCCACATTTATTAAAGGATGATCTAATTTAGCATTTTCTTACTTCAATTTCCAATGCAGCTACAAATCAAATTCCAACAACAACAAAACAATTTTAGTGATACTATGGTTACTATTAGGATAAAAACCAGGTATGACTTTGAAATATATTTCCATTTGCTTTCATTATACATACATAATAAAATATAACTATTAAGTAATAGATTCATATTGTACAATAATTTACAAAAATTACTTATAGTTTCAAAAAGTACTGAATTATAAACATCTTAAATACCACTAGAGGATAATGAAGTAACCAAAAGGAGAAGAAATATTAAATGAGCAAAAATCACTGGGAAATCATATGCTGAGACTTCTTTACTTTAAAGAAACAAAAAAAGATGGTTATACCACTGCAGAAGAAATTTAATGGTTCAAAATCTCTTTCATCTATAGAGAATATATCTGATAGCACAAAGTAACTTGTCTGATAGGTGTATATGAAATCCGAGAGCATCTCACAGGTTTTGTAGTTTGTTACTATCCCACTATGACATTTTACACACTATACAAAAATATCTGCGCATTTTCTATTCACTATAAATCAAATCCATAAAGTGTTCATAGTCTGAAAGCTTTTGTCTCTCTAAAACCCATGGAATATCAGAGAAGTAGTAGGAGTCAGAACTGACTTCTTTTTTTTTTTTTTTTTAAAGATTTTATTTATTTATTTGACAAGGAGAAATCACAAGTAGATGGAGAGGCAGGCAGAGAGAGAGAGAGGGAAGCAGGCTCTCCGCTGAGCAGAGAGCCCGATGCGGGACTCGATCCCAGGACTCTGAGATCATGACCTGAGCCGAAGGCAGCGGCTTTACCCACTGAGCCACCCAGGCGCCCCCAGAACTGACTTCTTAAAAACCTTTTCTAAAAGCAGAGAAAAGACATTTCCAAGGTAATGCAAAACTAACGGGCAGAGCCAAAGATCCACCTGTTGTCAATTCCATAATCTAAATCTTAGAATAAGAGAATTTATTAAAGCACAATCAATAGAACAGTAATATATGCCTACTGAGAACACAGCAGGTAGCAAAGACTTCCTGAGTTACTGGCTACATGAAATAAGGCTCATAATTTGGCAATAAATGAAATTTTACATCTTCAAATCTCGAAAACTGTATTTATTAGGCATTTACTCTATCAAAGCATAGGGCTTGGTACCAGAAAGGGAATAAAAACAATTCATCTATGTGCACTGATACGTAGTTACAATGGACAATTTATTTGTGGCACAATGCCTACCTTGAAGAGCTGACGATTTAAATAAAGATGAATACTTAACATTCCTTTAAAAAACTTTACCAGGAAAAGATATTAGTGCCTTAGACTATTTCCTAGAATTGTCTAATTGTCTAGCATGAGACCATAAAATGCACAGTCCTGAGGGTTTGTAGCTATGACAGCTCAGATAATCTTTAGAGGAAACTAAGAAGAACACCAGTATAATTTAAAGAATCTTTGGAAATTTTAAGGGCACTTCAACACCATTTGTTTATCAGGAGCTTTAGCTTCTGTAAAGCTTTCCAGTTACTCAAATTAGCAAACCTGAGATAACTTTGCTTCCAGTTCACAGGGATTGAAAATCAGAGATTTGAAAAAGAAAGAAAGAAAATAACAGAGACTTAACCCTAATGACACTTCCACTCCCCTTTGTGAAGTTGGCTGACACTCGGGTCTTATTTCCTTTATTAAATTTTCCAAATTAAATTTGTTTCTAAAGGATTCAATATCTAAGCTGCATTCCCACCCCTCCCCCAAAAAGACCTCTAAGTAAATAAAATATCATCACAAATATTTGTCACAATAAAAACATTTAGTAGGCTCATAATTAAAAGAGAAACTTACATTTTAATTTCTATAAGAGTAAACTTGTTTTAAATAAATGCAACACAAGTCAATTTCCTCCTTTTCCCATTGTAAAGCACTAGTGTTACTGTCCATGGTGACACATACTGGTTATGTCAGGCAACAACACCACTACAGAGACATTCAAGTTTTATTTTATGCCTGTTTCTTGGTGGCAGATTTGCTGAAGTGGTTTTATTTTGCATATCCAACTCTTTAGCAATTATGAGTTGCACTTCTCTTGAAGCCATGGTACCAAAATCACAAAAGAAAAATCTGGGTAGCTAGGGAGAAGATGCTTCAGCCAGTCTATCAGATATTTTAAAACAAACTTCATTTCTCTTTTGCCTTCATCTATACTTCACTGTATGTGAAAAGAATCTTTCTGTATGTATTTAGCCACCTTTTAGAAACTCTTATTACATTGTTCCACAAACCAAACAATATTCAAAAGCTTCCGTCAACCAAAGGTTTTAAGCATTGGAATTTGCTTCTGACTACATACTCAAATATAAATGAAAATGCAGACCTTATGCATCGTCAACACCCACAGACTCCAAAAACAAAAAGTTCTATAATATTAAGCATTCAATTAATAGTGATTCAAGATATACCTCTGAATTAAAATTTATTTGTAAAATTTCAAAAGAATACTGAAGAGAATATTAGTCTCTTTCTCTTGACATTGATAGAGTAGAATCATGAGGAATTGTTTCAAATATGGTGTATTTGTGATAGACAGTAGATAAAACTATTGAGAGAGATTCATTTTTCCAGAAAGCTACTCCACATAAAGAAATTCCTCCCAACCAGGCACCACTGTACCTGAAACTTTCAGAGAGCCATGTCTTAACTAAGATTAAGCTATCCTATTTTCTACCTTAATCAATTTCACCCAAACGAGGCGTTTGTGCTATAATTCATTGTTCCCCAGACTCTAAAATCAACCATCTGCCATCGGAGTTTCTGTACAGTAATTAAGGAACTATCCATTAGAACTGGCAAGAGTACAAAGTAAGGAGGAGAGGGCGGGAGGGGAAAAAACCCAAACCACTTAAAAAAAAGATGGAAGGTGTGTGTGTGTGTATGTGTGTCACATTAACCCCTCCACATCTCAGCTCCAGATACTGCCATCCATGAGGCAATACAGAAGTTAGGAGGAGCTGTTGAGGCCAACTCCCTCTGGGATTATCCGAACTGAAACTGCATTGGGGACTGGGCACGCGCTCCATACCTTGAAAGAGAAAGGCTTTCGTCCCATTATGCAGTCCGGGGACCTGGCGCACTCCAGTCGTGGACTCCCCAAGTTCTAACTCAGTTAAGACGTCAATCTGTAGGGAGGGGTCCACACCAAGCCCCCAGACTGGCGGGAGGGTGGGGAAGAAAGAAAAAGCTCCATCAAAATACAAGCCTCTTCCTCCAGGGCATCAAAGACCAGCGTCTTGGAGACAGTATTGGGAACTGACTAGGGAGTCGACTCCCTCCCACCGCGCAGAGCCTTACCTGAAATCAGCAGCCAAGCTTTAAATAGCGGAGCACCCAGTCCCATTTCCCTGACCTACTTTAAACCCCTCTCGGTGCAAAGTTCCCCCTCGGCTCTCAGACCCTGGACTAGGGGTGTGACCGGCCCTGGTGTCTCCAAAGCAAGCACAGAAAAATCCAAATCCAAACCCACCCTCTACTCCAAGCTTCCCACTCTAGAGCTACTTCGGGTGGAGGAAAAAGCAAGGCGTCCCCAACCAGCTCCTGCTGCCCCGAGGCGAGGGCCATCCGTTCCCCGGCCCCGGCTCTGGGCCACTCACCTGCTCCGAGACCGAAGATCAAACAGAATGTTCTCAGTAAGACCCGAGACTCCATGGTGTGGATCTGCTCAGTCCATCGTCTCCCTCTTTAAAAATAAAAATAAAAATCGAAGAGGTTCTCGGAATCAAGCGGGAAAATAGCGTTTGTGCCTCCTGCAGCTGCCTCGCATTTACTGATTAGTAGGATTAATACGATTTGGCTGCCTAAGAAAAAAATGGGAGGACCCCCCAGGCACGTGAAGAACTTAGACCCTCCAATGCGCACATCATTCCCACACGCAGAGCCGAGGCGGCAGCGCGGGCAGAGCCGGGGGTGCCCAGAGGGAGGGGTCGGGCTCGCTCGGGGTCTGCTCCGCGGGGGAATTAGCTCTGGAGCTGAATAAAAGCAGCCGAAGGCACGCACACCCAGAGGAAGGGAGGCGGCCCCAAGAAAGCCGGGGGTGGGGCGGCCCCGCACCCGCCCGTCTTCCCCTGCCGCGCGAACCTGTTGTAAAGGCAGAGACAATGGAGAGAGCGCCGGAGACGCACGGTGGAGAGACGGCTCCCCCGGAGCGGGAGGGGCAGGCCCGGGGAGGCGGGGAGAGGAGGGACAGGGAGGGACCGCCGAGGGCGAGGCTCGGCACTCCGCGTCCCTCTCCAGCCCCGGCTACGAGCCCCGTCCAGCTAGACCCGGGGCTGCTGCAGCCCCGCCCTCCTACCTCCCTCACTCGCTGACCCGGGCAACGCCAACCTCCTTTCAGGATCCAAAGATCTAAATTCAAGGTGATAAGTTGATGGGCGGTCTTTGCTCTCACCCCCTGATTTCGGGCGCGTGTCCTGAAAGACAGTCGGAGAGAAAGGACCACCCAGTCGCAGAAGGCGAGGCTAGGAAACGCGCTCGCCCGCCCTTTAGGCAAAGGAGGGAAGCCGGCGTAGAATCGTGCGCTGGGCTCCGAAGCAGCCCCGGGGACTGGAAAGGGAACTCCTTAGCCGGGACATGCGGAGGAGGGCCGCCCAAAGCAAGCCAGACTCTCAAGGTGGGGCTGGACGAAGTAAAGAGAGACCGGCAGAGGCGGGCGGCGAGCCTGGGAAGCCCCGGCAGCCCTAGGGGAGAGGTTCCCTGCCCGGGGCGGGGCGCTGGAGAGCTTCCCTAGCGCGGAGCGCGCAGGGGAGAACTTACACTGGAACTGCTGGACAGCTCCGGGACCTCGCGCGCCCCCTGCCACACAACACGGAGAACCAGGCTCTGGTTCTCCAGGACACGCACACAGCAAGAGACAAGGGCACCAGAGCCAACGTGCCTGCCACACCAAAAAGAAGAGATAGATGATCGGTAGGTAGATAAATGGGTGGATGGATGGATGGATAGATGGATGGATGGATGGAAGGAAGGAAGGAAAAGAGAAAGGAGAGAAATAAGCAGAAGACAGAACTTGGTCAAGATAGACGAACTACCCTGTTGTTGATCACACTCAAGCAGGCTCTATCCACCCTTCTCACCATTCTCACTCTGGAACCAAAACAGTGAGGACATCTAAGATCTAATTCTCAACAGGCGAAAATACACTTAAAGTCCATTGTACATAATATTTTTCAACACAGCCCTAAAATTTTGAGGTAAATTTTGAATAATGACATTCAATGCCCATACTGAAAAGTAAGGGTTTCCAAAGGTGATTAAAATGTTAATTGCTCCAAAGATCAATTGAGCATCTTAACTTTCCATCCGAACAAGTAGATTCTGAATTCTTTAACAGGATCCTACACAGCTAGTTGCCAAAATGGAGTCTGAGTCTCCAGCAGAGAAATATGTACTATATTATACTATAATGGGGTGAGGGGGACATTTTTAGCTCTACCGTTGCATTTTTTAAGCAAAAAAATCAGAATCAGGAAACTTTTTTAGTTTAATTTTTAATTATAGCTATCAAAATTTCCACTTAATTCTACTTGGGATTTTGCAAACTTTAAGAAAGAAATATTCCAGTACTTCATGAAATGTTGTATGAAATTTCCTAAATTGGCAAAACAAAATAAAATTAATCTAGTTGAACTAAATTAATTTGAAGGAAATTATTCATCAGGAAATTAAAGGTCTTTCTATAGCTGTACATCCAAAATATTGGATTGTAATAAGTTACATGAAATAAAAGTTACATGAAATATAAAAGCTACATGAAATAAATTTTAAATAATCTCATTATTTAAAATTCTACTGGAAGATAAAATAAGGAGGGAAAGTAAATATACATATACATACATATTTACATGTAGAAGTTCTCCTAACCTACAGATACTCAACCAAATCACAGAATCAGTACTCTTCAATCTCTCTGATGCTCACCTATTACATGCTGAAGTCTGGTGGTTAGTAAGCTTGTCTCTAGTTCTCTCCCACACACAACACATGCACTTATGTTCCTTCCAGAAGAGTGGTATTTTGTCCCCCCAAATTATTGCAGTTTAACCATTAAAATATGACTACAGAAAGAGAGAGAGAGAAAGCTATTTCTATAAAACTAAAGTATAAAGCTTTGGAAAATTGTAAGAAATCTAAGTTATATTAGCTAGGGCCTAGTTATCAACCTGGGCAAGGTTCTCAACTTTAGAGCTTGGACATTTTTGAGGTTGGATACTTCTTAAGAATTTCCTGTGCTTTGTAGAATAATTAATAGCATCCTGGTTTCTATAACTAAAAGCCAGTATTTTTAATATTCAATTTTATCTATATGTCTTGTAATTATATCTTTTTGTGTAGGTTCTTAAATTGATGCTCTAGGGAATAAAATATACATACTTAACTTCTCACCATCTATTCTAAAGTCTATATGTTACCATTTCTACATTGGGATATAGAAACTTTACCAACGTATTGGTCCATTTATCCTCATCCATTTATGTTGTGGTTGTCATTTATATTAAATCTGCATACACTGAAACTTCCTTCATGAAATGTGGTTGCTTATAGTCATCGTGGTAGAAATCATGATGCCCTTTCCCATCCTCCAAAAATACATGTCCTATTACTAGAACTTGTGAATGTTACCTTACACGGCAAAGGGACTTGAAGAAGGGATTAAGATTTCCATTCAGGTGACTTTAAAATAGGGAGATTACCCTGGATTGTTTGGATGTGGCCAATATAATCACAAGTCCTCATATATGCAAGAGGACAGCAGAAGAGAAGTTTAGAGTAGCATAAAATGAGAAGAATTTGTTTTGCTGTTGCTGCCTCTGATGATGGGAATATATAGAAGGGCTATGAGCCAAGGTATGTGGGTGGGCAGCCTTGAGAAGCTAGAAAGTACAAGAAAAAGGATTCTCCCCTACATCCTTTAGAAAGGAACAGAACACTGCCAATACCCTAATTTTAGCTCACTGGGATCCATTTTAGACTTGTGAACTACAGAACTATAAAATAATATATTTGTGCTGTTTTAATCCCCTAACTTTGTGATCAGCATTCACAGAAAACTAATGTAAATACTAACCACATAATGAAAAGTTCAGTCAAAATGGAAGATTCTACTGACCCTGAGAAGACTCCCTTCTACCATATACATATCACAAAGCCAAATGAAATATTTAATATCATTTTTATTCATAAGAAGAAAGAAAATTCTCAGATGCTATGAGACAAAAGGTAGCTGGAGATTGGCAGGGAAAGGAGTAGCAAATGCAATGATTGGGAGAGGGTAGGACATAGGATTTCAGACTTAATTGTGGATCCAAGACAATGGGGTAGGATTTTAACATCCACACAAGAACTGGAAACAATGAATTATGGGCAAAGCCAGAAGAGGTCAAGATATTACTGGTCCCTCTGATAAAAATAGGAAGCTTTAAAGGATTATACTGTATGTAAAAAGAACCTTTAAAAATTTTGTACATTGGTCTAAGAAGTGACAAAATTGCCTTCCAGCTACACATGACCACAGATAGAAAATAAAGTCATCTATAATAAATGTCAATTCTTAAGCCTTGCCACTTGCAGATACACAGTCCAAAATTACACTCCCACTGGTGTAGGAATTCTACAGTCAGAAATTAGGATAAACCCCACAGAGTCTCCTGAAGAAGAAAATGTAAAACTTCTATTAAGGGACCCTCCACAACCTCTAGCATATAAGAGGAAATTTTCTGATAAGCATAAGATCACAATATAACAATAAGAACAACACTGAAATAAAGTACCATGAGAAACAGCCAGGAGGTACACACACAGAAAAAGAGCATTAGTGTCTCATGAACTCAGAATATTATAAAATTGTGATAGAAAGTACAAAATAAGTATCCATTTGATACTTGTTGAATTGAATAATTCAAATTCAATTAAATAATTCGAATTCAATTCAAATTGAATAATTCAATTTAAATTGAATTAAATGATTAATAATTTTATGTAAAGAAATACAAAAAATGAAAGAACAGAATTGTATGAAAAGATCAAGAAAATTTCAAAGGAAATAAAATGGAACTTCTGGAAATAAAATATATTTAAAAGCCACTGGCTATAAAAAGCAACAGATAAAACAGAACTGAAAATTAGTGAACAACAAAAAAAAAAAACTTAAAACAAAAAATGAGATCTGAGAATGTTATTGAGAATGGGCAAGAATGATGAGAAGATGGAACACATGAAAGAAACACGAATATTAGAATTAGAAGATCCAACACACAACTACTTAGAGATATGGAATAAGAGCCTAGACAGAATGGAAGCAGACAAAGTTATAGGAAATACTTAAGAAACAAGTAAAAAACTTTCAAAAGTTGAAGGATATGAGACTAATTCTGGGTAAGATAGAATAAGCACACTTCACCCTCCTCTCCCCCTCTGAAAGCTATAGAATCTAGACAGAATGCATGGAGTATTTGAGGACTCTGATAATTAAAGAGGAGCAGGCAAATTGAGAAAGAGCAGAGTTTGAAGTACTACCATACTGGCAGCAAGTACTTCTAAGAATAAACCATCATCAGAGTCAGACTGCCTCTGAGTGGTACACAAGAGGATAAATCTGAATATCCCACAAAGTCTTTGAAACCACACCAAAAAAAAAAAAAAAAAAAGGCTAGTCAAAATTTGAATTTGCAGTCTAAACCCTACTGATTCACTTGTCTGCTTTTAAAAAAAAAATGTACTTAACAAGATTCAGAGTCTCATAATTTTAAAATGTTCAGGATATAATCTGAAATTATTTGGCATATGAAAAAAACCAGGGAAACTGCAACTTACATGAGAAAAACACAATCAACAAATACTGATGCCAAGATGATAGACATTGGAATAATTTTTAAAAGACATTAAAGAAGCTATTATAAAAATGTTCCCAAAAATAAGGGCAAATACTCTTGAGACAAATGAGAAGTGGCAGCAAATAAATATAAGATTTTAGAACTGGAAAGCATAATAACTGAATATTTAAAACTCATTAAAATGGGTTAGTACTAGAGATTACAAAGGAAAGAGTGAGTCTGATAGAGCAATTGAAATTATCTAATCTGAACAACAGAGGGAAAAAATTTTAATTAATATAATAGCAGAAATCTGTGAGACAATACCAAAAGAAATTTACACCTTCAGAATCCCAAGAGAAAAGAGTTCAGTCCAAAAAATATTTCCAGAAATAATGGCTTAACAGCATATCAACAATAGGTAAACTATGGAGAGAACTCAAATGCCCATCAACTGATGAACAGATAAAGAAGATGTGGCATGTCTATATTATGGAATGGAATATCACTCAGCCATCAAAAAGAAAGAAATCTTGCCATTTGCAATGATATGGATGGAACTAGAATGTATTATGCTAAGTGAAGTAAGTCAATCAGAGAAAGGCAAATACTATATGATTTCACTCATATGTGGAATTTAAGAAAGAAAACAGATAACATATGGGAAGGGGGGAAAGAAAAAAAGGAGAGGGAAACAAGCCATAAAGGACTCTTAATGATAGGGAACACACTGAGAGTTGATGGAGGGAAATGAGTGGGGGATGAGCTAGATAGGTGAAGGATATTAAAAAAGGCACTTGTGATGAACACTAGGTATTGTACGTAAGTGATGAATCACTGAATTCTACTCCTGAAACCACTATTGCACTGTATGTTAACTAAAATTTAAAATTCCAAAAAAAAGAAAAGAAAAGAAAAAATGCCTTAAGACTTCTTGAATGTGTCAAAAGACATGAACTTATGGTTTCAAGGAGCTCAGTAAATCCCAAAGAGGATAAATTCAAAGGAACCCATGACCAGCCATATCATAATCAAACTGCTGAAAACAATAAAAAAGAAAACTATCACAAAGAAAAAAATATTGAAAGCAAACAGAGAAAAAGGACACTTTATTCATAGGGAAGCAACAATTTGAATTAATTCAGATTTATCAGAAACCACAAAGGCCAGATGGAGGGGAAGAGCATTTTTTTCAAAGATTTTATTTATTTATTTGACACAGAGAGAGAGATCACAAGTAGGCAGAGCAGCAGGCAGAGAAAGGGGGGAAAGCAGGCTCCCCACTGAGCAGAGAGCCTGACTCGGGAATTGATCCCAGGACCCTGAGATCATGAACTGAGCTGAAGGCAGAGGCTTAACCCAATAAGCCACCCAGGCGCTCCAGGAACAACATTTTTAAAAGTACTCAAAGAATAAAGTCATTCTGGAATTTTGTATCTGATGAATATACCTTCAGAAATAAATATAAAGGAAAAATATTCACAGATAAAGAAAATTTAAAAGAACTGGTTATTAGCAGACCTACTTTGAAAGAACTGCTACAGGAAGTTCTTCAAACAAGAGAAATGATAACAGAAAGACAACTAACATATCAGAAATGAAGAAATGGCAACAAAAATGGTAAATATCTCAATAAACATAATAGACTGTTCTTCTTTGGAGTCCTATAAAATATGTTTGATGCTTGTATTAGCTTTCTATTGTTGGTATAACAAATTATCACAAACTTAGAAGCTTAAAATAACACAAATATATGATCTTACAGTTCTGTAGGTCATAAATCAGACACTGGTCTCATCGGGCTAAACTCAAAGTGTCAATAAGATTGTATTCCTTTTTGAAGGCTCTGGGAAAACCCTTTTTCAGCTTCTAGAGAGTGTCTGCATTCCCTGGCTCATTGCCCTCCTTCTATGTTCAAAGCCAGCAACAGCAGTCTAAGTCCTTCTGACAGTGCATCCTCTGTTTCTCTGACTACAGTTTGGAAAGGTCCTCAGCTTTTAAGCACTTACATGATGATACCAAGGTCATCTGGATAATCTAGGATAGTCTAGGACCTCAACAAAGGCCCTTAACCTTAATTACTTGTACAAAGTTCTTTTGTCAGGTAAGGGAATAGAGTCACAAGTTCTAGGGATTAGGGTGTAGATATCTTTGAAGAGTCATTCTTCTGGTTATCATAGTGACCAAAAGAAATATTTTTAAATTGTCTAAATGAGTTTAAAAGTATGTTTATTAATATATAAAACGATATATAAAACATATGTTGATATGTTTATCAACATAAAGAGATGAGGATAAATAAACCAATATGGTGATAAATTTTCTACATTCTAATTGAAGAGGTAGCATGTGAACTCGAAGGAGACAGTGAATAGTTAAGTATGTATAGTTTATTCTCTAGAACACTAACTTAAAAAGCTATACAAAGATCTGGTTAAAGATACAAAAGATAGAATACTAAAAAATATTCAAATAACTTGAAAGAGGAAGGAAAGGATTAAGAGAGAAATAGAAGGAAAAACAGACAAAAGAAATAATAAAATGTTAGACCAAAATCTAAACATACCAATAATGGCATTAAATGTAAGTGGTCTAAACACAACAATGAAAAGAGCAAAATTGTCAGAATGGACTTGAAAAATATAACCTAACTATATGCTATTAAAAAATTCACTTCAATCATACTGTCGTAAATTTAAGGTAAAAGAACTAAGAAAAAGTATACTATGCAAACATCAATCGAAAGAAAGTTGGAATGGTTATATTAATATCACAAAAAAAAAGAGTAAGCTTGAGAGCAAAGGAAATTACTATGGAAAAAGACGTATATTATACAATATTAAAAGGATCAATTGGCAAAGAAGACATAACAATCCTAAGTGTGTCTGCACATAACAGCAAACTTTAAAATACATGAAGCATTTGCCTTAGAGAAATGGTGACAGAATTAAAGGAAGCAACTGACAAATCCACAATTACAGTTAGGAACTTCTTATACTCCTCTCTCGCAGCCAATGGAAATCTCTAGTCCCAGATAATTTCAATTCCAAATTCCACCAAACATTTAAAGAAGAAATAACATCAAGCATAAACAAATCTTCCAGAAAACAGAAGAGGAGGGAATGATTCCCACTTCTTTTTATAAGACTAGCATTACTAATACAAAAACTAGACAAAGACAATGAAAAACAAAAACAAACCAAAAAAAGAAAATTAGAACATAGACACAACATGTATCTTTTGAACATGGACACAAAATATATCTTTTGAACATACATGCAAAATCCTCAAAAAAATATTAGTAAATCAAATCCAACAATATATAAAAACAACAACAAACAATAACAAAGTAGGGTCCTTGCCAGAAATGTATAGTTGATTCAACATTTTAAAAATCAATCAATGTAATCTACCACTTTACAATCTAAAAAAGATAAATTACATGATCATATTAACTGATACAAGAAAAGCATTAGATCAAATTCAACTACTGATAATAAAATAAATAACTCACTGTGAAGTAAAAATAGAAGGGAATACACCAACAACAAGACAGAAGAAAGTGAAATTAAGGAGTCAATCCCATTTACAATTGCACCCCAAACCATAAGATACCTAGGAATAAACCTAACCAAAGAGGCACAGAATCTATACTCAGAAAACTATAAAGTACTCATGAAAGAAATTGAGGAAGACACAAAGAAATGGAAAAATGTTCCATGTTCCTGGATTGGAAGAATAAATATTGTGAAAATGTCTATGCTATCTAAAGCAATCTACACATTTAATGCAATTCCTATCAAAGTACCATCCATCTTTTTCAAAGAAATGGAACAAATAATCCTAAAATTTATATGGAACCAGAAAAGACCTCGAATAGCCAAAGGGATATTGAAAAAGAAAGCCAAAGTTGGTGGCATCACAATTCCGGACTTCAAGCTCTATTACAAAGCTGTCATCATCAAGACAGCATGGTACTGGCACAAAAACAGACGCATAGATCAATGGAACAGAATAGAGAGCCCAGAAATAGACCCTCAACTCTATGGTCAACTCATCTTCGACAAAGCAGGAAAGAATGTCCAATGGAAAAAAGACAGCCTATTCAATAAATGGTGTTGGGAAAATTGGACAGCCACGTGCTGAAAAATGAAATTGGACCATTTCCTTACACCACACACAAAAATAGACTCAAAATGGATGAAAGACCTCAATGTGAGAAAGGAATCCATCAAAATCCTTGAGGAGAACACAGGCAGCAACCTCTTCGACCTCAGCCGCAGCAACATCTTCCTAGGAACATCACCAAAGGCAAGGGAAGCAAGGGCAAAAATGAACTATTGGGATTTCATCAAGATCAAAAGCTTCTACACAGCAAAGGAAACAGTTAACAAAATCAAAAGACAACTGACAGAATGGGAGAAGATATTTGCAAATGACATATCAGATAAAGGACTAGTGTCCAAAATCTATAAAGAACTTAGCAAACTCAACACCCAAAGAACAAATAATCCAATCAAGAAATGGGCAGAGGACATGAACAGACATTTCTGCAAAGAAGACATCGATGGCCAACAGACACATGAAAAAGTGTTCCATATCACTTGGCATCAGGGAAATACAAATCAAAACCACAATGAGATATCACCTCATACCAGTCAGAATGGCTAAAATCAACAAGTCAGGAAATGACAGATGCTGGCGAGGATGCCGAGAAAGGGGAACCCTCCTACACTGTTGGTGGGAATGCAAGCTGGTGCAACCACTCTGGAAAACAGTTTGGAGGCTCCTCAAAATGTTGAAAATAGAACTGCCCTATGACCCAGCAATTGCACTACTGGGTATTTACCCTAAAGATACAAACGTAGTGATCCGAAGGGGCACGTGCACCCGAATGTTTATAGCAGCAATGTCCACAATACCCAAACTATGGAAAGAACCTAGATGTCCATCAACAGATGAATGGATCAAGAAGATGTGGTATATATACACAATGGAATACTATGCAGCCATCAAAAGAAACGAAATCTTGCCATTTGCAACAACATGGATGGAACTAGAGCGTATCATGCTTAGCGAAATAAGTCAAGCAGAGAAAGACAACTATCATATGATCTCCCTGATATGAGGAAGTGGTGATGCAACATAGGGGCTTAAGTGGGTAGGAGAAGAATCAATGAAACAAGATGGGATTGGGAGGGAGACAAACCATAAGTGACTCTGAATCTCCCAAAACAAACTGAAGGTTGCTGGGAGGAGGGGTGTTGGGAGAAGGGGGGTGGGGTTATGGACATTGGGGAGGGTATGTGTTTTGGTGAGTGCTGTGAAGTGTGTAAACCTGGCGATTCACAGACCTGTACCCCTGGGCATAAAAATATATGTTTATAAAAAATAAAAAATAAAAAAAAATAGAAGGGAATTTGTTCAGTTTAATAAAGGACATTTAAAAATATTCTGCCTTAGGGCGCCTGGGTGGCTCAGTGGGTTAAGCCGCTGCCTTCGGCTCAGGTCATGATCTCAGGGTCCTGGGATCGAGTCCCGCATCGGGCTCTCTGCTCAGCAGGAAGCCTGCTTCCCTCTCTCTCTCTGCCTGCCTCTCCATCTACTTGTGATTTCTCTCTGTCAAATAAATAAATAAAATCTTAAAAAAAAAAAAATATTCTGCCTTAACAACAAAACACCACTGGAGTTTCCAATCAATGAAATGAGCCAAGAAAAAGTAAAAACCATCCAGGTTGGAAACAAAGAGATAATTTTTTTTGGAGACTTTATTTATTTATTTGACAGAGTGGGGTTGAGAGAGAGAATACAAACAGAGAAAGTCAAAGAAGAAGAAGCAGGCTCCTGTTGAGCCGGGAGCCCGATGCAGAGCTCGATCCCAGAACCCCAGGATCATGACCAGAGCCAAAGGCAGATGCTTAACAACTGAGTCACCCAGACACCCCAAGATAATAATTTTTTCCCTAGACATTTTGGTCATGTACATTTAAAAATCCCCAAAGCATCTTTGAAAAACCCATTAGAACTAGTAAGTGAGTTTAGCAATGTTAAAGAATATGAGGTCAACATACAGAAATAAATTATATGTAATATGTTTGCAAGGAATCACTGAAAATGTAAATAAAAAACAATACCATTTATAATAGCATTAAAAGAAATAATGCATATAGAGAACTCTAACTATAGAGAAGATTTAACACTGGGAATTACAGAACATTGCTGAGTGAAATTAAAGACCTAAATGGATGAAAAGATTCATCATGGTAATCAATAAGAAGATTTAATGTTACGGTATAAATTATATTCATATAGATCTAAAAATTTAAGACAATCCCACTCAAAATCCCAGTAATCTACTTGGTAGCAATTGAGAAGCTGATTCTAAAATTTATATGGAAAGGCAAAGAAAACAGAAAAGCCAAAAATAATTGAAAAACAGAAAAACTAGAGGATTAATGTCATCTGACTTTAAGAATATACTAGAAGATATATCATAGATCAAGACTATGTTAGGGGCGCCTGGGTGGCTCAGTGGGTTAAGCCGCTGCCTTCGGCTCAGGTCAGGGTCTCGGGGTCCTGGGATCGAGTCCCGCATCTGGCTCTCTGCTCGGCAGGGAGCCTGCTTCCTCCTCTCTCTCTGCCTGCCTCTCTGCCTACTTGTGATCTCTCTCTGTCAAATAAATAAAATTTTGAAAAAAAAAAAGACTATGTTATTAGGATGAGGAAACCCTAATAAAAATTAATGGAATAAACAAAAGAGTATAGGAATAGACTCACAAGTATGCTTAACTGATTTTTTATGAAGGCACAGATATTTCAATGAATAACTGATACCTTTTTAAGATTCTAATTCCAGTATAACTTACGTTATATTAATTTCTTTTTTAATTTAAATTTAAATTAGTTAACATATAGTGTAGTATTGGTTTCAGGAGTAGAATTTAGTGATTCATTACATATATAATACCTGGTGTTCATCTCTACATGTCCCCTCCTTAATGCCCATCACCCATTTAGCACATTTTTCCCAACATCCTCCCCTCTAGCAACCTTCAGTTTGTTCTCTGTAGTTAAGAGCCTTTTATGGTTTCCCTCCCTCTCTATTTTTTATCTTATTTTATTTCTCCTTCCCTTCCCCTATGTTCATCTGTTTTGTTTCTGGAAGTCCACATACGAGTGAAATTATATATTTGTCTTTCTTTGACTAACATTTCATTTAGTATAATACACTCCAGTTCCAGCCACTTCGTTCCACATGTCAAGATTTCGTTCTTCTTTTTTTTTTTTTTTTTATTTCGTTCTTCTTGATGACTGATTAATATTTCCTTGTGTAGACACTTCTTCTTTATCCATTCATGAATCAATGGACATTTGGGCTCTTTCCATAATTTGGCTATTGTTGATAGTACTGCTATAAATATTGGCATGTATGTGCCCTCTTCAAATCAGCACTTTTGTATCCACTGGATAAATGCCTAGCAGTGCAATATGTGGATGGAAGGGTAGCTCTATTCTTAACTTCTTCAGGAACCTCCATGCTTTTTCCAGAGTGGCTGTACCACTTTGCCCTCCCACAAACAAAGCAAAAAACTTCCCCTTTGTCTACAACCTCACCAACATCTGTTGTTCTCTGAGTTGTTCATTTTAGCCATTCTGACAGGTGTGAGGTGGTATTTCACTGTGGTTTTGATATGTACTTCCCTGATGATGAATGATGTTGAATATTTCTTCATGTGTCTGTTAGCCATTTGTATGTCTTCTTTGGAGAAAAGTTTGTTCATGTCTTCTGCCCATTTCTTAACTGGATTATTTACTTTGGGGTGTTAATTTGATGAATTCTTTATAGACTCTGGACACTAGCCCTTTATCATATATGTCATTTGCAAATACCTTCTTTCATTCTGTAGGCTACCTTTCAGTATTATTGATTGTTTCCTTAGCTGTGCAGAAGCTTTTTATCTTGATGAAGTCCTAATAGTTCATTTTTGCTTTTGTTTCCTTTGCCTCCAGAGACACATCTAGTAAGAAGTTGCTGTAGCTGAGATCAGAGGTTGCTGCTTATTTTCTCCTCTAGGATTTTGGTGGGTTCCTGTCTCACATTTAGGTCTTTTACCCATTTTGAATTTATTTTTGTGTATGGTGTAAGAAAGTGGTCCAGTTTCATTCTGCAAGTCACTGTCCAGTTTTCCCAACACCATTTGTTGAAGAGACTTTCTTTTTTTCCACCTGATATTCTTTGCTGCTTTGTCAAAGATTAGTTGACCATATATTTGTGGGTCCATTTCTGGGTTCTTTATTCTGTTCCATTAATCTATGCATCTGTTTTCGTGCCAGTACCTACTATCTTGATGATTACAGCTTTGTAATAGAGTTTGAAGTCTGGAATAGTGATGCCTACTACTTTGTTTATCTTTTTAAAAATTGCTTTGGTTATTTGGGGTCTTTGGTGATTCCATATGAATTTTAGAATTGGTTCTTCTAGTTATGTGAAAAATGCTGGTGCTATTTTGAACAGGCTTGCATTGAATGTGTGGATTGCTCTGGCACTGACATTTTAACAATATTCGTTCTTCCAATCCATGAGCATGGAATGTTTTTCTATTTCTTTGTGTCTTCCTAAATTTCTTTCATAAGTGTTCTACAGTTTTCAGAACTACAGATCTTTTACCTCTTTTGGTCAGGTATATCTCTAGGTATCAAATGGTTTTTGTGTGATTGTAAATGGGATCAATTCCTTAAATTCTCTTTCTGTTCCTTCATTATTCATATAGAAATGCAACAGATTCCTGCATGTTGATTTTACATCCAGCAACTTTGTTATAATCATGTATCAGTTCTAGCAATTTTTGGTGGAGTCTCTCAAGATCTCTTCGTAGAGCATCATGTCTTCTGGGAAGAGTGAAAGCTTGACTTCTTCCTTGTTGATTTGGATGCCTATTACTTCTTTTGGTTGTGTGATTACTGAGGCCAGGACTTCCAGTATTATGTTGTTGAACCACAGTAGTGGGAGTGGACATCCCTGTCCTATTTCTGAGCTTAGAGGAAAAGATCTCAGTTTTTACCTATTGGGGATGATTATTAGCTGTGGGTCTTTTGCATATGGCCTTTATGATGTTGAGGTATATCCCTTCTATCTGTACTTTCTTGAGGGTTTTTATCCAGAAAGTATGCTACATTTTGTCAAATATTTTTTCAATTATTGAGAGGATCATATGGTTCTTATGCTTTCTTTTATTAAAATGGTGTATCATGTTGATTGATTGCATACATTGAACCAATCTTGTAGTCTGGGAATAAATCTCACTTGGTTGTGATGAATAATAATTTTAATATATTTAATATATAAATATATAACATATTTAATATACTTTTAGTATAAATATAAATACTTTTAATATATTTAATATATAATTAATAATACTTTTAATATATTATTGGATCCAATAAGCTAATACCTTGTTGAGAATTTCTGTATCCATGTTCATTAGGGATATTCGCCTATAATTCTCCTTTTTAGTGAAGTCTTGTCTGGTTTTGGGGATCAAGGTAATTCTGGGCTCATAGAATGGGTTTGGAAGTTTCCATTCCCCTTCTATTTTTTGGAACAGTTTCAGAAGAACATGCATTAATTCTGCTTTAAATGCTTGGTAGAATTCCCATGGGAAGCCATCTGGACTCTTAAATGTTGGGAGGTTTTTGACTACTGATTCAATTTCTTTGCTGTTCAGATTTCTTATTTCTTCTTGTTTCAGTTTTGGTAGTTTGTATGTTTCTAGGAATTTATCTGTTTCTTCCAGATTGCCTAATTTGTTGGCAGTCAATTGCTCATAATATTCTCTCATAATTGTATTTCTGTAGTGTTGGTTGTGATCTCTCCTC